>NC_138521.1:56201787-56906787 GCF_000230855.2 Cajanus cajan
TACACTGTCAACATACAACATCACAAAACAACTAACATATATCAACATGAACAACTCAATCTAATATAACACAATGTCCACTTGAACATCACTATATCAACAACTCAGATTGTTCATCACAACAACACAATATATAAAACACAACAACTACATGTGTCATCACACATTTCAACTAGGAGATCTCCTATAATACAATTTGAGTAATTTAAGTGGCTTGATCCTATCAAACCGACAACAGAAGGTGATCTTTTTGGCTTGCTAGATCAACAGGAAATTGGATATCAATCCACAACATAACAACTTAGTTTCTCAAATGGCACCACTTATAAGGAAATCTAGTACTACTATCATGGTAAAACAGCTAGATATAGGTCTACCACGACATTAGCTAGCTTAACTAAGTCTCTTGTGAATTTAGCCCACTGATTACCCTCAAAATACTATGCCTTTTTTGATACTCAATTAAGAACTAAATTTTTTATTTTGCACTTTACTCGGTTGGTCACTTATAATTAGTATAGTTGACCTGATCCCTATATTATCGTCACTTTATACATGTGTGTCTTGACCTTGCCCACATATGATACCAACTAAGGTCTTAAAGGAGACTCAAGTGTCTTCTTCAAGGGTCAATTTCCCAAGAAGGGTTTTTCAATAAAATTAGGCTCTCAGAGCACCACAACATAATATCTACACAATGAGATATGTAACTTTAAAATAATTTCTCCTCTATTCTTAGCTTGATTAACATAACTCAAACATTATGCCTAAATGTCTAAAACATTCTCAACATTTATCATCTCAACAATACAACAACATCCTGGATAAAACATTTCCAACACAACTACACCACCAACACACAACATACAATTCAACTTACTTTCAACACTCAACCATTCATCATCTCTAATTACCATCATATATCAACAATAAGCAACTTAAGACATATTATAAACTAATTTAGCCTACTCATATTTAGCAATTCATCAACCAAATAACATATTTTCATTTAGCATCAACACCTGGTGCGACACATCCAAGCACGAAACTCTTTGTCTCACCCATGCTTAACGCTACACAATCTATGCTTGGCGTGGATGAGGTAGAGGGCCCTAAGACCTCATGCCTAACATGGTAAAGTGTCACACTCGACCTTATTTTAAGTAGTGAATTTCTGCCTGACTTAAGCCCGACGTCATCATACTGGCACTCAACATCATTTATGCAGAGAGTGCTAGCTAGCTCGACCACACTGGGCTCCACTCAACCCGAGGCCCAATGTCATTAAATAAGAGACTTTCCTGTGCTCTCACACACGCTAGTAGAATCACGTCTGACACCATTAGAATCACGCTTAATGACATTACAACCTAAGACAAGTCTCTTTACTCATTTTTGACCCCACCGAATCTACACCTAGCATGACAAGACATAGAGCCTCAAGTTGAGATGGTGCCCGACATCTCGAAGACGTGTGTGTGTGTGTGTGTATGTATGCATGCATGCATGTATGTATATATGTATGTATGTATGTATGTATGTATGTGTGTATGTATGTATGTATGTATACTATATACAACTCATGTACAACACCATTTTCAACATGCAACACATAATTTGCCACAAATCATCAATTTCCTCTTCATGAATTCAAACGCCAACTCTCATTTTCACCCACTCTGATTTGATCAACTCAGTCATGCATCTTAATGGAATTCATTCTACATACAATTCATGTATCACTACACAACTGAACTACTCAATCAAAATCAAATAATCCAGCTTCCCTTACCTTAATATCAAGTTCAAAAATGAGGGAGAAAGAGATAAACTTCGAAGCTCCACAATACCACATTGAACAGATTCAAGAAACTAGATTTCAAACTTCTATTAACCTGAATCCAACAACAACACTCTACTTAGAATCAATAAAGAGAGGAGGATTTAGAGTTGAAGGAAACTCATGAATTAGAATCCTTCTCTTTAGAACTTCTTTTTTCTAGAATTCTAAAAACTTGAAGTTATGAGATTCTATTCTGAATAGAAATCTTATAAACCTCGTCTCTTATAGTCAAATTGAATCTATGTTCAAAAACTCTTGAAACTACCTAAACTCATTAGAAATCCTCATATTTTAGAATCACTCAATACAAAACATCACAAGCACTTAAACAGATAAAAACACCAACTTTAAAACTTACATTGCTACAAGACTAATGGAATATATATATATATATATATATATATATATATATATATATATATATATATATATATATATATATATATAAATCAATGTTTTTTATCAGATATTATTTTACCAGCGCCTCACACTTTTGGGGGATAAATTTGGTGATTCACTCGTTTACTAAAAGTCTATACCTTAAAATATCTGAGTCATCCAACATTCACTACAATAAAATAGACTTTTAGTGGCATTTAATATTTTTAGTGGCAATAAAAATTGATACAAAATCTTTTGTTGGCATTTTCACATTAGTCATTGTATGCAGTGTTGCTAAAACATTTAGCGACAATTATTCTAAATGCTGGTAAAAACCTTTATAATGGTTGAAAAAAGTGTATAATTTTTTGTGACATTTTTTACTTTCTAGTCGACGTGGGACTTGTAAGATAAGTACAAATATTCTTTAATTACTTTATCTCTAGTCGATGTGAGACTTGTAAGATGAGGGTTGTCTTTTACTTATATATTCTTTTTAATTTTCTTATTTTTTTAATTACCTTATATATTTCTAGTTGATGTGAGATTTGTAAGATGAGGGTTGTCTTCTACTTATATATGTTTTTTAATTTTCTTATTTTTTTAATTATTTTATCCATAGTCGATCCCCTCAAGTTTGATAATGGTGAGTAATCTCATACTAACTTAGAATAGTAAGTTATAGGTCTAACTCAACCCTACAAAACAAACTTATAAGGTGAGAGTTATCATCTATTTATATATTCTTTAATTATCTTATTTCTAGTCAATGTGGGACTAAAGTTTTTCTTAATAAATAATTGTCACTAATAGTAAATTTTGATGTGATATAAATTAATATTTTTTTATTAGTCCTTATATATTAATCATTAATATTTTTATTAAGTAATAAAATAAAGACAATTAATTTATTATCATTAAATAATTGTCAGTAATAATAAATTCTAGTGATTTTAAATTTGGACACTCTCACCAATACAAATTATCGAACTCCAATCATATTCATCGTATGTTTTCGATATCTCATAATTAATGAAAAATAGACAAATTTAATTTTAGGTGTTAATTAACTCAATGTAATTCCTGAAACAGGATCAGTCACACCTAAAAAATGCTGTACTTAAATTTATTCCTTGTGTGATTCCTGAAAAGTTAAGTTTAGGTAAGTGGCAAATATGATAAATAGGCAAAGTAACCGATTTTCATGGTTTTCTAATCTTCTTTTCCATGCTAAGATGGATGGTGTTTATGAAAGAAAATTTTGAAAAAATATTAAATACTTTGTTTCATTAAAATTTAAAATTAATAAATAATTATAAAAATAATTTATACATTGATTTGAATCTATATAATGAAGTATTATATGATTTTTTTATTTTTTTAAAGAATTTGTAGACTTGATTTATTCATTAAAAAAATTAATTTAACGATTGAATCGTTAAAATTTGATATAAAATATGAGTTATTGAGTGAAGTAAGTCTAAATAGACTTTCTCTAAGAGAGTGAATATATATATATATATATATATATATATATATATATATATATATATATATATATATATATATAGAGAGAGAGAGAGAGAGAGAGAGAGAGAGAGAGAGAGAGAGGATGAATTTGTTTACTCCAAGAATAAGTTTACACAAACTTACTCTATTCAATAACTCATTATCTACATCAAATCTCAACAATCCAATCGTTGAGTTTAAAGTTCTTAATGCATAGATCAAGTTTGTAAATCTTTAAAAAAAATTAAAATCATTTGATACTTCTTTCCATAAATTTAAATTAATGGATCCCTCCTCATATATTTATATTTATATTTATATATATATACACCTTAAGAGTAAGTATAGGTAAACTTATTTCACTTAATAATTCATGTTTTACATCAAATTTTAACAATCCAACTATTAAATTAAAAGTTTTTAATGCTTAAATTATGTGTGTAAATTTTTAAAAAATTTGAAAACTATTTGATACTCTTTTTTATTAATTCAAATTGATGGATAATCATAAAAATATCTTATATGTTGATTTGAATTAATGAAACAAAGTATCAAATAGTTTTCAAATTTCTTAAAATTTTGCAAAATTGATCTATCCATTAAATAGATCGTTAAAATTTAATATAAAACATGAGTTATTGAATAGAGTAAGTTAAAATAAATGGATCTCATATATATATATATATATATATGTTCCGGCCAAAGAGTGGACTAGGGTTTTTTCCTAGATCAAGCCTCCGAGCCAGAGCATTTAAAAGTGTAATCTCCCCTCTCAACTTTAGGGTTTCTAGTTTTATAGTTTCTTGTTTACGGGCTTCATGGGCCCCGAGAATGTAGGGATTTTCTTAACCGTTCTAATCCGGGAAATATTTGATGATGGACAGTGGGACCTTGTCCTTGCTATTGGATAGTTCCTACATGCGAAGGTTAGATCGGCCCCCGACCGACTAGGTCCACATTGAGTGTGCAATTGGATAACGGCCAAGCAGGTTCTTTTTGGGCGAGAGAGGTCGGTATTTGACCGACATAGCTAACGCAGATGATCCTAGTCGGATATATACCGAGTGACTCTGAGAGAGTGGGTCAGCCGGGATTCTAGTTGGATGGAGACCAGGAGAAGGACCCGGTCAGAATCTGACCGGGACGGAACACTTGCCTTCCAGCCCTAAGCCTGCAAGGCGTAAGGGCTTTCATTGTCCTGAGCTCGAATCCAGGTCGGATTTTGGCCGAGCCTTATCGGGGTGCGGGGTGAGATCGATAATCTCCCGACCAGGACGGCATACTTGCCTTCCAGCCCTAAGCCTGCAAGGCGTAAGGGCTTTCATTGTCCTGAGCTCGAATCCAGGTCGGATTTTGGCCGAGCCTTATCGGGGTGCGGGGTGAGATCGGTAATCTCCCGACCGGGACGACACACTTGCCTTCCAGCACTAAGCCTGCAAGGCGTAAGGGTTTTCATTGTCCTGAGCTCGAATCCAGGTCGGATTTTGGCCGAGCGTGATGATTACCAAGTGGTTCTCCTTCGGGAATAAGAAGTGTGTGACCTGACGTCTCCCTTACTCGGCCATAGCGTACATCGCGTCCCCTCGTGTAGAAGCGCGCATCCCCTCATGTAGAAGTGCAGGGGTCATGTATTTAATTTGCGACCATTTTTTGCAGAGAATTGAATGATTATTATGCCACGTGTCAGAAACGTTTGGCCTGGGCACATGGGTGGGCCCCCTGTGGTCAGAAGCTGCATCGTTCTACTCAAAGGCCTAGCTTTAATGCTGCATTTTGATGTGGCTTTTCTCGTACGCCACTCGTGGCCTATAAATATAGGCCTATTTGGTGCCCAAAAGACTTTGTTTTCCCTCCCCTTCCCTTGGCATTTTCTCTCAACGGAGTGCATTTGCCCATTGATATTCCGGTGGTCTACGACGGTCTTCAGCGTTCCAGTGGCTTTTGTTGAGTGAGAAAGGGGTTTATTTTGTGTCTTTAGGTACGCCTATCTAATCCATTTGGCCTTTTTTGTTCACAGAGAACCTTTAGTTGCCCTTTTAAGTTCGAGTTTATTTACGCCATAGAGGCCGTAAATTATGGAGAGGCCTATAAGTGGGTTAGGGATGATGTGCTCCGTTGTGCATCTTCCATGAATTCTTGGGCCGAAATGGATAGTTTTTGTAGGGAGCATGTGGTGTGCAGTGGGGGTGATGATATGCTTGTTTGTGAGCCATGTGTAGATAGGGAACCAGTGTGTATTGGGGGGGCTCTGCCAAAAATTTCACTTTTTGCTATGCGACACTTATTTCCAAACTTAAGGTGAGGTGGCCACTTACCGAGTGCCAAAAAGGGGTACTGAGTGCGTTGAACGTGGCACCCACTCAATTGCATCCCAACAGCTGGGCGTTTGTCCGAGCTTTTGAAATTTTATGTATGGGACTCGGCGTAATTCCGACTGTAGAGAAGTTTTTCTATTTTTTCAAAAGTCGCACCAATAAGCGTAGTAGTTGGGTGTCTGTCCACGGGGTATCGGGTCGGGGAATTTTGACCCTTTTCCAGTCGTCCTATAAGGACTTCAAAAAATCATATTTTCGAGTTCGTTGTACGCCTGGCAACGAGGATTTACTAAAAGGGTATCCATTATACTGGAATGAGAGAACAAATCCCTTTGGTGGGCTAAGTCCCGAGAAGGTTCTTGAGAGGGATCAAGATGATAGAAAACTTGAGGAATTGAAAACAGTTTTCAACACCGCCAAACTTCTAGACTTAGAGAATAGGCCCAATGAATTGAAAATATATATAGGTAATCGGTCCCTTGCCGATCACCCCTTGCATCTTATTGTTTTCTTTGTGATTTGTGTGTTTTGTTATAATGTTTACTTGATTGTTGCGCAGATAAAATGGAGAGCATGAGCAATCGGGAGTTGGCTAAGCTATGGAAGCAGCAGAAAGCTTCCCAGGCTGCTGTGGTCGGTAAGTCGGTGACTGAGAAGGGTGTGGAGACCGAGAGGCCCGTGACTGTGGCGAGAGTTATCGGTGATTGCTCACACAAGTGTTGGCGAGAGACCGACAAGTCCATTTCGGTGGTAAACTTGGAAACAGTGGTAGCCACCGAGGTGGATAAGGGTGATACCGAGGTCCAATCGGCTGAGAGGACTCTTAGTGCATGCCTCGGTGATAACTGGGATCCGGTGGATCATGGGATCGAGCAGAGCGGCGTCGTATCATTTTGGGATGAGAAGTTCAATCTTTCCGCGCATATCCGCTGCACCGACTTGCTCGATTGTGACAAAGGGGACTTGGAGAAGATGAGTTCATTCTCCATCGCCAAGGGGATTGAGTCTTTGCCTAATCTCCTTTCTGCTTTCTCACTTGTTAATGAGGATAAGATCTGCGGGTTAGTGCGGGAGACTAAGTTACAGGGAAAAAAGATTTTGTCCCTTGAGGAGAGCGCCAATGCGGCCCAAGTCTTTGAAAATGAATTGGCCTTGGCAAAGTCGGAGGTCGAGCAGTTGCAGGTTGACCTTCAGGCCGCCAAAATGGATTCGTTGAAAAAGTTTGTTGAAGGTTTTGACACTGCCACAAATCAAGTGAAATTTCTCCATGCCGGTGTCGATCTTGGAGGACTCGGCTACTTCAAGGAGATTGTAAATGGCGAGCTCGTAGATCCCCCTGAAGATGATTGAATTTGTTTTTAGAAACTATGCCTTCCTTTATGCTTTTTAATTTTTGTTGTGGTGCCTTACAAACTTTGTCGTACTATTTTGAGACGTTTATGAAGTATGTTTTCTTTTCTCCTTATTTTGGCTTGTTTTTATCGTCCAAATTCCGATTTAGGGAAACGGTGAAAAAATATTCTAAGTTAAAATGGGTTTTTAAACCAATGCCATCGCCCAAATTCCGACTTTAACAAAGGGTAGAAAATTTCCTAAGTTCAAAATCAAATTTGAAGTGTAGCTCGCCCAAATTCCGATTCCAATAACTGGAAAATTTTGTAAGTTTAAAATCATTTGAAGTGTAGCTCGCCCAAATTTCGATTCCAATAACAGGAAAATTTTCTAAGTTTAAAGTCAAATTTGAAGTGCAGCTCGCCCAAATTCCGACTCCGATAACTGGAAAATTTTCTAAGTTTAAAATCAAATTTGAAGTGTAAAATTAACAATTGAAAAATTTCTAAGTTGGGACGAGGTTTAAAATTAAGTCGCCCAAATCCCGATTAAGAAAGAATAGTTATTCTAATTTAAAAACGAGGTTTGAATCGGATCTCGCCTAAAATCCGATTAAGAGAATATAATTATTCTAAATTCAGAATGGCATTTGAATCACGTCTCGGGCAAATTCCGAGTAAAATACTTATTCTTTTCGATTTGAAGGTTTTGAACCGTGAAAATTCGGTCGGATTCCGATTACGATCTCCAAGAAACCAATAAGATTCTAAGTTCAACTTTGGTTTTTGAATTAAGTCTCGCCTTAATGCCGTGTAAGAGAGATGATAAATATATGTAAAGTCTTCTATGTTAAAATAATCCCCCTAATGCCGAGTAGGAAAGAGGAAATACAAAATTCTAACCTGAAAATCACGTTTGAATCGAGTGATAAGGAATTGGCCAGATAATGGGTCGTGCGCGTATTTAATATGACAAGTGGACAAAATAGAGTAACATGAGAAATTAAATTTGACCAATCCGGTCGGCCAATTTCCGAGCCAATATGGCCATCGCCAAAATTCCGATTAAATAGATTTGAGAAAATTCCAAGTTAGAGTAGAGTAATCGGCCAAGTTCCGACTAGGTCATCTTGTACCCTGAATAGAAGATTTTGTAACTTAAAATGAAATTTTAAATAGTCAGTCGGCCGACATCCGACTCGCATAGAGTGGAAAATATTTAATTAAAAATAAACTTGGCCCAAGTACATCGTCCAAGTTTCGATTGCATTCAGTGAGGAAATGGAACTATGACCATCGGAACTTCGTATTGCTTGATAAAATTAATAACCGAAAGAGAGGTTGGCAATTTACCGATTAATCCGATTGGAGTAAAAAAGTTCGTGTTTAACAGTTTAGTGTTGTCCCCTTGCTGATTGAGCTTTTGAATTTGTCTTTGAGTTATTTATACTCGCCCGTCGGATTTTTACCGATCAATCACGAGTTTTGTCTTCGAGTTATTTATACTCGCCTAGTCAGATTTTTACCGATCAATCACGAGTTTGGTCTTTGAGTTATTTATACTCGCCTAGTCGAATTTTTACCGATCAATCACGAGTTTTGTCTTCGAGTTATTTATACTCGCCCGGTCAGATTTTTACTGATCAATCACGAGTTTGGTCTTCGAGTTATTTATACTCGCCCAGTCAGATTTTTACCGATCAATCACGAGTTTGTCTTCGATTTATTTATACTCGCCCAGTCAGATTTTTACCGATCAATCACGAGTTTGGTCTTCGAGTTATTTATACTCGCCCGGTCGAATTTTTACCGATCAATCACGAGTTTGGTCTTCGAGTTATTTATACTCGCCCAGTCGGATTTTTACCGATCAATCACGAGTTTGTCTTCGAGTTATTTATACTCGCCTAGTCGGATTTTTACCGATCAATCACGAGTTTGTCTTCGAGTTATTTATACTCGCCCAGTCGAATTTTTACCGATCAATCACGAGTTTGGTCTTCGAGTTATTTATACTCGCCCAGTCAGATTTTTACCGATCAATCACGAGTTTGTCTTCCCTGTATAAAATGTCAAAAATCATATGAGGAAATAAGAAATAGCAATATTCATTGAATAGAGAAATTATTGGATTGTGTGGTGCCTCGTTAAAAACCTTCTCAGTAAAAACCCTTTTTATTTTTACGGGGAAAAAATACTGAGTTAGGAAAAGAGTGCACCTAATACAAACGGAAAGAAAGACTAGCTATAATAGAAACGTAAGTTTGCAGCGTTCTAAGTTCTCAGTATTATCCCTCCATCCAAGGTCCTCAGTCGGTAAGCTCCTTTGCCGACCACGTCATCAATTTTATAAGGATCGACCCATTTAGATGACAGCTTGCTCCTCATCTGAGTTAGCTGAGCACGTTTCAAAACGAGATCTCCTACAACAAAGTCTCTTGGGATGACCTTCGTGTTGTACTTGAAAGCTGCTCTTCTCTAGGCTACTACTTGATTTATCCTTGCTTTCTCTCTTGTCTCCGTGATCAAGTCCAAGTCAACTCGTCTTCCCTAGTCGGATTCCTCCTCAGAAAAAGCTGTGGTACGTACTGAGGGTTCTGCGATTTCAATCGGGATCATGGCGTCTGTTCCGTACACTAGATTGAAAGGAGTGTCTTGAGTCGATGAATGAACAGTTATGTGATATGACCATAGCACCCAGGAAAGCTCCTCCACCTATGAAGCGCCTGAGTCTTAGACGCGCTTTTTCAGTCCTGAAAGTATAACCTTGTTAGCCGACTCCACCTGGCCGTTAGACTGGGGGTGTTCGACGGAAGTGAATGTCATTCGGATGCCGATCTCTTGACAAAAATCACGGACTCTCGCACTTGTAAACTGTGTCCCGTTATCAGAAATGAGCACTTGGGGAACACCATACCTGCACACCACATTCTTCCATAGAAACGCCCTAACCTTCTCTGCTGAAATGGTTGCAACCGGCTCTGCCTCGATCCACTTACTAAAGTAGTCTACAACTACTATCAAGAATTTCAACTGTCTTACCACGATCGGAAATGGACCGAGAATATCAATACCCCACTTGTGGAAAGGCCAGGGAGATAGGATTGAATGTAGTCATTCAGCTGGGGAATGGTGCAAGGTTGCGTGTCTTTGGCACCCATCACACTTTTGGACCCAATTGACACAGTCGTTTCTCAAGGATGGCCAAAAGTACCCTGCCCGAGCAACTTTATACACCAAAGCTCGGCCTCCAATGTGACTTCCACCCATTCCTCCATGCACTTCATTCATCACTCTCTACGCTTGTGACATGGTCAAACACCTTAAAAGAGGAGAGTTGAATCCTCTTCGATACAACCTTTCATTGATGACCACAAATCTGGCTGACTCTCTTTGTATCAGCGACGCTTCCTTTTTGTCCTCTGGCAACTCCCCCCGAGTCAGGTATGCAATATAGGGTCCCATCCACGACTCGAGCTCTTCTTGGATGAAAAGAACACTCTCCTGCGGTACATTAATACTTGGCTGAGCTAAGGTTTCCTGGATGACCGACGGAGTGGCCCTTGGCTTCTTCGTGCTTGCTAACTTAGAGAGGAGATCTGCTCTCGAATTCTGCTCTCTCGGTACATGGTTAAGTGCAAACTCTCAGAAATTTTCCGATAAGAGCTTAACCTTGTCCAGGTACTTAGCCAGTTGAGGGTCCTTTGCCTGGAAAGTTCCAGCTACCTGCCCCGTGATCAGCTGAGAGTCACTTCGAGCTGATAAATTTGTCGCCCCCATCTCCTTTGCCAATGCCATGCCGGCTAACAATGCTTCGTATTCGGCCTGGTTGTTGCTTGCTCGGAATTCAAAGTGCAATGATTGTTCCAACAGAATTCCTCCCGGGCCTTCGAGGACGATCCCAGCTCCGCTACCGCTTAAGTTCGAAGCCCCATCGATAGATAGGATCCACTTGCTTTCTCCAGAAGAGTCCTCCTCGGCAGGTGGGGTCAGTTCTACTAGGAAGTCGGCCAACACTTGAGCTTTAATGGCCCCTCTCGGTTCGTACTTGATTGCAAGTTCTGACAACTCGATTGACCACTTCATCATTCTGCCTGCAAGGTCAAGCTTTTGCAAAACCTGGCTAATAGGGTAGTCTGTCTGGATTACCATTTCGTAGCTCTGAAAATAGTGTTTGAGCTTTCGCGCTGTCACCAATATAGTAAATGCCAGCTTCTCGATTTTTTGATAGCGAACCTCTGCCCCTTGCAATACCTTGCTAACAAAATAAATAGGCAGTTGGGAGTTACCTTTTTCTTGCACTAAGACCGCGCTGACGGTGATGTCGGACGCCGACAAGTATACCAACAGAGGGAAGTCGGTTTGTGGTTTAGTGAGGATTGGCGGTGAGGTAAGAGCCTGCTTGAGTTCGCCGAATGCCCTTTCACATTCGTCAGTCCATGCAAAGCGATCGTTCTTCCTTAAACATTGGAATAAGGGTAACGACTTGTCCGCTACTTTCGAGAGGAACTGAGAAAGAGAAGCCATCCTCCCTGCCAACTGTTGGACCTCTTTTACTATCGCTGGACTTCTCATATTAATTATCGCAGAGCATTTGTCAGGATTCGCTTCAATGCCACGATGAGTCAATAGGAAACCGAGAAACTTTCCTGCTTGGACGCCGAAAGAACACTTCGCGGGATTCAACTTGAGTTGATAGCGCGCCAAAGTGTCGAATGACTCTTGCAAGTCGGCGAAATGATGAGAGACGCTGTCTGACTTTACCACCATGTCGTCTACATATGCCTCGACGTTCCTTCCAAGCTGTCCTGCCAGAACCTTGTCCATGAGCTGCTGGTACGTCGCTCCTGCGTTCTTCAGGCTGAAAGGCATGACCCTGTAACAGCAAGTGGCCTGATCGGCTATGAAGGCCATTTTGTCCTCATCGGCAAGATGCATTCTGATTTGATTGTAACCCGAGTAGGCGTCCATGAAGCTTAGCAACTCATACCCCAAAGCACTGTCGACCAGGCAATCTATGTTGGGCAGTGGGTATGAGTCTTTCGGGCAAGCTTTGTTTAGGTCAGTAAAGTCTGTGCACATCCTCTAGTTTCCATTGCTCTTTCGTACCATTACCACATTCGCCAGCCACGTCGGGTATTGGATTTCCCGAATGTGACCGGCTGCCATCAACTTCTTTGTCTCCTCAACTATAGCCTTCCTTTTATCCTCTCCAAACTTTCGCCTTTTTTGAATCACCGGCTTCGCCTTGGGGTCGACCATGAGATGGTGACATAAGAAATCGGGATTAATACCCGGCATATCGCTGGCACTCCACGCAAAAGCCGATATGTTGCTCTTCAACACAGTCACCAAACCTTCCTCGTCTTCTTTGGTCAGAGACACACCAATCTTGACCGTTCTTCCTTCGGCCAAGCTAACTTCCTTCACGTCCTCCGCTGGGGCTGGTCGGGTATCAAAATGACTCACCCTCGGATCCAACTCAATTGACTGGACACCCCGATCAACCTGCGTCACATATAGGTGTCTCCTAGCCCTCAAACTATCCTCATAGCATTTCCTCGCGACTTCTTGATCGACACAGAGGACCCCGACCTTTCCGCTGGGCAAAGGATACTTCAGCTTTAAGTGGGGTGTGGAGACGACCGCTCCCAACTTATTCAGTGTAGGTCGGCGGACTAATATGCTGTAGGACGACTGAGCGTTCACCACCAGGTATCGGACAGTGATAGTCTTCATGTGGTCTCCCTGGCCGAAAGTTGTCTCCAAGTCGGCGTATCCTCTGGCCGTTACCTGATCACTTGCAAAACCAACTAATGTACCTGCATAAGGCATAAGACGATCAGTTGGAATTTTCATCTCAACAAAAGCTTCCCAGAACATTATGTCCGCCGGGCTGCCTTGGTCCACCAACACTCGTTTCATATTGTAGCCCATGACGATTGCTGAAATGACTACGGAGTCGTCCTCATGGGGAGACACCCCTTCGAAGTTGGCGTCCGAGAACGTGATGGCTGGCCGAGATGGTTTTACCCAATCCGAGACCGACAACACCGAGAGAGAATATCTCTTTCGTACTGACGATGTTGGACCTCCTCCGACGAATCCCCCCGCTACGATGTTAAAGTCTCCATGAAGAGCCTGTTGGTGGGTCTCTGAACTCTTCTCCGGGACATCTCTCGGAGGAGACCTCCCTTTGCATCTTCCTCCCCTCGCATCTTCCCCCTCATGTTTGCGTCGTCTGTCCGATGAGCCTTCATCATGCTTACCTGCGATGAACTTCTTCAAGCGACCTTCCTTGATAAGACGCTCAATCTTCCTACCGAGAACAAAGCAATTCTCCGTAGTGTGTCCATGGGTGCGATGAAACTCACACCAGTCGGTCTTGTAGGGACCTAATTGGCGGTCATTCGCCGCCGGAAACTCGAAAAATGACGCGTTGTTGACGTCATGGAGTATGTGCCTCCTGGGAACGTTGAGTGGGGTGAATTTTTCCTGTTTGTTGCTTCGTGTCCACTCACCCTTCGCCCGACCGCCATAGTCCGACTGCCTGTGATTCCCCTCCTTGGCATCGTAGTGATTAGTCGCTTATTCCAGTCTGAGCGTACCCGGAGGTGCTTGTTGCCTTCCTTATTACTGCCCCCTGCCTCTCGGTTTTCATCTGCTCTTTTAATAATCTGGTTTTCCTCCGTTTTGATGTGACTCAAGGCGAAAGCCCTCACCTCCGACATCGTTTGACAGTTTTCTTTTTCGAGCGCAATGTCGAAAGCTCCGGACCTTAAACCCTTCTGGAATGCAATGACTGCCATCCTCTCGTCCAACGACGCTATCCTCAATGCGACCTCGTTGAACCTTTGTAGAAAATATTTCAGCGACTCCTCGCGTTGCTGCTTGAGGTCGAATAAGTCCGACGTGATCGGTGATTTCTTCTTGTTAGCGGCGAATTGCGCCATGAAGAGCCGACTGAAGACATCGAAGTCGGTGATTGATCAATCAGGAAGACCACTAAACCAATCAAGCGCTGCCTTCTTGAGTGTGCCCATGAACAATTTGCAGCGGACCTCCATGCTCCCTCCACAGATCAACATTTGAGCTCGGAAATCCGTCAAAATGCTGACTGGGATCCTGTGTTCCATCAAAAGGCTCGACTTGGGGTATCCGATGATCCCTGGGATAATCTCGGCCTCTATGGCTTCCGAGAAGGGTCGAAAATCCCTAGGGACTTCCAGCATGACATCCTCCTCCACCGTCCTGGTACTGGCCGCTATTCTGGCCTGCATCTCGTCCGCTCGCCTCCTGATCTCTTCGTTCTCACGTTGGATGGCCTCCTCTCTCTCCCTGGATCGCACATTTTCTTCCCTCAGACCATTTCTCATGGCCATCATCTCCTCCATGGTGGGGTGTTGTGAGTCGTTGTTCGATGTGCCGCCTCTCGCCATGGTAAAGTGTAGGTCTTTCTGTACGACTTGGGGCGTAGGAGAAGTTTCACCGTAGCCCCACGGTGGGCGCCAAAATGTTCCGGCCAAAGAGTGGACTAGGATTTTTTCCTAGATCAAGCCTCCGAGCCAGAGCATTCAAAAGTGTAATCTGCCCTCTCAACTTTAGGGTTTCTAGTTTTATAGTTTCTTGTTTACGGGCTTCATGGGCCCCGAGAATGTAGGGATTTCCTTAACCGTTCTAATCTGGGAAATATTTGATGATGGACAGTGGGACCTTGTCCTTGCTATTGGATAGTTCCTACATGCGAAGGTTAGATCGGCCCCCGACCGACTAGGTCCACATTGAGTGCACAATTGGATAACGGCCGAGCAGGTTCTTTTTGGGCGAGAGAGGTCGGTATTTGACCGACATAGCTAACGCAGATGATCCCAGTCGGATATATACCGAGTGACTCTGAGAGAGTGGGTCAGCCGGGGTTCCAGTCGGCTGGCGACCAGGAGAAGGACCCGGTCGGAATCTGACCGGGACGGTACACTTGCCTTCCAGCCCTAAGCCTGCAAGGCGTAAGGGCTTTCATTGTCCTGAGCTCGAATCCAGGTCGGATTTTGGCCGAGCCTTATCGGGGTGCGGGGTGAGATTGGTAATCTCCCGACCGGGACGACACAATATATATAATGTAAACATGACATGGAATCGAATCCAGCTTTCCTCATATTCTATATATTCTTCTATGCAAACTTGTTTGCACTGCTATGAATGAATGGATTACTTGTTAGGGGATGCTTCAACTTAACCCTTATGCCTTTTAGGCTTGGGATTGATAGACAAGTATATCATCTCGATTATAATCTAACATAGGCCTAGTATGCCTACCCGAATCTATACCAGCATAGGTTTGTTGACTTAAAAAACCTAAGGACAAAAAACTAGTCAAGCTAATGAATCAATCATAGACCAATTCAATTATCCATAGAGGAAAACCAATTTTACTAAGAACAAGAGGTAGTTAGTGTTAATCTGACCTTTATTACTTAGTATGTGATCTATCAATCACACTTAACGGAAGTGATAGAGTAAACAATACATATGTAATTCCATTAAAAATCTTGAGGTTAGTAAATAATTATCATCTTTCATGAGTCATATACCTTATCCTAATATAACTTTTTGGTACGTACATTAAAAATAAATTCGTAGACGACAATATATACGTGGCTGT
The DNA here is from genome assembly GCF_000230855.2 of Cajanus cajan. NCBI lineage: Eukaryota > Viridiplantae > Streptophyta > Magnoliopsida > Fabales > Fabaceae > Cajanus > Cajanus cajan. Next base: position 56,217,826 of record NC_138521.1, read on the forward strand.
AGAACAAGAGCTTCAGTTTATCTCTTTCCTCCTGGATTTCATAATTAATGAAGCATCTTCAGAGCAAATACTTGCAAAGTCCAATAATGGAATTAAAGGGTGCTCCACAACAATCTCACATGGTGTGACTCTACAAGGGTTTTAGTTTAACAGGATCCGAACTTTCCTATACTTTCCAAAACTAGCTACCTTTTTTTCCTGATTGGTTAAATGATTTGATTGAACAATCTTGCTCATTCCGTTCCATATTTTCCTTTTCTTCTTCGCTGCCTAGATAGAGATGGAAAACGGTTCCTTCATTTTTGGAAAATTTTTCCTACTCTTTGTCAGAAACAACTTTATATCATCTTTGCTGAACCTGAATCTTCACATGACAAGATGAACATTCATTATTATAATTTATAACATATATATTATGCTTTCCTCTCCTTTCCAAAGTAATTTATAAGCTTGGATTGTAGCATATATATTTCATTGCTATAACCTAACAAAATACCTAGGTAGCTAGATTTTTTTAAACTTTATAGTAGTTAAAGTAGTTCTAATTAAAGTAATAATATATTTTTTGTTAACTATATATTGAACTTAAATGTCCTACGTGGCACAATATATATACTGCTTGTCTTCATAGTGCTATAGAAATTTACTAATCATAAGTATGGGTGCTGTGAACTGTACACTGCATATCCCTGCAATGCCGATGAAGATTTACTTGTCCCAGATATTAACAATGAAATATTAAAAGGATATATATCTTCTGTTGATGGTTCATGCATGTGTAAGCATCGTATGTACATACATATGATTCTCCACAATCCAAGCAAAACAGTATCGCTTGACAATTATATGCGGACAACCTGAAAAGACAAATGTTAAGGTTTTGTCATGATGACTAGTTTGATGGATCGGAAAACATGTCCTACATCTTTATCGTGCTATCGACTTTCTGAACGAAATTGATTGATTGTTCTAGCATTTCTATGATTGTAACCAAATAAAATATATAAGACAATGTAACTGTGATTCAGCTGGACATATGTCGGAGTACGGTTTGATCATGATTCATGACCGAGGTGATGAATGTTTTATCTAAGTTTGGATTCATAAATTAAGCATTATTGTTATTCTGTGGTTGATATTGAAGTTTTTGCTCCCCAGCCCCTTACAAATTCAAAAAGAACCAAGGACTTAAGTTTTCCTCATGGACAAAGGAGACTATAATTATTTTGTTTGAGAAACCGTTTTGATTATATCCCATCATTTTCTGATGATTTTGAATTTTCAAAAGAAAAAAATAATAATTCAAGTTGTTGCGCCAACTAGCGGCAAATAAAAGATCTGATTTTGCGATGATAATTACATATGGGTGATAGTGATTCTACGATATCGATATTCGGAACAGTGGCATAATTAAACAATATTGCTGATTTCACCACCTAGAGGAAAAGAAGTCATTTTGTTAAATCCAGAATTGTTACTGTAATTACCATTTGCTTATTCATGAACATAATTTTTACGCACTTTCTTTTTTGAAAAATAAATTAGACTGTATGTTTTTTTTATTTATTTATTTTTATCATTTGGACAAATTACATAAATAAATGTGCAAATACCGTTGTTGTTTTATCAAAAGGACACCGAGGCGGTAACTTACTTTTGAAGCATGTCGTGCAATAGTTGGCAACAAAAACCACTAGTAGTTAGTAAGCCAATTCACGAGCCTATAATATCTAGATTATTGCTCAATAAAATAAAAATCATGGAGGACTAGCTAAATACAAATTTGACTTATGAGGATTGCGACTTCATGCCTTCCCTAACGTTTCTCAAACGTACTTTTCGCAAAGTCTATGATTTGCGCCCACTGGATACTTTTTTGAGTTCATAATAATAGAATCAAAGTGGCTAGCTACTGTATTATTGTGTCACACCCTCGAGTCCTCGACCCTTTTCACTGTACGTATCTTAGTGTTATATGTTACTCAGAGATTGCTTGACAAGTGCAAAAATTAATAAACCACGAAAATTGACTCTGTTGAATATTCGATTTCAGGTTTATAAAATAACATTACATTATTTATTTTGATGGATCGAAATTAGTAGTCTTACTTTCCCTGATGTAAAGTTTATTGTTGTTCGTACAAAAAAAAAAGAGGTTGCCGACATATGAAGCTAATTCCAGTCTTGCAACATCTTAGAAAAGGAGCAGCACTGTTCACTGTTCACTGTTCACTGTTCTGATTGATGCTTTTAGTGAGTAATATATCCGATCCAAAATGGACAGGGATAGTGGGTAAGCAAAAGTTAAGAAGTTGAATACAAGTGGATACAGCTATATATCTCGTTCTTGTCATTGTGATTGGTGCTATACTATGCTTTTTGTTCCGATTCATTTGTTCTATCGTCATCGAACTTCCCAACTTAATTGCCTCTTGTCTCACCACCAAGTCTTATATTCTCCAGTACTCTCTGTAGCATGTATAACATTACCACCTTAATTAATTAATTTTGCTGATACGATAGTACTGTAGCGCAGAGAATAGACAGCGATCTTTGAGAACAAGATAATTTTCTTCATTCAATTATCCTAATAAGACGTACTAGTTACGACCACTCTGGAGTCTGATTTAACAGAAAAAAACGTGAAATAAAAGAGATTTGCAGATACTGATTCAATCGATCTCAGGGGACCTCACTCACGTACGTATGTATTAATTGTCCTGTCTGCTCATTCATCCCGAAACAGATACATATCTTCAAAATCAAAGCATCGAATGAAATGAAACATTTACACACACAGCATCACTTTCACTTAACTAACTAATTTCTCATCAAGCCAAAAACGGTTAATTAATTATTATTTTATTTTTGTTGTTGTTGTTGGTGGCGGTGGTGGTGGTGGTGGTGGTGGTGACGGCGGTGGTGGGTTAGAAAAGCAAAAGCCTAATATGGGAGGGATTAAGCGGGCCTGGGCCTGAACCTTTGCCTACAGGAATGGCAAGTGATCTCCATGCACGTGGAATCCACCTGTCTCGTCGCACGCTCCTTCATTCTCTCCGCCTTCTCGACCTCCTCCCTCGCACGCTCCCACATTTGGCGCGCACGTGCGAACTCCGACTGCGCCATCTCCATCTCGCGCCGCGTCAGCTCGCGCACACGCTCCGCGTACGCCTTCTCCATCGCCGCCAGACGGATTTGCTCCGCCGCCTGCCACTTGAGCGCCTCCACGCCGTCGCACATCAGCACCGCCGGCGGACGCACGCTGATCGAGAGCTGCAGGTCGAGCGAGGGGGCGCCGCCGCACTCTGTGGTGGAGGAGGACGAGGAGTGCAGGTGGAGAAGGGAGGAATCGGAGCGCGACGGCGGGAGGAGGTCGAGTTCTCTGTTGACTTCGTCTTCCATCGGAGAAGCAGAAGGAATCCGGTACTGTTATCAAGGAAACTGTTTTGATCGGTTACTCACCCAAGAGGGAGTTACGACTCAATCCCCGTAGCGGCAGCTATATATAAACAACTCCACCACTCTAAATTACCATTTCACCCTTCTCATATTCTATTTTTTTCACATATACCAACTTTTTAAAATACCCTTTATATTCATAAGAATTGTATATATATATATATATAATGCACACGTTCTTACCCAATAATTAACCTTCTAATTATTTTTTTGTTATGGCATTGGCCGTCTCTTTTGTACCGTAAAATAGTAAGAATAAAGGATGCGGGAGGACAGAAAAGTAATTTAGGTAAAAGGTGGGGATGAAGGTTTTGAAGGGTGGGAAAATCCGTTATGAGATTGGGGAAAGGGAGGGAAAATAACGGATGGCGTTATAGGGATAGGATGAGAGGGACCCCGTGGGTTTTAGATTAGAATTGAGATGGTGAAAAGTTCGTGCTATCTTTTTAATTTTTCTTAATATTTTAATTAATATTGACTTTTTCTTTTACAGGAGACGAGATGAGCATGGTGTATATATAGGTGTGTAATAATTACGATCGCACGTGCGCGCTGCTGGAAGTGAAAAATGAGAACTCATTAACAGAAGTACTGTAATATATGACAGTGCCTAGTATGGTGGTCCATGGAGTACTATTTTTCTTTACCGTTAGATCAATATAGTGTGCATCCATAGAATTTATGTTGAATGAATGTAAATTTACATAATTGATTTTTGAGTAAATGTGACTTAGAGATAAATTGATTTTTGTTTGAACAATTAGGTTATAAATTTAATTTTTATATTAATATTATTTTGAAATTTGTTATTAAAATTAATTTTGAATGTATAATTATAAATTTAGATAAATAAAATCTCATAATTTGATTTCGTTTGATAAGAAAGTTATTGATAGTCACTTTCATGTAGAAGTAAATCTCCACATCTTGAAATCAATTTTGTTAATATCCAAACATGCTACAAATGTGATTTTGGTCATTTTAGAAGTAATGGGATTGATTCCGGGCATGTTTGATGTGGAACCAAACACTCATAATTTGTACAATTATACAATATGTCTTATGTACATGATCCTTTTATATAATTTTATTTTCATTTTTTCCCTTTTCGGTAGACTTTTAATGTCACACTTTCTCTACATTTACACTCACCATAATGCATTGATAATGGTGTTGGCGCCCCAACTTTGACATCCAAACCCAAATTGCTCTTCCACTAAAATATTTGTTAATAACGGTTAGGATTTGAGCTCCCTTTCTATGTGGAGAATAGGCTCAAATTGTGTAAATCTATTATGTCTCACTTAACCAAGTAGAGAAAGGTTAGGTTAGGACAAAAAGAGTGACTTATTTTGAAGGAAAATGACAGCAAAATACAAAAAGAAGAGAAGAGAGAAAATTTAGTTGTTTAGTTCGCATATCCATTAGGCAGTGTTTGTTGGATTGCAATTGAAGATTCGTTCACTGTTGAATCAGACTAATTTTTGGACACCAAGTTCGTATGACATGGCTTTTCCTATTCAGCAATTAGATCTTCGAAATGAAGTTAGGAGTGGGAGAAACATGTTCCACAATAACAACTTTGTTTTTGGGGTTTTTCTTTTTCTTATTTCTCATTTGTAAGCAATTGTATTTGGTTTGCTTTGGCTAATTGTAAGCATTCTTTGGTGCATTCTTTGGAGACTTTCTTGTACCCTTTGTTGATCATACTGAAACTTTTCATTGGTCAAGACGACTCGTGATTTTTACCCTTACATTGAAGAGTTTTCCATGTTAAAAATATTTGTGTCTCTTGTGCGTTTGGGTTATCTATTTTTGCTTTATTTTATTGATGTTCCTCGTTGATTCTTGCAAGTAGGGAGATTTAATTGTTGTTACGTTATTGCTCTTTTTATTGAGTTGTTGTTATTGTGTTGAGTTTCCCTATCAGAGTGACATTAGAGCTCTTTGGTTAACGGGTTTTTGGCTTGCTTGAATGATGGAAGCACATACGAAGATGATTTCTTTGAATGGAGAAAATTAACTCTTGTGGAAGGGCAAGATCGATGAAGGCTTACTATTTGTGAAAATTTTGCATCTTTTTTGTCTGTGTTTCTTATAAGCCAAAATCCAAGTATGATGAAGAATGAGATTTTGAGCATCAACAGGTGTGTGAATTTATCAGAAAATTTGTTGATGATAATGTCTACAATTTTATTGATAATGAGACACATGCAAGAACCCTATAGGATAAGCTTGGGCCCCTGTATGCTTCTAAATCAGGAACTAATAAATTATACTTGTTAAGAAATTTGTGGAGTTGAAGTATAAGGAATGGTCTCCCATTGCAGATCACTTAAGTGAATTTCAAGGGCATTTTGATCAACTATCCAAAGTGGGTATAAAATTTGGTGAAGATTTATTAGGACTATTCCTAATAAACTCGCTACCTGATTAGTGGGAGACATTTTGGATTTCCATGATTAGTGTTGCCCCCTAATGGTCATGTTTCTTTGCAAATGGAGAAGAGTGGTGCATTTAATGAGCATATGAGAAGGAAAACATAGGGTATTTCATCTCATTTAGAGGTGTTTGTTGCTAAAAACAAGGGGAGAAGCCAGCAGAAAGAAGGATGGTAGATTGATGGAGAAGGTGAGGAGGAGTGATTGATGTTCTTCTCCTTAGCTTCTCCTAGCCACGGATCTTCTTCAAGGAGATGCAAACCGAATGGATTGAAGCAATAATGGAAGATGATTCACGGATGTAGAAGAGGCTTAAGCCTTGGATGGAAGCATCCAAGCTTAAGAAGCAAGAGAAGGCTCACTTCAAAGAGGAGGAAACCTAATAGGGTTCCTAAGGTGAAACTCACTTTCTCTCAAGAAGACTTTGAAGGAAACTCGGCACTTGGCTCTCAAATTTCATAAATGTTCAAAGTGAATACAATAGGTGGGAGAAACACTTAAGTAGACTTCCGGTTATGCAAACTTTGGGCGCCTAAATCAAAGGCTACATGTGGCGCCCAAAATTTGAATTCAAATTTGAAATTTGAATTCAAATTTTGGCTCCCATGTGCTTGGCCGAAAATTCAGGTACTTAAGGTGCATCTAGGTTGAATTTGGAGTGTCATTTAGGGTTAATTTGAGGTCACATGTTCAGCCACCAAAGGTGTTAAACATGTGACTCAAATGTAACTTAAATGGCTTCCAAATTAAACCTAATTTAACCTAATTAGCCTACTTTAGTATTCCTTGTATTTTCCTATTCTAATGACCTAAATACATTGGTCAAACAAATACAATGGAAAGGAAAAATTACAAGAATGAAAATGAGCCCAATATTGGGTACCAAAAGCCCAAAGGCCCATGAAGCCCAAAACTAGGCCCAACAAGCCTAAAACCTAAATTGCTACTCTATGTGGTCCAAAATACAAGACCAATATATATTCAAACTATGCTAACAAAATGTAATAAGATTGTTCATAACAACATAGGCCCATGTTAAAAACTTGGTTTGGGCCTTCCAAGCCCATAGGGCCCATTGGGCCTTGACTGGCCCAATCTTCCATGTCTAGCCCACTCCTCTTGGATCTTTGAGTGTGTCACCTCTTGCATTCCCAAGTATGATTAATTCCATCATCCCCTCCCTCTTGAAAAGGATTTGTCCTCAAATCTAGAGGATGCATGGAAGAAAAATTAGCGCCTATATGTAAAACATGCAAGGAATAAGAAGTGAGATGGTAAGAAAAATCATGGATCCTAAGTGGAGTCCTACTATCTAACCTAACAAAGAAAGATAAAATATTAGACTCTCTAAAAATAGAAATAGGCTCCTCTCCTAAGCATAACCTAGAAGTAAAACCTAAAAATGTGAAAACACTATGACTAAGACAACGAAAATAATGATTTTTAAACACTACAATATCTTGCCTAAAGTACCCTAAATGGTAACCTAGGCTTTTCCTAAAATATAAAGAAAAGACTACTAAAAAAACGCCCTAAACAATTTTGGATTTGATTGTTTGTTAGATATTGATAATCATATAAACTACATTTGTCTTGTAGGGAAGAATTCAAATTAAGTTCAAAAAAATAAGAACTTCCCATAGAAGAAAACATAGAATATAGATTATAACTATTTGTATCTACCAAACAATGTAAACAAAAAATTGGGTGCTTTATTAAAACCACAAAAATACTTCCTCCTTTGTGCACCTCCAAGGAAGTAGTATAAGAAGTTAAACTAGAACTAGTCCACTCCTTCTTCACTATATCTCTAAGTTGAGAATTCTTGGTTTGAAGTTTATTTTGTTTCTCATTCTCAACTTTAAGATAAGTAGCAGCATTAGGATAAGAGTCAAGACTTTTATGAATAAAGAGAGTTCTTTTTTAAACAAAATTTATTTATTTTTTTACAAAACATTTTTTTCTACAAAGGGGATTAAACTTTTTTATAAGCACTTTTTTTTTCTAACAAATTATTTTTTTATGACCAAAGAATTGCAAAAATGTTAAAAGTTTTTATCAATTTTATTTTAAATGAAATTTTCATGGTCCATAGTAACTCCAATTAATATAATATAATATATATATATATATATATATATATACACATTTATTTATTTATTTAATAATTTGTTAAATTTTTATTTCTATTCAAATAAAAAAAGTTAACTTACATTCATAAATTTATATTTATATTCGATTTACATACATATTTTTTTCAATTATATCTTTTATATTGTAAAATTAAATTCATAAGAAAAAATAATTTTATTTTTTACTTTGTTTTTTAAAAAATTTTGTTAGTCTTAAAATTGTAGAAATAAATTTAAAAATTTTTAAAATGTTAATATGTTAAAAAATAAAATAAAATAAATTTTCTTTTAAAAAAATTTAAATAGGATTGTTGTGACCCATAACAACCCCTTTGAATATTAAAAAAAATATGTAGTCAATAAAATTTTTTTAAAAAAATATTTGGGTTTCTACAAGTTGTAACAACCCTAGGAAAAAAAATAAGTCACCTTGTATCGTTACAGTTGGTAGTGACTTAAATTGAGTCGCTACCAACTCTAGTAACCTTTTCTTCATGGCTCTCATGACTTATATAAATAAAAAGAAAAACATTCGTCATATAAGTTACTATGGCCTATAACAACTCTACAGTAAACAATCCCAAAAATGTAAATAGTTTCAAAACAATCTTATTTGAATAATTAATTTTTAAAATAAGCCTAATTGGTCAATCAACCCTTGATATGTTGATTATCTTTTAAATGCTAGCTTACCCTTTTATATTTCCATGTGGTTGGACTACGATGATAATACTTGGTATAAGAGTAGGACATGGATAAGTTTGAGGCGAAGTTGTATTGAGGTCATGCTAGATAATGGCAGTGTTGACTTTTGGGCAACTCTTATCTAGTTTAGTAGTGTTGCTTGATCGAAAACTTAGGCCATTATTTCAATATTGGAGTATTGTACACACACACACATATACACACACACACTTGTATAACTAGTATATTTTATCTAGTTGTTGGTGCAAAAACTTTCACACGTATATATTATTATGCATATATCCAAATATTGCTTACATATTATTCCTAGATTAGATGTTTGTTTCTGCTACTAATAGTTGAGCTATGAAGTGTAGTAACCTGACGGGTCATTACAATAAATTCAACATTATTATAGAAAGTTAACATTGAATGATCATATATATCATTTATCACATGTTAGTTTAGAAAGGTTGGCATCTACCTAGATTTGGTTTGCTTTCATCATATGTTTCGTCCATTACGTATGAATCATTCTCGTTGTAAAATCAATAATGCAATTTTGTAATTGTTACTTTATGTTGAAATTTTTGTTTTTTTTTTTATTATATTTTTTTACAAAAAAAGTTAATTAATTTTTGAGTAGATATGGATATACCCGATACTCAACAAGGACGGGGATGGGGATGCAAATTTCATACCTGGGAACAGAGATAGGTATAGGGTATGGGAATAAGGATGGGGATGAGGATACTGAAACCCATATCCGTCCCACCCCATTGTCATCCTTAGTTATAGGCCTATCTACCTCCATATTTTTTAGGTTTTTATACAATTTAAAAAAATTACAAAGATTCCATTCCATGAATTGTCATTAAAAGAGTTCCAAATATGATATGACATTTATCACAAGCAATTTCTCAAATGATTTATTTGCATTTTCAATTACAATGACTTTGTTGTCCATCAGGGGATTCACACACATGTGTCTCCATATTAGTAAGATATTGTTCACTTTGAGTATAAGTCTTCATGGTTTTGTTTTTGGTCATCACTCAAAAGCCCTATTACCAATGGAGACATTGTGTGTGTATAAACTCATGTTCATCTTTTCGTTCTAATGATATGAGACTTCGATTATATCCTAACAATCCTCACTTCAAACAAAGGATCATGGTTTAACCTTGCAACAGAAGTTAGTCTACAAGTATATCTAATGGTGGTCCATAGAGCTTAGTCATATTCTAGGTACTTGCATCGCCACTTCGCCGTTAGCTAACGATAGTGGGACACGCCTCCTAACCTCCATGTTAATAAAGAAGACTCTACTCCATACATATACCCACCGTCAAAAAGACTTTTGATACATGAGATCCTATGCTCGAATCCACTTGCTAGTTCCATCATACTCGTTTGGGACTTCGAGTTGGTCCCCTAGACAACCATTTGCTCTAATACTAATTGTTGTATGTTGAGAGATTCATACATACATGTCTCCACATTAGTAGGATCTTGTCCACTTTGAACTTAAATCCTCGTGATTTTACTTTTAGTCATATCCAAAAGGCTTCTAACCAATGAAAACATTATGTGTATATAAATTTGTGTTCATCTTCTTATTCTAATGATGTGGGGTTTTGATTGTATCCCAACAATTTGTTGGGATACAATCAAAGTCCCGTATCTTGGAGACAAAAGGATGGACATAAGTTTATAAATATGCAAATATTTTCATTGGTAATATGCCTTTTGAGTGATAACCAAAAGCAAAAGCATGAAGACTTAGGCCCAAAATGGATAATTTCTTATTAATATAGAGACATGTGTGTGTATGAATCCCTCGATGCACAACAACAACAACAACAACAAACTTTAATTGGTCCAAAAACAAAAAAAAAAAAAAAACCAATACAAGAGAGTCATAAGTCAACAACCAAAAAAGAAAATCTCCAAAGTAGATCAAGAAGTTGTTGAGCAAAGCAAATCTACAAAGCCAATCAATGGACTTTCTCCTCTATTTAGCAAAGCAAAACCTCCCTCTATGTTAGGATGAGAAATAACAAAAATGTCATTATCAAGATTGAAAAACAAATCATTCTTTTCATCAAACCTTGATTTATTTTTAACAACCCATGCATAGTCAATATGGTAATGCACCAATGCCTTAAAAAAATTTAAGCAATAGTTGGGGTTTTCTATGTCAACCAGGTCACCATCAACATCCTCTTCCATGTATATACCATCAACATCGTTATCCTCAAGAATTTCAAGCTCTTTATCAAAGAGCTCATGTAGGTCAATTAGAAGATAATCATCAAGTGTGGCTATATCTTTGTTGATCATCACAAACTTTCTTATTTTCTTCAACTACCACAACTTTGACAAAGTCTTCAGTTTCTTTTTTGCCATTTTTAGTTACATCAAAAGAAAAATAGTCTCTCATTTGAAGAGACAACTCTTATACCATATTAGAATTATGGTGGGTGAAACAAGTCACACCTATTTGACGTGGCTACAAATCATAAATCTCAAAGAACATGAAAGGAGTGTCATAGAAGTAACCCATGATATATATTGATTAATATGAAAAACATGATATATAACTAAGTATCATAAGTATTTATATATTGAGTGAGCAAAACTAGTTAACATTCAGGGGGACAAATAGTTACAACAATTAACTAATAGACCTTGAGTCTGTTTAGATACAAGTTTAGAAATATTTTTTTATAACTTATCTACAAAATTAAATATTATTTATTTTCATTTTTCAATAGAAAAATTTTCAAAATCGTTTATAACTTGTATTCCCATAAGATCCTTATTGCATATACCAATTGCAAATCAATTTAGCTACATGTAGTGAGTATAAACTAAGTTAGTTACATTCATGTTGAATTTTTTCATTTATTGCTTAGTGACAAAAGATCAAAAGATTATTTATCATCATTAAACGATCATAAATAGATTTTGTAGCCTTCTTTTCTTTTTTTTGTTTTGATCAAATATCAATATTGACATGTGTGAATACACCTCGGTCTTTAGTTTGTAGCAACATTTTCAAATTTAAAAAAGCAGATACATTTTAATTTTATATTATATAGATGGAGTTATATATATATATATATATATATATATATATATATATATATATATATATATATATATAGTGTAAAATCGTACACAGTAATATTTATAAATAAATAAATAAAGTTTTGTCAATTGTGTGTGCGTTTTGAATTTCTAGTGCTGGATATTTATTTATATTTTAAATAGTATATTTCACATTAAAATGAAGTGTTGTGATAAAATATCAATTAATTTCTAAATTATATAAAACTTTATATAGTTAATCTACTCTGTATGAAACGTAAATCTAATGGCTAGATTGTAAAAAAATAAAATAAAATTGTATCAAGTTGTTAAATGTGAAATGATGCAATGCTTAACACTTTATATTAATTGGATATGTTTCACACAAAAAAAATGCAGTCTTATAATTTGTATTAAGTAATATAATTAAATACATGTGTTATAGTTTTCGATTTTCAAAATCGTGTATACTTAATTTTTATACTTGTCTTTGTTGATGGACTAATCTAAACTTAAGGCCGTTATTTTTCGCACTTATCTTGTAATTTGTATACACCTCCTTCAGCGTTTTGTAATTTTTTTTTCTTCTAAAAATGTAAACTAAAATTTGAAATTTATTTTTCATAATTGGTAGATGTTTCAAAAACTTAATTCGATAAAAGGAATCATACTATATTTGCATTCCTTGTTTTCTCCTTGCATTTTTCTTTCTCGAATCTAAAATAAGAGAAATTACATAATAAAGCCAAACAGACGCATGTTTAGCAGGATCGGCCAAAGAATAAGGTTATTAAAACAAATTTTAGATCTACCAAAAAAAATTGTTATTAATTTTTGTAAAAGAAAAAAGGTCGTACATGTATTGTAAAAAAAGACCTTATATTTTTGCAAAAAAAAAAGTTTTCACATATTTGTAAAAAGACTCATCGTATATTTTTTTACATGAAAAAATTCTCTCTTAAAATTTACTTTAACTGTCATATGTCGTTGGTACGACCTGATGTTAAGATCGAGGGGAATGCACCCATTAAGGCTTTGTTGGTGTATGGGTACCCATAATAGTTTGCTAGCGGGTACTTGTGTGTTTGTTTGGGTTCGAATATTGATGATGAAACCTGTGCCTTTGAAAAGGAGCTTTGGCGTGAGACACAATGGGTTCGTGGTAAATTACTTTTAGAGCACGAGTGTGGTAAGAGTGGTGAAATTTTCATCCTGTAGGATCTTATGGTAGCAAGAATGGATGGAAATATCAAGGGTGAGCAAGATAATGACATATAAGTAGCCTCCTTCCATAATTTAGTTTTCCAAGGTGTTAAAATTTAGAACTTAGTTTTTAAAACAAAATACTTTCAATAAAAAAAAAATTACAAAAACACTAGAGGAATGTGTAAGTAAAAATGAGGTGCAAAAAGTAATACCCATAATCATATATCTTATATGGCACGAGTTGAGTTCTAAAATATCGACACATAATACGTTCACGTAAAAATATAGTAATATTTAAAAGGGTTTATTTTTGTATCTATTTAAAAGGTACACTAGTAATTTTCTCGTAATCTGGAGATCGAACGAGAGTTTCAAGTGAATATTGCGGTGGGAGGAAGATACTTGTAAAAGGCACTCCGATGCTCAAGTCAGGACAAACACGAATATCGATAGTAATTAATGAACAGTGACGTTATTGAGAGATATGAACTATTTATAGTGACATTAATGGGTCCTGCCTTCCATGGACCCTGTACTAGGGTTACCTGATTAGGTAATACGTCTTTAATTGTCTTATTCTCATGATTAACCCTTAATCATTACTTAGAAATGATTATTGATTCCATGAATTACTTCACTCAAGAGCTTTCGCCTATCAGAGATGCGGATCGGGTATCGGCTACTTGGTACGATGAGTTTTGCCGACGCGACTCGGGCTTCTCGACCTCTAACCAGGCCGACCTGTCGTCTGTGACCGATATATCTTCACGAAGACGACCTGAGCGTATCTCGTTCGGCTACGTATGCCGAAAGGTATGGTCAAATGGTCCTATCCGTACAAATTTTATACAATATTAGTTTAAATATTTTTACATTATCAATAGTACAGAAAATAGGATACTACAATCGGATCGATGCTACATCAGTTATTTTTAGTGAATAATGTATTATATTACATCAATTAAGCAAATAACAACGTAGTATAATGTTTTAATACATCCCGTAGACCCATTTCGTCTCGGCGCTCGCCTCTCTTTCCTTCTTCCGAAACCTTTCCTGCAACGTTGTCCACCCCCAAGCGAGTTTCGAGCTTCTTCCACCAGCGACACTGTCCCTTGGACATTTTCAAGCTCCAAAACTCTTTTTCTCATCACACTGCGTTCTTCGTCCTTTTTAAATTTTTTCGTGCTTAAATCATGTGATATTTTTCTTGCTTGATTGTTTCTGATGTTGACTTTGGTGCTGATCACTTGATTTTCAATTTTTGGATGTGATTACTACTATTAAGGAGGTTTTATTTGTGCAAATGCCTCACAATATTTTAGAATTAAATTTACAATTTATTTGACATTCTAGTTAGGTTGGATAAAACTTATAGCCTCAATGAGCCTTAGTCTTATAACTAGCCTTAAAATTTTACTTGTCGGGGGTCATGGTGCTGTAATGTGTGAGGTGGTGTCCTAAATCAATTTCGTCGGACAAATAATAAAATTCGAAAGAAAAAATAGTAATAAAAAGGTTAAAAAATAAAAATAATTATTAAAAATAATAATAAAAGAAAATATAATACAAAATAAAAATGAAAAATAATAAAAAGAGAATAGTAAAAAAAATATAATTAAAAGAGATAAAATAATAACTGAGATGTATGTATACTTTTGTCTAAGTAAATAACTTAGAAGAAAAAAAAAGATTTTGAAGTTTTTATGTTGAATAACATAAGTTCACAACATATCTTTTGTTATAGTTATCTATTTAAAGTTCTATTGAAAAACTTGATAATAAATCTACAATTGTTGTTTCTAGCATGAAAACCAAAATGCATCTCCATCTTTATGAAAATCAATCTCAAAGTAGGTGATTTGTTAAAAAGAAACATGTCCAAGTCCCATCTTTCTTTCTTTCTTTTCAACCAAAAGGCCTTACATTACTCACAATAATGTCATGCACCTCTTTCTTTCCTTATATATAAAGAGGAGACCTCAAACCTTCCAACACACAAATTTTTTTTTTAATCAATTGAGTGTTTAAAAATTGGGACTAGTGAAAATATTGGGTCTACATCCAAAACTTACTATGGGTCCAATGTTTCAACTAGTCTCAATTTTTAGATACTCAATTGGTGAGAATTTTTTTTGTGTTTGAAGGTTTGGGATCTCTTGAAACACACACAAAATTCTCACCATTTAGATACAAAAAAAATTTCACTAATTGGGTATCTAAAAATTGAAACTAGTGGAAGCATTGAACCTATAGTAAATTTGTTAAGGGGCTTAATGGAAAACATTATGCCAATTTTTTTTTTCCTTTTCTTTGAGGTTTTCATTGGAGAAGCATGAGTTGTTATTTAGATTATGGAGCTCCTCACATGCGAGATGCCATAGAAAATTGTCATCACCTTAATTTCCTTTATCTTATCTATTTTATAAATTATTTTTATTTAATATTTTTTATTAAAATTTATTAGAAATGTTTTAATCAATGCTTAATTTTTTTTGTAAATTTATAATAATGTCTTTTATAACAATTAATTAAATAAACTTATCAAAGTGTATAATATTTTAAAAAGTAAAGTTATTAAAAATGTAATGTTATACATTTTTATTAATAATTGTTGGTTTTATTAATTTAAATGTGGTTGTGATTAGTTGATTAGTTGTTGTGAGACTTTATGGATTTAGAAATTCTAATGAGTTTTTATTGTTTAGGAGTTCAAATTGACTAGTTTTGGGAAGGTATGTAAGGTTTTTTTTTTTAAGATTTGAACTTTATAAATTCATTTTTCAAAGAAAACTAGAGAAAAGTTAGAGAGGGGAATTATGAAGTTAGAAATTCTTCCTCCATCTTCTAAGTTGTCTAGATAGTGTAGAAGTCCTTCCCCCGAAATCAGTGAGTGGATGAATTGAGATTAACACCAGAGCTGAGAGTCGGAGTCTTGGAGTCACCATATGGAGCTTTCAAAGGATTTCATTTTTCTCTCTTCTTCCTCTTTTCTGACTAGTTTTCAGGTAAGGGAAGCTTGAAAACTTGTTAATTTCGTGTTGTCATTGCTGAATTCTACTTGAAATATTTCTAAATTGACTAAGTTGTGGTTGATTGGAGAAGTGGTTCACTTGTTGTGGTTTTTGTAAGCTTTGAAGGAAGAATTTGTGATTTTGGGTTTTATGGTTGCATGTTGTTAATTTGGATGAATATGAAGGGCTTACGATGTGTAGTGTTGATATTTGGTATTGCATGTTAGAAATTTTGTAAGTTTCAGGTGAGATTGAGCCAAAACATGAATTTGTAAAATGTAGAATTCATCATTGTTTCGGACACAACTTCAAGGCGTCGGGTGGGATGCAAGTCAAATATTCTTTGCCTCACTAACGCAACACGGGATTGGTAGCATCGAACATGAGTTAAAGAAGAAATCTCTAACTTGGTCACACCAGGTATGGGTTGAATGACGTCGGGCATGGATGCCCTTGGAGTTCTTTGACTTAATGACATTGACGTCATGTGTGATCAAGATAGAAGTTCTTTGCTTGGACAAAGTCAGATGCTAGTGTTGTGACGCTAAGCATGAGTCAGGCAAAGACTCTGTACCTAAAATGGGGTCAAGTGTAGGTTTTGTTACGCTAGGCGTGATTGACATAGGGGATCTTTGCCTCAATCACATTGGACTTGGGCACTTTAGCATCAAGTGTGGGTGAGTTAGAGACTCTCTACTTCAATGACATCGGGTATAGGAAGAATGGAGCTGAGCGTGATATGTTAAATGAAAAACTTGTTGTTTTATTGACTAAATGTTGAATATGTGTTAGTAGATTGGATTGCTCACATGATATAAGTTGTTGTGTGATTCTACTACTTTATACATTAATCTAAGATGATGCATATTGATGCTTACGATGTTGAAAGTTGTAAATTGTTAAATGTTGAAATATAGTTGAGATGCATATTGTGTAGTGTTATGGTGGTTGTATTGAGAATGCTTAAATGATGTGGTGAAAATGTGTTGATTAACTTAGGACTATAGGAGATGATTGTTTTTTAAAAGTTGAACATCTCATTATGATGATATGGTGTTGTGGTGCTTACGGACCCAATTGTTGAAAATCTTTCTTAAGAAGTTGACTCTTAAAGCAAAGTGTTGAGCCTCTCTAGGACCTTAGTTGATGTCATATCATGTATGTATAAAGTGACCAATATAAAACAATATAGGGATTAGGTCGAGTCATATGTGTAGAAAGTGACCAAAACGAATAAGGTACAAGGTCGAAGGTCAAAATCCTTAACTAAGTACTGGAAGGGGTGTAGTATTTGGAGAAAATTCGATGAGCTAATTCGATAATAGGCTTAGTTGTGCATGCTAAAGTCATGGTAGGCTCACACCCAAGTTATCCTAACCCTAATAAGAATGTTGGACTTTCCTAGTTTAATAGTGGCAAAATTCGAGAAGTCATGTTATGTTGTGAATTTTTATCCAAATTTATTGTTAATCTAGTAAGCCCAAAAAGATCGCTTTGTTAAGTTGGTTTGATAAAGCCAAGTCACTTAGATTGCTTACTTGTGTTGTTAGTATGGATGAAAATAAGTCAAGCCAGGCTACACTTTAAATATATAGGCTAAGCCTGTTTTACAAAATTAAAGCTTAAATTTGACCTATTATCTATCATAGACTTTTTTTATAGGTTTGGCCTGACCTTTTTGAAAGTCTGGCCTAACCTATTAGCCAATTTAAAAATATATTTAAATTATTAATGTTAATTAGGTCAATAAACTTAATTTTTAAAAATCAACAAAATTATTTTAAAATATAGTTTACTCAATATTATTAAAATTTAAATTTTAAAAGAAATATAGGAGAAAAATTGAATCATTTACTATTGAATAAATAATTCATGTGTAATTATGTATGTTGATGTACATTTATGCATAGGTTGTAAGATTGTAAACCTATAATGAAAAAACAAATTGTACAAAAAATATTTTAAATATTGATAATTTATTTTTATTTTATAAATTTATTATTTATTTGTATTTTTAATAATATATATTTATTTACTATTATATTATACAAATAAATAGACTAATGTATCATGCCTAATAGACTTTTCTATAAGCCTAAGCCTATTTTTTTATATAAATAAATTTTTTTAAAAGCCTAAAACTGACATTTTTTATTAAACAGGCTAGATCAAACCAAATTTTAAAGAAGTCAGGCCATAGGTCTCTGTTTAAGACCTGGTCTATTCCCATCCTTAATTGTAAGAGATTTCTTAGTTAAAATTTGTGACGACGCATTGTGTTGTCATGTTGATGAGTTATGTAGTTGATATTTGGAAATTTTTTCTAAGTTGTTGAGTTGTGAACTATATTGTTGATCAATTGTTGTAAATTTTTCAGATTAAGTTAACATGTTGTAAGTTGAGGTGTTGTTTTGATTAAGTTGAAAATATGTATGAGTTCTATGGTGGGGTTCATATAGTGTGTTGATATGCTAAGTATGAATTGGTAATATAGTTGTATTCTTCACTCCTATATTTGTTGTTATTTTTGTAAGCTCTTCTTACATATTTCATTTTAGTTGGACTACAATGATCATATATTTAGCATAAGAGTAGGACAAAGATAGGCTGGAAGAGGAATTTACTTTGTGAGCCGTACGTATTGGAGGATCAGGGTGTTGCTCGAGCTACCTTAGAGTAGCAATTCTTTTTGTGGTGTTACTTGACTAGTGACTAGGATCATGTATTTAGTTTGGATTTGTTTGTATATATATATTACTACATGCATAACCAAATATTATTTGCATGTTATTTCTAGTTAATTAGAATTATGTTGTTTTTTGCTACTATAATCACTAAGTTGTAAAATGTAGAAATTTGTTGGATTGTTACAAAAAATAAACTAAAAAATTAAAAAAAAAAAGAGAATAATATTAAATGAAATAAAATATATATTCTTAGTATATTAAAAATTAAAAATGTTTTTTAAAAAGTAAATTATAAATAGATACGTTATTTATATAAAATAAAAAAATCTTAATTGAATTATGTTTGTGAAAATAATTTAATTATCTTAATTTAAAATATTTTGATACTAATTATCTTAATTGATATTGTTTATTTATTTCTAGCTATTTAGCACTAAAATAACTTAGAGTTAGTAATTAAGACTAAAATAAAATATATAAAAATGTTAAATATTCAAAAATAGCAACATATTTTATAAGGACTAAAATAAGAAAAAATAATATTTACAAAAGACTTAAAACACATTTAAGTTTTTTAAAAATTATATATATTAATATTAATTTTAAAATTATATGATATCGAATTATTAATACATTGATGTGTAAATATCTAGAAAGTAAGAATAGTTCTAAATAATATAATATTATATGTGTTGGAGAGTTGCTTTGAATATTTCTAACTATATTTTACAATATCATTTTGTTTACTTTCATATTCTTAACTCTTATACTAATTAATTCCAATATTTGAATAATACATTAATTGATAAATTGGAGCATTTTGCTGTGTTTATAATGACTCATACTTGTTTATTTTTTTTTATAGTAAAATTGTGTAGTTTTAAGATAGAATTAATTGTAATAAAAATAATAATTGAACAATTGAAAACATTGGATGAAGATGGACTCAAAAAATATTGTATTAATTTTAAAAATATATTTTAGTAAGCATTTTTTAGAAAATAAATTTTGAAAATATTTTATAATGTTGAATACATTAATTTAATTTTTATAGGAGAAAGTTTTGTCATGGACATAAGAGAAAGGTCAATCACGAATCTAAGAGGTAGGTCGATCATGGATTTAGGAGGTATAATTTTTTTTATTTAGAATTTTACTTGAGTTATTATAACAGGTGAGACACATTGGTCAATTATCCTCTTATAACAAGATAATCGATAATTGAATAACTTAATAAGGTAGGTCGATCTTGAACCTATAATGGTACAATTATAAAAAAATAAAAAAGAAAGTTATTAGGATACAATAAATTTTTATAGAAAACATTAATATCTATATACAATTTTTCATAGTATCATTTAATATTTTTAAGAGAGATAAAATAAAATATTCCCATAACCTTTTATTTTGTAAGCGTTCGGTCTTGCATCCGACTAGTGCATTTAGGATTTTCCGTCATATTTGCTAGGTATCTCCACAAACATAACCGTGAGTTTAACTCGAGTTATTCATAATGGTTAAGTAAAATTCCTTCTAAAGTGATGATTCCAAAATTCTAATTCCTGACATTGTAGATAAAATTCAGTTTGAGTTATAGTTTGCTTTCTACCACAACCAATCACTTTTGATGGTTCAATTTATGTAGACTTGATACTTATAGTCTTATATAGCTAACTAGCTAGTTATTATTTATTATTCACCTTACAAAATTAACATATTGAATTTGATATTTTAAAAGTTATTTCAAATATAAATTTGGTCCTTTTGAGTTATAGTTTGTTTTCTACCACAACCAATTACTTTTGATGGTTCAATTTATGTAGACTTAATACCTATAATCTTATATAGTTAACTAGCTAGTTATGATTTATCATTTACTTTATAAAATTAACATATCGAATTGATATTTTAAAAGTTATTTCAAATATAAATTTGGTCCTTTGCTTTCAGGTGGTGGTCAGTTGAATGAAAATTCGAAATGTTTGAGCAAGTGTGTCTGTGTGTGTTTCCAAAGGGATAAAGTATACATGAAATCTTTAAGATAGCGAATATTGTGTCTATTCTTTAAAAAAAATGTCATTAAATATTGTCTAAAAATAACTGAAATAACATTTTCTATTTATATTTTAAATTCAAGAAATAAAATGTTTAAAAAACCATTACAGGCATAAAATATTATTATTGATATGGTTATGAATTATTAATTATATTGTAGAGAAAAAATTCAAATTTTACATCAATAAAAAATAAAGATAATAAAGAGTATAAAGAGGGAGATAACTCTCACTTTACAAGTCGATTATAGGAGCAAGTAATCTAAACCTAAATTTTAAAGGTATGTTTGATTACACGTTATAATCTTGTAACTTTGATTAATTTTTTTTGGTAGAGCTATTTTTAACATTTATATGTTTAGCAATCTTTTCTCATTCTATTGAGCGTGAATTACAGGTAAACATCAAATAAATCAAAAGTAATAAGGGTGTTTTTTTAAGTTAGTTTGAAAAATTAAGTTTAACTTAACTTAACTTTTAAGTTATAATTCAAATACACACTAAGATGTTTTCAAAACTATCCTAGATTTATTAAGAAAGGTCATTCACTATTTATATATGCACCAAATCTAATAATAATTGACGTATGAATATATTGAGAATAAAATTAAGTCTCATATTGACTAGAAATAAACCAATAAAGAGTATATGAATGGAAAATAACTCTCATTTAACAAGCCAATTTGTAGTGTTGAATTAAATTCAAACACACATTCTAAGAATTAATTATGTTAAAATAAAATTTTGCAACCAATAATAATATTTGTATTTTGAAAAAAAAAATTTCATTTTTAAATTAAGTTTTAATAATTATCCAATGATAATCTAAAATAATTTTATATTATTGATCAATAAAAAATCTTTGTTTATATGATTTTTTATTTAATTATTATTATAAAAGTAAAAAAAACTCATCATATATTATGATTTATAATTAAATAATATAAAATTATTTTATAATATCAGTAGATAATGTTTTTACTCTTTAAATTGATAGATTGAGTCTTGTACCATATGGAATATGTAAATTTAATTTGGTTTATAAGCTATATATTATAGCCTCTAGGTGTAAAAGCTAAAATAAATAATTTAATATTTTTAAGATCATTATTGTAAAAGTCAATAAATTTATTATAAAATTTGTTTGGATGTAAATTTTTTTTAAAAAAATTGAATTATTTATTTATTAAAAAAAAAAACTGTTTCTAGAAGAAAATTTCTAAAAGCACCTGTAACAACGTGTATGCTAACAGGATCACTGTGACTTGTTAGATGATGATATCTGTACACTTTTTTTTGTTTTTTTTTCTGATTTAATTTTAGTGGCATGAAGTTTGATAGCTTTATGGTAGGGCTGGGGTGTCCGGGCGGGGATCTAAAAGGGAAGGGCAGTTTTCTATATAAGCATTAAGCAACCCTTTGGGCAGGTTGGCACGTGGGAGAGTGGCAAATGACCTAATATATATAGGGATTAGGGAGGGGCTAGAAAAAAACATGATTGTGCTTCGCTGACTCTCACACTTACGACCCTTCATCTACGAGGTGAGGGCCCTCCCTTTTTCATTTTTATTTTTCTTCATCTTCTAAGCATCATGTGGGTGGGAAATCCTAATCCACCACTATCTTTTTTTTTAATGCCAACATGTAAACAAGGTACATGCATACTGTGCTCTAGATAGCATGGGATGAGGAAGAGAAAAAGCTAATATTGTCACTTATTGGAGAAAACCATAGAATCTAATAATAACAAATTGTGGATACTAAGAGTAAGATGAACTAAATTTAAAAATAATTTAAAATTTAATCAAAATAATTAATGTATTGAATTTGACTCATCAGTTAAATGAACTAAATTTAAACTAAAAGTTAAGTTCGATAAATAAAATATTTGAATTTGAGTTGTAAATAAATCGATTCCTTTGATTCATGAAACAATTTAATATATAAATATATATTTTATATAATTGATTTTTAATTTAATTTTAACTTATTAAATTTTTAAAAAATCTTCAAAACTTATTTATAAGCTAATAATAAAATAAGAAGTGGATATTTTAGAATTTTGTTAGATGTTAAATTTGTTTGAATGAAAACATTTTACTTGACTTCTTAACCTTTTTTTTTGTTTAAATATTAAAACTAGTTAACTTTTGTGAGTAATATAATTAGTAAATTAATTTTTCTGTTTAAATATTTAGCTAATTAATCTCAAATATATATATTTTTTGCTAGGTGCAACCTATATCAAGTAGAAAAATCAAGACAAGGGAGAGAAATACAACAAGATTACATTTTGAAGGCATAATAGGAAAGAGAAGCAAAAGGGTGAAAACTTGGTCAACCCAAGTTTTTATGTCCTAGCCAAATCAAGGCAACAAGCTCCAAAATCTAGTTCGAGTATAATTTGGTTGGACGGATTTCTTATTTCAAGGTGAGGAGACTTCAAATCTGTCCAACAAATTTCATTTGGTTGAGTGATTTTAGCATAAAACAGTATATTATTGACCTTTATAAAAGAAAAATTCAAATTGAAAAAAAAATCTCTCTCTACACTTTCAGACTCTCTCTGTCTTTGGAATTGAAGCTTCCTGCAAAGATGAAACTCACACCTAATGTTCTTGGTCTTGAATAACAAAAGTTCAATCAAGTGAAGAAATCATTTTGTAATCTTGAGTTGACACTTCTTAGGTGATTAGCTAACTTCCTATTTGTTGAAATCAAATGTAATCAATCAACTTCATGTATTTCTATTGATTAATGTACATATGCGTAGTCTCTACTTACCTCCATTAGTGATTCTCTTGTTCTCTAAATTTTTGTCTCATCTTGATTGCTTGTGACATTATTTATGATCTTAGAATGATTGGAAATGATTTGAATCAAAAATTAAATTAAATCACTTAACGAATTGGATTGCTAGGAATAGAATTCAACTCATTAGACATATAAATTGTTAAACTCAATGCAAGTTTTCTTCATTAGCTGTGCAAGGAATTGATGATTTATGAAGATGCTCATAACTAAATATCGAGAAATCAATGTTTAGATATTCAAGTCAACTGTGTTGATGGAATAACTGTGAGGTAAGTGTGTTAGATTATGAAGTACTTTTAATCTTGATTGTTGAAGTTTGATCCCAATAATCTAAATCTATTGAATTAAATTCAATTTTTCAACTTGTTACATTTTATTTTTAGTTTGAATTCCATATTACAAAAAAAATGCACCTTATCTTAATAAAATTGTGGATATAAATTTCTTGCTTAATTGGCTTGATTATGAAATTTGATAAATATCAACCTAATCCTTGTAAAGACAACTCATATATCACTACTAATTACAAGTTGATATTGGTACATTTGCCAAAGGATCAATAGATTTCATAATTATGAATTGAGTTTTCTAGTATTGTGCAAGGTGGAAAATGTTTTATTTATGCAAACTTTGGTTGTAATTATTATTTTTTTTAAGAAAAACAATTCATAATTATGAATTGAGTTTTCTAGTATTGTGCAAGGTGGAAAATGTTTTATTTATCTAAACTTTGGTTGTAATTATTTTTTTTTTTAAGAAAAACAAATAGCAATCATACTTAATGCAATGTGAGAATAATAAAATATTTACTCACTTTATTAAGATATAATTGGATGTACTTTGGAGAATTTGTTTTGCATTACACAAATATTATAACCAAAATATTAAGTCTTCCTTTACCTAATCACATGCTTCAATATTTTAGGTTTTCAATGGAACAAATATACAAAGCAATTGTATGCTATGTCGACAAATGAGACCTAGTAACACCATTTCTTTAACCTTAGCCTCTTTCATCATGTGCCTAGAAGTCTTAATATTTTGGTTATAATATTTGTGTCTAAAATCCATTAATGTTTCATCACATTATTTATAGGGTTAAGTATGATCAAATAGAATATAATATTAACCCATTTTTTTAACAAAATAAAATTCAAATTTGATTTGGACTTAAGCCCGTTAGATTTAAATAGAAGGAAAATATGACTTTGAGATTTTTATTTTATTTTACGACTTTAACTAAAGTATCATCATGATACTGAATTATTATGATATTTGTAACGACCCGGCTGGTCACTACACACAACACAGTACACCTAAAAATCAGACAGAAAGGAGCAAGTGTATACATATAGTGTCTAGAATATACATATATACATGGTCCAAGTCTGACTAGATTCAAAATGTACAAAAAAAATACATCCAAAGCTACTACACCAAGTAACTGAAACAACAAAACATCAACAAGGATCAGCTCCGCTTGCCAGCTGCAGACTCACCACTAGCCACCACCTATCCCTGCTCTGCTCTCATACATAATATGATCATCGCAGTCCAAACCACATGGAAACAACAAAGGGTAAGCTAGTGAAAAGAATCAGCATATACACATATACATGAAATATGAACAACTACAACTTATCAGCACAACATCAATATACACCTCATCAACTATACAGCGTAAACAGCAATAAGCACACAATGCGTCGTCATGCATATCATCTCGGAGATCTCCTACAACAACTCAGCCTTACGGCCTACAACAACTCAGCCTTACGGCCTACAACAACTCAGTCTTACGGCCTACAACAGTTTATATCAACATACAACACAACACATCTTACAACATGCAGCAACAACAGCTTACAGCACGACACAACTCATCAATATACATCTGATACGGCTCAGCTCAGCAATAAACATCTAGTACAGCTCAACATCACAATTCTACATCCTCAACTATAATCAACACAGCATATTCATCAATTTCAGCTCAATTCGGCATAAAACAACATTTTACAATATCTATCAGCATATAGTAAAACATCAGCTCCGCGCCCGGCGCAATCCTGGTCGTGCCTAGCGTGGCACAACCAGAGAGCACCAGGGGCCATCGCGCCCGGCGCAAGCATACCCGCGCCCGGCGGGACCATCCAGAGAGCCCAAGGCTCACCTGCGCCTGGCGCAATACCAATTGCGCCCAGCGCATGCCAGGCAGAGACTCCATGGAGTCTCACGCGCCCAGCGTGCCTAAACCCGCGCCCAGCGTGGGGAAGGCAGAGACCTCCCCAAGGTCTCGCGCCCAGCGCAATTCAAATTGCGCCCAGCGCGACAAGGTCGCGCTCAGCGCAGAATCAAAAAGCCCAAAACAGGTTACAACTTGTATCACGCCCAGCGCGGTCCAAGTCACGCCCAGCGCGGGCTAGCCAGAGACCTACATTCCCAAGCGCGCCTGGCGCACCCATCATTGCGCCCGGTGGGCTTGCCTAAATGGAGTCCCCTAGTAGCCATGCGCGCCGGCGCGAAGAACTGCGCGAAGCTCAGCAGCAACTCCAGCAAGTTCAAAAATTTCACCCAACCCTACAAAACAACTAGAAATCCAGCATGCAAACCAACCAAAAACCCACATTTTCATCAAGCATTACGAAAAACACTTCATTTTCAACATGCAACCATCAAACAAGCAAAATCCCCAAAATTTGCACCCAAACCCCAGAAAACCCGAGAACGAAAAAACCCCTTCAATCACAGCCAAGAATCAACCACTTCAACAACTAATGAGTTGCCTGAACTCATTTGCATCCAAAAACAGCGAAGAAATCTAGCTTCCCTTACCTCAGCAAAGATTCCGAGCTTCGGGAAGAAGAACAACGAGAATGGCTTGAACGAAATGGGAAAGGAGGAAGAAGAGATCCGCAAACACACCAGCTAACAATCAACTACTCAGCACAACCACCTTGTACAACCAAATGAAAGATCAAAGGAAAAGAGTGAATAAGAAAAGTGAAAGGGAATTGAGCGAGTGAGGGTGAAGCGGGGAAAAGAAAAAGAACTAGGGGTCTCATAATGTTGATAAAGTTTAATATTATTATGAGTATAGTAAAAAATTATATTTTTTTTATAGAGTATGTCAGCAATTATGAATGTGTTGAATTATTAATTAGTTAAATAAAATTTTTCAATACATTTCTTTAAAAAAATAAAAATTAACCAATACATTTGTAAAAAGTTCAATACACATCATATAAGTAATTCTTAATTAGGATTTTGTTAAATAAACCTCTTTATGTTAATAATGTACCTCTATTTTTTATTAAAAAATATTCTTAAATTTTATTTTTATTTTCTAATTTATCAACTTTACAAACTCTATGTGAATCTTGTTTCTAATAAATTTTTTTCAAGTACTCACTCAACAAGTCACGTGCATCTACTTTCTTCGTTTCAAGATTTCAAAATGTAAATTTTAGTTTTTTAAAAGTACTTTTTTGTAACATTAAATTTAGTTTTTTTGAAAGCGTTTTTTGAAACTATTTTTTAATAAATTTAAAAAGTAATTTTCAAAATAATAAACTTAGAATTATGATAAGTACTTTCAAAAAGTGTGTTTTTTTTACATATTTTTGAAAAATATTTTTTAAAATAATAAATTTAATATTTTGAAAAGTATATCCCAAAATTATGTATAAAAAAAATACACATATCTAAAAAATATTTCTAGATTACTAAACTTATTATTCTGAAAAAGCATTTTTCATAATTATGAAAAAAAAAATACCTCTAAAACAGTATCTTTTGAAAGTATGAAAAAAGAATATGATATTAACAATCTTATTACCACACGCATTTGCAAAAATTTGTTTAACTATCTAAGGTTTGTTTATATGATCATTAAGATAATATAATACAACTGAATTGTTATTTTTAAATATATAAAAATAAATTAATTCATTTTTCATATGATAAATTACAATCTTGATTACGAGATTATCTATTAATTATCATAATTTTTTTTCTCTCAACTCTTGATTTTATTATGATGTAAAAAAAACTCTTGATTTTATTATTATTGTTTAACTTTTATATTTTAAAAAATCAAATTATTGATTGCTTAAAATTTTTAGTATTAAATACTTTTTTAGTCCCGTTAAAATGATTAACTTTTTGTTTTTTTTAATATATTCTTTATTGTTCTCCTTTTTAAAAGAATTATGAAATTATTGTAAGTCTTTATTTTTATTATCATGTAACACTCATTAATTATTTAATTTTAAAATTCAAATTGATAATTGACTCAATAAAAGTACTAAATTAGTAAATTATTGATCAAACCAATGAGTCATTGAATCGCACGAACCAATATAACTAAAATATAATTTAATTTAACTTAATTGTATATATAATATTTGTGAAACATTTGTACATAAATTTAAATGATTTAGAGGTAAAGCAAAGTGTCTTCAACCATTAGCACCTTGGCTGGATTCTTAGGCCTTGGAAAGGTTGCCACTCAAATAGACTAAGACACAATTTTCGATCTAACTAGTCGGTCTGTGGTTAATTGCTTATGTATTTAATGAAAAATCAAAGAACCATTACATGTAATACCCATTGATGTTTGTGCATGTTGGTATATGATAATTCTATATTTTTTTTTCTAAACTCCTAAAATAATTATTGTTTTATCTATCATAAAATGAATGTAAGAACTAAAAGTAATATCATATTTTAAACGGATAAAAATCACTTTTTTTTTTTAACATTTAACAAAACTAAATTTCATTCATTTTATCATAACTAAATATAGTTATTTTAAATTTTATATGATGAAAACTAAAGAAAAAATTACTAATTTATCAAAATTAAAAACATATTTGAGCGAAAGTTTTTTTTTCTTTTAAAATTTATTTTTAAAGCCATAATTTTCTTGAGTAGTTATTTTATATCTTATTTCTTCTAGATACTAATTATTTATATACGTTGATTTTTTTTTCAAGTCATTAGAACTGAGCTAAATATCACGATATAAAATAAATAGTTTAACTTATTTATTTTATTTTATGATTTATCAATATAATTTATGTAGTGTCTCAAAATTAATAATAAAAAAATTAATTTACATTTATGATATATATCTTTTTCCAATCAAACATGATATAAACTAAATGATTTAATTTACTTTTAATATAAATATATATTTCAATGTTTTTCAATACAATATATGTTACAAAATCATTTTTTTAGCATAAATATATGTTTTTAAATTATTTTCTTAATTTATTTTATTTCTTACATTCTTTTCAAAAAAAAAATATTTTTACCAAACATCTTTGGATATCATATAATTTTTTTATATATGAGTATCTAGATATTTGTAAATATATATAAAATTTATAAATATTCATATTAAATTGACTAGTGAAAGGAATTACTATCCGCAACCATTCCATCCCATACTCAACCCTAATAGTTTGTCTACCCTTATAAATTAATACTCATTAATATGATTAAAAAAGAAAAAGTTACCTTATTTTTTAGTTTGCTCTTTTCCCCCCTGGATATGAACTATTTATATACTTATTCACTTAGATTAATTAAACATGTATTCTTATAATTTTTTTTAAAAATTCAAATGTTTTTCTTTTACTTTATTTTCAAAAATTTATAAAGTTTAAAAGCACTGAACATTGTACACAATATCTGTCAGCTAATTATATTAAAAAAAGGAAATTAAGAGATGGCACGAAAAGTGCACTAAAGGGGAGAAAAAGTATTGGTTAAATTCCTATATTTCTTTTTTTATCTAACTAGGAAAAATGTGTAACTATTTTTATTTAGCTAACAACGACTATATTTTAGTTTGCCATGAGCTAAAGATATTAAGCTTTGTTAAGTATAATAATATAACATTAGGAATTTAGGATGATTGGTTTAGGAAAAATAATATGATTGATGAAGAAGAATTAGGTACGATTTTGTTTCCATTTACTGGAAATAAAAATTATTTACATGTAAAAAACAAGGAAAAAGTCAAAAAATAAAATTGATTTGATATGTTGAGAGTGGGATTTGAACCCACGCCCTTTCGGACCAGAACCTTAATCTGGCGCCATAGACCAACTCGGCCATCTCAACCTGTTGCTCATGCTTGGCTAAATATTTTAACTATATCATATCGTGCCTCAGAAAAAAAAGTCTGAACTAAAAACATACAACAAAGTGAGCAAACACTTAACTCAGGTAGAGTGTGTTTGATTTTCGGTTGGAAAACGTGTCTTCTCACATACTTTTTTGTTTAATTGTCTACAAATGTGTGTTATTAATAAAATAAATACACGTGTAAACGTTTTGGTAGACTACGTTCTTGACAAATGGTATGCTCCACGAAGTTGGATGGATCAAATTTCTCTCATTGTTTTTTCTATTACTAAAGTTTTAGAAAATAAATGAAATAGAGTTGATATACCTTTAATATAGAGTCTCGTTTTTTTTTTTTTTAAAAAAACTATGATAATAAAATAAATGAAGAAAAAAAAATAGAGGGGATCTTTCAAATTTAGTACAGCGCACCAGCCTCACCTTACATAGTTAATGTGGTATAATCAGTTTTAAACTTTTAACTCTATGTAATCATTTATCATTACCTTTTCCTCCTTGAAATGAAATCTAAAAGATTTTCCTACAATTCATTTTGTTACACATGTAATAAAAAAAAACTTTGCTTACAAGAACAATATTTTACATATTAAAAAAAAATTGTACAATAAGAGGGACATGGGTGAAGCCCGACAAGTTATGCAATAATAGGTTTATGAATTATTGTGTTCCACTAGAGTTAGTAACATTACAATAACAATAAGTTACAACAAGACTTTAGTTGGATGAGTAAATTCTTAGACAGTTTTTAAAAAATGTGTGTGTGGAGAGAAAATACATTGAAAAAATATTTGTTTATCTGTGAAGAATTTAAAGTATTTTACATTGAAAGTGATTAGGTATTACAACTGGGATTAGAGAAAAAGTCTCTCCAAGTTTAATGTGGTTCAAAGACAAATAAAGTAGAAGTTAACGTATATAACATCTCCGACATCCAAGAGATATTGGAGAATAATTATTGGTACAAAAGATACAATACATAAATAAGAAGTGTAAGTGATATGTAAGTGTAAAAATTTGATAGCGTGCTTATTGTTCTTATATATATTTTTCATTTATCAAAATAAGGAATTTTACAAGAAAAATTGTCGATGACATACACCTTATATTGACACAATATTTATTATTAAAAATTATTTTTATTTATATTATAAATATAATATATGTTATTATATTGTTAAATGTGTATGTATAAGGTATAGTGACATATAATATATGTTGTTAAATTTTATTTGAAATTAATACTAAAATTATATATAGTAGTATGACAAATAGATTTATATTTATATATTTTATATCTTTAGTGACATTTTTTGTATGTCACTATATGTAATATTTATTATCATATATACTTTTGTCTTAAAAAGTATCAAATTATATTGCTTTCAGTTATACCAACTTCTATAATTCTAATAATTTTATAAAATTTATAATTAAATCTACTTTTAGTCTTTATAGTTTTCTGAATGTGCAATTTTAGTTTTTCAATTTTTTTTTAAATTCCTCCATCTAATTTTCAAAACTAAGTAATGTTGATTCATTGTTAACATGACATTCAAACTTAAACCGAAAATACTAATAAGTGTATGAGAGTGATAATACCTATAGTTAGTTAGCAAGTAGGGAAAAAAACATTATTAAAAATTAAAAATAAAACTATCTTATAATAGATTATATTTTAAAATAAAAAAGAAACATAATATATACATAGTAAAAAGCAATGTTGTTCATTCCAGGAAAGTCAACACGACTAAATAACTATAAACTAGTGTTACTCACAAACACATCAATATTTTATATTTAATCTTGTATAAGTTAATGATGATCCAATATTATTTAATTTTGAACACTAGGAGATCAAATTTATAATAAATTTTTTTTAGGAAACTAAAATTACACATTTGTAAAATTATAATTATATATAATGGCATTTGTTTCTTTCACAAATTTTATTAAGTTAACTATAAATATATGATTAAATAGTTTTTATACGTGTGCGTATATTATAATTATATATTACATATATTACACTAATTTTAACATACATAATTGAGATATCAATTAATTTAATATTAATTTTAAATTTTATAAATACAAGAGTGTTAATAATACATTTCTCTTAATATACATTTTAATATTGATTAAAATTTATTTAAAACTATAAAAATAAAAGAAAGATTCGTAAAATATACAATGTAACTTCTAAAACATTCATCTTATTAATATGACATATATAAATAGAAATGTTTCACTAATTTTAAGAATAAGACTATTTACACTTATTTCACTTAATAACTCATATTTACATCATATCCATTAAATTAAAAGTTATTGATACATAAATTAAAAATGCAAATTTTTTAAAATTAAGAATTATTTGATATTTTATTCCATTAATTCAAATTAATAGATAATCATAAAAATATTGTATATATTGATTTGAATTAATGGAATGGAATATTAAAAAGTTTTTCAAATTTTACAGACTTAATTTATGTATTAATTTTTTTTAATTTCACCGTTAGAATTTAGATATTTAAAATTTGATGTAAAATATGAATTATTAAATCAAAAAAATTTAAGTATATTTATTTTTGGAGTAAGTGAAACTCTCAATTTTCTCTACATATAACAATTTATAATATAGCTTTGAATATATAATTATTTAATTAAAAGTTATTGAGTAACATAAAAATAAAGTATATTATAAGTTTGTTAGATACGACGGACGAATTTTTATTAACCAACTAGGTATATGTGATTACATTTACATTTAACTATTTTTAGATGGAAATATTTATATTGGTAAGTAGTTACTTATTGGGAAGGCAGACAAAGGGGAAAGTTTCACGGGAAGAAACAAAAAGAAGAAGGATAATGGGAGCTTTTCCCCATCCGTTATCGTGAAAAGTTGAAAGTTGAAACCATATAAGGACACCCACCCTTATGCTACAACTGGCAAAGGGCACCTAAACAACCCAAGGATTTTGGGGTTCACGAAATTGGGACCCAAGGAACAATATGTTACACAAGGCTTAGTTGGAGGCCATGATAAATGAATCATTGTGCTAAAGTGGCCTCCATCACTCCCTCAAATGGCTTAGGCTCCTAAAGCTCATAATGGACTTAGATCGATGCATATCTAACCTCGAAACCTCCCAAACTTTCACATGCCCACCCGACCCTTTTGTAAGACTTTCCCAAAGTAATATTTCCTTGTCCTATTGCCACTATCATATCCTCGCTTGTTGGCCTCTTTGCCTTTATAATTGATGATTAAGCACTTTGTAGTTTTCATACTTAAAAAAAAGTTCAATCAATTATATTTTGCCATCATTGTCTATACTCTATAATATATATGCTCACATGTACAATTGCTTTCCGGAGCATGCATGATTTGCCTCTCTTATATGGATTGTGATTAGCCCACATAGTTCGGAGTACTTGTTTGGTATGTGTTTTGTTTTAAATTTAAGAAAATGGAGAATAGTGTTTTTCTAAGTTACTTTTGAGTGTCCTTTTCGATGGAAAATATATATAACTAAAACCAGTTGATGTTCAATTCGAACCTAGTGAAATATTTTTAATCCTTGGAAAAGTAGTGTGAAAAGCCTCTCAATGAGACATGGATCTGGTTATAGTTTTCAAATAATAATGTATTGATGTTATGTGTTTTCTTTTTCGAATTATAACTTTTTTTGTTCATAAGAAAAAGGACACAGGCATACACGTTGTGGGATACCTATTTACATATGATGTGTATCGCCAATGAACTCTATTTCTTGTGACTAGACATGAATCCCTGAGAAGCATAGCTAGAGTGAGCCTCAATAAAATAAAGTGGCCATTCTTTTATTATTGGCGTCTTGCATTGCCGTCTTGGTCGGTGAAAATAAAATTAATGCGCTATAAAATCTTCATATTGCATCTGGTAGGTGACAAATATTCCAATTCGTTTAAATTCAACATTAAGGCTTAGCATAATATCAACTTAGGAGCATTGTTTGAGAAAAATCTTCATTCTCGTTTCATTGTTCTTAATACGAGTGTTTTTGGCAGACACACAAAGACTAACCAACTCACGTAGAGACCCACTTAATCATACTTATGTCCATGTGATCATACTTAAGTTGACATAGTCATATTTAGATTAGATAATATAGAGACCAATTTAGTCATTATTAAGTTGATTTAGTCATGTCTAAATTGATATAGTTATGTTTAGACTAAATCACATGTAGAGATGGATTTAGTCATGTTTTTATTAATTTAGTTATATTTAGATTAATATAATCATGTTTAGATCAAATTAGTCACGTTTAAACTAAGCAAATTACATGTGTCGTAATTTGTTTTGTAACAAACTATTTATGTGTACTAATAATTATTTCTTTTATATCTATCTAATAGTTATAACTTAACAAGAAATTATGTCATAAATATGATTGTTTTTTCATACTTTTTTATAATGGATTTGGATCCTCTAATTTTAAGGCAAAAAAAATTATGGTAATTTAATACATTTAGGTTGTTAGATTCTTAAAAAAAATAAATTAGATTTTGATATGAGTACAATACATTTTTTTTATCTTAATGATTTATTTTCAGACTCTTGACTTGGGTGTTGGTGTCTTTGCAAGTGACTCAAGGTCATCTTTGCATTTTCATTGTTTGGATGGTGTTTTGCCATAGATGTAACTTGAGGTCATCTTTACATCCTTTATTCAAAAATCTATGCAACTGAGTAAAGAGGATGAAAGTAAAAAATGAGAGAAAATATTGGTGTTGTTTGACAAGGTGAAATAGTGAAGAGAGGAATACAAAATTGGTAGGTCTGACCATAAAATATTTATACAATAAATAAAAGAAAAATAACAAGAAAATAAAGTTAGCTCGCGATTGAACAACTTTCTTTCCCAGAATTTAATGAAAAGGTAAATTTTAATCAATTAGCTTCTTATTTAATTGATTAAGACATTTTTTCTATTTCTTTTTATCTATTTCTATTAAATTAGATATTTTTAAAATTTATTGTATTTATTACTTATTTCTATTAACACCGTATGATTTCAGTAATGATTTTCTTCAAATAATTAAAGAATTTTGAAAATTAAATTATTTCAATAATTAATTATAATTAAAATAATAATTTTTTGAATAAATTTGCTGATAAACAATTTTAAAATGTTTATTTTTTTTTTATACAACAAAAAAATTAATTTTATGTAGTAAATTAATTTAAAAAGTAAAAAAATATAAAAAATAGTTACAAATTTCAAATTTCCAACTTCATAAAAAAAGAGAGGCTATTTTAGCTGTATAAAAAATAGCTTATTTTTCAAAAAATAAATATATTTATAAATTTAAGTTGTTATCTAAAATACACTATTTTATTTTTTTTGAACAATTTTTTTTTATTATAAAAAAATGATTACATTACAGTGAAATATTATAATTTTTCTAACATATTGTAGATCTCACTCAAGTGGTAATCAATCTCCTAGAAGGTCGAGTCCAGAGACTTTTTTTTTTTTTTTCTTCTCATTTGTAACCATTACAAATTTACAACGAGGTTTTTGTTTTATATTCTTTTACCTATTACATATTTATCCATTTCTCATACAATGAAATCCATTTTTCCTTTTGTAAGAAAAGAAACCTAACAGACGAATTCCCTTGCAAAATTAATTTCCCGCTCTTTCCCGCTTCCAAGTTTCAACTCTTTTAGTATTTCTTTATTTTTGTTTATCTGATCGGATATGCTATATTGGATTTGACAATAACCCTGAAACTTGCATTGGGATCTCAATGAACACTCGCGAAGCCACTTTAGTGGTCACGGCAACTGCCATTGGCGCCTTGGCCTCTGCAATTGGTTTCCGCTTCTTCTACCGACCCCAGATGCACGCCAAATCCTCGCAAAACGGCACCGTTTCATCTCCTCGGGACCCTTTTGACCCCTCCAAGCGCAAAGAGTAATTTTTTACCTCTCATGTTGAAAAAAAAATTACTTTTTTTTGTCTTAATTTTTTTTATTTTTTTATTTTATTTTATAGATATCTATCGTGGGATGACTATTTTATGGCAATTGCATTTTTGTCGGCTGAGAGGTCCAAAGATCCTAATAGGCAGGTAGGTCATGTTTCATTTCATTTTCCAGTTTCCTAATCGCCCCTTGCTTTTGGAATTTTTATTTAAATTGCGCTTTTGATGTTGTTAATGTTGCAGGTGGGGGCTTGTTTGGTGAGTCAAGATGGTATAATTCTTGGTAAGTTCATTAGGTTATCTTCTTCTATCTATTCACTTTCTTCTGTGAAACTCGGTTTTCTTACTTAATTTGCTTTTTCTTATGGAAGGAATTGGATATAACGGGTTTCCTAGAGGTTGTTCTGATGACAAGCTACCTTGGGCAAAGGTTGGTATTTAAGAGAATAAGATCTTATTTATTTAATTACCTTTTTGCTCTTATAAACTTTTCTTATAATTAAAATTTTTTCATTTTAATTCTTATATATATCGTTTTTTTCTTTTTAATTTCTATATTTTATAAATTTTACTTTTTTAACCTCTACAATAATAGAATTATACTATAAGTACAATAAAATTATGTAATAACTTATATAACATTATTTTTGTGTTTTCCTTTTAACATCATTAATAATATCTCTTTATAATAAATAAAGTGGTGGGGAAAAATATATACAAAAGTGATATTATATAATTTTTATTGCAAGTGCAATATTACTCAATAATAGATACAGACTAAAAGAAAAAACATAAATGGAATGTATAGTGTAGAGACTACAACAGAAGGGTAATTAAACTTTTTTTTTTATTTATTGTTTAAGCATCCTCATTTAGAAATCTTTTATGTGTTTTCAGAAATCCAAGACTGGGAATCCTTTAGAGACAAAGTACCCGTAAGTGTTTGCTTTTGTCTCGTTGAAACCTTGATCATAAGTTTGTTTTGAAGATACGAGTTCTATGTTGTTCATTAAATCTTCTGTGTGGCTTGATAGTTGATAATGTTATTGCTGAATTTATTGTATTGTTTTCGTTAAACGTGATCTTGTTGACGATTTGTTTTTGCCTGCTTTAGATATGTTTGTCATGCAGAAGTAAATGCTATTCTTAACACTAATCATGCTTCTGCTGCTGGACAAGTGAGTTCCACTGCAGTCTAGTTAACATATTATTTACGTGTCTTAATTGAAAATATTTACTTATTGTTAATTTATTTATCATTTTCCTTCTGTAACTTTCATTTGGATAACATCATTGACACACACACTGAGCATTTCATTACTCACACCGTTTAGCACATAAAAGAAATTTCTTAAAGATTCCTTCCAAGTTATGAACATTTTTTTAACCACCTAATACTAGGAATTCCACTTTACTCTTGTTGAATCCATGCAGCGGCTATACGTGACCATGTTTCCGTGCAATGAATGTGCTAAGATCATAATCCAGGTTGGTAACCGTGTTCTGTTTGATGCATAATATTTTTGATGAACTATTTTACAGGTGACACCTGCAATTTTTTTAGTAAAGCATACAACTTTTATGGGAATGGTGCTCGCTGTCTTTAACCTGTTAATGAAATATAATCAATAAATCACCTCATCTATGCTAGTTCATTATCCTGTGAGGGCTGTTATGTATGCTGATTGCTGAATCAGGTATCATTTGTCATTATACTCAACTAGTAAGAAAAAAAGGCACTACATGCCTTCAGACTTCAAGTGAATAACAAGTTTTTTTAGTTAATTAATGAGTAATTTTTATTTATTTTTTAATAATGTACAATTTTTTATGGTAGTTAATTAAAAGATAAAATTAAAAAATAAATTGTGGACACCAAAAATTGGTATTGCCATTGTTATTAGTATAGATATGACTGTAAGCTGCCTTATGAGGGGGAATGTGAATGACAACTGCTCTATACTGATAAGTTGATTTATACAAATTTGGAGGAATCTTGGCACTACCACTACTAGTACATATTGTGGGGCATCTTTATCTTGCTATTCAATCTTAATAAGAGGGCATTATATATTAATTTCTTTTTTGCAGTCAGGGGTTTCTGAAATAATTTATTTTGTGGAGAAGAGATTAAAAAATTCAGATATTGCGTATACTGCCTCTCACAAGCTACTTTCATTGGCTGGTGTAAAGGTAACAGTTTCGTAAACTTTTGTACGTAAATAAATTATCGTCACGGTTCAATTGGTTTAGGGATACCTACCGATACTGATTCAATATAATTAACTTCTGCATTCATAGTTCCTTATATTTGTGTTTAATATCTCTAGCCAATCTGTAGAAGATATCGAGTATAGCTTTGATGTGAAGAATTTCCTTGAAATGCAGGTCAGGAAACATCAACCACTGATGAATGAAATTCATCTGAAGTTTGAGGAGTGATAGATCAAAGGATATGTTAGGAAATAGTAGCTGAAAGTTAATCATTAATTTTTAAAGTTATTTAAGAGTAAGTTTCTTTAATATTTTTAATTAATTGTTAGTTATGTTTTTTATGCATTTATTTATAACTAATATTAAATACAACAATTACTTAAGATAATTAACTTAATTTATGATAGAAATAATTAAAACAACTAAATTAATTACTTTTTTTTTAGTCTTGATGATTTATGTTGTTTATAATTGGAGGTAGTATTTTATGAGTAAAATTAAGATAGAATATAAGAAACTAGAAATTAGAAATAAACATTTTAGAAAATTTATTTTAAATGTGGTTTCAATAAATATTACAAGTTACTAAAATAATTGTGTTTATTAACCTTTATTGGTAAGGTCAAACAAATGTTTTAACTAATGAAAAAAGTTAAAACTAGTTGAAAATGTTTATCGAACATATATTTAGAAACTTTGGCAGTTTGGCTTAGCTTTTTTATTTTGTAGTCATCTTTAGAGTTACCAGATGATAGCTCTATTGATTCTGAATATTGCAGAAGAGTTCATATATCTTGAATTGGTCTCGTTTTGTCTCACTAACTTATCTCGGTTTGAAGGAACTTTTAATAAATTTGAGTTTAAAAAATTAGATAGTGTATTTTAAGAATGAGTTTAAATTATAGAGTCATCTTAATATAGTTTGAATTATATATTGATAATAATGATGACAGAACACCTTGTTGCCCTTCGTTATAGCTTTGTGCACTCATACTGCAAACTATAATTAAAATAAACCCTAATCCTAAACCCTAAACTATAATTAAAAACCCATTCCATGCTATTGCTATATGCTAAACGGCCTTAACACAACGTCAAATAAGCAGATTCAAATCATTCTCCAAACCCTGTCCCCTTTCCTGTCTAATCATATTGCCTCACATCAATTAAAAAATCACATGCCAGAGTCTGAGTCTCACATTTTAACATCGTTACTGCATTACCAAACGATAACTTCTTCCTCTAAAATTGCCTCAGTAAGATATACCATATTTTACTGAGCCAAATTTTGGCCTTTTTAAGAACGTTCCCATAGAAGATATCGCGATTGCAATCCAGAACATTAGAGAAGGAAAGGTGCAGAGATTTATTCATGCTTCAGTAAGAAATAAATTCCAAATAGCCAAGTTAACGCAGAGATCTATCGGTAAAATTCGTAAAATAGTTGCATCTTTGTATTGTTTAACTAGATGTCTATTTTCATTCCGTGTTATCATTGAATAAAAAATCAAACGCTTTATCAATATATATGGCTATTGGTTTTATATAACTATAAGTATGATGAATGAGCCACTCCTGTGCTTCAATAAATGTAAGAACTAATATATACTCAAACTAACAAACATTTATGAGCCCGGTTGTTTCAATTAAAAAAGAAAAATAAATTTTTATATTTTTAATAAAGAAATGTTTTAATTAAATTTATGATTGAAATTAATTTAGATAGATCTTAATTATGGTCAATAATTTAAAATTAGTTTTTGTGAATTTTAGAACAAACAGATGCTAAGTTAAGCTGGCTTGAACAATTAAAATTCAGGAGCGTTTTTCTCTTAAAAAAAAAAAAGCAAAAACTTTGATGAACTATGCAGAATTAATGGCTTCAAGTTGCCTACGAAGATCTTCAAGGTCGTCGTTGTCAACTACTGGAGCGTCGAGAGTTGCCTTATGAAACTCGTCTGCAGTAGGAAGTTCATGCGTGAGACCTTCCGGCAAAACATCTGAAACAGATTTTGGAAAAAGGTTAATACAAATATTAATTGAAAATGATATATGGAAATAAAACAGATCTTGAGCCCTTCAGATAGAAATGTATAAATGTATATGCTTTCCTAATTAATCTTATTAATAGCAATTTACGCTTACTTTAGAAGAGGAACCAAATGTTATAAAGGGATAGTTTTGTTTGTTTAGTGTTCAGTAAAGGAATAAAGGTGCAACGGAGTAAACAGCATTTTTTGTGAAAACATTTCCCATGGTCCAGTAAACTAGGAAACCAACAAATGCATCTTTAGCCCAATTTACATAAGTTTTTCAATAAAAACTCAATAAATAAAATGAGTTAAAATCAACATATTTACGTCAACATTTTTTAAAAGCTTCTTAACTTCTGAAAAAAAATTGAGATGCGTAAATTAATTTTAATTTAAGAAAGAAAATTACCCATTATTCGTTTTAATTTATTTTATTTTCTTCTCCTACAAACACTAGTTAAAAAATTTATACAAACTTAAGTCCACAAAAGATGGGGGCCATGCAAATTTTAGTGCCACCATTTATTACTTCCTGAATTGTCTAGTAATGATAACAACAAAACCCCATTGAAAAACACGCAGCACTTTAGTCCACTTATAGAAAAGGATAAATTTTCTGAGATTATGATTTTTAAATTTAAACTTCTAGAATACAAGATAATACCTGAACTTCTGGTATCCGGAATGTCCAGTTCAATATCATCAACAACACTGGAAATTAATACAAAAGAACATCGTTAAATGTGAAGCCTAAAGTTTCAAAAAAGGAATGAGGTTCAATACTATATGTTCATTTGCATAAATGATTGTCACCAGTAAATCAAGGATTAAATCTATTCCAACTGATAAAGTGTTTTGCATCTTCTCTTACACACGCAAATGAAAAAGAACAAGAGCATTAAACACCTTATATTCCATTCATTATCTTGGTGAAGTGGCCCTTCCTCAGTTGGTGCTTCAGCTTCCATTTTTGCTTTGGCTGCAGCATCTCTTGCTGGTTTTGCAAGCATGTACTCTTCCTGCACAACATGTATAGTTCCATAGTTGGAAAGAGCAATACGAGTTTATTGATGATATCAAAATTGTACAACAAGGGCATGGTGCGAAATAAGTTACCTGTCTCTTCAAGCAAGCTACATTTGAACATTGAGGGTTTGGCTTCATTTGCATTGTTGGGAAAAAATCCTTAAGAGAATTATATCCCTACATACGAACAAACCGAAGTGTGAAGATATCAGCACACAATGTATTTTTCAAGAACAGCACAGACTGTCTTAGTGTCTTTCATTAAAGCAATCTCACCAGATTCCTCTAAGGAATAAAATCAGTTTTTTATTATTTATTTTTTTAAAATACAAGGAACCATTTGCCACACTTCAAAAAACAACAGAGGAAGCACCAATCCAGTACTTACCAAATACGGAGAGACTTGTCCAAAGCCTAACAATAATTTTAGTGTGTTTTGAACTAGAAGGCCAGCAACAACCCCCTGGGAAATCAAATAAGATTTTGTAATGTTAGATAACAACAAATTAAGTGTGTTGCACATTCCAAACAATGAACAGAAAATAAATGACCTTAAAGGGGAAAATGTAATCTCACAAAGTATTTGAAAATTTTAAACTATAAAGAAGAAAAGCAACCAATGTAAGATATAGAGACCATAATTTACCATAGTGGTGGGTAAAGACGCAGCACAAACCCCTTCACGCTTGAGTGTACGTTCATCTACCCCAGATGCAACAACCTAAGAGGAAAAAATAAATGTATGCTTCATATGTTGTACATACTGCATAAAAATTTCACATTTACCGTAAGATGGGTGTAATAACACATCAATATCTACATAGTCATTTGTCTAAAGGTTTTTATATCTTTAGGATTAAATTGCTCAGCCTTGGTGATTTATATCATATGGCTGAGCTTCAGAAACCTTATATACCACCAGGTTCAATTGTGTTTAATAACTTGAGGCCATTTATCATTCATTGTGAATCGTACACGAATTCATATAAGAAACAGCCATACCAGAGGAGGTGCACATGCAAAACAGGCAGTTTCACCAGGAATAAGTAATTGAATATGGCCAGAAACAGCATCCTCAGAAACACCTGTTCAAATTTTCATATTTCATGAGTTTCCACACACATCAAAAACAATCCAAACTACATACATCCAGATATGCAAAATCACCATAACAAATTTGCACATAGAATGTACCATGTGCTGGCATGTGATATAACATATGCCAGTGTACATGGTCACATATACATATGAAGGTATCTAATTATGTATACTTTTATAGCACCATGAAACATTTCCAAAGGGCAATTACATTCTGCCATATTTATCAGAAGCATGCTTATTTCTATATCTTTGAGTATCATTCATTCTGTTCATATTACTACTCCATAATATTGATAAAGATGATGATGTCAATCCTGATAATTTTAGTTTCCTTTGAAAAAAGAGATCTGGAAATCCTTTTGCTTACCTGACTCCATCCATGTTTGGCTCAACTCATTACAAGCCTGCAGTGCTTACAGAATCCAGTTAGACATGATAATTCCCAGGGAAAACCAAAATGAAGAAAAGTAACTAATTTTAATTGAAATTATAATATATATACCTGGTTAACAGCCATTCTTGCTTCATAATTATCCACACAACTTAAAACCAGATCCACACCACTCCCTTGTTTATCTGGACGAAAGGACTTATTTTTCAAACTTGACATAAAGGTTTCAAAACCTGTGACGGTGGTGATATTCAGTGTATAGCTCTAATTCAAAAGGAAAAGAAAATATATCAGCAGGGAAAGAGTGCTAACGAATCACCAATCAACAAAAATGTTTTTAAAGATTCATTTTAATAACATAGATATATGAAAAGAACCTGTGGCTATAAACAACGCAAAATACATACCTCAAGTACAACATCAGGGTTTATGTCTGAAAGAGTCTGTACAGCTGCATCAGTCTTGGTCATACCAACCTGGAAAGCTAAAACATTATTTATGCGATTATGGTATGGGAACCGTGAATTGTCGAGAAGAATAACTTTATGTTAGAAATCACTCGTGATTAGCCTTTCAGTTTAAGGGTGTAACAATGTCTATAAATGATAAGCATATAAAAAATTAAAATCAAAACAAGAAAATGAAGATTTGAAAACTCACCTGATCTGGACGAAAGAACAACCTATTCATGTTTGCAAGCTCCACTTTGTCATAATCATACAATAAAAGTCG
This sequence comes from Cajanus cajan, assembly GCF_000230855.2. Classification (NCBI taxonomy): domain Eukaryota; kingdom Viridiplantae; phylum Streptophyta; class Magnoliopsida; order Fabales; family Fabaceae; genus Cajanus; species Cajanus cajan. The sequence goes on from NC_138521.1 coordinate 56,261,048, forward strand.
ACCTATACCACATCTAGTTAGCATCTCAGCTGCAACACTTCCTACACCACCTATTCCCTGTGATCGTGCAAGAATGACCAAAAATCAGCATTTTCAACCAACGTAAAGAAAAAAAAATAAAATTAAGAGGAACTTTTAGATAAATTTAAAATAGTCAGGACCACCTATTTGGCTTATCCTTCAAAAAATGATTCATCCATTGTCTATATTCATGATCAAAATTCTTATCCTTTGAATAAACAAATTCAGCAAGGCCACAGAAATTATTTGCATAATTCGAGTATTCTCTCAGTAAGTATGAAGTGGATTAAAGGAGGTTATATCCAAGTATAGCTAGCTAGTGATCCTAATTGAATATCACATCCAACAATCCTTTCAGTATGAATTCAACACGCTCTTCGGCCTAACTAATTCATGCCATTAGTAATTATTAAATAAGTAAAATAAAAAAAGCATGCATGTGACAAATTTTATGATACAGCAACAAAGAATGATAAAGGAGATTAATACAGACAACTATGGCAACGGAGAAATCGCGTATTCTTTCATAGTTCTCCACAATACCCATTCTCTGAAGCGCCATAAGTCGACTATAAGGATTGCTATCTACAACCTCAGCACTCATATCCTGGCAACACAGTAATAAGAAAATCAATAAAACATAACAGCAGAAATTGATCAAATACAATGCAGAAATGTCCCAATCCCAAACCAATAGGCAATTGAATTACCTCAACTTTAGAGCGTCGAACAGGTGCAGCCGCTGCAAGATTGGCAAGGTCCTCGACACGCAATTGAATCTTCAAAAACATAAAAGCGAAAACATCGTATAAATTTCATCAAGTATTAATCGGATCTAGCAATGCATGGTAACAGAATCGAATAAACGAATGAGAATTGAAAAGAAGAAATACCTTGCGGAGCAAAGCATGGTGAGATGGATCGGGAAGCGATTGGGTGAGAGATTGAAGATCGGCCCGCAACTCTTTCAGTTCGAGCTCCATCTCGCTCCCCGATTAACTGCTTTTTGTCAAACGCCCTTTTCTGTGAACAGTTGTAGGAAATTTGGAATTTGCAGAAACGCACTTTGGAAAGAATGTTTTGAGGCCACTAGGTTCTAAGTTCAAACCTCTCTGTCGCCGCCGTTACGCTTGTTTGTTTAGTACACTAACGATTTCGTCCACAACGGTTCATGTAAAACACGTAGTGGACCTATTAAGCATCTTGGATGAAGATTAAAACGCAGTAAAATTCATAATATTATTCATTATTTTTTCGCACACAATTTTTAAAATATTTTATTTTTATTTATTACGATAATTGTATAAATTTTTTTAGAATAGAAAATAATTCAGTAGTTTAATTTTATTAATTTTTAAATAATATTCTGTCGAAATAAATTGTATCAGGATTATTTTGTAACTTTTACATCTCACAACGTTACGTTAGTAAATATAGAATGTCTTTTTTTTTTTTTTTTTCTAGTATGAATATATAAAAAAATGAAAATATATGTTTACAAAAATTAAAATAATTTTTTTTTATAAAACTTTTTTTATTTTATAAATGATAATATATTTTGGTTAAACTAATTTTTAGATACAATAGTTTCCATTATAAAGTGAAAATATCATTTTACCTTTATCAACCCTCCTTATAACTTATAAGAGTCGATCTAACCAGAATTACTAATAAGTTATGCCTTCTTATAAAAAAATCAAATATTTTTTAATTATTCAGAATTTTTTTAAAGTTATTTTCACCGTGCTTGCTTATAGATATTTTTGGTTCAAAAGCTAATAAGATTTGGTTACCAATCAGATTTAATTTGACTAACATCATAGACACCACCATATAATAATTTTTCAATGTATATTAAATTTTTTTATTGTTTATTTCTTTAATTTCATTCTTTAATTTTTATTTTAAAAACATTTTAAAATTATCAATAATTAAAAATAGTTTTATTTATTATAAAACTAAAATGAAATTTATATATTTAAATATAATTATTTATGAAAAAAATATTTATATAAAAATAAATTTTATCCTATAATACATAAACTAAAATGTTAGTAAACAATTAAAATAAAAATTAAAAAGAAACCACAACCTAATGATGAAAGTTGCAGTAAAATGTATAAGGTCTTATTAAGTTCAAATATTAGTATCGTTAATGTAATTTTAATGAATAAGAAAAAATAGTTAAAGAGAATCCTTTATACAACATCTGATTTCCAAATATTTTGGATGAAAAAAAGTGATTGATTACAAAAATCATGTTAAAAGTAGTTTGACAAAGTTTTTCTTTTTAAAAGATAGTTATTATAAAAGAAAATAAAAAATAATAAAATAGTTGTTGACAAAATTAATAAATATTTTACACTAATGATATAATGTGGTAATAATTTTTTTTTTGATAATTCCTACTAACAATATAATAAGATTTACTATAATAACTTATTTGATATATAAGTTCACGATTATTCAATTAAATACTTATTGAATTAAAATAAATACATAAATAATTTTAATTGTGAGTACCTTTTGTAAAAATTTTTAATACAAAATACATTTAATATTTATTTTTATAAAAATTACTAAATAATACTTCTAATTTAAGTCTTACAAAAAGAAGCGAAGAAAGTAATCAATAATGTATAATGAATTATATAAAACAAGATTTTGTCATAATATCGATGACATTTAAGAATATTATGAATAAATTCACTTTGACTGAAATTAAGTTCAAGTATGTAAAAAAATACTATTTAAATGTAACTCATTTATTAAAATAAATTAAATTACTTAAAGTCAAAATTTGACTTGATTGTTTTTTTTTTAACTTTGACTTGACTCACTAACTTTGTTATGATTTATTTTTATTTGAAATTTTCTTAAAATAAAATTTTATGCATTAATTTAGTATTAAATAAATATCTTCATGCCAAAAGAATAACAATTCATGATATAATGTAAATTTGAATTTGTAAATATTAATTAAAATTAAAGTCAAAATCTTTAAAAATAAAAGTGATTTTAAAAATAAAAAATAAAACTTACATTGGTTCATTTAAAATATATGACTCTCAAAAAATAACATTAGATAAATGATAATAATCAAAATTACATTTTTATGTATAAATAATAAACCCTGTAAAAAAAGTATAAACAATAAATAAAAGTTTATTTATTAACAAAATTCTTACTTTACTAGTTACTTATTAAATTAAGAGAGTACTTATTGAATTGCAGTAAATAAAATATTTATTGAATTAAGATAAGATTTTTTCATAATATACATAACATTTAATAATATAATTAAGTAAGTTCACTTTGACCGAAATTAAGTTTAAGTTTGTTGAAAATAATATTTAAATATGATTCATTTATTAAAATGAGTTAAACAAAATTTGACTTGACTATTTATTAAAATGAGTTAAGGGGTGTATTGGATTGAAATTTCAATTTTTTTAGTAAAAAAAATCTTGTGAATTTTAAAAATTTTTGTAGAAATTTAATGACTTTCGAAAAAATTTCAAAAGATTTTGTAGAAATGTAATGTTTTTTAAGAATTTTTTAAAAGACTTTTTTAATCAAGATTTTGTAATATGAATTTTAATGGATTTGTATCTTAAAAATTTATAAACTTCAAAAAGATTTTATTAGATTTTAAAGGATAATATGAATTTTTAAAAACTAATACAATTAATAATAAAAAATATAAATGACAAGGTTTAAATAAAGAAAATAAAATTAATAATTTTTTCAATTTTTTAATAAACAATTAATTATAATTTCATGTTCTCCTAAATGACATTTCTCTACATAAAACCCTTTATATATTTATATTTTCTCATTTATATTATTAAATTTGAACAATATGTTCAAGATTTATATATTCATTAATCAATAGATAGTCAAAATATATTTTTAATACATGTTAAAAATTTTGATATTTTAAAAGACTAGATTACGAACAATAAAGAAAAGGCGAGTGCAGTCCTTGTTCCATAATGATTGACATACCTAAGTTTGACTACACTAGAAGGCAGGTTGCAAACTATCAGGGGTGATTCAGGACAGCTATCTAGCGGGAGTTGTTTTGGTTGTATGCCACGAGGTCTTTGTGGACAAGGAAAATCATCGCTTTTGGGTGTGACACCTTTAATAGTTCAAGATTACTCTCCCTTCTATATATAATCCAGAAAAGTGTACTGATTATTTACTGTTTACATAATACTATAAGATATTATATTTTTCAAAAATATTGATATTAGTAACTGGATCGCAGAATTTAGCAAGTGAAAAATGACCCCCTTAATAATCTAGTATTACTCTCCATTCTAAGTGTAACTCAATAAAGTGTAGTGATTAATTACTATTTATTTACATAATACTATAAGATGTTATATTTTCTAATAATTTCAATATTGATAACTCGATAGCAAAATTTGGCAAGATGGGTTTTACTTGCCAAATTTTTGTGATGGGTTGTTTTTTATTTATTTATCAAAATTAGAATTTTAATAATATCTTATGGTATTAAATAAACAGGAAATAGTCACTACACTTTGTTGGGTTGCAAATAGAATGGAAAGTAATTTTGGACAAACACATAAAAAGCACAAGTAGGGAGCAAGAGCAATGAATGTAGTGCACAAAAAGGGGGAACAATATGAACATAACAATGGAACTTACATGAGATTTGATGAAGATGGTGATTAAAGCAACAAAGATAAGCACCAAAAAGAATAATAAATAACATTAGGAACAAGAGTTTATGAATGACTAATAATATTTACTCTATTCCTAGATGCAAACACCATTAGCTACTCTACTTTAATTTAAAGGTTTACAAGTATTTTTCAATTACTTTAAACCCACAAAATCAAGTTAAGGGAATTCAACCCATAACATGCATTAAAAAAAGAAGATGGAGCAATAATACTGAATAATAACTTAGATTAATAACTTAGAATATTAACATAAGAATATGTATGGTTACATCAAACTCCAACAAGGGAGAACTTAGTTACACATAGACATGAAACACAACAAAAATGGTGAAGAAAAGAAAAAGTTTAATCTTGATGTCATGAGAGCTTTCCAACCGCCACACATGTAACGACCCGCCATGGTCTCTACACTTAGTGGAATTGCAGAGAATATTAAAATGGATAACACATACATACATGCATAAATATAAAGATCAAAATAATTAAGTTTCTGTATACAAAATAAAGCACCATATATGTACAGTCATCCCAAAATATTCCTTAGTGCCGGTCAAGCACAAACAAAAAATTGTTACCCAAAATGGTAACTCAAAACACGAGGCTCAACTCCTCGTCTCGCAGCGGCCACCTCTACTCCAAGCTATCCCTGACCTGCTCCCATACCAAGTATGATCATCGCAGTTCCACCACATGGAAACAGAAGGGTAAGCTAGAGTTCAAACATCAATCATATAAGTACAGAATAAAATCTATACTACACATGCATCCCAATCAAGTCCCTAAGTAACCTTCCATCTCAATCAATCATTCATTCATCAAACATGAAGTCAAACACCATACACTCCATCATCATGACAATCATGCAATACATGCAACTCATGACAGATATCCATGCATATCAATCATCTAATGCGTCGTCACGCATACACTTAGGAGATCTCCATAACAATAGAGCTGTATAAGTGACATTCCATCCTACCGAAATCACCCCAATCGTTTTCACGCCCAATGCGCCCGCTCGGTCACAGCTAAATAGGATATAATCCTCACTCGGGTTTACTCGGATGATGTCACTTACACACTTGGAAGTCCAGATCCACCATCAGGTATAGCACAGCTGGGTACGGGCTTACCACGACCTTGACATGCATTAACCAAGTCAATTGTGGAGTTCGCCCACCGACTATCCGCAAGGATCCACGCACCTTCCCGAGTACTTGGTTAAGGGAATAACCCTCGACCTTATACCCCGCTCTAACACTAGCTAAGGACTTAGAGGAGACTCACCCAACCCAGTGGCCTATCTGAGCACCACTCTCCCAAATCCAGTGGCCTCCCTGAGCACCACTCTCATATGTTAGTGGCCTATCCAAGCACCACTCTCAAGAGACTCTATGTGAGCTCTTCTAGTTCGAAAATATTTTTCCTCTCCTCAAGTCCTAGGCTAGACTCATGCCATAGGCATCACATGCAATCACGCATCATACATCATAATGGTCTGCCCACCATCATGATCAACAATCATACACATGTCATAAGACATCATATGCAATAATGCATCATACATCATAAATGGTCTACCTACCATTATGATCAATAAACATACTCATATGAACATATACACATGTCATATCATATTCAAACATTCATATGTATCATCACAAAGCATACATATGAATCACACCTCACCATACATCATATATCATACATATATGATCTAAAACTTCAACTTTAAACGTACATAAACATCAATTTAAATCAATTATTTATAAATATAATCGCGCATAGCGCAGTCAGCTCGCACCTGGCCTAACACCAACCCAAGAGCTCTAAGCTCTCCCACGCCTGGCATGCTCAACCTGCGCCCGGCCTGATCTCAGTCAGAGAGTTTCAAAACTCTCATCTAAGCCAACACATCCAGCCACATGCAACACAAAACACAATGCATAGGCTCCATACAACTCAAAATAAACTTAAATCTCACATTCATCCAACCTATGTATCAAAATCATCAAAATCCTCCTTTTTCTCAAAATCTCAAAAATAAGATTTTCTTCAATCCATCTATGGATTCTCAGCATTCATGCATCAATTGAGTTTCTAAACTTACATACAACCTAAACAACAAACAGTATAGCTTTTCCTTACCTGAAGATTGACTCAGATAGCCAAAAACTGACAAGAAGTAGAATTTCCCTTCGTAGCTCAACCCAGAACTTCAATCTACCCAAAGCAAGCTTTCTAATCTAAATTTCAAGAAATGACAGAAGGCATTAGTGGTCTAGAGGAGAAAAGGATTCATACAGAGAAATTTGGGAGAGAAATGAGCTCACAAACGCAGAGACCTTCTCTATAAAACTTCTCTTTAGAAACCTCTGATTCTTCTCACGGCCCACACCCCTATTTATAGACTTTCCGGATTGGCCAAAACAGCCTGTACCGATACCGGAACGGCCCGTTCTAAACTGCTTCGTCAAGTGAAAAAAACTCATGCAGAACGGCCCGTTTTGAAATCAGAATGGCCCGTTCTGGGACTCATCCAGAACGGCCCGTACTGCATCCAGAACGGCCCGTACTGCATCCAGAACGGCCCGTACTGCATCCAGAACGGCCCGTACTCCCTTCCAGAACGGCCCGTTCTCCATCCAGAACGACCCGTTCTCCAACCAGAACGACCCGTTCTCCAACCAGAACAGCCTGTTCTCAACCACGAATTACAGGCCAATTTAATAGCTTGGAACGGCCCGTTCCAGATTGGGAACGGCCCGTTCTGGGCTATTAAATCACCTATATTAGGTTTTTTTTAACAACTTGCTACGTTACAACACACACGTTAAGAAATATTTCTTATTGATCTATCTTCAAATCTCCCATTTTTAGGTCATATTTGTTTCTTCTCATTAATGACATGTCAGCATTTTGACATTGAGCTTGGATTTTCATGCTAAGTGTGAGACAAGGAATGACAAAAATTTGACCTCTAAAGTTGTGGTGTTAAGCATGAAATTCCACGTTCAACGTGACAAAATAAATCACTCCTTAGAAGGCTAGCCCTCAACACCAAACTTAGCCAAATTTCTTCTTCTCTCTTGATGCTACACCAAGCTTTTCACTTATTTCTTTCAATGTTTCTCATCTACAAATTAATATTAAAAGGTTGATAATTTCCTAAAAGCTTTAAGTTATAAATTAAAAGTTAACTTTCTACCAATTAAAATAAATTTGGATCAAATCAAGGGCTTAAGTCAAAGAAAAATAAGATAAGTGTTTCAAATTATACCATAAGATTAAAGCAAATATGACACTTATAAGGTAATAAAGTAATAAAGACAACATCACTTGTAAATTGAAAACATAAATTAAAAGAAAACCCGTGATTAAACCATTTAAACTGATTGTTAATTGTTTGTTACACGGGTTCAATCTCAGTAGTTAAAATCCAACAAGAACCAATTGCAATGATAAGGATTTTACATAATTAGGAAAGTTGGCTTTAGATAATAAAAGAACCAAACTACCCTTACATTTTGCATATATTTTTTTATTAAGAATATTTATATTCATATCATTTTATGTACATATATTTTTTTCGCTATATTATTGGTGTGAAATGTTTGATGACTTTATTGATAACTAATTTTGTTGATAAACTTGACTCATCATAATTAATAAATTTTTCATGCTATAATTAATAAAATTTTCATGCTAATTACTGATGGAGGAAGCCCCTGGGCTAAGGGCCCAATTACTAGGTCTATGGCAAGGATGATGCGTGAAGAGTGGGCCCAAGCCCAAGGAAAGCCCATCACTTTATTTTGTTGGGCTTTGTCTCAAGCCCATTAGATTAGGGTTAGGTAGGATTGGGCCTTAGTGCCTTGTATTTCTTTTGGGCCTTGTATTTCCGGCCATGTAGCATAGGAATTTCATTTCATGGTCATTAGAATTTAGGGTTAATTAAGGTTGCATGTGAATTATCATTAGCATGTAATTAACTTGGCATTTGAGAGGCATTTCGGCCATGTGCACACATGCACATGGTGTGACTTAAATGCAACTCAAATGAGAAGCTAAATTACATGCCAAATGAGTGCACATGGAGGGGGTGGCCGGTTGGCACCAAAATTTGAATTTTAGAATTCAAATTTTGGCGCCTAGAGTTAAGTTAACCATACCATGGTTCTACTTAACTCTAGGTAAACCCAACTTAAACCCTTAACCTAATTTCTCCTATAAATCTTCCTATGGCCAAGTATTGTACTACTTTTGGATTAATTGAATGAGTTTTCAATACTTGAAACCTCTCCCTCCGAAAGTCACTTTGGCTACCTTCTCTACCCTCCTTGAGTGCTTCTCTTTGTAGAGCTAGGTTGCCTTACTTCTTTGGAACTTAGCTTGTGAGCAAGCTACGGCCACCTTGAGTCTTCTTGGAGATTCCATCCTTGACGTTCCTTCCAAGGATCCGTGGAGACTTGAAGTTTCTTCCTATGTGCATCCAAGTGGAAGCACATCAATTACTTTTTTTTTTCTCATCTACAAGAGTTTAACTTGAGACTTTACTTAAAAAATTGAGTCCAATTTCACTCAAATTTATGATATATTGAATTTTTTTTCCTTTCTTTCTTAGTACTCTTTACACAAACAAGCAAAAGTAAAAGAATTATTTCCTTTTCTATCAAACAATATACAAAAGAAAAAAAATTAAAGATTTTTATCTTTCTCCCTTTCTTGCATTTCATTTTATTTTCTTTTACTATTTTTTCTAAATGAACCATACCATAAGTATTCACAAAACTTATTTTGTGAGAAAAATATTAGACAAAGTTTACTGCACCCTCGCTTTTCAAAGGGTTTTGGTACCTTTTATATGTGGACCAATAATTTAAAGACATTTCATTTAAGTGTGCCATGTCAAGTTAAATTTGAAATTATAAAATTTTGCTATTAAGTCTTTTTTATTTCAAGCTGAAGTCCAAGTGGTCTACCATGTACTATGAATCTTTACCATTAGATGCATCTAATCTAATAGCTTATTATATACACTAAATTTTCAAATTTTTTTATTAAAATAATTTTAAAAAAAATAATTTACCCAAAAAAATTCTATTTACGCAACTTCAACACTTTGGTTTTCAGGTTCAGAACGGCCTGTTCTGAAATCAGAACGGGCCGTTCCAGATGAAAAACAACACATGAAGAATAGACAAGAAAGGCCCGTTCCAAACCCAGAACGGCCTGTTCCAGATTCAGAAATAAGACATGTCCAGTTAAACCAGAACGGGTCGTTCTAAAATCAGAACAGCCCGTTCCAGATTCAGAAATAAGACATGTCCAGTTAAACCAGAACGGGCCGTTCTGAAATCGGAACGGCTCGTTCTAGATTCAGAAATAAGACATTTCTAGTTAAAACCCTAGGCCCACCATACCCATTGGCCTCACTAAGCTCTGAAGCAATTAAAAGCCCAAAGGCCCATGAAGCCCAAAATTAGGCTCAATAAGCTTAAAACCCAAAAAGTCTTATACTAAGAAGAACCCTAGGCCACCAAACCCATTGGGCTCACTAAGTTCTGAAGCAATCAAAAGCTCAAAGGCCCATAAAGCCCAAAATTAGGCCCAATAAGCTTAAAACCCAAAAAAGTCTTATACTAAGGTCCATAATACAAGACCAAACAATATAAACTCCTATATTACCAAATATACTACCCATTAGGCTCACTACGCTCTGAAGCAATCAAAAGCCCAAAGGCCCATGAAGCCCAAAATTAGGCCCAATAAGTTTAAAACCCAAAAAGTCTTATACTAAGGAGAACCCTAAGCCCACCAAACTCATTGGGCTCACTAAGCTCTGAAGCAATCAAAAGCCCAAAGGCTCAAGAAGCCCAAAATTAGGCCCAATAAAATTAAAACCCAAAAACTCTTATACTAAGGCCCATAATACAAGACCAAATATATGAGAAAGGTGGTCATCCATGTAAAGTCCAAGTAAAGAGAATCCTAGGCCCACCAAACCCATTGGACTCATTAAGCTCTGAAGCAATCAAAAGGCCAAAGGCCCATGAAACCCAAATTTAGGCCCAATAAGCTTAAAACTCAAAAAGTCTTATACTAAAGCCCATAATACAAGACCAAACAATATAAACTCCTATATTACCAAATATACTATCCATTGGGCTCACTAAGCTCTGAAGCAATAAAAAACCCAAAGGCCCAAGAAGCCCAAAATTAGGCCCAATAAGCTTAAAATCCAAAAAGTCTTATACTAAGGCCCATAATACAAGACCAAACAATATAAACTCTTATATTACCAAATATACTACCCATTGGGCTCACTAAGTTTTGAAGCAATCAAAGGCCCATGAAGCCCAAAATTAGGCGCAATAAGCTTAAAACCCAAAAAGTCTTATAGTAAAGAGAACCCTAGGCCCACCAAACCCTTTGGGCTCACTAAGCTTTGAAGCAATCAAAAGCCCAAAGGCCCATGAAGCCCAAAATTAGGCTCAATAAGCTTAAAACCCAAAAAGTCTTATACTAAGGCCCATAATACAAGACCAAACAATATAAACTCTTATACTACCAAATATATGAGAATGGTGGTCATCCATGTAAAGTCCAAGTAAAGAGAACCCTAGGCCCACCAAACCCATTGGGCTCACTAATCTCTGAAGCAATCAAAAACCCAAAGGCCCATGAAGCCCAAAATTAGGCGCAATAAGCTTAAAACCCAAAAGGTCTTATACTAAGGAGAACCCTAGGCCCACCAAACCCATTGGGCTCACTAAGCTCTGAAGCAATCAAAAGCCCAAAGGCCCATGAAGCCCAAACTTAGGCCCAATAAGCTTAAAACCCAAAAAGTCTTATACTAAGGCCCATAATACAAGACCAAACAATATAAACTCCTATACTACCAAATATATGAGAATGGTGGCCATCCATGTAAAGTCCAAGTAAAGAGAACCCTAGGCCCACCAAACCCATTGGGCTCACTAAGCTCTAAAGCAATCAAAAGCCCAAAGGCCCATGAAGCCCAAAATTAGGCCCAATAAGCTTAAAACCCAAAAAGCCTTATACTAAGGAGAACCCTACGCCCACCAAACCCATTGGGCTCACTAAGCTCTGAAGTAATCAAAAGCCCAAAGGCCAATGAAGCCCAAAATTAGGCCCAATAAGCTTAAAACCCAAAAAGTCTTATACTAAGGCCCATAATACAAGACCAAACAATATAAATTCCTATACTACCAAATATATGAGAAAGGTGGTCATCCATGTAAAGCCCAATTAAAGAGAACCTTAGGCCCACCAAACCCATTGGGCTCACTAAGCTCTGAAGCAATCAAAAGCCCAAAGACCCATGAAGCCCAAAACTAGGCCCAATAAACTTAAAACCCAAAAAGTCTTATACTAAGGCCCATAATACAATACCAAACACAATATAAATTCCTATACTACCAAATATATGAGAAAGGGTGTCAAGATGTATCTACTTATCTAGATGTATCTACTTGTCAATGCTTCATCAATTAAGAAATACACAGTTAAATGTGTTTAGAGTTTAAGATTTAGGATTTATGTTGATTTGTGATAATAGTCGTAACATAGATAAAAAATAGATGGAATTGGCCATGTACCATTGCATGCATTCTTGTGTGTGAAACAATGGACCTTGCATTGGATGACCCATCTATGTGTGCTCACGTTTATTTCCATATGTTGACCTTTCTGTCCAGAACGACCCGTTCCGAAATCAGAACGGCCCGTTCCGAAATCAGAACGGCCCGTTCTGGTTTAGCTGGTCATGTGTTTTTTTTAATCTGGAACGGGCCGTTCTGAAATCGAAACGGGCCGTTCTGATTCATTCGTCATGTGTTATTTTTTCGTCCGGAATGACCCGTTCTGATCTATTTTTCATGTGTTATTATTTCATCGGGAACGGGCCGTTCTTGTTTCAGAACGGCCCGTTCCGCTAGTCAATAGCTGTTTCATCAATGCATTGGAACATGTGATTTTTGGTAAAAAAATTTTAAAAATAATTATTTCAATAAAAAATTCAGAAACTTTAATCTTGTGTGATAGGGTGTATGATATACTATTTGTATAAGTGGTCCATCCAAGAATTTACCAAACACTGAGGACTATTTTACAATTTCTAAAAATTTGTTATTCATTTAAGTGACTTGGCTTACTTGACCATTATAATTATGCCACGTAAGAAAGGTTCCAAAACCCTCCAAAATGCAAAGGTTCCGAGAGTCTCTCAAAATATTAAGCATTCCTAATAAGTATGCAATTTTTTTAGAACGGTGTAGTTTTTAGCGTGTTAGCCATCACCCAAATGGACTTTCCACTTGTAGTTAGTATATTAGCTCTGCACTGCAGTTCGCTGATGGCTCAGTGACAAGGCAAAAGTTTTAGAATTAAAATTAAAATAATGGCGTCGCCCGGACTCGAACCGGAGACCTTCAGTGTGTTAGACTGACGTGATAACCAACTACACCACGACACCATGTTGTTATGAGTTGACTACGATTCACTGCAGCTCACTATTTGTTGATTTGTTCACTCTTAACAAAAATTTACACAAATTTCCTAAGCATTTCAGATATTGTATTATTTAATATAATATAGTAAAGCTGTAATTTAGACTTTAAAGATTGTCTTCAGCCTCAGTAAATAATATTAAAACTATTTTGAGGTTTCTAAGATTTTTTTTAAAATGAAAATCCACTTCAATATTATTTATTCTATATCAAAATCCAAACATTTCATAACACTTTTGAGTATATTTTAGAATCAAATGATATAGAAGATAACTTTTTTTAGTCTATTTTAGAAACAAATGATATCGAAAATAGCTTGATTGTATTTTGTTGTTTTAATTGCATACGAACCACGTCAATTCAAATATATAGTTAAAATCGAGTGCATTTGATTCTATTTTAGGTTAATGATTGATTTGACATTTTTGTCCTTATTTGTTAATTTATTTATTTTAAGGGTAATAAATTTTATTTGTAGAACAAGTTAACTCAATTTATCTATGAACTATTATGACCATAATTTTAATTTACAAACCAATTCAATGTTTTTGTGTGAAATTTTTAAAGTATATTTAGCAGAATTGAGTGTTCGTTGGATGTATACTCTCAAGTGCATTATTTCTTGAGATTTCCCCTGGTTGTAAGATATGTATTTTCCCCATCTTAAAAGTCATTATCCATTTATAAAGCGTGGAATGAAACTGACAAACATACAACACAAGTCTCAGTCTTAGAAAGGCTAAGATATAATTTTCGTTTTAAACGGTCCATCTAAGTAAGCAATAATAAAATGACATGACAATTGGCAGCATGCACTGAATTTGGTTATAGACTTCTAATGCTGACACTTAACTCACAAGTCACAATGGAAGCCCAAAGTACAACAGGTTAGCAAGATCATATGTTAAGACTACGAAAATGAAAGATACATAACCCTCTTAACAGAAAGCAGTAACTCAGTATCTGTACCCCACAGGCATACCAAGCTTGTCCAAACGACCAGAACCTGGATATGCTTTGTTGGCGAAGTTTGGATGCATTGCCCTTTGCGTGGCCAATCTTGATGCATCAAATCCATTGAGTGAGTACCTATTAGATGAACCTGATCTCTCACTTTGAGGCCTTTGTTTTGGGGCACTCAGAGACCTCACCTTTGCCTTTGAAGACTTGGTGCATGCCATGTAACTTGGGTAGTCAGGGTAGCCACGAATGTAGCTTCTAGAGCCATCACTCCTAGTAGGTGTAAAAGGGCTCCTTTTGAATCCTTCATCTTTAGAAGTGGCAGATAAAAATTGGGGACTATTGTCTGCAGTGCAAAATGGACTCTGCTCAACCTCGTTGATCTTTTGTGAGCTGTAAGACTGAACTTCACAACATTGACTTTGACCCGATTGAAGAGATGTTGACTCCTTTGTGCTGTTCAAACTCTTGCTATAATGGTCAAAACCCGTGGAGTAAGAGAGGTTTCTACGCTTGAGTGTGAAGTGTGGTTTTCCAGAATCTATTTCAAGGACCTTGTCATTTCTTTCATCACTGGAGCTATAAGTTCTTATCAATGATCTTCCTGAGCTCCACGAGTGTTCATGTACTTGACTCTCTGATCTAGTCCCACATATCTCTTGATAGCCAGTGATCTGGATACAGGATTTGGAGCCATTTCTCTACAATGACATAAATGCTTCCTTCAGTATAGACTATTAGAATTTGATAATGCATAAAAATTCTCCCTTGTTATGGCAAGAGAATACCTTGAGTATAGGTGACTGGTCATATTTCATGCTCTTAGATCTGATGGGACTTTCAAATTTTTCTGGTGTTGCTGGACCCTGCAAATGGTCATTCAGAAAACTGTATGATCATCTCTTTTTTTGGTGTACAATAATGTAATCATATCAAAACATATTTGCTCAACCGTGTGATATAATGGTTAACAAGAGAATGAGTGTTCTCCACAGGTGCAAACCAAATTGCTATTAGTCTTGGTTATGGTGCATCAGAACTTTGATTGGCAAAGTCAAATTTATATACTTCAAACACAAGAAAAAATCGTGTTTCATTCTCCAATAAAAAGGATAAGAAGGCAATGGAAGAAACAATTTGCTAATACTTACATGAAGTTGGCTAGATAACTTTGCACTACAAGGTGAGGCATGCAAGGTCAACCCTGCAGAGACTTGTGCCTGTGCTTTTAAGAGAGCTTGCACTCTTTTAAGCCATTCTGCTGTGCGTTTCCTCTCAATGTGACCTCTCACCAGTGCTTGGAGCTTCACCAAACCCTTTAATGCTCGCAGTGCTCTCCTTGCCTAACAAATTCAACATGAAAGAGTATATTAGAATTAATATCTTGACCGCAAGATATTAATTCTGAGTTCAACTAGGTGTTTCATTACAATGTGAGAATGCTAACACAGTCGATTGACATATTCAGGACCAAATTGTGTCACACATTTGTGCAAGAGTTCAAAATTGAAGTATTCCAGAGTTCAGATATATGGTGTCACGTCACGAGGATGTGCATAACTGAGCCGAATGAAAACTTACTATGAGCCAAATGAAAGACCTTATACTAAAGCACTCAAGTCATGCAATGATAATGGATTTTTAATTTTTGTAGGTTAATATTTTATTTCATCCTTGATGAAAAATTCTCCAATAAAAACCTTCAGAAAAAGAATTCTTGAAGGATAATTATTATTTTTAATTAAAAAACTATATCCTCCTTCCCCAAGACTACTCTATCCAAAACTAAGAAGAAGAAAAAATAGTGTATTTGGATTGACAATAACAATATATGTTCACTTTTAAAATTATGATAAAATTAATAATAATAAAAAACAATTATTTATCACTTCATCATGGTAAGTACCGTGTTACCAACTATGCAGTAAATCATAACTAAAGTATACGTCCACATATCGAGCATTCTATAATTACTGAGGGATTTTTTTTATTATAAGAACATAACATACGTGCGACTGTGGGAGCATTAAAATACACATTATTGAGCATTTTAAATTATTTATAAAATAAATGTAGAATGACTTTTATGTGTTTAATATAACATTTTTCTTTTTAATAAAATGTTTCAATCTTTAACTTCTTATTACATGGATTTATAAACACAATAAAAGAAAAAACCTCCCATTACTTATTAAGATTAAGATGGTCAACCAAGAGGCAAAGACAGGATCCAACTTTGAGCCAGGTTGTAGATCAAAAAATACCTAGGCTCACACAGGACACTACCCCATCTTTTGTTTTCGTCTTGGAAAAATCATAGAAGCAGATCTAAGGGCAACAACATCAAAATCAAATATATTACGCCTCTTCACTCTAGAGAAGCAAATCCCCCTTTACACTCCTATCTGTCCCCACAAAACCAAAAGGCCAAAAGCCCAATCTCATTATTTCACCAAAAAGACAGAGCATTTTTTATGGGCCAGGGTAGAAGAAGTGAACCGTGTCGCACACAATTCCGCTAATATTTGGAAATCAAGCATTGAAAATGAGTAATAAATAAATATAAATAATAAATAATAATACACATGCAAAAACAAATGCAATCCACCACCAATCTTGTCCTACACGAAATGGTACCAACATCACCACTAGATCCACAAAAAAGTTTCTACACTCAAATTTCACTCCTGAAGACCGATTCCGATTCCTTTAATTGTGACTGTAAAGAAAATAAAAAAGGAAATGACAAATGACACATTTTGCAGTTAAAACTTATCAGGCAACCAGTTCGGAGCAAAACGACAAAAGAGAACAGCTGAGTAACACAAGGAACAGAACCAGAAGGAATCCAAAACCAAACCAGAAAACTCAAAAAAGAAAAAGGAATCCGTGAGTACGTAGCAGAGAAATAAATAATAAATAATAAAAAATAATAATAGTTATGGATACGAACCAAACAGCCGCGAAAAGCGGCTTGGATCTTAACGGCGGCCCGATGCTGGCGAATCCTGATGGGCCCGGCGTCGCACCTGCCGCTGTTGCTCGTTAGTCTGACAACGACGGCAGCCGCTTCGGCGGCAGCCACCGCCGCCTCCGCGACCGCCGCGGTGGCTGCTGCTACCGCCATGGCGTGCTTGGTGTTTTGTGGACACGTGGCGGCAGTGGCGTTGTCCTTTTCTGTGTATGACTTAACGAAGGTCCATCGGCGCTTCTCTTTGGGAGGCTTGGCGGGGGAGTTACTGTACTCTGTTTTTCTCAGACCAAGAAACCCGCGAAACCACTTTGATGCTTTTCCCATTTCTTCTCTCGCAAGCGAATAGCTTTGGGTTTTGCGATGTGTAAATACTATATAGCAACGGTAATGAGAGAAAGTTGAGCGAGAAAAATGAAGTAGGAGCAAACTCTGCTCCTTTGTCACGTAACGTAACGTCAATCCAAACCAACTTTTACCCTCTATTTTTAATTTTAATTTTAATTTTTTTTTAGAGCATCTCTAATATAATTGCTTATAAAACAATTTCTTGTGTTACATTATTGCCACATCTAGCCCATTTTATAATTGTTTAAATTTTAACAAAATTATTTTTACAAATAATTTTACTAAAATTTAAACAATTTATAAAATAAATCAGAACTGATATAACAATAATATAACACAGAGAATTATTTATAAGCAACTCCGTTACACGTCCACATAACATAATTTGTTATATTTTATGAATGGGATGAAATGGTAGATTGGTAATTTGATTTGATGAGGGAAAGTGGAATAGACGTGCATTGACTGGTCATGCATAGACATAGTGACATACTCATAGTTATAGGCTATAACCGGTAAACTGCTTACTATACACAAAGTGAAGAAGCAGAAACCAAATCCTGTGACAAGGAAAGCTCGCGATCCGAGCAACATGGATGGATGGAACCATGCTCAATATTCACATTAGGGGACCACTCAACAGTCAACACAACTACAAATTCCCACGCTTACTCTTTTCTCTTTCACACTCCTAAATTCATCTTAAATACTAACATTATTATTAGTCATCCAAATCTTTCCACCCTTTTTCAAATATACCTTCTCTTTCATTCTTTCCTTTTTTCGTTTGGATTACAATTTTATTTAACTAAAATCATGTTCAACCTAATCTATTTCTCACATGATTTTTTTTTTATGTATTAAAAGATATAAAAATTAGAAACACTATTTAAATGGATTTCTAAACACTATTTTTTTTTCTCTCCAAATTTGAAAGATTACAATTTGTCATAAGTCTTGCGGTATTTTTCCATCCTTTTACTTTTTAAAATGGATTTTTCGTTCCATGCAGAGACGCATTCAAGGGAGCAGCCAGCCAGCCACCCCCTCCTCCCGGGATTTTTTTAATAAAATAAAATATTTATTATACAATATTCTAATTTCGTTTTTTTTTAAAATTTTATAAGAGTCTATTCTTTTATATAAAACTCAATTCATATTATTTTAATAATTAATTATTTTTAATTAAAATACTCATAATTACAATGTGTTTTCTTAAGTTGATAAAATATATTGATTACAATTTTTTTTAAGAATATATACTCTAATTGGTTAGGAGAAACATAAGTATTAATTAGGAAGTAAACATCCAATTTGGTTCTTGAAAGATGGTAAAGGTGGTCAACAAATTCTTTATGTAAGTTATAGTTTTCTACAACTATGAATTATAGAGAACTAAAAAATATTTTTAAAATCCATGATTCTCATGTAATAAAGGGAAAATGTGTATATCTTTCTCTATATTTTTGGGTTTAGGGTTTTGTAAAACTACACTTGTCAAGAATATGAGGCATTGAGAGCACATGTCAAACTATCGTTCATCCACTAAATCAGTAAGGTGCTTAAAATCACGTAATATAGCATTTGATTGCTCGTTTATTAGGACGTGAAGCATTACGTCCCCACCATTATGTGCCACCAAAGACAATATGTCATTTCATTCATCGCCATATAATAGTGCCTCGGATTGCCACGTAGAGACGAAGACAATTCTCATTCTGCCACCTGCACCATATGCTGAGATTTGTCATGGCTTATTTGTACCCCTTCTCCCATACTGAAGCAACAAATACTTTTGAAGAGCTATAACTCCAACAAGTACAAATAGATCCAGCTAGTTATTGAACACTTCAAACTTTGCCCAAGCACAAGCAAGGTCTAGGATTGTTGCACCACTACAAGAAAAAGTAATTAAAGTCTTTTTTAAGTGTTGAGAGCCACTTCCAGCAAGAAAACATGATATTTGTTATGATATTTTCATGGCTAAATTGGTGCCCTTCAAAGATACACAATCCAGGTAGTAGCCATCCATACTACATGCCAGGATATCGCATCAGATTTACACATGATTGGGCCTGAAATGAAGTTGTAATGTTGTCTTACTTGCTGTGGTAGCGGAGCAAGGCACCTGATCCAAGACAAACACTATTTCCATATCTTCTCCACCTTAGGGCATATGCAAAAATTATGGTTAGAGGTTTCAGTTACACCTTTACAAAATTGACACAAGGACTATTGTTCACCAAGTGTTATCTTTCTTCTTGCCAAATTATCCACCAATGGAAGACCCCTGTTTACCATTCTCCACACACACATTTGGACCTTTTGGAGGTACTGGGGTTAACCAAATATTGTTGGAGACTTCATCATCCTCGACACTAGCATATTCAACAAGTAAAGCTTTATATGCCGTCCTTACAAAGAACTCTCTCGAAGAATCACCTCACCATCTCCATGAATCTTGTTCCACTCTATGGAAATTGATACCCCTTATTATTTGATATAATTGTTCCTCCTGTGAAGCTTCCCACATGAATTTATTCCTTCTCCACCTGAGTTTCCATTCCCATCCTTGATCTGTCCATGACCCCAACTCTACAATTGAAGAATGTTGATGGGTAGAATTAATAAAAAGTCTCGGATAGGCTACTGTAAGACACGTTGGACCAACCCATTTGTCAAGCCAAAATCTCACTCTAGACCCCTCCCCTACTCGCCATTCTATCATCTTATCAAACCCGATGCCTTCCTCCTCTCCCCCACACACGATAAGTAAATCTCTCCACCATATAGAATCTTCGTTGGAAGGGTTTTGAGCACAAAGATTACTTCCACCGCCATATCTAGACAATAAAACTTGGCTCCAAATAGATGAAGGAAGATGAAATAGGTTTCATCTCCATTTTGCCAACATCGCTGTATTGAATAGGGTGACATTTTTCAAACCCAACCCTCCCTGTGCTTTGGGCACAGTCACCTTGTCCCAAACCCTAAACCCTAAACTTTAGTTAAAATGAAAAGTTGTTAGATTTTGTAGGATTTTAAGTAGTTGAATTTTTCCATCTCAATTGTCCTTGATTTCTTCATCTATTATGACTACAGGTTTAGGATCATAAGCCCCGAATTATTGAATTCGGGATTTAGCAAAATGAGTGATTGTTCTTAAAAATTTAAAGCAAGGATACATTAATTGAATATGAATGCTTCTTTTATGTTTAATGAATTGTAAAAAACCTCTATGTTACTATGGAATATGTGAATGAGAGCGAGTGCAAGAAGAAATAATTCATTCAAACTTCAATTTAGTTTTTTTAAAAAAAATTAAATTAAAATTAAATCTTACTTTGTCATTGTCTAAACTTACTAAGTTTGTAATTATTGCATGTCAACTAGGAGAGAGAATGCATGACAATTAATTGTTGACTGATTCTGAGACTAACAAAGTTAGTAACCACATATAACGAAAGGATCCAAATGCCACAAAAATATTTTAGAGACCTATCGTCCCCCTTACCATTTTTTAAGGACCAAATTGAATGTTTACTCATTAATTATGAGACATAAACAATATAAGACATACACTTTAATTGGTTAGAAGATATATGAGTATTAATTATGAAAAATAAGTAATACAAGAGTAGTTTTAGAAGAAAATAATATATAAATAGGACAAATTTATTGTTATTAACTAAATAAACTATTTTTATTATTCTTAGTGAATTAGCTAATTAGATTTTATATATTGGAATAAATGTAATATATAATTAATTTAAAATTTAGTTAAATATGATTTTTAATTTTTTAAAAAAATTTGTAGATTTGATATATACATTGAGAATTTTTAATTCAACCAATATAAATCTCTAAGTTTATTCTTAGCTTCATTTGGCCTCTCATTTGTTACATTACTACTTCTTTACTTTGTGAAAAGTGAGAATTTTTAGTAACATTATTTAACCTCCCTTTTAATATTTCTCCACAATTATTTACTAATATGTGGACACATGTACTTATATATATATATATATATATGAGTTATGACTGTTGACATCACGTGTAAGTTTAAAAACTTACATCAAATTTTTAACTTTTAATAATTTTTAGTGCAATGTAAATTTAATTGATCTAATATTTGAATCATGTGATATTATGCTCAAGAACATGCATATCAAATTTTACATAATTTAAAGTTTTTTAGATATATTATCCAAAAATAAATTTACACATATTTTAAATGTCTTGTTATACATTAAAAAAAAACAATGTGATGAACTATTAAATAAATTTGAAACCAAATAAAATTTGATATACATGATCTTAAGAATAAAATTATATAATTCAATGACTTAGATATATTATATTTGCATCATATAAAAAGATTATTGAAATATAGGATTTGATGTAAGGTTTTAAACTTATACTTAACTTTTCACAATATATATATATATATATATATATATATATATATATATATATATATATATATATATATATATATATATATATATATATATGAATGATGAAAAGTTTAATATATTTATTAGTATTTTTTTAATGTATTATCCATCCTCTTAAATTTTTAAAATGTCAAAATCTTTTTTCTTATTTATTTTTAATGCCTCAAATTTAAGAGGTAAATTATTTTTTTTAAATTATAAAGACAAAAAAATCACTTTTAAATTTGAATAATTAAAAATAAATTTATCTTTGAGAGATTAAAAATATATTTAAGTTTAAAAGAATATAAATTGACTGATATTATATTAAGCACATATATTTGAAAATATATTATATTTATTAAAATAAAAATTAATATTTAATAAATATATAATATGAGAGAGAAATCATCCCTTTATGTTTTACTATTATAAATGCTGTATAACAAATATAAAAATAATAATATATAATGAAAAAATTGTCTATTGATATATTTATAAATATTTTATTATTAACACATTTTGTTTTTGTGTAATTTACTTTAATAATATTGTTTCAATATATACAAGTAATACATTTAATAAATATAATATTTTAATAAATAAATTAATTATGTATTGGTTTGATGGGCAGAAAAACTTTGGTAAAATATTATTGTATAACGAGTTATTTTAAGATTTTATTTTTCAAAAAACTAGAAAAAAATCAATTTTTTTATAGAAAAATAATAAAATAATAAATTAAAAAATTTAAATAAATCTACTCTTAAAATAAACGGATTATATATATATATATATATATATATATATATATATATATATATATATATATATATTTCGAGCAGTGACACTGCATCCATTATGAATTATGTCGTATTTTAATATTCCAAATATACCATTTTTTTTCTAGTTTTTTTTTCTTTCAAAAAACTATAAAAAAAATCAAGAAATCTTGGATTCCAATCTAAACACGCACTTCCACTATTAGGACAACGGTTAAACCTGATACGGCTACAAGTTGGTAAAAGTAACTATCCAACATATCTTTTAAAAAAATATTTAAATATATTTTTAGTGTTTTACGATAAATTTATTTGATCACATGAATTTAAATTTCTTTTTTAATCCATATAATTTTTAAAAATTTTACTTAACTCTCTAAAATTATTAATAGTATATTTAAATTAAAATATTTATATAATATCAATTAGGATCAATGTGATATTTTCACTAAAAAATATATTTTATATGATGATATTTAACATATTTTTTAATAAAATTTAAATATAAAAATTAAAATAATATTTTTAAAAAATATTAAAATTAGAAAATTTAATTTAAAAATTAAAAATTAAAAATAAATTTATTTTAAATTTAGAAAAATGTAAAATATTTAAATCTTAAGAAGAAAATAAAACAAAAGTTATTGAATTTTTTTTTAATCATTTATATTTTTTAATGAAAGATTAAAATTTAACTTTTACCTTAAACATAATATTAAAAGATAATATATATTTTAATTAAAGATAGAGTTATATTTCTTAATTATAAAAAAATAAAACGAACTTTTTACAAATGAAAAGAAAAACAAAAAGGTTATAGATAGCTAGAAAAGAAAAGGTAATAGGGAAGAGAAAAGGGGGAATAAGGTTAATGATTCGTATCTAGGCTTTAAACCGACGAATGGTTATAGGTGTAGGAGCTAGTAAGATAGAGAGTGGTTTCTGGTAGATCACGTGACTCAAGGTTGATGGGTGATGCGGACAATTGACAGAACGAAGGTCGGTGTATCACTTGATAGTTGATACCAAGGGTGAAAGAAGCACGCAACATTCATCCTTTTACCTCTTCTCATCAAATCTCCCAAACCCCTCTCCTTCTCCAACTCCAACTTCTGCAATAACATACAAAAAGCAAAATTCAGGGGTGGGCCCATCCCCCTCCACGAATAATCAATTGTGAAAGCGTAATCCCTGTGGTCTAATATACGCTTCTCCACTCCTAAGTCCTAACCAAGCAAAATCAATGCTTAACTTACACATATATTCCAATCGATCCTACTGTTACTTTTAATTTAATTACAATTGTATAACAAAATTGAATACAAATATTTTTTATGTAATATTTTTAACATTTTATTTTTAAAGAAATCTTTGTTGATAATTTTTAGTTAAATGACTTGTCTATGGTAATATCACTAATAAGGTCAGATGTTTGAATCCTGTTTTATATATATAGTTGCGTTTAAATCTTGAAATCAGCTATTTTACTTTTTGAAGTGCTTTCAACGTATCGAGGATATTAGTCGTTACTATCGGCAGTGAATCTTCCGTACACGAAAAAAAAAAAAAAATCACTATCCAGGTAAACTCACTTCAGTGTACCCACGCCTGATTTTGTCATTTACTTGTAACGTGCTCCGCATGGAGTTATCCTCTTTCTAATCACATCACGGTGGTTTTCACCGACAACCATTACATCACATTTGGAGGCATGTCGTGTTATTTAAATTCCATTTATAACAAGGCGAAATGCACATTCTTTGGTTTCACATCCAAGTTCCTGCTTTTCACTTTTTTTTTTTTTTTTGAAATACTTTTCACTTGTTTATTACAGTCCAAAAGTGTAAATAGGACAGAAACGTCGTTGACCGTTGTTGTCCGAGACTTCTCAATTGTGCATGTGAAAGCCTAACGTGTAGCACGGAGAAAGCGCTTTTTACGGGTGTTTGTACTTGCATACGACAAGCTCAATTGCTTTATCGCAGGCAGCTACTAGTTTCACATGTAAGAATGTTCACAGACAGATACGGACCGAGGCAAAGTAAAATGTCAAATGCACTTCACAAGCGGTTCAGTGAGGAGGCTATAGTAGGTGAAGGAGTGAGGAGTGAGGACCACAGTCCAATGAACGTCGGAATCAAGCAATCGACAATGGATGCTAATGGAGGAAAAGCAACAATAAAGGGGTCTTACAGTATTGTAATCATCACAAATGCTGGGTCAACGTAAACTCTAGTTTATATCCCAATAAAACTTGATTAATATCACACTACAGTCTCCAAAACATGACTGAACATTTGTATAAATACCGCAACAGAGACATCAATAATATAAGATATGCTCGAGTTTTCAGTGTCATTCCATGTGGTTCATTCCGATAGGCACGCTCCACATGTCGATCAACAAGTGAATGTGAATTATAGTGTCACATAGAATAGAACAAATAAAATACACATGTGCCGCATTCAAGTAGTATTTGAAGACCAAAGCCATTGAAACTTCTTAAATGGTACATCCAGAACAAATGGGCTCTAAGAACCACAATAAAATATCATGATTGTTTATCCTTATAACAAATTCTATCCCGTTAGTGACTTTCAGCAATATTGCAGAGCCTTGCGTCCAAATACTAAACCACGATGAAAAATGCTTGCATCCAAAGAAAGGCTGATAGTTGATAAAGGAATTGAAGGTCAGCACAAGAATGGGTCGTGGAACCAAGATCAAAGTCCACATGAAGCTCAGGGATATCATGGACATATAAAAGCATACTTCAAAGTTCTCAAGATTTGACGTTTTGAAGCTTTGCAGTGTATAGCTTTGTGAGCATTCTGTCATGATTGAGCATGGCGCTAACACTCTCAACCACCAGAATGATCTGCCATATGAGAAGTAAGAAGCATACATAAGTTTACACGATGATAACATTATGAATCATTTAGTTTTGGTACAACTTGTCAACTTTAAACCAATTGAATCAAAATTTAAAGATAAATGCATTTTCAATGGCTATGAAGTACTCCACTAGTGTGAGATGAATTGTGGTGCTTAATGTCGTAGTTGTGTCAAACACGGAGCTTGTTAATGAAACAAAAAGGTTCTTGAGGTGCTGGTGGGTGTAGCTAAGTTGGTTTTGACCTGCTGACATCAAGGAAAGTGAAAAGGGTTGTCAATACTTTACAACCCTCTTACCTTCCTATCCCACGTTCCCTCCCCCCCTCTTTTGCTCTTGTTTGTGTCCCAGACAGTGGCTGGGTATTTGCTAAATAGTATCTTAAAATGAATATAAAAATAAGATGCTATTCTGGTCATGGCAAAATGTGTGTGGTGGAATTGACAAGGACCTCCGCTTATATAATTTATTGGCTAGAAAGATTTGCGAAGAAAAAAAGATACAGCAACAATAAATAAAGAGGAGAGAAGCGAATATCAATGAATAGAGATAATGCACCTGGAAGCACGCATAAGCAATTGCAGTCGCAAAGTAAAAATTTGCATTCCCGGTACCCTGCCCATTTTATTACACAGGTGAGGAATTGAGGAAAACAACATAATAATCTATTTGAAAGTTAGATCAACACAACTCCATACCCTCCATATCCATAAATTGTGCATCACGGGGCTAAGAAGAGAAACCCCAACATAACCAGAAAACAGGAAGAATGAAAACTGCATATCTGAAAAATCACGGAAGTTGATTATTTAAAGAAGAGAATACGATCAATATAAAAGTTCAATAAGAAAGAGAATTAACCTTTAAGTTCATAAGCAAATAAACCAAGTAAACCCAAATACAGAGCTGAATCACCAACCTAGTTAAAATGGAAACAAAATGGTTACATGGATAAATCAGGTTACAACATGATGCAATTTCACACAACATAAATACATCATTGATGGACATCTTTTTAAGTCTAATTACTCACAAGATAGATAGATAAATAGATAGATAAAATGGTACAACGATCAATCAGATTGCAACATGATGCAAATTCACACAAAATAAACATATAAATGATGAACTTTTTTTATGTAGATAGATACATAGATGGATCAATCAGATACAGTCATGATGCAAATTCACATAAAATAAACACATCTTGATGGATAGGATTTTATATTTACCAAACTTGCAGCTTCATATTTTACAACTAAATTGTTAGGCTTTTCCCTTCTAAGTGAGTATATGTGAATGTGCTAAGTGTGTAACATAATTATTTTCATAATTACTATTTTGGACAATGAAATCATACAATATCATACGTTGAACATTTAACAGGAAAATGGCAGCTCTTTTATTCTAAATTATAAAAATATTTTCAGCAACACTCAGTGGCATCATCATGCTTAAATTCAAAGAACTAATTTGAGTCTAGGTAAAATAAAAATAATAAACTAATGAAAAAATAAACAACACTTACAGAAGGATAAGACTTCAACATAGAAGATATCAAAATATATACAAAAGCTAGAAAGCATGGCCGGTGATTAAGCCGCAAGGCTAATGGAGCTATCATCAATAGAATATTCCCATGAAATACTATCAGGAAGAAATTTCTGAAAAAATCAAAAACTTCTGCAAAGAAGTACCTGTAAACAAATATCATCAAATATCATCATAAGGAAATAAGTGCCAAAGTTCATCGGAGAAATAAAACATTCAAGTCTACACAAAAAGTCACAGTTTCCCTTCGTATAGAACATACCACAAAACACCGATGTTTGGAGACAGATCTTGTATGGTAAGAATGAAGCCATAGGTTCTGCACAAACAATCTCGAAGTTTAGTTACAAGATGTTGAAAAACTAGCCATTCTCATGGAGCAATAAATAGTGACAGTTGACATTTAACAGCTGTTGATAATGATATTAAAAAAAAAGAGAATAAAAGAAAAACAACATTATAAATTTCATAATCACAATCAATGTTCTTCAACAGAGCATAATAATACAGTAAAATCTACCTCCTACCACACATGGCAAACGCATTAATTGTCTCAATAGTTACTTTTCAAAAATCGATGTGGAAAAACATGCATAATACTGTTCGGATAATAGAAGAAAAAAAGGTGCATAGTATACACTAAATGCCATGAAAGTGACTAAACTGGGAAATGAATGATTTGAATTCGCAAACTGCATATTGGTTTTTACTTCAGAGTTTCACACTAACGGTATCTAACTTCCAGCATGATATGAACAAATAACAGTAATATGGATCTAAAATTTTCCAAATGTCAAGAGTCCACAAGGTAGCAGATGTTTTTATAAAACTTCAAGATGACTCCATAGTCCATTTAATGAACAATAGTAACAATAATCCAGTACTCCTGTATTTGCTTAGGAGTAACCATAATGCTGTATAGCTGTTTTCACATGATATTCCATAGATTCTTTATTAACTCTTGAAAAACTCTCATAACTCCCCCGACTTTACTCTTTACTTGACTAGATAATGACTATGCACAAAATTCTTGTAGCTACAACAATAACAGCCTTTAGAATGACCATTAACTCATAAAGAAGGCTCTGGACACAATATATAAACAAATATGCAGATATATTTCAGCAATTGCAAAATTGTTGTAAGAAATGAATAATGGTAAGTAATAGTATCCAAACATAACCTTTTGAACAACTCCTGCAGACCACCATACTGTTGGACATAAATGCCACAAAGGACTAAGACATAGGATGACCACAGCAAAGTCCAGAACAGAAAAAGCACAACTAGTCTCCACGAGAATACATGAGCCATCTTTAGCTGATTCTTTGCTTCCTCTTCTGAACAACTATCACTTGAGGTGGAATTGCCAACGTCAAGATTTTTCCTTTGCCAGAATAATTTCCTAGGAGGAGCATCAGGACCATATCCCAATAACAATATCACCTGGAAAAGAGGGTAATATATGTATCTACAGATGGATAAAATGTAAATTAAAGAAGAGTACAAAGATTCACATATTGTGTTGAAAATGCTATATAATGGGTTCAAGAAACACCGTACTGGGATAATAAGGATTGCAGGGTACAGAGACAAGTGTGTAGCCATGACCCACCCAAAAGCTGCCAGTGGAGTTAGTCCTGTTGTACATCAGTAAAGTTTCAACGTTAGATATAATATTAGATGAAGATCGTAAGCCCACAAATATAAGATGATATTGATATATTTAGTTGATCTTGCTTTAATCATTTATGAATTATGATACCCCATTATACAATTTATGAGTTCTCACCAGCATTTCCAAAATCTAAACAGCTTGCTGAAAATAGCAATTAGCAACCTTTCCACTTGAGGATATCAAATGATCAGATATAAGGCTCAAGTATATCACATAAACCAGAGGAATTCTTCTGAAGCATAGTCTGATACTGATAGTCGGATAACTTAATGGCCAAAGGGATACAAAAAAACAATGATACAAAAATAACAATGTTCCTTAAATTTTCCTAGAGTCTTCAGTCTTGGTATGTTTCTCATTTACACAGGTTCGGCCCCCTTTATTAGTTAGTCATGTTTTATTGGTTTGTATCACTCAACTGAGAAAAAAAAAACATATCTATTTCTATTCAACACAACCTAAGGCTAAGAAACATTTCCAGGTAAACAGAAAATAGTAGAAAGTAGAAACAAAAACCATTGGAAAAATTGTTTATCAATGTCAATTTGTATAAAAGCAATCCTTCAGCTAAAAAGTGAGATTCATACTGTCATTTCTCATCAGAACTTCCCCAAGAAGAAAAAACAAACTGTTCTTTTCAGCACACAAAACCACCTAGCAATTTTCATTCTTTTCAATTCTAGGGAGCAAATAAATCTTAACCAGTAAATAACCAACAAATACCAATGAAACATAATAGGAATGAGTAAGTGGAATCAATGAAATATCTAAAATTTCAGAAATTAAAAACCATAGGTTATTAGCTGCTTACGTGAACATGCTCCATAAAGTGATAACACAACCATCAAGTTCTCAATTGCAGATGTGGATAGACCAACACATGCAACTATTGTGAAAGGATTCCATAAGTATACTAGAGCAGCAAAGTCTCCTGAAGGAAGAAGCTCTGGAAAAAATGAAGATACTATCAAAAGGGATGAAAAAGAAATTGCAGAGTTCCGAAAATCTATCTCTTTGATGGTACAGGATATCTTTATCAGCAAAAAAGTCTTCAAACTTATGGGTTAATTTTACTTATCACTTTAAAGCAACAAATAAAAATGGGAAAAGCACACCCAGCCATAAACATCCAAAATTTGAACAGAATGATCACACTAGTAGCACATGCTAACAACCTGAATTCTCCGACAAATTATGAAGACCAAGGAATTGTAATCTTGAACTGTATGCCACCTGGAGTTTTTCACCAGCAGCACGAATAAGCATTGCACATATAACATCTGCAATCACAAAAACCAAACTATATCCAGAAATGAGTTGATTACTTACTGTTTAACTACATATGCAATATACATCAAGAGGAAAACAAGGGTGAAGAAGAAAATATCAAGATACAATGGCAATCACCAATTAAAAGTGGATAGTTACTATTACTAGTCATAAGTAGAAGGCGAAGAAAGTTACCTGCATAAAAGATGATCAGGTTGTCCTTCAACTCTGTAGCATCAACAAGGTATTCATTAAGAATTTCAAACTCAGTTAAATTAAAACATTATAGAATAGCAGGTACCTTGTAACCGTGAGCGGGCCGAGAAGTGTCAATAGCAAGGGAGAACCATGGTACATTGATCCTGGAAACACGAACAAGGGCAAAAAATGATTGAAGGAAGGAATGAGATTGAAAAGGAAAAGTGAAGTGACGAACCGGCATAGGGTGAGACCGATGACTGCTTCAACCAGTAACCCTCGGCAACTGCGAAAAAGGAAGATGAAGTTAAGCATGCGTAGAGGAATTAAAGATGCGTAGGGTTGGGTTGGGTTGGGAGGAGGAGCATACGGCGACGGAGGCTGGTGAGGGGGGTGGAGACTTCGGGGCGAGAAGAGAGGTTGAGGTTTTTGGGAAAGTAGAGGAGGATCAGCCTCAAGATGACGGAACCGATGACCCAGCTCCAGAACCATTGCACCTTCTTCTTCTTCATCGTCTTCCTCTTCAGATCGGAACTTCCTAACTCTTTCTGCCTCTGGTTTTTTCGGAACACAAGGGCAGCCCAAAACGACTTCTATTACGGTCGTTCTCTTTTTTTTTTTTTTTTTTTTTTTTTTTTTTTTTTTTATATATTTTTTTCAAGAGAACATAAATTATAAATATGAAAGGTAAATTACAAAGCGTGCGTTTCTAGATGTCGCATTCTAGAATCACGTTTTAAAATATTTCTAATGGTAATTTTTATACGTAATTTATTAAAATTTTTATTTTATTTTAAATATATCACATCATTTTTAAATAATTTACATTATATTTTTACTAATTTTATTATGATAATAAATTTTTATACGTAACTCATACTTTATTATTTTTTATTTATATTTCACCTTTTGATAACTTAAAAAATTAATATAATATTATAAAATAAAGATTTAATATAATTATTATAATTAAATATTAATTTAATTAAACATAATATATAAATAAATTAGCTTGCAAAAATATTAAATATCATAAATAATGTTATTTGTTTAAGAATTTTTATCTCATGTTATCACACTCCAATGAAAATTTTAAAAAGAAAAAAATGTAGCAGAAATTATTGACTTTATATTTTTTTAAAATAATATGAAATATAATATATATATATATATATATATATATATATATATATATATATATATATATATATAATAACTTATAAAAAATTTTGAAAAACGTAAGTGTTTCTCCTTTATCTTTTTCATTATCATATGATCATATGCATATCACATATATACAAGAGGTATTAACCATTCTTACCCTTATCTCTCCTAAAAATCACTACAACTAATATCTATACATATCAAGGTGTAGACCCCTAAAATTGTCCGGGTCGGAAATAAGACTCGAAGACTCTCAAAGATCGAAAGAAAGTCAGCCAGAAGGACTCCTAGAAGACCATAGGATGGCTATCTGTAGGTTTAGAGGTCTTAGAGTACCTAAAAATAAGGAAGTGGGAGGTTTGGAGCTCAATACGGCCTCCTTGGAGTTCAGTACGGCCGTACTGAACATTTTGTACTACAATACGGCCATACTGAAACCAATACGGCCGTATTGAAGTTTCTGTATTTCAATACGGCCGTACTGAATTCAATACGGCCGTATTGAAGTACAAAAACTCAATACGGGCCGTATTGAACCCAGGGGCCGTACTGCGCCTCATCCCTATAAATAGGACGTCATTTGGACGTCATTCCACACTTTCACACACAGTTTTGACTCCCTCCTTGAGTATTCTGGGGTTTTTGAGCAGTGTTCTGCCCTAGAAATCTCTCTGGGAGTCGATCCGACGAAGTTCTTGAGTCACGAGCCATTTGCTTGAGTCTCGAACTTAGTCGAAGGGAAATCTTTTGGATTTCCATAGTAAAAATTATTTTTTAGGAAGGAGCGAGCGAGCTTGTAGAGGGAGGGAGCGCCAAAAAGCCTCCTAAACTTCATTGATATATAAAAAGCACGCTTCAAGAGGTTTCTTCTCTAAAAATCCCTTCTTTTACCGCTTTCTGATTGTTGCATATTTAAATTCGTCATCATGTAGATATTTAATATATAATCGTTTATAATAAATAGGGGAAATTTAGTAATTTTACGCTATTATTTAATAAATAATCCGTCATAGGGAACCCGAAAGGGGCGTTGTGGGGTGCTAACACCTTCCCCGCACGTAACCGACTCCCTTACCCAACTCTGGTTGTAATGGCCAAGGTTGATTTATAAAATCAATTGCCTTAAATCTTTTTCCAATGTTTTGAGTAAAACATTGGTGGCGACTCCAAGAACCCTACCTTTTGCGAAAACCACTAATCCATAGAGGGTCCCGCTTGGGATTAATATGGATTGGTGAATCATTTAATAAAATTGGTAGCTCGACAAGGTCTCAGTTTGAGAATAAGTCGTTCTATCAATCCATCATTTTTCAAAATTTAAAACGAGTCCAACCATCGTCGCGATTGCCAAGGTCTGTTTCGGCAGGTGGCGACAGATGGCGACTCCACTGGGGAAGCCTCGAGAGTCAGTCCCATTTAGTGATGGATTATTTTCAAAATAATAGTTTAAAATTACTTTATTACCCCTTGTGTGTATGATAACATGCTTTATCTATTTGGCTTTAATAACTGTTGTTTGTTTAATTTTCCGCAATTGTTTGAAATAAAAACTGCACACAAACCTTTGCACACAACAGTTCCCTCTATACCCGGGGGCATGAGTGGTAAGCCATAGGGAGTGGATGTTAGTACGGCCGGTTGTCGAATGGGTCTATAGGTGCCCGTAGACCGTTGTCGGAAAACATCACTCAAGGTGATAACCATGAACTCGAGTCCGACAGTGCGTTGGAACTTTCCATCGACTTACGACGAGAGGAATTGGGTCCCTATAATGGGGGCACCTTGGGGGCCTCAGACCGGTGAGAACAGTTAGAACCTCCTTGAATATGCACTTTTCTGCAGGATACCCCTACCTCGTGATTCGCTCGTGACTGTTCGTGGATGAGTGAATTGTTTGTGTATAGGTTTATGTGAGATTGTTTGTGCACTAAAAATAAACCTCGTGATAAGGTCTAAGAATAATCCCCATGCATGAAAATACCATGACATGAGAGGAAAGACCATGTGTGGAAATATAATAAAAGTAAGGAGCATGTGCATCATTGCCAATAAGACATCATGCATCCTCATAAACCATGCATTTTAGGTTCACCAATACCTCTTGACATGAGTAAAAGAGACCCATAATTATCGAGATTCTCCGTTGGGGAGGGATCATAAGTCAAGGAGGGTGGTAACACTCTGTTTTAAAAAGGCAGCGCCTTAAAAATGGAGGGTTATCAAGCTCATGTCAAGAGCGTATTCATTCCATAAAATAAACTAATTAAGCATTCATTTTAGAAAGTGGCTGGTCATCTCTCTGTCCTCACGCGCGCGCAGAAAATCAAGAAGATGGACGCGTTGGAGGAACAAAATAAGAAGCTTACAGCCGAGCTCTCACAGCTCAAGGAGAAAATGGCGCAAATGACGGAACTCATGCGTCATCAAAACATGAATGGGGCTCACCACAGTGACCATGAGTCCCATCATGAGGAGGATCATGAGGAAGAACAAGACCCTCCGCGAGCTGTACCCCTTGGGGCGGGGATTACGATTAGAGAGCCTGAAATTTCAAAAGACCAATTCCGCGCTCTAGAAGATCGGCTGAGGGCTATGGAGGGGCATGATTTTGATATTAAAGATGCCGCCGACATGTGCTTAGTGAGGGACATCCAATTCCCTCCCAAATTCAAAGTGCCCGATTTCCCAAAATATGTGGGATCGACTTGCCCCAAAAGTCATCTCACCATGTATTGCCGAAAAATGGCTGCATATGCTACCAATGAAAAGCTCTTGATCCATTGCTTCCAAGAGAGCTTGGCTGACACCGCACTCAATTGGTATATGCAGCTGGATGGAAGTCAAGTGTGCACATGGAGGCAGTTGGCCGACGCCTTTCTCAAGCGCTATAAATATAACATCGACCTAACACCCGATAGGTCCGATCTTCAAGCCTTGAGTAAGACAAATGATGAATCCTTCAAGGCGTACGCCCAACGATGGAGGGAGTTGGCGGCACAAATAGAGCCCCCGCTGTCGGATAAGGAGACGGTGTCCCTATTCATAAACTCGTTGACCGGTCCCTATTATGACAAGATGATAGGGAACACGACAACACTCTTCTCGGACATCATCACCATTGGCGAAAGAGTGGAACAAGGGCTGAAAAGTGGGAAGCTAGCTGGGCTTTCCCAATCATTTGAAGCCAAGAAGACCTACGGGAAGAAGAAGGAGGGAGGAGTCAATGCCGTAAATATTTCTTCATCTTCTTCGAAAGTCGCAATACAACCCTGTGAAGAAGTTTGATAAACTTCCGACCACATATAGCGACCTCCCGCCGAAGCTAGTGGAAGCACGTCTTCTAGCTTACGTTCCACTAAAGAAGATTGATCCACCTCATCCCTATTGGTACAAACCGCAAGACAAATGTCTATACCATTCGGGGGCATCGGGGCATTCAACGGAGAAATGTAGAGCTCTCAAAAATAAGGTCCAAGACCTTATCGATGCTGGGTGGATCACTTTTGATTCAACAGCGCCCGACGTGAGCAAGAATCCTCTGCCGAAGCAGGAGTAGAGAGAAGATCAAGCCACGATAGGGCCCCTCCATATTCTTCTTTTAGGGACTCATGATCAGTACCCGAGATCATGAGAACCTTTTCATGTAAATAAGGGTTTTTGTACAGTTTTAATACATATCAATAAAGAGGCATTTTTCACACATCACTCTCTCTTTTGTTCTTTTCTCTCTTTCCTCATTAACATTAATAATTCTAAACCTAAACAGAACCAATAAAATAATTATGTCTGTAATTGTTCGCTCTGACCGGGATCCGAAAGTTGAGGATGAATGGGTTGAGTTGGACAGTGATGAGGAGGCCATCTCTCCGGATCTGCAAAGACTGCTAGAACGAGAAGCTCGCCTACTCCAACCGTATCAAGAGAAATTGGAGACTGTGAATTTGGGGCAGGGCCGAGAGATAAAAGAGGTCAACATTGGGACCCATATCAGTGATGAAATAAGGACACATGTTCCCGCTATGATTATAATGAAATCATTCTTTTTGCTTCTTTTCTTGCTTATAATAAAATTCTAAACCACATTATTTTTAACCCTGTTTGAATAAACATGAATGAGGTTAAAATCATCTTAATAATAATAAACCCACATCATTTTTATGTGGAAGTGTGTGTGACAACTTGGAGCACCTTCCCTTGGCCTCGACAAGTGCCATCATGGATAAAAAGAAATCCTTTATAATAAAAGAAGCTCGGAAGGAAACCCAAAAAGGGGGCTGCGCAAAAATAAGAGCAAAAGACCCGCTAGGAATCCCACAAAAGGGTGACCTAGGCAAAAGTTAGGGTTGCAAAAATGAATAAAAACAAAAGTCCGCTAAAACGCCACAAAAGGGTGTTTTAGGCAAAAATAAGGACAATCAAAAAACAAAAGAAATCCATGATGGTACCCCGAGCCGAATTCAAGAAAGGTTCAAGGGAAGCTATCTAAGTTGTCAAGTCACAACGTCAATAAACAAAGATTTTCTTAACTTCATAAGTGTTTAATCAAACAAGCCTAAACACATAAGCCTACCTCGGCTAACCATTCTTACAAAAACCATTTTTGAAAAATAAATCCCCTCTAAAACACAAACTTCAGAATAAAAGTATCTTTCCCTTCTTTTCTCTCTTGTCCCAAATGATTTTAGAATAATCTAGTGGAAGCATGGAGAAATAAATCATCACTAATAATGGATCTAATCTGAACAACAAAATGGTGGAAGAACTGTGCCAAGAATTCAAGATCCAACACCGTAACTCTTCCCCATATCGGCCAAAGATGAATGGGGCAGTCGAGGCAACCAATAAGAACATCAAGAAAATAGTGCAAAAGATGGTTGTCTCATTTAAAGACTGGCACGAGATGTTACCCTTCGCTCCTCATGGCTATAGGACTTCAGTACATACATCTACAGGAGCTACTCCATTTTCCCTCGTTTATGGGATGGAGGCAATTCTACCCGTCGAAGTCGAGATACCTTCTCTAAGGGTAATCATGGAAACAAAACTTTCCGAGGTAGAATGGGTTCAAAGCCGATACGACCAGTTGAACCTTATCAAAAAGAAACGGCTGAACGCCATATGCCATGGTCAAGCCTATCAGAGGAAGATCAAAAAGGCTTTTGACAAGAAAGTCCACCCTCGAGTCTACCATGAGGGAGAGTTGGTAATGAAGAAATTGCTACCAACTCAAAAGGACAAAATTGGAAAGTGTGCCCCAAATCACGGAGGACCATACGTGGTAAAACGAGCCTTCTCAGGAGGAGCATTGATCCTCACAGACATGGATGGAGAAGAACTTCGATACCCAGTCAACGCTGACGTAGTAAAGAAGTACTATGCTTGAAGACGTTGCTTGCATAGGCCCGCTAGGATGAAAACCCAAAAAGGGCGTCCTAGGCAAAAGTTAGGGCAAAATAAAAAGCCCGCCAATACAAGGGTACTAGGCAAAACAAAGGCGAATTTATCCCCGCTAGGATACGTCCTAGACAAAAATTAGGGGCAAAAGAATAAGATGCAAAAACAAAGCAAGCAACGATCACTTGAATCGAAAACCGAAAGGCGGATCAAGTGATTATCTTCTAGAAGCAAGCGTCTTGCAGCATCTACACTCCTGGCTCAGGCATCTCACCCGAAGTAACTAGGGGAATGTAAAGAGCAACAATTACAGATATAATTGTTAAGGCCAATGTATATAGCCTACCCTGGCCAGCCATTCTTCAGAAATTCCTTCTGTATATCTTTCTGTAAAAACACTTGTGAATATCAATAAAATATCTATTCATTTTCTCTTCTCTCTTGACCATGTGATTATGCCTCTAAAATTGGTATTTCATAAAAATTGTACGAAATTCCTTTAATAATCAGTCAATAAAGAAAATTGGAGGGGTTCCTATAAAATCCGTAATCTCCTGTGAAAAAGGCTCACAAAGATATTCCCTCACGTCGACGACAGAAATTCCTCCAAGAAAAGGAGGATAGGGAGAGGCATTCATTTAAAAAAAAAAAAAAAAGCATTAATAAAATAATCAAACTTGCATTTGTGCATCACACACACATTAGTTGCACATTCAAAGACCTTATCATGAGGCAATTGCATAAAATAGAAAAATAGAAAAATTGCTTGTGTATGACAACAGTCAACAGAAAAGGCCAAAAAACGACAAAAAGGCAAAAATACAGAAAAAGCCAAAAAACGACAAAAAAGGCAAAAATACAGGAAAAGCCCAAAAACGACAAAAAAGGCAAAAGATTTAGAAAATCAATCGCATCGTACAGAATAACTGAGCCTGGAGAGGCTTGCCGAAATAATACTCTCTTAGAATAACTGAGCCTGGAGAGGCTTGCCGAAATAATACTCTCTCAAAATAACTGAGCCTGGAGAGGCTTGCCGAAATAATACTCTCTCAGAATAACTGAGCCTGGAGAGGCTTGCCGAAATAATACTCCCACAGAATAATTGAGCCTGGAGAGGCTTGCCAAAATAATACTCGTACAGAATAATTGAGCCTGGAGAGGCTTGCCGAAACAATACTCCCACAGAATAATTGAGCCTGGAGAGGCTCGCCGAAATAATACTCTCTCAGAATAACTGAGCCTGGAGAGGCTCGCAGAAATAATACTCCCCAGAGAAACCTCAGCTTAAGCTCATGGAACAAGTCCCCAGCGAGAGCTATCAAAGCAAGATCGTCAAAATCCCCAATGGAAGCGCGATCATCCAAGCAAAATATTCAGTCAAAGGACTTGAAACTTCCTCAGTGGAAGATAGCTCTCTGACTCAAGCGCTGAGTGAGGCTAAGCCTGCAGAGGCTTCCTAAATAATACTCTGGGATACATAAGATCCCCAAATCCCCAGTCGCCTACTCAAGAGGCACCCCTACAAAAGGAGAAAAATAAAAAATATCAATAAATATTCCCCAAGCGGAATTCGGCATCCAGCCAAACACCGAACATCAAGATGATTTGCCTAACAGAAGAGGCCAGTCAAGAATTGAACGACAGAATCCCCCAGCGGATAACAGCCTACACAGAGGCTACAAAAATCAGAAAATCAAAAGAGACACCCGAATAAGGACAACCGGGATACTCCACTTACGTCAAAAGGACGTCAGCCAAACATAAGGCATCGCTCAACTCAGAGAGAGAGCATCTGTGTCTACACCCCAAGGAGTCAGAAATTCCCCATGGGTACCAACTAAGCAATGCAAGTTGGGGCACAAAAAACCTATGAATGACTGCACATCCCCTAGACGGATCCCTGCGTTATCCAGCCCTCAGCGGCACAAAATCAGAAAAACAAACCGTCGAAGCAGCATTGTGGACTGTGGAGACAAACTTATCTCAAAACCCTGGAGAGGGCAAACTCAGCTGCCCATGTTGAGAGGCAAAACCCTGGAGAGGGCAAACTCAGCTGCCCATGTTGAGAGGCAAAACCCTGGAGAGGGCAAACTCAGCTGCCCATGTTGAGAGGCAAAACCCTGGAGAGGGCAAACTCAGCTGCCCATGTTGAGAGGCAAAACCCTGGAGAGGGCAAACTCACCCTGGAGAGGGCAAGACTCACGCTACCAAAGTGATCAGAAGCACTGAGGTATGCACGAGCCTGGAGAGGCGACGACTAATACTCACCCTGGAGAGGGCAAACTCACCCTGGAGAGGGCAAGACTCACGCTACCAAAGTGATCAGAAGCGCGGAGGTATGCACGAGCCTGGAGAGGCGACGACTAATACTCACCCTGGAGAGGGCAAACTCACCCTGGAGAGGGCAAACTCACCCTGGAGAGGGCAAGACTCACGCTACCAAAGTGATCAGAAGCACAGAGGTATGCAACCCTGGAGAGGGCAAGACTCACGCTACCAAAGTGACTAGAAGCGCGGAGGTATGCACGAGCCTGGAGAGGCGACGACTAATACTCACCCTGGAGAGGGCAAGACTCACGCTACCAAAGTGACTAGAAGCGCGGAGGTATGCACGAGCCTGGAGAGGCGACGACTAATACTCACCCTGGAGAGGGCAAACTCAACCTAGAGAGGCTACTCGACAATTTTCCCACCTGAAGACACTACAAGTCGGAAGGATGGCTTATTCCCCGGACAATTGGGTCAACTCCTTTACTTATCAAACGGTACACCAAAAGGCCGTTTGACTAAGTAAAGGGGGGGCAGCTGTAGACCCCTAAAATTGTCCGGGTCGGAAATAAGACTCGAAGACTCTCAAAGATCGAAAGAAAGTCAGCCAGAAGGACTCCTAGAAGACCATAGGATGGCTATCTGTAGGTTTAGAGGTCTTAGAGTACCTAAAAATAAGGAAGTGGGAGGTTTGGAGCTCAATACGGCCTCCTTGGAGTTCAGTACGGCCGTACTGAACATTTTGTACTACAATACGGCCGTACTGAAACCAATACGGCCGTATTGAAGTTTCTGTATTTCAATACGGCCGTACTGAATTCAATACGGCCGTATTGAAGTACAAAAACTCAATACGGGCCGTATTGAACCCAGGGGCCGTACTGCGCCTCATCCCTATAAATAGGACGTCATTTGGACGTCATTCCACACTTTCACACACAGTTTTGACTCCCTCCTTGAGTATTCTGGGGTTTTTGAGCAGTGTTCTGCCCTAGAAATCTCTCTGGGAGTCGATCCGACGAAGTTCTTGAGTCACGAGCCATTTGCTTGAGTCTCGAACTTAGTCGAAGGGAAATCTTTTGGATTTCCATAGTAAAAATTATTTTTTAGGAAGGAGCGAGCGAGCTTGTAGAGGGAGGGAGCGCCAAAAAGCCTCCTAAACTTCATTGATATATAAAAAGCACGCTTCAAGAGGTTTCTTCTCTAAAAATCCCTTCTTTTACCGCTTTCTGATTGTTGCATATTTAAATTCGTCATCATGTAGATATTTAATATATAATCGTTTATAATAAATAGGGGAAATTTAGTAATTTTACGCTATTATTTAATAAATAATCCGTCATAGGGAACCCGAAAGGGGCGTTGTGGGGTGCTAACACCTTCCCCGCACGTAACCGACTCCCTTACCCAACTCTGGTTGTAATGGCCAAGGTTGATTTATAAAATCAATTGCCTTAAATCTTTTTCCAATGTTTTGAGTAAAACATTGGTGGCGACTCCAAGAACCCTACCTTTTGCGAAAACCACTAATCCATAGAGGGTCCCGCTTGGGATTAATATGGATTGGTGAATCATTTAATAAAATTGGTAGCTCGACAAGGTCTCAGTTTGA
The DNA here is from genome assembly GCF_000230855.2 of Cajanus cajan. NCBI lineage: Eukaryota > Viridiplantae > Streptophyta > Magnoliopsida > Fabales > Fabaceae > Cajanus > Cajanus cajan. The sequence goes on from NC_138521.1 coordinate 56,301,842, forward strand.
GAATAAGTCGTTCTATCAATCCATCATTTTTCAAAATTTAAAACGAGTCCAACCATCGTTGCGATTGCCAAGGTCCGTTTCGGCAGGTGGCGACACAAGGCTAACAAAATAATCCCTAAATTAAAGGATATAATCTGAAAGTGATTAAAAACAAATCAATTAGATTGATTCCTATTTTCTTTACCCCCTCAAGTTGGAGCATGAAGATTTTGAATGTCCAACTTGTCAAGTAAGGAATTAAAAGAAGTATATCCTAAAGCTTTAGTGAAAATGTCTGAGTTATATACGAGTGGAAACATACGAAGGTTGAATATGACCACTAATAACCTTATCACGAACAATGTGGCAATCTACTTCAATGCGTTTAGTACGATCGTGGAACACATGATTTTTGGAATATGAAGAGCAACCTAACTATCACAATAGAGTTGGATAGGCATAGAATGATTGATATCAAGACTAGATAGAACACTTTTCATCCACTTAAGTTCATTGGTTGTATTGGCCATCGAGCAATACTTAGCTTCAGCTGATGAACGAGACACAGTTTGATGCTTCTTTGTCTTCCAAGAGATAGGAGAATGACCCAAAAATATAATCCATCTAGTGAGGGAACATCGAGTAAGAGGACAAGCAGCCCAATCAGCATCACACCACCCATATAGTCGCATATCACATTTTCTATCCAAGAATATTCCTTATCCTGGATTGCCTTTAACGAATCGCACCACACATAAAGCAGCAAATCAAATGATTTGAGTGTGGTTGATGCATGAATTGAGATAAAATATGAACGTTGTATGCAAGCTTTGATTGTGTAAAACAAAGATAAATAAGTCGTCCAACTAGCCTTCGATACTTTTCTGGATCATTAAGAACATCCTCTGTGGCTAAACCAATATTATGATTTTGTTCCAATGGAGTTTTCGTGGGTTTGGCTCCAAAGTATATTTTCGTTGACAAAAAAAAGTTCCAGTAGGTGATATGGCCACTTCCACTCCCAAGAAATATTTTAATGTGCCTAAGTCTTTCATATGAAAACAACTACTCAAGTAATTCTTAAAATGTTGAACAGAAGTATAACTATTTCCACAAATAATCAAGTCATCAACATAAACAAGAACCACAAGTTGAATACCTCGATCATTTAATGTGAATAAAGAGTAATCTGAATAAGATTGATTAAATTCATACTCCTTGAGTGCAGTGGAAAACATGCTAAACCAAAAATGAGAAGCTTGTTTAAGACCATATAATGATTTGCTTAATTTGCATACCATACCTGGTTGACAAACGTGGAAACTAGGAGGTAATTTCATGTACACTTCTTCTTGTAACTCGTCATGAAGAAACACATTATGAACATTCATTTGGTGAAGTTCCCACCCTCTTGCAACAACAACAGCCAAAACAATTTGGACTGTAACCATTTTCGCTACTAGTGTGAATGTTTTTGTGTAATCGATTCCTTCAACTTGATGATTTCCAAGAATGACTAAGTGAGCTTTATACCGTTCTATTTGACCGTCAGAATGATAGTTAATCTTGTATACCCACTTGCATCCCAAAGCCTTCTTATTTGTTGGAAGAGCACATACTGTCCATGTTTGATTATCCTCAAGAGCTTGAATTTCCTCTTGCATAGCTGAACACCACTTAGCATCTTTCACATCCTCTAAGAACGTCCTGGGTTCTTTGTCAATAGTCATGGCTGCAATGAACTTGCGATGCTGCATAGAAAACTTGTCACAACTCATATATTGTGTTATAGGATAGAGCGCACCTGAGTTTGGCCGAGGAGAGAGTGAACGAGTAGTTGGGCTCAAAGTTTGGACAATGTAAGTCATGTAGTCTTGAAGTTTCACACAAGGTATTCTGATTCGTTTCCCTCGTCCAAGTTCCTCATTATTTACTTCAATTTCATTTCCATTTATTTGCATTTCATTAGTTTGTGCGTTTCTCACTTCGGAACCCCCCTCACTTCAACAACCCTTTCATCGTTGGTCAACTCAACATCGTCCACTTTCTCGTCATGTGTACTATCATCGTCAACACCAAGTACAGGTTCCAATGGCTTGATCATAGTTCCCATACAAGTTGGCAAGACAAAAGGAAATTCATTCTCAAAAAATTAACATCTCTTGACACAAATATTTATTCTCATCTAGATCATACAATTTCCAACATTTCTTGCCTAGTTCATATCCCACAAAGACACACCTTTTACTTCAGCTAGCAAATTTATCACCTTTTCTTCCTTGATCATGAGCGTAACATAAGGATCCAAACACCTTCAAGTGGTCATATAAAGGTGGCTTCCCATTAAGCACCTCATAAGGAGACTTTCCACCTAACAATGGCGTAGGGGTTCTATTTATCAGATAACTAGTAGTTAAAACACACTCACGCTAGAAAGAAATTGGCAAGTTACCTTGAAATCTTAATGCTCGTGAAACATTAAGAATATGCCTATGTTTTTGTTTAACTCGACAATTTTGTTGGGGCATTCTAGTGCAAGATGTCTGAAATACAATCCCACGTTCAAGAAATTTCATTTGCAAACATGTGAATTCTATTCCATTATCACTCCGAATTATCTTAATTCACTTATCATATTGTCTCTCTACCAAAGCAATAAAATGCAACAAAACATGTGAAACTTCGTTCTTATCAATTAACAAATAAATCCAAATAGCTCGAGAAAAATTGTCTACTATAGTTGAAAAATAATAAGCACCACAAGAAGATGGAGTTCTATAAGGTCCCCACAAATCATAATGAATTAATTCAAAACTATTAGAAGCTTTACGATTGCTCAAAGAAAAACTTTCTCTAGTTTTTTTGCCCTTTAATAAACACACAAGCTTTATTCCCTATCATATTGCTCTTATTGCTAGCATTCGAGATCATCTAAGTAATTTGCAATGAAGGATGCCCCATCCATTTGTGCCAAAGATCGAACATAGAAACTTCTATCACCTTGAAAACTTTCTCATGATGAATCCCTCTAAAATAATAGAGCCAATTTCTTTGTTCACCCACAATCAGCGTCCTCAAAGTGCGATCTTGCATAACACATAAAGAGTTAGTGAATTGGACTACATAATTTGTATCATCTATTAATTGCGACACTGATATCAAATTGCAATTCAAACTAGGCACCTATAAAATTTTGCTAATTTTCTGTCCTCTTTCAAGGATCACATCTCCTTTTTTAGTTGCAACAGCGTCCTTTCTGTTTGGCAATCCCACAGGACATCCCTGCACAATTTTTGTTCTATGCAGAAGCCCTAAATTTCCAATCATGTGATTAGAGGCTCCTGTATCAATAATCCACGTTGTTTCTTTACCTGACATTCTTTCAGTTGTGTTTCCCTTGTGATTGTTCAAGAGATCTACCAAAGTTTGCCACTGTTCATTACTCAAACCCATTAGCCCTCCTTTATTTACATTTGTTACCTTCATGGATGTCCCTCCATTGGAAGTTTGAGCAACATTGGCACGTATAGTGTGACACCCTTACTACCCCAACACATATATTGTAATAATGAAAACTTACAAATAAATTTTTCAATTTCGGTAAAAGGGTTCACATGAGAATCTTCAAAATTATTCTTCAATAACCACAATAATAAAAATGAAACGCAAGAGTTTACAAATTGTTTTCAAAAATAACATTTACAATTTCAAATCCATATAAAAACCTATGTTATAAAAATCCTCTGCCCCGATGTCACAATATCAGAGCATCCCCACAATTCAACTGTTGACATTCTAGATGCCACTCGAAGTCAGATCTTCTCACCTAAAACATCCACAATTTATACGGTGAGAAAAGAAAATACCTATATGCAAAGCACATACAAACACATCACAAATGTAATCTCATCATAACTCGTTGCTTAATAAAATATTTACAAGCATTCATAAATATATCATGATTTATCAATCATTCATCATCTTCACATCTCAATTCACAATTACATCAATCCATCACAATCCACATAAGTCTTACAATTAACACTATGTCAAGGCCACGCCACATCTGACACAAGTGATACTGGTTAATTGCCTCACTCATCTCACACCATGCCAAGGGCACGCTCGTCCTCGTAGCATCACTTACCCAAGGTTCGTCTCATCCCTGGTCATTAGTGTGAGGAACCACAGTCACATTACAATCCACACAATCTCTTGCAATTAACCCTATGCCAGGGCTGCCATATTTGACATAAGTGATGCGTGTTAATTGCCTCACTCATCCCACACTATATATGTCAGGGGCACGCTCGTCCTTGAAGCATCACTACTCAAGGTTCGTCTCATCCCTGGTCATTAGTGTGAGGTACGACAATCACAATCATAATCATCCACACAACATCTCATCTCATATTTCAATTCCATGCACAATTCCATATCACATATATAACAGATAAGTCCAACAAAATAAGGGTTTACACACCCCTCAAGCAATTCACATCTAGATCATCAATTCTTATCAATTAATATAACAATAACATTCATAAATTAATAAAATAATCAATAGAATTATCAATTAATATAATTTTAACATAAACAGTAAAATCCCCAATTATTCCAATACCAAACTCACAGACACTTTTCTACAGTTTCGTTCTCTCTCCCAAACCATCATTCTTACAAATTAAATATGTATTTCTAGTCCTCAACACATACAGAATCTAATGGGATTATCAATTTCTCAAACAGAAATAATTCAATTTTTCCAAAACCTAACTTACAAGCACTTTTCTATAATTTCGTTCTCTCTCCCAGAGCATCATTTTTACAAATAAAATATATATTCATAATCCTAAATTCATACAGAATCTAATGAGACCAATAATTCTCCAAACAGAAATAATTATAAAATTTATCATAATCCTAAGGGTTCTTCCTCTACCCAATTCCCTCATGTAACTCTACATATAAAAAATCCCCTTTTCCCCCGTACCTGGATATGTAGAAGCTGAACCTACACAAGATCTGGTTGGTCTCCCTCGCTAGGTTCCCCTCGGTCTAAAGCAGAAAGTAGAGAGAAAAGAAGAGAGAGCAGAAGAAAAAAAATCAGAAAATAAGAGGTGTGCTTTTTTGGGAGTGGCAGAGAGCTCAATTTATAGGCATCAGTCTTCGCCGGAACGACCCATTCTGGACCCTTAAATCATGGGTAAAAATCACACCCAGAACGACCCGTTCTCAAACCAGAACGGCTCATTCTGGTGTGCATTTATTACTCACAACTGCCATAGCCCGTTCCAAGCCCGTTCCCACTTAAAGTTTAAGGTAGTTTTTAATAGTCCGGAACGGCCCGTTCCAACTTGAGAACGGCCCGTTCTGGGCTATTAACTCACATACAATTTGGTAGTTTGGAATGACTCGTTCCAATTCCGGAACAGCCCATTCCAAGCTACTAAATCACCCCCATACTTTTATAAAATTACCAAAATACCCTTAATAAAAATAAATAAAAATTGGGGTGTTACATATAGTCATGCCTTCCCCACGACCTTGATGTCCACTTCGTGTTTGTTATTGTTGTCCTTTCCCATGTCCAATTATCTTTGTTTCATGACGAGGCCTCTCTCCCCACCAATCTGGATACCCAACCAACTGGAAACAATTTGTTGCATCATGTCCCGCTTTATTACAGTTTAAATAGAACATGACTTTCTCCCTTCCATCACCTCATCCTTTCGTTCTCCCTGCTGTTTGTACTACCAATCCAACAACTTCTGCTCGCTTGTCTTTACTTCTCGCAATAGTATTCATTCGTTCTTCTTGAACCAATGTAGCGTACACCCGATTCAAAGATGGAAATGGGTCAGTAGCCAAAAGATTTGAACGTACTTTGCCATAAAGAGAGTCATCTAATCTTTTCTTTTTCTCTATGCTTCTCCAATTTTGTTACGATATCACATTTGCAGTTCCCACATGTGCAGGTCAGTATCTGTTTATAGTTTGCTAGTTCATCCCACAGTGTTTTGAGCTTTCCATAGTAGTTTACCATGGTCATCCTGCCTTGCTTGCATTCGACTAGTTCTATTTTCAATTGTTGAATTCTGGGCCCATTGACAATTGAGAACCGTTCTTTAATATCTTCCCACAATTCCTTTGAAGTCTCCATGTATGAAATTGTAGAACGCAAGGTTGGTTCAATGGTATTCAAAATCCATGACACCAACATTGACTGCATAGTCCACCAATCTTCCAATTCAATTTTTCCTAATCCGGGTTGTTCAATGGTGTCGTCTATAAAACCCCACTTTCATCGTGCTCGTAGAGAGGTTTTGATAGCCTTGGACCATTCTTCATAGTTCTCACCCTTCAATGGAACTTGGGTGATTGCATTTCCTAGGTTATCGCTCAAACTTAGATCATACGGTGATGACATCTTCTCTTTTGTCTATGGTTTTCTTTCTTCACCATGCACTTCTCGATTTTCTGCCATTGCTCTTTCTTTGAGTTTTCTCCATTGGTCAAAAACTAAAAGCTCTTGATACCATAAAGAATTTTGAAAAACGTAAGTGTTTCTCTCTCTGTCTTTTTCACTGCCATATGATTAGATGTGTATCACATATATACAAGAGGTATTAACCACCCTTGCTGTCATCTTTCCTAAAAATCAACACAACTAATATCTATACATATCAAGGCTAACAAAATAATCCCTAAAATAAAGGATATAATCTAAAAGTGATTAGAAACAAATCAATCAAATTGATTCCTATTCTCTTTAACTTACATATTAAAAAGATACTAAATATAACATTTTGGGTTCTAGGGGTTAGGTTCTATCTCAAAACCTTTGAAGATTTATGACTTTCTCTTCTTCTTCTTCTTCTTCTAGATCCCTTGAGCTTGTAGAATAATTGTTGATCGGCTTAAGTTGGTGACTCAGGGTTGTTTGGAGTCAAGAATTTGAGATAATGTGAGTGTGGAGCTTAGAAGCTCAAAAATTTTCTCCTCTCTCTCGATTAGCTCATAATCGGGAAACTAGAACTTGATCCTAGTGGATTATGGGGCTTACATGTATCTTGATCCTTGTTGAATGTTTGTTGATGTACTTGATTTTGGAGGTGGGTGTTGTATTTCGTGGATCCTTGGTGTTCTTGGGGTTCTTAGTGAAGAAAGGGGGGTTGACGATGGCAGATTGATGTGTTGTTAACGTCTCATTTTCTTCAATTTTATGAGTTGCATGTTATTATAATTGAAAGATTTTGAGTTTGCATGCATGTATTGTTGTATGGGTTGAGAGGATTTGAGGTTATTCTTGAATTTTGGATTTCCTCAAAGTCATGCATGGTTTTTGGATTTGGTTGCTTAAAATGCCCATAGGGGTTGCTCAAAGTGAGCTTGGGTGGTCGTTCAAAGATGCTCTCTAACTTGGATCATTTAAAGAAAATTTCACTCACTCTAAGCGAGCAATCGAGTGCTCCAAGTGAATTTTGGTCGCTTAGAGCAAGCTATTGGTCGCTTAAAGCGAATTATCTTGTAAGTTCGAGTTAGGTGTTGGTAGCTTCGAGCTAGGAGTTTGGTAGCTTTGAGCTGAATGTTGGTAGTTTCGAGCTAGGTGTTGGTAGCTTTGAGCTAGGTGTTGGTAGCTTCGAGCAAGGTGTTTGGTAGCTCCAAGCTAGGTGTTGGTAGCTCCAAGTTAAGAGTTTGATAACTTTAAGCTAAGTGTTGGTAGCTCCAAGCTAGGTGTTGGTAGCTTCGAGCTAGGTGTTTGGTAGCTACAAGCTAGGTGTTAGTAGCTCTGAGCTAGGTATTGGTAGCTCTAAACTAGGTGTTGGTAACACCGAGCTAGGTGTCTGTTAGTTATGAGCTAGCTGTTTGGCAGCTTCGAGTTAGGTGATGGTAGCTTCAAGTTAGGTGTTAGTAGCTCTAAACTAAAAGTTTGGTAACTTCGAGTTATGTGTTAGTAGTATTGAGCTAGTTGTTGGTAGCTCTAAGCTAGGTGTGTGGTGGCTTTGAGCTAGCTATTGATGGTTTTAAGCTAGCTATTGGTAGCCTTGTGGTGCTTGAAGCGCATGTTTCCCCTTTTTACTTATAATCTTCTTCACATATCGTATTATGTTAGTTGTTTTACATGGTGTATGATGATGAATGAAGCTAAAGCATTATATATTGATTTATGATGATATATATAATGGTGATCTAAGTTGTTTAGGCATGTGGTGTGCAATATATGTCTTTGTTGAGATACATAAAAATTATAGGAAAGAAAAATGTTTACTAAATTTTCATATCCATTGTGTGAATATTAATTGTGGCGTCCTAAGAGGCCAAGTTGAAAACCCTTCAGTGAGTGAGTTAACTCCTGAATGGTAACCTATTTTAAATGTGTCTTCTCTATGGTTTATGTGAAACAATATTGAGGTTTGGTTGACCCATATTATGAATTGAACATGGGTGTGATAGTTCTATCTATTACATATGTATGTTGATATATGTTGCTAGTTCTTTATACATTGATTTGAGATATTGTATATTGATAATTTAACCATTGATAATTGAATATTGTTGAATGATGATAGTTCTATGTATATTGATTTGAGATAATATATATAGATATTTGAATTGTTGATTAACATTAGTATGTTATATTCAATTGGTGTGATTTGATCTATACAGGCATTAACTTGGGGTAATGCATATAGATGATGTTTGTATGGTTAAACTGTTAAGCATTTGTTTGTTGTATTTGAGTTAAATGTTAAGCATTGGTATGCTATTCTTGGTTGAGTTGTCAAGCATTGGTATGCTATATATATGATTGGTGCGATTTAATCTCTATATGCTTTTTTGAGGTAATGTATCTAGATGATATATATTGAGGTATTGATGCTGAAAATTTTATAGGCATTAAACATGTTGTAACTTAGGACTAAAGGAAAGAGTGTTGTTTTGAAAGTTGAAGATCTCATATATGAAATCTTGTTATGGTGCTTTGAGAGCACAGTTGTTAAAAACCCTCCTTGAGTAAGTGTGAAACTCCTGGAGTGAATTTTGTTGAGTCTCTTTTAGATCCTTTGTCAATTAGAGTAAAGTATCAAGTTGAGGACTACCATTTTTAATTGATTGCTGAAAAGGTTGTGTGGTACCTTGAAGATAGTTAGTGGGTTAACTCCATAAGTGACTTGGTAATACATGTCAAGGTTGTGGTATGCCTATACCCAACTATATTAGACTTAACAATGGAATCAGACTTTCTTACTATAAGTGGCGACACCCAATAAATCAGAGGAGGCATTGATAACCCATTTTAGTTGTTGGTCCAATAGGTGCATTAGGCATGAAAGTGATCAAGTTGATTTGGTAGGGTCAAGCCACTTAGATTACTCAAGTGTATTAGGAGATTTTCATAAGTGAATGTGTGATGTTGCATTAGATGTGATGTTTGCATATGTTGTCGTGTGAGTTGATAATGTTCATATACATGATGTGAATACCTTGATATATGATATGATTGTGGTAAATATTAGATTGACTTGGGTGCTTAGCTTTTAAACATGTTGATTGTTGTGTGTTGTAAACCATGTGACATGTTTTGATTGGTTTGCATATTGGGAGTAGTATAGATGTTTTTTTTTTCTATACATGCATATTTTTGAAATCTAGTTTACTCTTACGTATTTTTCTTATCGTTGGAATTGTAATAATGATCATAATTTTCATAAGAGTAAGATAAAATTAGTTGGAGGCAAATAATGGCTAATTTGGTGAGGTCATGCTAATGTGTGATTTTGTTGTGTATGTTTGATTACTCGGATGTAACCAGTTTGTATAGATATTGTTCAACCGATAATTAAGATTTTTATTTCACAATTGATGGATTACTCACTCTCTCTCTCTCTCTGTCTATCTCTCTCTCTCTTCTCTCTCTCTCTCTGTCTATCTCTCTCTCTCTCTTCTCTCTCTCTCTCTCTCTATATATATATATATAAAGGTGATGTAAATATATTAATCTTAGATAATTGTAATTACCTTTTACTACTAGTTGCTTGATTCCATTAAATGTAGAGATTACAACAAGTCAATATAAAATCCATAATAATTCATATAAAATATCTTACTTACTTACATATAAAATTTAATAAATATAAAGTCATATATTTTGATATATATATATATATATAATTTTTCTTATTTACGTTATAAAAAAATATTAAAACATTTTTTATTCTAATAGTTTCGTTACTCCTTTATTTTTATAAAATATTATTTCATTATTAATATATTAATTTTCCAATAATTAGCGAGAATGTGATTTAATTAATATAACATTTTAAATGTAATATTTGAGGAGTTTTTTAAAGGGAAAAGTTACTCATGTTTAGAGGGGAGAAGGATATATATTTTTGTTTATTATTTATTTATAGATTAGGGTATGTGGAAGGAAATGGAGGGAGAGAAAAACAAAGTTAATCCAAAACATCATGACAACACGGTTATTATTGCTTCCAAATTTGTAGCAATAAACTTTTAATGTTCAACAAAACCGTTATTGCAAAAGGGACGAAGACCACTCCATGTAGTTGGTGGGTAAATGCAGCATCAACATAAACCTCATTGTGTAAGGTTAACTGAAATAGGACTCCTGACACGTTGGTGCCTGCCATCACTCCATGTCAACCACCCGAATACGTAATCACTTGTGTTCATACTTTGCGGCTTCAATGTCATTGTAACTCTGAACTCCTTTTTTTCACCCTTTTCCTTGAAGATCAATTCCCTAGGATCAACCGAAACTCGAACTTGTGGTGGTGCCTTGATGTGCACCTTGTACGTTCTTGGGGACCCAACATTGGTAACAGTTCGAGTGATATTCATAGAATGTCCAGGGCCAAATTTTGGAATTGTGATTGCCGGATAATTGAAATCTGCAATATTGAACGACTTTGGACAAGTGTAAGGCTTGCCGTAGAACATTTTCAGCTGTGAACTGTTGTAGCCACGACCACACAAAAAGTTCAAATAATCAGTAATATTCAAGTCATATACAAGTCCAGGGTTCATAGCACGATTAGGTTGAATGTGCCCTGCACCATAGTCAAATGGAGTTGCCTTGTTCAATGATTCATCCAGGATTGGCTTTCTAGAGTTATCTAGTGTGGTTGCTGCAAAATGCATGAACCTTTTTAATTAGAGTGTAAAAATAGTTGAATGCCAAATAATTCATATAGCTATGTCAAGTGTAAAGGATGTACTTTATACATTACCTGAGGTAATGATTGCTGACTTAATGGCAGCTGGACTCCAATCAGGATGAAGGGCTTTGAGAAGCCCAGCAAGGCCAGCGACATGAGGACATGACATTGAAGTTCCAGACAAAGTAAAGAAAGGCGTTCTTCGTTTGTCAGAATCTAGCTCTGTGAGAGATACAGCTTCACTATAAGCAGCAATGATGTTGACTCCTGGTGCAGTCACATCAGGCTGAAACACAATATAAATTAATGTTCACCTCATATTTAAGTCCTAAAGGGTGAATGGCGTGAATCAAATTTAATAATTAAACCTTGAGGATTGCTGGTTCAAAATGATTTGGACCCTTTGATGAAAATGAAGCCACATATGGAGCTGGCTTTACTCCTAATTCTGTTTTCACCCTTGAAATGTATGCCACAGGAGACCTGTTATTATGAAAAGGGCCAAGAGGAAATCAAAATTAAACTCGCCAAAAACTTAACAAGGAGCCTGAAGCGTGAGGAAGTAAGTTACTTTGTAGTTCTGATGTAATTATAAATGTCATTGCCATCCTCAAAGTTAACATTTGAAGCTGGAAGCACATGGGGTTGGGGGGAAATTTCCTTCCCTGAGTACTTGTCATTAGCCAAAATCATTCCAGCTGCGCCTACACTGGCAGCTTCCACCCCCTCATCAATTGTAAAACCATTGCTTAAACAGACCAATATTTTCCCCTTCACCTTCTCAGGATCAAGAGTTCCTTTCCTGCATAAAAGTCTGCAAGAATGTACTAAATTACCAGAGAATCCCCAATATAAAGTCAATTTAGATGGTCTAAATGGTATGAGTATTCTTACGCTTCTATAATAGATGCATTATAAGCTTTGGCATCAATAGCACTGATCAACGGGTACATCTTATTAGATGGTAACGCATACTCTGAAAGACTAGCTCCCTAACAATAACAGAAAAAACAAAAAACTATTAGTGACGTGTTTAGATATAACAAGAAAGACAATTGGGGTTGTATAACTATAAACATATACCTTGAGAACTTTCTTGTTACCAAGTGTAACATAACTAACGAAGTCTCTGTCAGTTGTGCTTGCAGCAACAGTGAGCGTCCATGGTTCATTGCTGGATGTAGTTGAAGGATAAGGCCCTTCATTTCCTGCAGAAACCACTACTATTACGCCGTTAGCAACTGCATGGAAAGACCCTATGGATATACTGTTTTGGGAATATTCTGAGGGTACAGATGAACCCAAAGACACCGAAAGCACATCAACACCGTCACTTATGGCAGTATCAAAAGCAGCCAATATGTCTGCATCAAAACATCCACCACCGAACAATACAGACTGTGGCCAACACACCTTATAGGTTGCAACTCGAGCTTTTGGTGATCCACCACTCGCAGTTCCATTGCCAAAGCCAAAAACACTAGCTCCATGGACAAAGTTACCACCAGCTGTTGATAAAGTGTGTGAACCATGACCTTCATAGTCACGTGCACTCAAGATCGAATCATTCAGTTTTTGACCCAATTTTGCCTCGTAACCTTTGTAAAAATATCTTGCTCCAATAAGCTTCCTAAATATAGTACAAACTCAAGTTAATGGAACTAATATTGATGGGATAGTACCATGATAGCATATTTTTTTGTGTATGAGATGGGATAGTTTGGAGAAATTAGCGAGAGTAAAAATAATGAACCTGTTGCAGTGGAATTTATCTCGAGTGTTCTTATTCTTTTGACAGATTCCTCGCCACCGTTTTGGGATGGGTCCTATCCCTTCATCACTAAAACTCTTGGATTCTGGCCAAACACCTGTGTCTATATTTGCAATTATGATATCTTCACCCAATGTCTTCCGCCATACTGAGTCATGCGAAAATTCACCATTTCTCTCTAACCCAAGGAAATTCCATGAGTGTGTTGTGTGCAATTTGTGTTCTTTGTTTAGGAAAACTGATATTACACTCGGATGCTCTACATGCAAAAAAAAAAAAAAAAAAAATAACAGTTAGAAATTAAGGTAAATAACCCTAAATCCTAAATGGAGAGATATAAAAAAAAAATTCCCTCAAATTGTTAAACATATATGCTTAAAAATGTTATAAAATCTATACTCATGACAATTTTTTTAATAAAAATAAATATTATAAATAAATAATGTAAATAATAAATTTGAGTATTTTTACATCTACACGTTAATGAAACGGATATCATAATTTGCATATCATAATATCCGTATCCATAAATATCTGTTAATATTTAATTATATAATTATATATTAAATTTGTTTAAATTTATGATAATGAAATGTTTTAATAATTAATTTTTAGTTTTTAAATTGAAGTATCTCAATTAATAAAATTATGAATAATATTTGAATAATTTAAGTTTTAATTTTTAAATTATTATTTTTAAAAAAAATTATTAAAATAAATTTTATTTTTTAAAATAAATATCTACAAATACTATAAGATTATATGGGATATCCAGGATACCTGCTGGTTGACATCCCTATATATGGTACATGTATCAAATTTTGCTTAGTTTTTAAATGCATAAGTGGAATTACATACTTGCAGCGTTGGCTGCTTCATCTTCATCAAGTACTGCAGCAAAGCCATTAATATATCTATTATAAGAATAAAGGATTGCCTCTTTGGCCTTTTCGGTGCTGCGAAAGAAAACAGAGAGCATCTAATCAGTTTATATTAGTTTTGCCATCAGAGAAGAGAATCTCATGGATTTAGGGTCAAATTCTATACCTTCCAACGAATGATCCAAGTAAATCATAGTGATAATTCGTGACAGATTCCACATCATCAGAGGAAGGATTTGGACCAAAACTATGTGATCCTAAATATACAATATAAGACTAACAAACAAAGCATGGATGATTAATATATAATAATACCTTTTAAAAAAATGTAATAAAACATAAGTAAAAAATTAGTGAATCTTATATAAGTGAAGTTTGAGGGAGAGGTTACCTGTTTGATTGCTTGAGTAGGTTCTTGTAAGAGAACGCAAAAAATAAGTGACAAAAAAACATAAGAAATGGATGGTGACATTGTTTCTCCAATGTGTTTGTTTTGCAACATAAATTTCAGAGACGAGCAAGGTGTCTGTGATTTTCCTGTTATATATATAATTTGAATGGATAAAATAAAACTTACATTATCAAAGCATGTCATCAAACTTAAAATATAAACATTATTTTGCACTCCTGTATTTGAATATAAGCAAGAAAAAAACTCACATAGGAGTTAGTTTTAAATATAATTAAATTTTAACTATTTTGATATTATTTACCGTTATCATTTCTAAAATACTCTTCATTCGATAAAAGTTTTATTTTAATTAATTACTCATATTCTTCTTGATATCAAATTCCAATAAAAGACACTCCTTTCCTCTCTTGAAGAAAAAATAAGTGTTAAGTTTTTAATATAATATTAATTACTTTTTTTCCATTTATATTTTTCATAATATTTTTTAAAAATGGTTATTGTGATGTATCCTTTCTAACATAATTGTCTCTTACTTATCCAAAAATTAATTTTTTTGCAAAAAAATTAGGAAAAAAAACAAGAATTACAATATAATGAAGCAATTACAAAATTTCATTAGTTAAGTTTCATTTGACATAAACTTAAAAGAGAGTAAACATTACATAAATATTAAATAAAAATTTTAAAAATAAATTAAGTTTATATAAATTTAAAGCAGGTACAAGATGAGTAAGTGTATATCAATCTCCATTCTCGTATCTGATTTAATAAATTGATTATTACTTGTACTCAATCAAATAAGATATTTTTCATCAAAGTCATGACAGATTTGTGTACTATCCATGAGTACAAATTACTTTTCATCCTTAATTTACATATGTTTGGATATTTTGTCTCGGCACGTGGTGCTTGTAAGTAATAAGTTTGATTTCAAACCATAATTTGTTGCTTTCTCTATTTTAAAATAAAAGCATTTAGTCTTCAATTTTTTAAAATACAAAATTTTAGTTCTCCTATCAACTTATTGTTAAATTTTGACATTATTTGATGATGTGTCACCACTTAAGAAATCTGATATTTAGTAACGTGACATATAGGGATAAAAAATAAAAACAAAATTCTAAAGATTTTCGTTTGTATATATATTTACAAGTAATTAATATTTATTATTAATAAAAAATTTATTTGTATATATTTTTTTATTTCTAAATGTCATGTTACTAAATGTTATATTACTTAAACATGAGTAAACGTTAAAACTTAATTATTAGTAATAGATGTCAATTTGATAGAAAAATTAAAATTTTGTATTTTTAAAATTAGAGAACCAAATAACTCTATTTTAAAATAGAGAAACAGAAATTATAGATTGATAAAATCAGAAGAACCAAAATGAAAATTAGTCCAATTTTTTCAACTAAATATGCCATTAATAATACAATAAATAAAATTAATAATATATAAATCATGTTACCAAAACATCAATTAACATTAATGATAATATATTTTGCATTATAAATAATATATAATTTTACTATAATTTTTCTTTTATCTATTGAAATTAAGGAGGGTGTATTGGATTAAGATTTTAAAGGACTTTTTTAGTTAAAAAAAATCCTGCAGATTTTAAAAGATTTTGCAGGATTTTCATGACTTTTAAGATTTTGCAAGATTCTACAAGACTTAAAATTAGAATTTTAATGGATTCTGCAAGACTTTTAAATCAATATTTTAATGAATTCTATGGGATTTTGTGGATTTTGTAGAATTTTTGTGGATTTTTGACATTTGATAAGATTTAAAAAAAATTCATACATTCAAATTTAAAAAGAGTCAAAATAAAAATAATAATAAAAAAAATAATGTCTAGATAAATAATAATAATAATAATTCTCCATAATAACCTATCTTCTTAAATAACATTCACCCACATATCCATAGCTATACTAGTCCTCCAAGCATTAGCTTCTTCACGTTCTTGCTCCTAGATTTGAATAATAGGCTCAAAAGTATGATCTTCATTAGCCGGTAATGTTGAAGATGAAGATTCATCCAACGCTTCAATTGGAAATTCATCAGAACGACATTCTTTACGTAGAAAGTTATGTAGTGTTGCACATACTAATACAAGTTCTACTTGTGTCTTAAATAAAAATGGAGGTGCTGACTTAAAAATTGTGAATCTTTATTTAAAAATACCAAATATTCTCTCAATCACATTCCTTAAAGACGCATGACAAAGATTGAACAATTCTTTCTCATTTTCAGGATCATTACCCTGACCTGCAAAATCTTGTAGATGATATCTTACACCTCGAAATGGAGCTAAAAATTAGCGTCGATTAAGAAATCCACAATCTACCAAAAATTATTTACCTAATTACATATACAATATATATAATATTAGTATAATAATAATAATAATAAATTATAATTATAATTATAATAATAATTATTATTATTTAAAGAATAAGCATTTAATTACCTTGAGCCACTTTAAGTCCATTCCTCCTTGTTATAGCATCATTTAGTAGCTTAGAATCATGAGCCGAACCCTCCCACCCACTAAGAATGTACATGAACTCTAAATCAAAATTACAAGCGGCTAATACATTTTGTGATATCTTTCCATGACAATTACGATAACTGCTTACATCTCCTCCCTCATTATTGTTGGAATATGTGTCCCGTCAATAGCTCCAATGCAATCCTAAAATTTAACATATATAACAATTCATCGTATGAAAAATATAAATATAGTAGTGTCAAATTTAATTATAATTTTTATTGTAAGATAATTAGTACATACCTTGAAGAAAGGGAAGAACCTTGTGCTTTCTCTAATTTTAGCTAGCACAGTTGATCCTGGTTTAGCCATCAAAGTAGGTGCTACTGTATTCAAAGCCTTCAAAATCTTGTGAAAATTTTCACTTGTAGCAAACTGTGATGGCCAAATGTGTTACGAATTACACAATATCGAATATTCTGACCAACAATTTGTAGGAATGATGCAAGCATTTCTTTAACACAAATATATCGTGTATCCTCTAGAGGTGTTTTTACTCTAAGAATTGCACATAACTTTCGAAATACATCTGGATACATCCTATAAACTTGTCGAAATATTGCAGGATCATCGTTTAATGCTCGATGTATATAGTCATTTCCCATGTTAGTAATTCGTTATCGATTTAATGGACGCTCAATTTGTTCATTACGTATCATAACTATAAACTGAGTCAACACATGCATTAATGCATGAATTGCTATTACACATGCGTACATGGCATCATAAAATTCTTTGTCATATATCTCTTTGTCACCCATTGCTTCTTCATCTATGTCACTACCTTCATACATGCTCGAATGTCACATTGTACCTATATAAAACAATATAACTAAAAATAATAATATAATAGAAAAATAAAACAGGCTAAAATATTTCAATCAAGTACGGCCAAAATAACACCAAAAAAATATAATTCCACCATTCAAAATGTGTTTATTTACAACCAAAATATAAAGCAAACACTTCAATCAAGTGCAACCAAAATAACACCAAAACAATATAGTTTGACAAATCCAACATGTGTTCATACACAACCAAATTATAAAGAAAATACTCAAATCAAGTGCAACCGAAATAATACCAAAACAATGTTGTTCATCCTAGCTTATACTTTATCCAATCTGAACGCTCTTCTATTGACAACATCAAGAAAAAGTCTTTCTTTGCATTAGTATCGAGCAAATCAGCCGCCATGTAGCGAGTTCGATCATCCAAATTTGGGATCTCTTTTATGACACTCCAAATATTTCCCTTTGCCTCTTGGTATCTTTCTCTTTTCTCCATCAAGATAGAAATTTTTTCAAAATTGGCGGCTATAGTCTCAATGCCAACAGATAGATTTTCTAGAAATTTGGCTTGACTATTGTTCCCAATTGATGAGTTAGAACTCACTCCATACTCGGACCTACTCCGCTTACGATTAATTGGTTTTTCAGTGGGAACCTCTAAGCTTAAAGGGGGTTGAGGTGGTGAAATGCTTGGGTGAGGTGATGGAGGCTGGTAAGGTGGTTCATAGTAATCTAGTGTTATGAATACATCATTGTTAAGATCATATGAAAATTTTTCCATCCCAAAATCAACATTTTCTTCTCCAAAAGTTGTAGCATCAGTATCATCAGGGTCTAGTGACATGGAACTATGTCCACTAGCGGTTTTACCCCCAACAACAATCTTCAAATCCTCATAATCAACCATACTTTGTTCTCGAAGATTTTTGTGACTTGGGTGAGACTAGAAAAAAAATCCATTATTAATATATTAAAAATAATATAATACACTAAACTTGTAAACTATTAATATATTCAAAAGATTACGAAGTAATCTCAGCTTTGAATACTCTTTCCATACTTCATCACTAGCAGTGAATGTCTTTGTAATTGGATCCCACCCAAAGTTGTTGTGTTGTTGACATATTGTTATATTGTTTCTTAAACCACTTCATTCAACTCAAGTAATGATTATACATTTTAGGGAATTTAATTTTAACATTGAGACGAGGAAGGATGACTCTCTCCACATTTAGTTTGCTAATTGACCCATTAGCATCACACAGTCCACTTTTTATAGCATTCACTATCAATTGTAACAATTCATCGGAATCCTCCTTGGTCCAAGCTTCGTAGTTTTCTTTCTCTTTTCCTTTTGCTTTATTATTTCCTTGTGAATCTCTCATTTGAATTACTAAAATAATATATGTTGAAAACTAGTTATATAAATAATTATGGATAAGAGACAAAATCAATAAAATTATATTATTATTTGGCTATCCAAATGGATCAAATATCTCAGCCATTATAAAAAATATGTAAAAATGGAAATATAGAAATATAAGATAATTTTTTATATAAAAAAATAGTATATTCGATACTGAGAAAATATTTAGATATATAAATTTTTGTTTATATAAACGGGAGTATTTAGATATAAAGAATATATATATATATATATATATATATATATATATATTATTTTAGTTATATATTATATGATAATTTTTTAATGATATTTATAAATATAAATTATTCTAACAAATATTTTAACAATATTTCATTTTTTAAAAAATAAGCTAATGAAGGCATAAACCTTAAACCCTAAAAAATTAGATACTGCAATATCTTATATTAATTTTCTTTTCTTACAATATAAAAAATCCTAATTTCACAATATAAAAATAAAAAAAAATTTATAGTAAAAAAAATTGTTGAATCATAAAAGGAGGAGGGATAAGAATAACAAGGAAGGAGAAAGATCGTAGTTTTTATGCTGAGAGGGTTTTTCCCCCAACTAAGATCCATTTTCATCTCATTCTACTCACAGAAGCCCTAACTCAAATTCATCTTATATATGTATATATATATATATATATTGTAGAGATCATGATATCAATTTCATCTTTCACCTTTTCTTTTTCTTGACGTGTGTTATAAAAAAAATTATCACTTAAAAGTTGAAATTTCCAGCATTTTTTGTGTTATATAAAGGAACAAATTCAACTAAATAGAATAAAAAAATAGAGCAAGTCAATTAAAGAGAATGAACAAAAAAATAGAGCAAGTCAATGACACTATCATATTACATATTGGAGTTTCGCAAAATAGGAGAATGGAATGAGAACAGTACTATAATATTATATATGAACAATGAATAATAGTGCAATATTATTAGCAGAGAAAAAATGGAGAAGACAAGAGCATAAAAAAAATCAAAAACTCACTTGAAAATTCTGAAGCACTTGAAAAATCACTTCAAACCATAGTTTTAAAAACCGGACCGGTCATCGAACCGGTTAAGGTACTGGATCAGTGGGTCAAAGGTTGAACCGATGGGTCACTAGTTGAACCGCATGACTCGATTTTTATTTATTTTTATTAAAAAATATTCATATTAAATATATTTTATACTTATAAATTTTAATAAATTCATATTTTATTTTAAATTTCAATTTTTCTATCTTATTTAAAATTATTTTTATTTTTATTTTGTAAAAAAATACATAAAAAAATTACATGTTAAACAGTATATTAATACAAATTAAAAATATAAATAATATGTACATATATAATATGCTTGCAATTAATATCACAAAATAATATATGTAATATTTACATAGATATTGCATTATTAAATATATAATTTAAAATTAATAATATACTATAAAAATTATTTAAGTTGTATATATTACAAACAAATATATTAGAACAAGTAGTCATTGTTATATTTAATAAGACTCCTTGCTTTTTCATTAAGAGATTTAATTTTCATTATTATTTTTGTGATTTATGGTCCCTTAAAAAAATTTATAAAAAAAAAATAAAGTGGTTGAACCGGTTTGACCCACCGGTTCACCGGTTGAACCGGAAAATTGACCGGTTCAATCCGGTTTGAAACGGGTTGACTGCATAACCGATCCAACTTCAGATTCGGACCGGCTGGACCACCAGTTCCCGGTCCAACCGGTTCGACCGGCCGGGTCGGTCCGGGTTTTAAAACACTGCTTCAAACAATCCTTCAAAATTCGATGGGTTTGGATGAGATTGTTTTATGAATTTGGTTTTTATAGATAGCACTAGAAAGTCCTTCAAAATCCCTCTCACACAAAAATCCTTTAAAATCCTTATATTTTTTAATACCAATAGATTATTTTTAAGTTGTAAAAAATCTCAAATGAATACCAATGAATTTTAATGGATTCTTAAAAAAATCTTGAAAATCCGGATTGAATATCACTTGATTATTTTTAAGTGACATAAAATCCTGATTGAATACCAATGGACTTTTTTACTCAAAAAAAGTCTTTTAAAATTCTACAAAATCTTAAACCAATACACCCCTA
Organism: Cajanus cajan; assembly: GCF_000230855.2. NCBI lineage: Eukaryota > Viridiplantae > Streptophyta > Magnoliopsida > Fabales > Fabaceae > Cajanus > Cajanus cajan. The sequence continues at coordinate 56,322,973 of NC_138521.1, forward strand.
AAATGACGATGACATCAAAATTTGAACCAAGTCATATATATACTACTTTAACCTCTCCAATGATTCTTATAACTTTACTATAGTTAATTTATATTATTATTATTAAATTAAAATTAATGTGTAACATTATTACGATTATTTAGGACAAATTGATATTAAATAATTTTTTAATTGATATAAAAAACCCATTAATTGATATTAAATAATTTCTCAATTGATATTACAAAAACACATTATTTAAACGTATACTTTTAGTAATAAATTGTTTGAAAATAAATAATTGATATAAAATGATTTTTAAATATATTGTGACAAATTAGGCATGCAAATGCAATTAGGTTTAAGAATAGGCAAGTACATACATTTTAATATAGAAATAATTGATTTCTAGATCAAATGATGATGAACATTGTGAGACCCTACCCTTAGCTGACCATACTCCCCTCCCAACTCTCACTCTAACTCTCCCTTTCACTCTCTTTTCTCCCTCCATTCTCATTTTGGCTGATTTCACTTTGGTTTCTTGGATTCAAGGTGGTGGTGTGGAGTGATTAAGGTTGTTAGCTGAACATTTGGGGGTTCCTCTTCTTCTCCAACTTTTCTCTCTTCTCCGTTCCTCAATCGTCTCTTCCCGGAAGCTCGGATTTCTTCACCGAGGTAAGGGAAGTTAGTATTTTGGCTGCGTTTTTGGCTGGAAAATGGGTTTAGGAACTCATTTGGCTGCTGGTGATTGATTTTGTGTTTGGCTGAGTTGCTGGAAAAATTGGGGTTTTGGGGTTTTATGGTTTTGAGTCAAAATTTGAGATTTTCTTTGATCTGTTGTTGCATGCGCATAAAGCTGGTACTTTCGAGCTCCTTGATGAAAATGTGGCACTTTGAACCGTTTGCATGTGAGTTTTCTGTGAAATTTTGCAGGTTTTGGAAATTTTTCGAACTTGGGAGAGTTACTGATGAGTTCGCGCTGAGCGCTGTTCTTCGCGCCGGGCGCGCGACCACCAGGAGACTCTGTTTAGGCAAGCCCGCCGGGCGCAAGGCTGTGTGCGCTGGGCGAGCTTGCAAATGGGGGTCTCTGGTTGGCCCGCGCCGGGCGTGACTCGAGCTGTGCTGGGCGCGATATCAAGAGTAACATGTTTTTGGGATACTTGGACTGCGCTAGGCGCACTTTTGGACTCGCTGGGCGCGGAGGCTCCTTGGGAGTCTCTGCCAAGGCACGCCGGGCGCAATTGTGAATTGCGCTAGGCGCGAGACCCTGGTAGGTCTCTGCCTTCCCCACGCTGGGCGCGGGTTAGGCTTCGCTGGGCGCACGAGACTCCTTGAGTCTCTGCCAGACAGGCGCTAAGCGCAATTTGGAATTGCGCCAGACGCGGGAGAGCCTTGGTGCTCTCGGGTTGAGTCGCGCTGGGCGCAACCTCGAGTGCGCCGGGCGCGCAAGGAGATGATAATCTATAGGATGTTGACTGTTGAGTTGTGCCGAAATTGTTAATCAATGATGTTATATGCTGAACCAAGCGAATTTGATAAATATGTTGTGATGATTATGGGATTAAGCTGAGATAAATATGTTAGTTGTATTAGAGGTGTATTGTTGAGCTGGAATCAATGGATTAATAAGAGAAATTATATAGTATAGCGGAATTATAGACCGTTGGGCTGAACTGTAGAAAGTAATAATTGTGTTGAATTGCTGTGCTGTGCTGTGCTGTACTGTGCTGAGATATGCTGGGTTGGGTGATATTATAGCCGCTAAGTCGGTGCTGTTGTTAGCCACACATGTGGTGCTGATTCTAACCGCTAAGGTGGTGCTGTTGTTGCCGCTTTGCGGTGCTGTTATAGCCACTAGAGTGGTGCTGTTGTTACCGCTTTGCGGTGCCGTTATAGCCACTAGAGTGGTGCTGTTGTTGCTGCTAAGCAGTGCTGATATTGCCGCATTGCGGTGCTGATATTGTTGAGTGGTATAAGCTGTACAAGTGTGCTGATAACTGTATCTGTTGTTATTTATATTGACATTTATATAATTGTATGCTGAATTTTAATTTCACTAGCTTACCCTTTTGTTGTTTTCCATGTTTTTGGACTGCGATGATCATACTGTGTATGGGAGCAGGGCAGGAATAGATGTGCGTCTTGTGGTGAGGTTGGTGGACCTTGCAGCTGTTTGCTTGGCGATGTTGTTTTGCTTGTGGCTACGTGGGATAGTAGCATTTGGTTGTATTTTTTCTTTAGTACACTTTAACTCTAGTCAGACTGGAACCTTGTATATCTATATATTCTAGATCCTATATTCATATACTTGTTCTATCTGTCTGGTGTTTCTAGTGTGCTATGCCGGGCGTAGTGACCAGTCGGGTCGTTACACTTTAGTGGTATCAGAGCAGTTCGAGTCTAGTGGACACTCTTTGGGGGTGGTCCCTTTAGGCTTTTTGCTGTGTTAGCTCTGTGCTGTGTTGTTTTGCTGTGATGTCTGCTGTGCTGAAAATTGCTGTGCTGAAATTGTTGTGGTGATTTGTTGTGCTGTTGATTTTGTGTGGTTTAGTTATTGTTTACTAAAGATGTTGTTACCTTTGTAGAAGATGACTAGGACAAATGAGCAGATAGCCCGTGCCCTAGAGATGTTGGCCATGGCTATGCAACAACAAAATGCCTATTTTGCTAGGATGGAGACTGAGAGAGCTGCAGCTGGTGCAGCAAGACCTGCAGGGTCACAGGAGAGCCGGGATCTTGCTGAGTTCCGGAAGTGTAATCCTCCACAGTTTGCAGGAGATGCGGATCCAGAAGTGGCTGACCGCTGGATCCGTGAATTAGAGAAGATCTTTACAGTACTGGGATGTCCTCCAGAGAGGAGGTTAGCATACGCTGTATACATGCTTGTTGGGGAGGCTGAGCATTGGTGGAGAGGCACCTATCAGATGCTTGCTGCTAGGGGAGTTACAGTTGATTGGGAGTGCTTCCGGACAGTGTTTATGGAGAAGTTCTTCCCAGAAAGCGTGAGGCATGCCAAGGAGGCAGAGTTTATGCGATTGCATCAGGGTGGGATGACAGTATCAGAGTATGCGATAAAATTCGAGCACCTAGCCCGTTTTTATTCGCAGGGTATGCCTGAGGCTTGGAAATGCAGGAAATTTGCAGATGGATTGAAATATGAGCTGAAGAGGATGGTGGTGCCTATGGCCATCACGGAGTTCCCAGCCTTAGTGGAGAAGGCGAAGGTAGTTGAGCAGTTGGAAGGTGGCAACCGTGCGGTGAGGACTATTGGGGGACCATCTGGGTCCAAGAAGGGTGAGAGTCAGATGAAACCATATGACAGGCCCCAACCACAGCAAGGGGGTTCTGTTTCTAGGCGATCTTCCAGTGCTGCTAGTGGAGGTAGACAGAGTGGAGGTGCTACTCTGAGATGTTTTAGGTGTGCTGGGCCCCACTTTATCAGGGACTGTCCGCACACGGAGAGCCGTTGCTTCAGATGTCATCAGATGGGCCACGAATCGGCAAATTGTCCTACGAGGGATAGACCAGAGAGGAGCACTCCGAGGAGTAATGTACAGAGGGCTGATACTCAGAGGAGTAGTGCACAGAGAGCTGATACACAGAGGGGTGACAGACCTACTACTGCTGGTAGGGTATTTGCTTTGACGGGTGCTGAGGCTTCGACTTCTTCTGATCTTGTGAAGGGGAAGGGCAAGGCCGCTGGTAAGGATGTGATGATTCTATTTGACTCTGGTGCTACGCATTCATTTATATCATATGCATGTGCTGCTTTGTTGGGTGTGCCTGTGTGTGAGTTGGGGTTGAGACTACTTGTGTCGACGCCCGCTTCTACTTCTGTGATTGCTTCTGAATTATGCGTGGGTTGTCCAGTTGTGGTGAATGAGAAGAAGTACAAGGTGAACTTGATTTGTTTACCTTTGGTGGATATTGACGTAATCTTAGGGATGGATTGGTTGTCTGCCAATCGCATCCTTATAGACTGTGCCAATAGGCAGTTAATCTTTCCTCAAGAGGAGGATGAGCTGTTGATCTCAGCTATCCAAGCTGAGTCCTTGCTGAGGGATGGGGCAGAGTGTTGTCTTCTGCTTGCTACCACGAGTGTGGAGACCGAGAGGATCTTAGCTGGTATCGATGTGGTGAGGGAGTATGCCGAGGTGTTCCCTAACGAGGTGCCTGGGTTGCCTCCTGTTAGGGAGATGGAGTTCAGCATTGACTTGGTTCCAAGTGCGGGACCAGTGTCAGTAGCTCCCTATAGGATGGCTCCTGCTGAGCTGGCTGAGCTGAAAGGTCAGTTGGAGGACTTATTGGAAAAGCAGTTGGTGCGACCGAGTGTTTCGCCGTGGGGTGCCCCTGTGTTGTTGGTAAAGAAGAAGGATGGGGGTAGTCGACTGTGTGTTGATTACCGGCAGCTGAACAAATTGACCATTAAGAACAAATATCCACTTCCCCGGATAGATGACTTAATGGATCAACTGAGGGGCGCGTCGGTGTTTTCTAAGATTGACTTGAGGTCAGGATATCACCAGATTAGGGTGAAGGAGGGTGACATACCGAAGACTGCTTTCAGGACTAGGTATGGTCACTATGAATATGTTGTGATGCCGTTCGGTGTGACCAACGCCCCCGCAGTGTTCATGGACTACATGAACAGGATCTTCCGGCCGTTCTTGGATAAATTCGTGGTAGTGTTTATTGATGATATCTTAATCTATTCAAGGACCCCGGAGGAACATGGAGAGCACTTGAGGACAGTGTTGGAGATTTTGAAAGCGAAGCAATTGTATGCTAAGCTTTCAAAATGTGAGTTCTGGTTGGATGAGGTGAAGTTCTTGGGCCACGTGATTTCAGCTGAGGGGATTGCTGTTGATCCGACTAAGGTGGAGTCGGTATTGCAGTGGGAGTGCCCGAGGACTGTCACGGATATACGGAGCTTTGTGGGCTTAGCGGGTTACTATCGGAGGTTCATTGAAGGGTTCTCTAGGATAGTAGCGCCTCTGACCCAGTTGACGAGGAAGGAGCAGCCGTTTATTTGGACAGATGCCTGTGAGCGGAGCTTTGAGGAGTTGAAGAGAAGGTTGACTACTTCTCCTGTGTTGGTGTTACCGGATTCTGGTGAGCCTTTTGACGTGTACTGTGATGCTTCTCATCAGGGTCTGGGGTGTGTGCTGATGCAAAACGGGAGAGTGGTGGCATATGCTTCAAGGCAACTGAAGATTCATGAGAGGAACTATCCCACTCATGACTTAGAGTTAGCAGCTGTGGTGTTTGCCTTGAAAATTTGGAGGCATTATTTATATGGTGCTCGGTTCAACGTTTTTAGTGATCACAAGAGTCTGAAGTACTTATTTGATCAGAAAGAGCTGAACATGAGGCAGAGGCGGTGGATGGAGTTTCTGAAGGATTATGATTTTCAGTTGATGTATCATCCGGGCAAGGCCAATGTGGTGGCAGATGCACTAAGTAGGAAATCCCTCCACATGTCGAGCATGATGGTGAGGGAGCTGGAGCTGGTTGAGAAGTTCAGAGATTTGAATCTCTGTGTGAAGTTAGCTCAGGATCACATTAGTTGTGGGGCAGTTACCATAACTAATGAGTTCTTGAGGCAGGTTGGACTCAAGCAGTTGCAGGATGAGGAATTGGTGAGACTTCTTGGTTTATTGGGCACCGAGAAAGCTGCTGGTTTTGAGCTGGGAGAAGATGGGATCTTGAGGTTTAGGGGCAGGATTTGCCTACCTCAGGATGCTGAGCTGAAGAGAGCTGTGCTGGAGGAGGGCCACAAAAGTAGACTTAGCATACACCCAGGTATGACTAAGATGTACCAAGACCTCAAGAAGACTTTCTGGTGGTCTGGTATGAAGAGGGAGATAGCTGAGTATGTGGCGGCCTGTTTGACCTGTCAGAAGGCAAAGGTTGAGCATCAGAAGCCGAGTGGGTTAATACAACTGATGGAAATTCCAGAATGGAAGTGGGATAGCATTACTATGGATTTCATTGTGGGGTTGCCTAGGTCGGCTAGGAATAGTGATGCTATCTGGGTAATTGTTGATCGGTTGACCAAGTGTGCGCATTTCTTGCCTGTCAACATGAAGTGGTCCTTGGAGAAGCTGACACAGTTATATGTGAGGGAGATAGTACGGTTGCACGGGGTGCCTTCCAGTATTATTTCTGACCGAGATCCGAGGTTCACTTCCAGATTCTGGCAGAGTCTACACCAAGCTTTAGGCACAAAGCTGAAGCTGAGTTCTGCTTATCATCCGCAGACGGATGGTCAGTCGGAGAGGACAATCCAGTCCTTGGAGGATCTGCTGAGGGCTTGTGTGTTAGATCACTTGGGTAGTTGGGAGGAAGTATTACCGCTTGTGGAGTTTACTTACAACAACAGTTTCCATGCTAGTATTGGGATGGCGCCGTTTGAAGCCTTATATGGCAGGAGATGTAGGACTCCTCTGTGCTGGTATCAGGATGGTGAGTCAGTGGTTGTGGGACCGGAGTTGATCCTACAGACTACTAAGAAGGTGAAGATGATTCAGGAGAAAATGAGGACTGCCCAGAGTAGGCAGAAATCATATGCTGACAAAAGGAGTAAGCCTTTGGAGTTTGCTGAGGGGGAACATGTGTTTCTGAAGATGACTCCGACTTCTGGTTTGGGTAGAGCGTTGAAGGCTCGGAAGTTAACACCAAGATTCGTGGGTCCCTATCAGATAATACAGCGTGTGGGTCCGGTTGCTTATCGGTTGGCTTTGCCACCGTCTCTTTCAAACCTACACGATGTGTTTCATGTATCCCAGCTGAGGAAGTATGTGCATGATTCGAATCATGTGGTGGAGCTGGACGATGTACAAGTGAAGCCGAACCTGACTTTTGAGAAGTTTCCAGTAGCTGTGGTGGATCATAAGCTGAAGGAGCTGAGGGGCAAGTCCATTGCTCTGGTAAAGGTACTATGGGATGCAACTACCGGTGAGGCTACTTGGGAGGTTGAGCAGCAGTGCCGAGAGCGTTACCCGTTTCTATTCCCAAGTAAGCCTGTTTTCGGGGACGAAAACTCTTGTTGTTTGGGAGATTGTGAGACCCTACCCTTAGCTGACCATACTCCCCTCCCAACTCTCACTCTAACTCTCCCTTTCACTCTCTTTTCTCCCTCCATTCTCATTTTGGCTGATTTCACTTTGGTTTCTTGGATTCAAGGTGGTGGTGTGGAGTGATTAAGGTTGTTAGCTGAACATTTGGGGGTTCCTCTTCTTCTCCAACTTTTCTCTCTTCTCCGTTCCTCAATCGTCTCTTCCTGGAAGCTCGGATTTCTTCACCGAGGTAAGGGAAGTTAGTATTTTGGCTGCATTTTTGGCTGGAAAATGGGTTTAGGAACTCATTTGGCTGCTGGTGATTGATTTTGTGTTTGGCTGAGTTGCTGGAAAAATTGGGGTTTTGGGGTTTTATGGTTTTGAGTCAAAATTTGAGATTTTCTTTGATCTGTTGTTGCATGCGCATAAAGCTGGTACTTTCGAGCTCCTTGATGAAAATGTGGCACTTTGAACCGTTTGCATGTGAGTTTTCTGTGAAATTTTGCAGGTTTTGGAAATTTTTCGAACTTGGGAGAGTTACTGATGAGTTCGCGCTGAGCGCTGTTCTTCGCGCCGGGCGCGCGACCACCAGGAGACTCTGTTTAGGCAAGCCCGCCGGGCGCAAGGCTGTGTGCGCTGGGCGAGCTTGCAAATGGGGGTCTCTGGTTGGCCCGCGCCGGGCGTGACTCGAGCTGCGCTGGGCGCGATATCAAGAGTAACATGTTTTTGGGATACTTGGACTGCGCTAGGCGCACTTTTGGACTCGCTGGGCGCGGAGGCTCCTTGGGAGTCTCTGCCAAGGCACGCCGGGCGCAATTGTGAATTGCGCTGGGCGCGAGACCCTGGTAGGTCTCTGCCTTCCCCACGCTGGGCGCGGGTTAGGCTCCGCTGGGCGCACGAGACTCCTTGAGTCTCTGCCAGACAGGCGCTAAGCGCAATTTGGAATTGCGCCAGGCGCGGGAGAGCCTTGGTGCTCTCGGGTTGAGTCGCGCTGGGCGCAACCTCGAGTGCGCCGGGCGCGCAAGGAGATGATAATCTATAGGATGTTGACTGTTGAGTTGTGCCGAAATTGTTAATCAATGATGTTATATGCTGAACCAAGCGAATTTGATAAATATGTTGTGATGATTAGGGGATTAAGCTGAGATAAATATGTTAGTTGTATTAGAGGTGTATTGTTGAGCTGGAATCAATGGATTAATAAGAGAAATTATATAGTATAGCGGAATTATAGACCGTTGGGCTGAATTGTAGAAAGTAATAATTGTGTTGAATTGCTGTGCTGTGCTGTGCTGTACTGTGCTGAGATATGCTGGGTTGGGTGATATTATAGCCGCTAAGTCGGTGCTGTTGTTAGCCACACATGTGGTGCTGATTCTAACCGCTAAGGCGGTGCTGTTGTTGCCGCTTTGCGGTGCTGTTATAGCCACTAGAGTGGTGCTGTTGTTGCCGCTTTGCGGTGCCGTTATAGCCACTAGAGTGGTGCTGTTGTTGCTGCTAAGCAGTGCTGATATTGCCGCATTGCGGTGCTGATATTGTTGAGTGGTATAAGCTGTACAAGTGTGCTGATAATTGTATCTGTTGTTATTTATATTGACATTTATATAATTGTATGCTGAATTTTAATTTCACTAGCTTACCCTTTTGTTGTTTTCCATGTTTTTGGACTGCGATGATCATACTGTGTATGGGAGCAGGGCAGGAATAGATGTGCGTCTTGTGGTGAGGTTGGTGGACCTTGCAGCTGTTTGCTTGGCGATGTTGTTTTGCTTGTGGCTACGTGGGATAGTAGCATTTGGTTGTATTTTTTCTTTAGTACACTTTAACTCTAGTCAGACTGGAACCTTGTATATCTATATATTCTAGATCCTATATTCATATACTTGTTCTATCTGTCTGGTGTTTCTAGTGTGCTATGCCGGGCGTAGTGACCAGTCGGGTCGTTACAAACATAATGATTAGGTTATTAAAAATATACATGTAAAAAAAAGGTTATTAAGAATATATGATTTGGAAGAAGAATCATAGGTGATTCATAGCATATGCATATAAGTTAAATAAGCTATTAACGACGTTGTAGATGGTGGACAACATCAAGTAGTCCACTTTTTGTCTCTTAAAGGTTTCTGTACTTGTTGATTTTTTACTTTTTCACTCCGTTTTCTCCTTTTTTTTACCCCTTTATGTTGACCCTCTGATCTTTGATTGTAGGTGGTTAACTGTAACTTCAAGAAGAGAAAAAGAAATAGTTGCATCTTGAAAATGTCAATTTTGTCTTTAATAAGTAAAAGTTTAGGAGTTTTTTTAGTATTCAACATTGTGTACAAAAATCACTGCTCCATCATTTATTATTAGGATTCATTAAACTAGTTTCTCATTAATTTTGAAATAAACATTTGTCTAACAATAACTCCATTTTTTTTCACATTTTTGTGAGTGCAGATAAATAAATAAAAAAATCATTTGAGAAAGCCAATTTTGTCACTCCCTCACCTCAAGGTCCATTAAGCTTTAGAGATTTTGTTAAGGATTTATCTTTGTGCACATATTGGTGGTGCTTTATTTCTCATATTTGGTTTTGAAAAATTTAGAAGATTGAAGACCGACCCTCGTTTGCTTCATCTTACAAATTCATTTACTCATCATTAACATTTTTCAAAATAAAAATAAAAATTACTACGCAGTTCAATTCTACAGTTAAGAAACACAACTTTTAATTTAGGGAAGAAACTACTCACCCACCTTAAATTATTTATCTTAAATACTAATCATTCATCAATGAATTTTTTTTAATAATTAGTTTTCAAGTATAATAAAAATAGGTTAAAAACCTATTTTAGTCCCTTATAATAATTGTTTGTTTCAATTTAGTCCCACTTTTATTTTTGGTCTCAATTTAGTCCCTAATAAATTAATTGGTTGCAATGTCGGACTTCCGTCCAAATTATTTAGACGGAGTTAACTGTTGGTCACGTGGATATTACGTGGATGCCACATGGAAGCCACTAGGATATCAAATCTTTGTCATGCATCTAGAACCAAAATGGCCCGTTCTGAAACTGAAACGACCCGTTCTGGTTTCACTCTTCGTGCGTTAATTTTGCATCCGGAACGACCCGTTCTGGATGCAAAAATAACGTAGGAAAAGTGAAACCAGAACGGGCCGTTCTAGTTTCAGAATGGGCCGTTCTGGTTCTAGAATGTCACACATGCAGTTAATGATTATATCCATAAATTTTAGATCGTGATGACAATACTTATTCATATATTTGTAATATTAAAGTTTTTATATATAATTTATTTAAGTATAAATATATGTTATAGTTATTTTTTACAAGTTTTTATATCTACAATTATGATTAAGGATGAAAATAAACTAGGTCAGATTATGTTATATTATAATTTAACATATTTAAACCTAATTTTTGTTAAAAATATATGTTATAAATATTATATATTTATCTGTCATAGATATTTTTTAAAATTTTTGATTACATAACAATCTTAAAAATTTACTTAATAATAATTTAACACTAATAAAAACATATAAATAAATATGTTAAATCTTATAAAAATTAAGTTTAATTTATTTATCATATAAAGATGTTTTTAATATGTGATATAAATTTTTACAAGGCTTAAATATGGTTTTAGTCCCTCAAATTTAGGGTAAATCTATTTTTGATCCCTCAAATTTAAAATTGTTGTTTTTAGTTCCTGTAATTTCAAAAACTCTTAATTTAATCCTTATATTCAAATTTTGTTAAGAAATTTATCAAACATTATTGCATAAAATCTACCTATTGGTGTTCCTATTTGTGAAAATATCACATTAAATCCAGCTGATATTACATAACTGTCTTAATTAGTCACTTTCAAATATGTTATTGGTGACCTAAGGGACTAAAACAAGGTTTTTGAAAATTACAGGAACTAAAAATAACAATTTAAAATTTGAGGGACCAAAAATAAATTTATCTTAAATTTGAGGGACTAAAAACATATTTAAGCCTTTTTACAATTTTAATTTTTTTTTTATCAACATAAACAATAAATAGAAAATACAAAAGTTTGACAAATATCAGATAAATGAATAACTCCTTGAAATTTATATTTTATACATACGATAATTTAAATATATATATATTAGAATATAATTTTAATTTTTTAAAATATATTATTTTTTAGATAAAAAAAATTGTGTATGTGTAAATGGTTTGCTTTTAATTTTTGAACTACACTGGTGCACTATGTTGGTTGGCATTCTACGGCTCGTTCTGAATCCAGAATGACCCATTTTGGATTTCAGAATGGCCCGTTCTGCTGCACGTGTTGGGGTTAAATAATGCATCTGGAACGGAACGTTCCAGATGCAAAATTTACACGCCATGAATGCAACCGGAACGGGCCGTTCCGGTTCCAGATGCATGACAAAATTTGACGTCCACGTGTCATGTACGTAACTTTCACGTGGCATCTACATAACTTCCACGTGGCATCCACGTGACCAATAGTTAACTCCGTCTAAATAATTTGGACGGAAGTCCGACATTGCAACTAATTAATTTATTAGGGACCAAATTGAGACAAAAATAAAAGTGGGACTAAATTGAAACAAACAATTATTATAAATGACTAAAATACTAGTTTAGCCATAAAAATAAGAGTTTAAAAAAAGAAAGAAAAAAGAGAAAAAAAGTCTTTATTTGACTTTTAAATTTTAAATTACATGATATTTTAATATATAAAAAGTGATATATAAAAATAAAACTAATATATATATATATATATTAGCTTAGATGAATGAATTAATCCACAAATAGGTCTTGATACCACCACGTACATTTATATCACATTCACATGTGCTTCAATATTAACGTTATAATAAATGAATTTAATAATTATATAAATCATATGAAAAAATCAATTAACATTAACTATAATACATTTCACGATAAATGAATTTATGATATATAAATTATTGCCATTTTTACATAATAAGATAATTTTGATTAATATAACGTAAATTATATTATGAAAGAATTATAAATCTAAATAAAATGCTATAAAAATGTTGTTGTAAATTATATTATTAAAAATTAACATTTATGATATATAAATTATTATTAGTTTTGCTTTTTATTATATATATATATATATATATATATTTTTTTTTTGATAGCTACTTAGAAATTTTTATTTTGAATTATAAATCTAAATAAAATGCTATAAAAATGTTAATTAATTTATTAAATTTAGATTAATCTATCCTTTTAACCTCTTCATTTTTATCAATCCACAGTTATGGTCATTTATTTTAAAATAAAGATATTTTAATTTCTCTAATTTTAAAAATTAAAATTTTAGTTTTACCATTAATTTGATATTTTTTGATTATTAAATGTTAACTTTAATGTTAACTAACTTGTCACTACTTAATTGACATAATATTTAAATGCATGACATATAGAGATAAAAATTAAAAAATAATATACAAAAAAGATATTTGTGTGTAAATATTTGAATGAGTAATTAGTATTTTTTATTAATAAATTTATTTTATATTTTTGTTTTTTTTATTTCTTAATGTTTATATTACTAAATGTTACATCACTTAAGTATGAATAAATATTAAAATTATATCAACTTGATAAAAGGACAAAAAAAATTGTATTTTTAAAATAAAAGAATTAAATATCTCTATTTTAGAGTTGAGATATTAAAATTGTATATTGACGAAAATAGAATGACCATAAGTATATTTTATCCTTAAATTAATTAATGTTATTATTTTTATAATCAAAGAATCAAAATGTTATATAAATAATTATTTAATGAATATTAATAAATTTAAAACTATACTATTAATTACATAACTAAATTTTGTTTTGATTCATAAAATATGTTATTATAGTAATTAAGATAATCACATTAAAATCTGGCAAGTGAAAGTGTGAAATAATTATTGAGAATAATTAGAAAGTTACCCTTTTTCCTACTAAAGTGTAACATATTTTCTCTTATTGATAAAATATACTAAATAAGAATAATAAAAGATAATTTCATTTTTTAGGTATGCTATTGTTATGAAGTATTCATAATCATAAATAATTATTAATTTTTGTTGAAGATCGTGAGATACATAAAATTAAAGTAAGAGATTATTAATAAAAAAAATTAAAAATTAGTTAAGATAAAATTGATATTAATGTATTTAGTTGCAAAAATGGTAAAGTTTGAAGATCAATTATAATAAAATTTAAGTTCACGGTGTCTATTCTTTAAACAAAACAAAGTTTAAGGAACAATTGAAGTAATATTAAAGTTTGTTCCATCTATTTTGCTATCAAATTTTTCTAAAATTATTAAAAGAATATTTTAGTTAATCAAGTAAATTTTATAAAATATTCCAAAGGTTTTTAATAATTAAAAATGTTTTTAATTAAATAATAAATGTTTGTAAAATTATTTTGTATAATATTTATTGTATAATATGTGTTTTAAGTTATAAGGCTTTATGTATCTTTGTTTTATGTATTATGTGGTATTTTATTTTATATGTGTTTTAGTTAAAATAGAAGGGAGGTAAGTTTTTAAAAGAGAGGTTTTCATGAGGGGTTAATGTTAATTTTTCTTTTCACGCTTCTTATTTTTCTTATGCTTCTTCTCTGTGCTATGAAGACCTGCTTGTGGATTCAGAAAGAGATCACTCAAGAGATTTACATTCATCTATAAGTGCTCATTGAGGTAAGGGAGATGAGTATTCTCTTTTTGGACATGAAATGTATGTTGGATAACAAGATTGACTTCAATCTCTTTCTCTATTATATGCATTATATGAGAGAGCAATCTCAATTTCTGACCTTAACTCATGTTTCTAGTTCCCATATGATTTTCCAACATTCTAATTATTATTGTTGACGTACATGTATGTTAAATTGTGTATATTAACAATTTTTATGGATTTTGGATTACTTATGGGTTCTCATGGGAACTCAAGGAACGTATATATTGAGTTAATATAGGATAATTGAGATGAGTATGTGGGAATGTGAAATTGATGTTGTATTTAAGTAATTAATAGTATAATAGAGTATTATTAAGTTTTAACCTCGATTTTTATCAATTGATTTGAAATTTTAGAGTTTTGGATTTATAATGTACAATTTTCGCACATCTTAAAATTTCTCACGAATTAAAATTTTTTGTAAATAATGTTATTTACGGATCGTTATCTACGAAAAATTTCGTAAGTAACGTTATCTACAGAATTACTTACGAAAAATTTTGTAGATAACGTTACCTTCGAAAAATTCCGTAAATAACGTTTTGTAGATAACGTTACTTACAAAAATTTTCGTAGATAACATTATCTACGACCTTATTATTTACGGATTTTTTTTTCATAGATAATCCATTGATAATTGATACTTATTTACGGATTTTTATGCTTATTTACAAATTTTTCTGTATATAATCTTAATTTTTCTTAATAGTGTGAGCATGTCTACAGTCACGAAGGCAATGTAGAATGTCTTCCTCATGATAGAGGCAACAAGGACAGGTTGGAGAACTTCCTAAATGCCGATTGAACCTGAGATTATTTGTAGGCAAAGCACCTCTAAGCACAAGCCAAAGAAATAGTTTGACTTTCTCTGGGATAGCAAGCTTCCAAAGAATTTTTCACCTTCCACTGTCAAACATGTCCAAATTGTCACATAACAACCACTTATATGTGGAGGCTACAGAATAAGTGCCACTCCCATTCACCCTCCAACACCAATTATCATGAATGTTTGGAATAACCTGAGGATGAACAGAGGCAATGCGCAGTCTCACATCAATGGGCAAAGTTGTATACAGTGAATTCAGATTCCACTCACCATGGGAAATAATATCCTTCAAAGTAAGGTGAACATCAGAACAATGAATCAAGCCAAGGTGAGTGGACAGAGGACCCATCCCCAACCAATCAACAAACCAAACAGAGCTATCACCATTGTCAATCCTAAAACAAAAACCTTCTTGAATAGAGTGCATGGTTTTGACCTATGATGCACCGATACGATACGCGTATCGGATACGACACGTATCCGATACGGCGATACGATTATTTAAAAATATATAGGATACGATACTTGTAAGATACGTGTCATCATATGTATTAATGTTCATACAATATAATAAATGTATACTTGTAATTTTGATCAAAATTCATAAATATTAAATATATAATTACTCTTTTACAAATCCAAATTAAAAACATACTTATTGTACATTACTAAAAGTAAATAAATTATAAATCATTTCATCATAAATTACTTTTTATTATTTACAAATAGAAATAATATTACCAATTTCATTCCTTTCTTAAAATTATCTACATAGAAGACAATTTTCATTTACAGTTCATCAAAGACCAATAGTTCTATGTTTCTATATTAAACATGTTTATATATCTTATTTAGCTATAATGGATATTTCATAATTTTTCAAAAATTTGAACACTTTATTAATATGTATCATTAATAAATATCAGTGAAGTATATGAAAGTATCAAAATTGAATAAAATTTTTATAATATTTTTAAAGGCAAGAATACTTCATTGACAAGTATCGGTGAAGTATCCAAGAGTATCGTGTCGGATACGTATCGGATACGGATACGTGAAACAAATTGAAGTATCCGTGCTTCATAGGTTTTGACAATACTTCTCCAGATACAGGAGTCTCCAGGCCCAATCTTAACATTGAACATAGACTTTCCATTCAGATATTTATTTCTAAAGATTTGCACCCAAAAGCTTTTATCATCTGATAACATTCTCCAAACTAATTTTCCCAAAAGAGCTGTATTCATTAGAGGATCTCTAATAGAGGTTGCTTATAAGCAACCCCTGTAACACATCATGTCACATCAGCTTTTTTTTTATTTTATTGATTGTTTAAATTTTAGCATTGGAGTTTCTATAAACAACTTTACTAAAATTTAAGTAATCTATATAGTGAAAAAGAGCTAATATAGCATGATATGATACAAGAGATTATTTATAAGCAACTCCCACCGCATATGTTCTTAAGTCTGCCCTCCTAACTTCCGAGCCACCTAAGAGCTTGGAAAGAGTAATCATTTCCCAATTAACAAAATGTCAGGCCCTTGATTGCCTACTATTAGACAACCAACCAAAATGTGAAATTTTTACTTAAATAATATTTTTTTTTAAAAAAATTACAAAAATATCAACTGTGCAGGTTTATTTACCAATGTAGAACTGTTTACTGTTCATGCTCAGAATTCGGTTCCCCGGGAACCGAATTCTGAGCTTCAAAATCTTATTTTTTTTGTTTTTTCAACTCAGAATTCGGTTCCCGGGGAACCGAATTCTGAGTTACTTTAATTTTTTTTTTTTTTCGTGTTTCTGGCCCATTTTGGGCAAATTTTGGAAGTGGAACGGCCCGTTCCAAAAGCAGAACGGGCCGTTCTGCTTAAAGACACAGAGGCCTTTTTACGGCCATGCAACGGCCCGTTCCGGAGGACGTTTTCAGGAAGTAGACCTTGGTTTGGAACGGGCCGTTCTGGTTTTGGAACGGCCCGTTCTGGGCAAACAGTAAAAAAAAGATTAAATTTTTTTTTTAAAATAAAAATAATAAAATTAACATAAAAATTATAATAATATCAATTAATCAGGATTCATGAAATAATATTTAATATTAATGTTTAGAAGTTAAGAAACATTTAATATCAGCTATAAATAATATATTTAGACAATCACTTAAGATAATATCTGGCGTTTAAAACGTACAATTATCCCTGAACTATAGGGAATATATTCTCTCTGACTATAATTATCGGATAAAATTTTAACTATTCAATCAATTTTATTAAAATAATATATTTAGACAATCACTTAAGATAATATCTTGCGTTTAAAACGTACAATTATCCCTAAATTATAGGGAATATATTCTCTCCGACTATAATTATCTGATAAAATTTTAACTATTCAATCAATTTTATTAAAATAATATATTTAGACAATCACTTAAGATAATATCTTGCGTTTAAAACGTACAATTATCCCTAAATTATAGGGAATATATTCTCTCCGACTATAATTATCGGATAAAATTTTAACTATTCAATCAATTTTATTAAAATAATATATTTAGACAATCACTTAAGATAATATCTTGCGTTTAAAACGTACAATTATCCCTAAATTATAGGGAATATATTCTCTCCGACTATAATTATCGGATAAAATTTTAACTATTCAATCAATTTTATTAAAATAATATATTTAGACAATCACTTAAGATAATATCTTGCGTTTAAAACGTACAATTATCCCTAAATTATAGGGAATATATTCTCTCCGACTATAATTATCGGATAAAATTTTAACTATTCAATCAATTTTATTAAAATAATATATTTAGACAATCACTTAAGATAATATCTTGCGTTTAAAACGTACAATTATCCCTAAATTATAGGGAATATATTCTCTCCGACTATAATTATCGGATAAAATTTTAACTATTCAATCAATTTTATTAAAATAATATATTTAAACAATCACTTAAGATAATATCTTGCGTTTAAAACGTACAATTATCCCTGAACTATAGGGAATATATTCTTTTCGACAATATAATTATCGGATAAAATTTTAACTATTCAATCAATTTTATTAAAATAATATATTTAAACAATCACTTAAGATAATATCTTGCGCTTAAAACGTACAATTATCTCTGAACTATAGGGAATATATTCTCTCCAACAATATAATTATGGGATAAAATTTTAACTATTCAATCAATTTTATTTAAATAATATATTTTGTTATAAATTAAATTTAAAAAATTAAGGGTCAAATTATCACATTTCACTATCAAATTGAATCCTGATTAATTGATATTATTATAATTTTTGTTAACTTTATTATTATTATATTTTAAATAAAAAATAAAAAATTTAATCTTTTTTTACTGTTTGCTCAGAACGGGCCGTTCCAAAACCAGAACGGCCCGTTCCAAACCAAGGTTTACTTCCTGAAAACGTCCTCCGGAACGGGCCGTTTCATGGCCGTTCCAGATTCAAAAACATGTTAAAATTTTGCCTCTGGAACAGGCCGTTCTGGGCCCGTTTTAATTTAAAAAAAAGGCCTCTGTGTCTTTAAGCAGAACGGCCCGTTCGGATTTCGGAACGGGCCGTTCCACTTCCAAAATTTGCCCAAAATGGGCCAGAAACACGAAAAAAAAAAAGAAAAAAAATTTAAAGTAACTCAGAATTCGGTTCCCGGGAACCGAATTCTGAGCATGAACAGTAATCAGTTCTACATTGGTAAATAAACCTGCAAAGTTGATACTTTTGTAATTTTTTTAAAAAAAAATATTATTTAAGTAAAAATTTCCCAAAATGTCTAGTGACTTTATCAATCTCTGAGCAAATGGTCGAGGGAAAGTTATGGGCCTGCATAGCATATATCGGGATGGAGGAAAGCACTGACTTTGCTAGGCAAAGCCTCCCTGCCCTATTAAGTATTGCTGATTTCCAAGAGTTGAGTCTACTCCGGATTTTATCCAAAACATGAGTGAAGTGGTGTTTGGAAACTCTGCCCTTAATCAAAGGAAAACCCAAATAATTGCCTAGATCAGACACCAAAGGGATGGAAGACATGGAAGCCAATTGATTCTTAATAACCACAGGAAGACATGGATAGTCTTAAAATAAATAAAATTAAATAAACAAAATTAAAAGAGAAGAAAGTATTATTTTTATTTCAAAAAAAAATCATTAATCATTTTATACTGAAATTGTAAAGACATAATAAAATATTAATTATTAATATGAACAATTTTTGAAAAATATAAATAAAAAATTTACTTCAAAATTTCTTTCACAATTCACATTAATAAAATTTCACACATAGAACACTGTAACGAAAATTCACATAAAAAAATTGTTATGCAACATTTCCTCTAAAATTTCACACCCAAAATACTATTTCTATACTATTTAGAACTATATTAATTATTGGTGTAAAATAAACTATATCGATTATAAATTGTGTTACGTTGTGCATTAATCAATAAAAAAAACAAGTATCTTAATATTATTATAGAAAATGGTAAAGATATAATAAAATATTAATTATATTAATTTTGGATTGTTTTAAAATAAACGTAGATAAAAAACATTCAAATATGTAAATATTTTTATTTTTATTTAATATACATACACACACACATATATATATATATATATATATATATATTATTTGAACCACTATATACTATATTAATATAACAAAAATTTTCAAGCATTTATATATTTTTATTAGTTTGTTGTATTTATTTGTTTGGTAATAGACTTTAATAAGTTTTACGATATAATTTTATTGGTTATGCAACAATTTTTTTTTCTTCACATTTTTCACCCAAATTATGTATTTATTATTGAATCTAAAAAAATCATAATTTTTTTTCTTCATATTTGTCGTATTGTCTTACAATCATTAATGAGAGAATTTATTTGTTGTCCATTTAATAACAACCTTTAATAATCACAAACTACTCTTCTGCAATGCACATAAATACATAATACCTCATGTTTTATAAAAAAAAAAAAAATTGTTACAAAAGATTACAAAGAAAAACTAAAAAGAAAAATGGACAAAAATTAACAGTCCAGCCAAGTCCTTAAACCTGAGCCACTACATTGCTTACCACATCCAAAATTATCTCGATCTTAACTCGACCGATGCTTCCTTTAACAAATGAAACTCCGCCGAAGACTTCCCACCCTTTTTTGCCAGAAAATTTGCACAAGAGTTCCTTCTCGGAGTACATGCATGAGAACACATGACCAATTTTGTGTCATTAACTCGCTTAATATGCTCAATATAAACTACATATATGTAATGGACATGGTTCCCCTTGAATCAACTTATCAAATAAAGATAATTTGATTGACATTTCACTTGCAAGTACCCTCGTTTCCAACCTCTAAACCTTTCACAAGGGCCATAAACTCAACATAAATATTATTACTAATTCCTAAACTTCCAAAGTATATATCCCAAAACAAAAGCTCCCAAATGATCACAAACTAAACCAGTAAACCTCGTTGACCCTAGGTTATTAAAAGCATTTCCTTTCACGTTCAAAGTTACCCAAGGTTGCGATGTGGGCACCCAAGGCCCCCCATGAATCAAAGCACCTTGTTTCCCTCCTATAAGAGAGCAGTAAGCTTGGGAAATATAAGAATGCCATGCAATTACCTCAGTTATAATGAGGCCAAGTTCTCCCCCAATCCTTCAAGAAAGAACCGATTTTGAATCTTCCATATTGTCCAAAAAAGTATCACCATTATGTAACCCCTATGAGCACCAATACTTCATAACCATATACTCATTGATTGGTGTGCTTGTGGTGGCTGAGGGGGGCATCTGACCTAGCTGCCACCAGTTGGGATACATGAGAACAAGCCACCAAACAATGGTATCTTGTTTCATCATACTCATTGCAAACTAGACAAACATTGTTTTGAATTATCCTCTTGTTCTTCAAAGTAACTTGAGTAGGAAAAACATCCCAACAAACCTGCCAAAGAAAAAATTAGATGTTCGTAGGGAGTGAAGTTTTCCAAATTCACTTCTAATCTTGCTCCATTGGTCCATCCTCCTGTGATTGTAAGAGCCATTGATACATAGTGCTAATAACGATGTACGTCCCATCCATTTCATGGGATCAAACCCATACATCTGGCACCTGGTCCACTAGAAACATGGAATAGTCCAAGATCTTCATCTGAATGTCATCAAGGAGTATATATTAGCAAGTCCCTCCAAATGCCAAACCCTATTTCTCCAAATATTTGCTACCTTAAGATTAGTATCATTGATATTAATTATTGGTATACGGGAACCAAAAGGTTCCCTTGAAAGCCAAAGGTCAAACCAAAGTCGATTAGAGCCATTCCCCAACTTAAGATGAAAACCCTCCTGTAGCTAGGGAAGTTCCTTCCTCAACAAATTCCATACAGGTGTGTTAAAATGTGATACAAACTTCTAGAATAAGCTAGATCATTATAGAAAATACATAGATGTATGCTAGTAACTACTAGATGATACAAACTTTAGAATTATGTAGATAATTACTGTTCCTGCGTAGAAACACTCCTTCTATTAATCCTTCCTGATAGTCTTCAAATCCTCGGAACCGACCGAATACTGTCTCCGCTGGGTGGGGAGGGTACCTGCAAAGGCACTTCAACGATCAAGTAAGTATTCGATATGGAGCAATGAATGCTTTTATATGGAATAAATCGTACCTCATTTATGTCCCATCACCTGTGTATTTATAGTGACATGTTTGGGCCTGGTGGGCCTTCCGTCTTGGGAGATGGATAATACCTTGATTAGCCTTAATCCTTCTTAATCAGGTGTGATAATTCATGTATAATAGATATCTTAATCTGTTATGTATTTCATGTGGCTTGTCTCTTCTGGATCTTCGTTCAAGTATAAGGCCGAAGGGGGGTTTGGCCAAGCTTGAGGCCAAAAGGGTATTCGGCCAGGCTTGGGGCCGAGGAGGTATTCGGCCAAGCTTGGGGCCGAAGAGGTATTCGGCCAAGCTTGGGGCCGAAGAGGTATTCGGCCAGGCTTGGGGCCGAGGAGGTGTTCTTGGATATTCTTTATTCTTCCGCTAGGGTTCTTCCTTCTTTTACTGTCAAGGGGATGCTAAGTCATTTTTGTGTAGAAACCGAGGGGGTGTTCGGCTAAGTTTAGGACCGAGGGGGTGTTTGGCTAAGTTTAGGACCGAGGGGTTTGTTACATGTTTTACTCCACCTTTCGAGGTAGAGGGGATTCAGCAATCTCTTTTCGGCCACCTCCTCGGGCGAAGGGATAGGGTATGAGCGGGGTCCCCAATGGTTTAGGTGCCTTTATCGTCCTATCGTCCGACCGAGGGGTGTATCCTAGTACAATTACATATAGATAGAAAACTCTAGAATAGATATTTCTAGAGTTTTCTACATAAAACATGAATGATGTGTTGAGGCCTATAAATAGGCCATGTACTCAACATTTGTACCAAGCAACTAGTAAGTCATTTCCACTACTCAAATCTATTCCAACTATTTCTCTAAACTAGTTTTCCTCTCAACTAAGCCTATCATTATAAATTTGCCTCCCCATTCCTTCTACCAATAAAATAAGTTTTTACTATTTGATAATTCATAAACTAATAGTGGTACCAAAGTTACGTTCGGTCATCTACTGGGCGTAGAAATATTACCCCACTACTTCCAAAAAATTTTTTCCCAATATTCTACCCACTTTAAAAAAAAAATTCTAATCCATGGCTAACACCATTCAACCATCATCTATCCCTATTCCCATTTTTAATGGTGAAAATTATGATTTTTGGAGTACAAAAATGAAGACATATTTCACCTTCCAAGATTTATGGGACTGTTATAATTGCAAATGAGTGAAAACAAATTAGAACAACACAATAAAATAAACGTAGTAAGAACAATGATTAAGAAACAAGGATTGGTTCAGGAGCACTTGCTAACTCGTAGATCTTCTTATGATAAATGCGATTCTAATTTCATTATTTTCACGTTCATTAAGTAATTCAACAAGATTCCTCAAGGTTGAATCCTAAAGTCATTAAGCTCAAAACATGATTCCTCTATGTTTTAAGTTTAACACTTCGCATTAAGAACAATGACTTGAACAATGTGACTAACCAAATCAAGTCTATTCCTAGAACAAGAAATGATTAGGTGCAAGATTCAGTTCGGGTTTTCGAAAACGTTTTCCAACTGGATTCAAAAGCCAAAAATCATACAACGGGTGATCAAGCCGATATAAGCATTAAGGGAAGAATCAAGCACAAATAATGAGATCAAAATGCACTTAAGAAAATGCATCTATTTTTTAAAATACAAAATTTTAGTTCTTCCATCAACTTATTGTTAAAATTTTGACATTATTTGATGATGTGTCACCACTTAAGAAATCTGATATTTAGTAACGTGACATATAGAGATAAAAAATAAAAACAACATTCTAAAATTTTTTGTTTGTATATATATTTACAATAATTAATATTTATTTTATTAATAAAAATTTATTTGTATATATTTTTTTATTTCTAAATGTCATGTTACTAAATGTTATATTACTTAAACATGAGTAAACGTTAAAACTTAGTTATTAGTAATAGATGTTAATTTGATAGAAAAATTAAAATTTTGTATTTTTAAAATTAAAGGACCAAATAACTCTATTTTAAAATAGAGAAACCGAAATTATAGATTGATAAAATCAGAAGAACCAAAATGAAAATTAGTCCAATTTTTTCAGCTAAATATGCCATTAATAATACAATAAATAAAATTAATATATAAATCATGTTACCACAACATCAATTAACATTAATCATAATATATTTTTTATTATAAATAATATATAATTTTACTATAATTTTTCTTTTATAGATATCAAAATTTGAATCCAAGGTTATATATATATATATATATATATACTACTTTAACCTCTTCAATGATTCTTATAACTTTACTATAATTAATTTACATTATTATTATTAAATTAAAATTAATGTGTATATTTTTATTATAACAACACATTATTACGATTATTTAGGACAAATTGATATTAAATAATTTTTAATTGATATAAAAAACCCATTAGAAGCCTCATTTGCCTTTTTTATTAGAAGCTTTACAATTGCTTAAAGGAAAACTTTCTCTAGTTTGTTTTGCCCTCTGACAAACATCACAAGCTTTATTCCCTATCATATTGCTCTTATTGCTAGCATTCAAGATCATCTAAGTAATTTGCAATGAAGGATGCCCCATCTGTTTGTGCCAAAAATCAAACATAGAAACTTCTTCCACCTTGAAAACTTTCTCACGATGAATCCCTCTAAAATAATAGAGCCCATTTCTTTGTTCACCCACTCCAATCAGCATCCTCAAAGTGCAATCTTGCATAACACATAAAGAGTTAGTGAACTGGACTACACAATTTGTATCATCTATTAATTGCGACACTGATATCAAATTGCAATTCAAACTAGGCACATATAAAACTTTGCTAATTTTCTATCCTCTTTCAAGGATCACATCTCCTTCTTTAGTTACAACAACGTCCTTTCCGTTTGGCAATCCCACAGGACATTCCTGCACAATTTTTGTTCTATGCAGAAGCCCTATATCAATAATCCATGTTGTTTCTTTACCTGACATTCTTTCAGTTGTGTTTCCCTTGTGATTGTTCAAGATATCTACCAAAGTTTGCCACTATTCATTGCTCAAACCCATTAGCCCTCCTTTATTTGCATATGTTATATTCATGGATGTCCCTCCATTGGAATTTTGAGCATCATTGGCACGTATAGTCATGCCTTCCCCACGACCTTGATGTCCACTTCATGTTTGGTGTTTTTGTCCTTTCCCACGTCCAATTATCTTTGTTTCATGGCAAGGCCTCTCTCCCCACCAATCTGGATACCCAACCAACTAGAAACAATTCGTTGCATCATGTCCTGCTTTATTACAGTTTAAATAGAACATGACTTTCTCTCTTCCATCACCTCGTCCCTTCGTTCTCCCTGCTGTTTGTACTGCCAATTCAACAACTTCTGCTCGCTCATCTTTGCTTCTTGCAATAGTCTTCATTTGTTCTTCTTGAACCAATGTAGTGTACACCTGATGCAAAGATGGAAATGGGTCAGTAGCCAGAAGATTTGAACGTACTATGCCATAAAGAGAGTCATCTAATCTTTTCTTCTTCTCTATGCTTCTCCAATTTTGTTGCAATATCACATTTGCAGTTCCCACATGTGCAGGTCAATATCTGTTGATAGTTTGTTAGTTCATCCCACAGTGTTTTGAGTAGGCATGACAATCTAACCCGCCCCGATTTGGACGGGGAAAACCCGTGTATTGGGTTTGGGTTCGGGTTCGAGTTTTCCTTGATTGATAAAATCAGGGGCGGGGGCGGGGACGGGAATATTAATATCCGCTCCGCCCCCGCCCCCGCCTCGCTTAATAATATATTTAAAAAATTATTTGTATATAAATATAAAATAAAATTAGAAATATTTATATGTAAAAATTTATTATTTTACTTTTATTTTATTTTATTTTTAAAATTTGTTCATATTTATTTAAAAGAAAAAAAAGGAAGAAAAAAAATAAGAGCGAGGGCGGGGGCGGGGTAGGGAAAATCGAACGGCGGGGATGGGTATACAGATTTTACCCCCAGCGGGTATCGAGGGCGGGGGCAGGGATGGGGAACGTAAAATGTAACGACCCGCTATGGTCTCTACACTTAGTAGAATCGCACTACTGCTAGTGAAACTAAGAGAAATATTAAGCTGGATAACTCATACATACATGTACAAATAAAAATGAAATAACTAAGTTTCTGGTTATAAAATAGAACTCCATATATGTACAGTGATCCCAAAAATAATATTCCCTAGTGCCGGTCAAGCACAGACCAAACCGTTACCCAAAATGGTAACTCTAACACAAGGATCAAAACTTCCCGTCTTGCAGCGAACACCTCAACTCCAAGCTAGCCCTGACCAGCTCCCATACCAAGTATGATCATCGCAGTTCCACCACATGGAAACAGAAGGGTAAGCTAGAGTTCAAAACCAATCATACAAGTACAGAATAAAATCTATACTACACATCATCCAACTATCAATCATATTCATAGAGTCACACCATACACTCTATCCAATACTACTCATGCATAAAACAATCCACCAATCATGAAGTCAAACACCACACTTCATCATATTAATAATCATGCAATAAATGCATCTCATGAAAGATATCAATGCATATCAATCATCTAATGCATCGTCACGCATACACCTAGGAGATCTCCATAACAATAGAGCTGTATAAGTAACATTCCATCCTACCGAAACCACCTCAACCGTTTTCACGCCCAATGCGCCCGCTCGGTCACAGCTAAACAGGATATAATCCTCACTCAGGTTTACTCGGATGATGTCACTTACACACTTGGAAGTCCAGATCCACCGTCAGGTATAGCACAGCTGGGTACAGGCTTACCACGACCTTGACATGCATAACCAAGTCAATTGTGGAGTTCACCCACCGACTATCCGCAAGGATCCACGCACCTTCCCGAGTACTTGGTTAAGGGAATAACCCTCGACCTCATACCCCGCTCCAACACTAGCTAAGGACTTAGAGGAGACTCACTCAACCCAGTGGCCTATCTGAGCACCACTCTCCCAAATCCAGTGGCCTCCCTGAGCACCACTCTCATATATCAGTGGCCTATCCAAGCACCACTCTCAAGAGACTCTATGTGAGCTCTTCCAGTTCGAAAATATTTTTCCTCTCCTCAAGTCCTAGGATAGACTCATGCCATAAGGCATCACATGCAATCATGCATCATACATCATACATGGTCTACCCACCATCATGATCAACAATCATACACATGTCATAAGACATCACATGCAATAATTCATCATACATCATACATGGTCTACCACATTATGATCAATAAACATACCTATATGAACATATACACATGTCATATCATATTCAACCATTCATACGTATCATCACAAGCATACATATGAATCATACCTCACCATACATCATATATCATACATACATGATCTAAAACTTTGACTTTAAACATGCATAAACATCAATTTAAATCAATTATTTATAAATATAATCACGCTCGGCACAGTCAGCTCGCGCCTGGCCTAACACCAACCCAAGAGCTCTAAGCTCTTCCACGCTCGGCCTAATCCCAGTCAGAGAGTTTCAAAAATCTCATCCAAACCAACACATCCAGCCACATGCAAACACAAAACACAATGCATAGGCTCCATACAACTCAAAATAAACTTAAGTCTCACATGCATCCAACCTATGCATCAAAATCATCAAAATCTTCCTTTTTCTCAAAACCCCAAAAAAATGAGATTTTCTTCAATCCATCTATGGATTCTCAACATTCATGCATCAATTGAGTTTCCAAACTCACATGCAACCTAAACAACAAACATTCTAGCTTCCCTCACCTGAAGATTGGCTCAAAATAGCCAATAACTGAGAAGAAGTAGAATTCCCTTCCGAAGCTCAACCCGGAACTTCAATCCTCCCAAAGCAAGCTTCCTAATCTAAATTTCAAGAAAAGATAGAAGACATTAGTGATCTAGAGAAAAAAAGGAATCATACAGAGAAATTCGAGAGAGAAAGGAGCTCACAGACCCAGAGTCCTTCTCTCTAAAACTTCTCTCTAAAAACCTCGTTTTCTCCTCAACCACAAACCCCTATTTAGAGAAGTTCCGGAGTGGCCAAAAAGGTCTGTTCCGAATCTGGAACGGCCCGTTTTGCACCCTCGCATCACATACAAAAATCACATGCAGAGCAGCCTGTTTTGAAATTAGAACAGGTCATTCTGGGACTCATCCAGAACGGCCCGTTCTCCATCCAGAACGGCCCGTACTCCCTTCGGAACGGCCCGTTTTGGGGTTTGGAACGAACCGTTCTCCCTCCAGAACGGCCTGTTCTCAGCTACGTTTTATAGATCAATTCAGTAGCTTGGAACGGCCCGTTCCAGTTTAGGAACGGCCAGTTCTAGGCTACTGAATCACCCATATTTTTTTAAAGCTTACTATGTTACATAAAACCCGCCCCTGCCCCGCCCCGTTGCCATGCCTAGTCTTAGACGCTTGTTTTTCGAAAATATAATTTTAATGAAGACTTTGTCACAATCTTTTGTCTTATAATTTTAATATTTTTAGTTATTATCAAAATAATATCTAGGGGTGTGGATGTTTTAAGCCTTTAGTTATTACAATTCACCTGCTCAATTTTTAGACCTTTATAATGTTTACAAACTCATATTTATAAACCATTAATTAAATATATAAGTATTACTATAAAATTTATCAAATAATAGATGATATTACCTTACTGTTAATGTAACACTAAGCCCTTTCTTTTTCTCCTCTGAACTTTGAGAGTGTTTAAGAGTGTGGAGGTGGCTAGAGCATTCTTTTTCCTTCCTTCTCTATGGATTACCTGTGAAAAAGGGGGAAACAAGTTATGGTGGCTCGTGATTTCTTTCAACTTTGGAGCTATGTCATTTGGGGCTTAGAAAATTTTCTCTCTTATTCCTTTTCTCTTTTGCTTTCAAAAAGCTTAAACCCTATTTTCTTCTTCTTTCTCAGAGAGTTTGGAATTGAGGTAAGAAAAACTAGAACTCAAATTGTTGTTATATTTTAAATTGAATGTGGTTGAATCATTATGAAAGATGTGATTCGTGACTAAGTTGGTTGAATTTAAGTAGATTGCTTGTTTAGTTGGGGTTGTGGATGTTCTTGAATGAGTTGGGAAAAAATGGGTGATCTTGGTATCCTTGATGGTTGCCCGTGGTATTATATGAAATTTTTTAGTTGCATTTGTAACACCCTAATTTTTATAAAATTATATTAATATTATGTAGTATTTATTTTAATGTTTTAATGTGTTTATTATAAGGATTTTTAATATTATTTAACTATTTGATATGAACTTTATTTTTATATAAAACATATGTTATGTTTACTAAAAAGGATAAGTATATTTTATATTATATATCTGTTTTGTGTGACCTCTATTTTAATATAAGACATGATTTTTAATTAATATTTGGATTATTTTCTATAAGACTATTTTTATGAAAATATGTTTTTATCAAGAATTATAGTTATGTTATTTTTTTAAAAGAAGGAAATATGTTTAATTATTTTAATTATTTTATGAGAAGGGAAGGAGGGATGTAGTGATTTTTGCTAAATATTATTATTATTATTATTGTAGACACCCAATTTTGTCCGGGGCATACAAACAACAAGATAGGATATTAGAGGGCCCAAAAGCCCAAATCAACTATTTTTAGTGGCCCGGAACGGGCCGTTCTAAAATCGGAACGGGCCGTTTCCAAGTCCAGAACGGGTCGTTCTTGAATTGCAATAGGCCGTTTCGAGGCTCCAAAAAGGCTTAAAAGTTGTAGGTTGGAACGGGCCGTTCTAGACCAGAACAGGCCGTTCCAAACCAACCAAAGGGCCTAAAAACTTGGTTTAGAACAGGCCGTTCCTAAACCAGAACGGGCCGTTCCAAGAGGTTAAAAAGGCCTAACAAACCTAGTTTGGAACGGACCATTCTGGGAAGGGAATTTAGTGTTAATTTGTACTCCAGAACGGGTCGTTCTCATTTCAGAACGGGCCGTTCTGGTTTCCTGAACGGACCGTTTTGATTTCAGAACGGGCCGTTCTAGGGTACAAAATTAACACATAATGTTTGGATCCGAAACGGGCCGTTTCCAATCCAGAACGGGTTGTTCCGGCCCACATCTGATGCCTATAAATAGAAATATCGGGCACAGTTCTCAAGGCTCTCAAAAATTTCGTTCAAGACTCGTTAGAGCTCAAAATTTCTCTCTCTCTCTCTCTTATTATATTTCTTGAGATTTGTGAGGCATTTGTGTAGTGTGAAAGGTTGTCACAAAGCACCTAGAATTTCCATATCGGAAGATTTAACAAAGCTTGCTACGAGGTATTTCAATCAATCTTCTTCTCTCTCTTTTATTTCTTTTTTCTAATAAGTATTGTTATAATAAAAGCAATCATGTAGATATTTTAGAGTCAATTGTTTAATTTAAATTTCAAGAATGTAAATAATCATTAATAAAAGGGATCTAATATTTAATTTATTAATTCTTATCTCATTAACTTCATCATAGGATACCGATTGAGGGCGTTGTAGGAGTGCTTAATACCTTCCCTACACGCAACCGACCTTCGAACCCAATTCTGGTTATCAAGGCCATTATTGAATTTTTAAAAACCTTTTCTTTTTCCAATATTTTGAGTAAAACATTGGTGGCGACTACATAGAATCTATTGTCAAAACCATTGATTAAGGATTAGTCTGGTGTCCGGACATTCCTTAATTGATGAGATCTTTAAAAGGATGTCAAAATCATTAGTTGCGGAATCGAAAATTTTCGGGTTGCGACAGATGGCGACTCCATTGGGGAAGTTTTAAGAGGGTCAAGCCCAAATAAATGATGAAGTTAATAAAATAAGAATAATAATTTAAATATTTTTCCCCTTTACTTTGTTTGTTTTATTTGCTTGGCTTTAATATCTGTTTGCCTGTTTAAATTTTGCACTTGTTGGAATACAAATTGTACACAAAACCTTTGCACACAACAGTTCCCCTTACACCCGGGGGCATGAGGGTATTAAACATAGGGAGTGGTTGACGTACGACCGACCCAAGTTTGGCCTTGGAGCCTGCGAGCCTTGTTGAAAATCACACTCAAGGTGATAACCGGTTACTCTAGCCTGAAATACTACGACATACCTTAGAGTTTGCCAGGTGACGGCGACAGAGATACTGTGTCCCTATAATAGAGGCACCTTGAGGGCCTTAAGACCGGTGAGATTAGAACTGTCCTATACAACGCACTTTTCTTGACATGGACCACAAACCAAGGATTTAAACATGATTGTTTGTGGGTGTAGGTTGATTGAGCATATGTGTGCATTTGTTTGTATTATTTGGTCTAATAAGAGTGGATTGAAATTTTAAAACAAGCAAACTAATAATAAAAAATAAAAAAAATAGAGAAATTTATACCCCTTTTTTACATTCTTAGGTCATCATATCGTAACATCATATAAGTAGTTTCCTTTCCAAAAAAATATATGTATAATAGCTTTTAAAAAAAAATATTCTTATCATGCATCATATCCCATAGTTAATCAAAACATGATAAAGTTTAGGCAAAAAAAATGGCATGCATTCTAGGTTAAGATTAGGTAGTAGCAACATGTAGAGAAAGTTAAGAAAAGTGAATGCTCTAATAAATGACAAAGCCCAAATCAATTTAAAAAAAAAAATTACTACGGTTGGGCCCTTGCTTTGATATGTTCGTTAAAGTAAGTCCTCTTAGAATCTAATATAGATTCTAGCTTAATACTATCAAAATCTATTTGAGCATTCACAAATAAACAAATCAATGAGACTGATATTTATTATTCTCAACTTTCTCTTCATTCTGCATTGCATTCATTTAGAACATAACCTTCTTATAAGAGAATAAATGAGAATAAAAAAGGGAAATCAACCTATGTGCGTTAGTCGGAAGTAATGGAAAGTAAGTCGCCAGTAGCCAAGCCCACACGATGGAACGGGGCACGCTCAATGGTGAAACTAGTTATTATCCAAGGGGGCAAAGGGAAAGGAATGCCAAAATTAACTATCAAGACGTCGGGCCTTTCCCCATACAACAAGGATGAAGCTGTGTTGGGGGCCCACAAGAATCCAAGCATCATTATCAAATGACCCATTCAACATTACTAAGGAGGAGACAAATCTCAAACGTGTAGGGCAAGTGGATGGAATTTTCTTATCAAGATAATTTCAATATGGAAAAGGATATCATGTTTGAAGACATTGTTTTTCAAAAGCCCGCTAGGACGAAAACCCGCAAAGGGCGTCCTAGGAAAAAATTAGGGTTCAAAGAAAAAATAAAAAAATAAAGAAAATCAAAAGTCCCGATAGGATACGTCTTATGCAAAAGTTAGGGATACAAAAAAGATAATGTCTTTCAGAGTTGAAATTCGAAAGTTAGTATTCCTTTCAAGAAAAAAAGAGAAACAAGACTCCATGAAAATTCTATGCCAAAACTCTATTGTCGCTCCTACCTACAGTCACCTCCTATGAAGGGCCATAGATACATCAAGAAAGTGGAGGACTAGCTCTATAGTCAAATCACCTAGGCCTCTCTAAGGGGCAACCTCCTTCTACTTCTCTGTGTGTGAATCACGAACTCAGGGCATGCTCGGGCCTTTGAGCTACATTAAAAGGGCACGTGTAAATCAAAAAATATTATCTTTAATATGCCATATATCTTTTTACTTCAATTCTTTTCCTCCTTTAACATTTTGAGCCTTGTCAACAAACCTTAAATGAACAAGCACATTTGAAATAGGGATGTCGCTAAAAACAATGGCTTAATACCCGATAAGGAACACATAAAGATCAATCAATTTTGGCATGACTTGTGGATAGAGGTCCAAACGAAATCAGTGCAAGGGGCATCCCCTTTAATGAAGGAATGAAAAATGATCACAAATGTTGTAGAAAAATAAAAAGCCTGGCAGGAAACCCACTAAGGGGGCTGCACAAAAATTAGGGCAAGGTCCGCTAGGAGACTCACAAACAAAAAGGGTAACCTAGGCAAAAGTGAGGATCGAAAAGAAAATGTCTGCTAGGAAACACATCCCAAGCTACCTAGGCAAAAGTTAGGACAAAGCAGCATCCTGAACTGAAAACCGAGAGGCAGTTTGGGAAGATCATTTAACCAATAAGCAATCTCAAGTCATCCTTTAACTTTGAAAGGAATACTAAGTTAATGTGGAAAATGCTTTCCTTACTTTGAATGTGCTTGTTCATCAGCCTAAACCACGTAGCCTACCTTTGCCAGCCATTTTTTC
Source organism: Cajanus cajan (assembly GCF_000230855.2). Classification (NCBI taxonomy): domain Eukaryota; kingdom Viridiplantae; phylum Streptophyta; class Magnoliopsida; order Fabales; family Fabaceae; genus Cajanus; species Cajanus cajan. The sequence goes on from NC_138521.1 coordinate 56,355,618, forward strand.
TAAAATACATCTTTTTAAAAACAATCCTTTCTAACAAAACTTCTGCAAAAAATATATATGTATATATCCCCTTCCTCTCTTTCCTCTTGACCTATATGGCATTAAGATAAATTTGAGAGATACATGGAATATGCACAGTGAACACTTACAGGAAAAAGTTGGAGGTGTCCTAGAACAGAGTCTAGGTACACCTGATCTAAGGGCTAACATATCATATCCGGTACAAGCGAGAGGGCTGAACTACACAAACCTCAGGTTCAAGAAGCAACAATGAATTCGACAAGGCTAAAGGCTAACAATCCATGTCATTGATCAATGCGCATAGATTAATTTCTTGAAAGTAAGAATAACTTTGCATTTTAAGCATTAGCATAGAAGCATCATTGCATAGCATGCATATGGCCCAAGTGTGCATAAAAGGGTATAAGCTCAAAAACAAAAATAAAATTGAAAAAACCAATCCATTCCTACTTTGCATTTTCTTTTGCATTCTTTGTGTGTGTCTATCCATCACTTGCTGGAGGAATCAAGAGGCCGAAGCACTCATAAAAAAAAAAGATCAACTATATAGTGCCTTAAGAGTCGAGATCATGTCAAAAAGCATAGCCCCAACAAGGGCATTCCATACAAGTGGTTTCATATAGCCACCAAGAAAAAAAACACATCAACAACAAGACGGGATAGGACCGAAGTTGACCGAATAAGCAAGCCCATAAGCATGAAGAGGCCATCGCGCCCTACTCCTCAACTGAATGAAGGATGATCTAAAAGAATGCTAAGACCAAGAATGATTTCCTCACCAAAGCCAGGAGTGGCTTCCAAAATAATACTCATTCAGCAAATAACATCATGGGAATAGATCCGTCCACCAATGATGACAATAAAAAAACAAAAACAACATGAGAAAAAGGCAAGTTTCATAAATGTTGAAAAAGCCGAAGCATTTAGAAAAATAGCAAAAAAGGAAACCTTCAAACATGAAAGAGTCAAAGCTAAACAAAAAATGAAATTAAAAAAAAAAAAACCTACCACAAGCAGACGCCTGGAGAGGCATCACAATACTCACATGGCAGGGGCAACACCAGAATCTCTATCAACCATCTACTCCTTTGCCTACCAACACAAAGGAACCACTTATCAACAATCCTCGTCAAGGGGCAATCACATCATCAGCACCAGCAGACAGCCTGGAGAGGCTATGAAAATACTACGGCCTGGAGAGGTTATGAAAATACTACGGCCTGGAGAGGCTATGAAAATATTACGGCCTGGAGAGGCTGCGAAAATACTACGGTCTGGAGAGGCTACAAAAATACTATGGCTTGGAGAGGCTATGAAAATACTATGGCCTGGAGAGGCTACGAAAATACTACAACAACAAAGAGGGTTACCTACCTTTAGAATGGGCCGGCTGAAGCCCTAAATACCAGTCCAGCCTGGAGAGGCTGAGCTTAGAATATACTCCCTCTTTAACAAGCTACAAATAAAAGGAACACACTATCATGAAGCAAGCATAAGTAGTAGGATGCATCGACATCAAAGCCAGAAGCCTAGATGGTACAATTTTACCATCCTTATCACCCGATGGAGCATATAAACCAACACTCATTTGCTCTTAGGGACAAGGATACAGGTAAACACCATCTACCCAAAGGAAATGGTGTTGGGGGCATCTACACTATTGAAGCAAAAATGAAGATTCAGACCCAACAACAAAAGAAGTGACATGGAGTATTCACATGGATCCCGAAGCCTAGGCGGTACAAGTTTACCATCCTTGAACACCCAACGGGGCATACAACTCGACATTCAACTACCCTTAAGGGCAAGGATACCGGTAAGCACTGTCTACCCGAAGGAAACAATGTGAAGATATCTATTGTAAAAAAAAAAGCGAAGACCCAGATCTCCACCTCACTATCACATGAAAAAAACAGAGCATCTACTCGAAGACTGAAGATCAGGTGTATAGTTTGTCACCTGTGTTACCCCATAGAGTATGCAACCCAACACTCGGTTGCTCTAAAGGGTAATCATACGAGCAAATACAGCTATCCAAGGGAAGCAACGTAGAAGCATCAACACAGAGACGATAAGAAGACTCAGACGAAATGTCTACGTCTTTACTTGCCTTTGGAAAAGCAACATAGCTATTTCAAAGGACAAGTAAAGAGGGGAAGCTATAGACACCCAATTTCGTCCGGGAGCATACAAACAACAAGATAGGACATCAGAGGGCCCAAAAGCCCAAATCAACTATTTTTAGTGGCCCAGAACGGGCCGTTCCAAAATCGGAATGGGTCGTTCCCAAGTCTAGAACGAGTCGTTCTTGAATTACAACGGGTCGTTCCAAGGCTCCTAAAAGGCTTAAAAATCGTAGGTTGGAACGGTTCGTTCCAGACCAGAACAGGCTGTTCCAAACCAACCAAAGGGCCTAAAAACTTGGTTTGGAACGGGCCGTTCCTAAACCAGAACGGGCAGTTCCAAGAGGTTAAAAAGGCCTAACAAACCTAGTTTGGAACGGGCCATTCTGGGAAGGGAATTTAGTGTTAATTTGTACTCTGGAACGGGCTGTTCTCATTTCAGAACGACCCGTTCTGGTCTCCTGAATGGACCGTTCTGATTTTAGAACGGGCCATTCTAGGGTACAAAATTAACACATAACGTTCAGATCTGGAATGGGCCGTTCCAAATCCAGAATGGGCCGTTCCGGCCCACATCTGATGCCTATAAATAGAAATCTCGGGCATAGTTCTCAGGGCCCTCAAAAATTTCGTCCAAGACTCCTTAAAGCTCGAAATTTCTCTCTCTCTCCTATTGTATTTCTTGAGATTTGTGAGGCATTTGTGTAGTGTGAAAGGTTTCCACAAAGCACCTATAATTTCCATATCGAAAGATTTAACAAAGCTTGCTACGAGGTATTTCAATCAATCTTCTTCTCTCTCTTTTATTTCTTATTTTTTAATAAGTATTGTTATAATAAAAGCAATCATGTAGATATTTTAGAGTCAATTTTTTAATTTAAATTTCAAGAATATAAATAATCATTAATAAAGGGGATCTAGTATTTAATTTATTAATTCTTATCTCATTAACTTCATCATAAGGTACCGATTGAGGGCGTTGTAGGGTGCTTAATACCTTCCCTACACGTAACCGACCCCCGAACCCAATTTTGGTTATCAAGGCCATTATTGGATTGTTAAAAACCTTTTCTTTTTCCAATGTTTTGAGTAAAACATTGGTGGGGACTCCATATAATCTATTGTCAAAACCATTGATTAAGGATTAGTCTGGTGTCCGAGCATTCCTTAATTGATGAGATCTTTAAAAGGATGTCAAAATCATTAGTCGCGGGATCGAAAATTTTCGGGTTGCGACAATTATTATTATTATTATTTATTTTTATTATTTTTAAGAAAGGAGGTTGTTAGGAGTTATTTTCACGCTTCTCACTTTCTCCTTCTTTTCTATGCGTGTGCTTTTAAGACTCAAGAGAAACATGAAGAGGAGGTCACTGGAGAACCGTATGTGATAGCTCAGTCGTATCACTATCAAACAATTCTAGGTTCCTCAACAAATTTCTGTAATATAGAGGACTTAACCTAGGTCATCTCTCAAGGACACAAGCACATTATATTTTGAATTTAATCATGTATGTAAATCAATTTAGAACTCAGGGGGAAAAGATTTTCCAGCAAACAATTAGAGCAAAGCATTAAGAAAGCAAAGAAATCAAATCAACACAAAATTTCAGTAGAATAGAAATTCGGTTCAAGGTTTCAATTCCTACGGTATAATCATCATTGTTCACAACAAATACGAATTATTAATCCATCTAATTCAATCCGAAATTAATCCAAACAGTAATCTAAATCTAGATTGTGAATTTTATTAAAACAGAAACTACAATCGCACATTCCAAATTTCAACAAAATTCAAGAAAGTAACCGATTGAATTAGGGATTTAGGTTATTTCTAATTAGAAAATACTTCTTCTCATTTTCATTTAGGGTTCAAAACAGAGATTCAATATCATGAAAAACAGAATTTACACTAAACAAAAAAAAGAGAAGAAGAAAGAATTCGTTCGGTAAAAATTAGAAACTCAAATTTACCGTAGTTCTTGAAACCTTAACCCGATTAAGGAATTAGCCGTGCCTCATTATCATGTTGCAGCAAATTCCAATTGAGAGAAGAAATTCCGTGAGAGAGAAAAGGATTCGTGTAAAGAGAGAGTGAGGGAGAAGATGAGAAGTTTCTAAAGAGAGAAGAGAGACTTTTGAGAGAAACTTCTTGAGGAAGTTATCTCAAATCTGAAAATCTAAAAAAATGAATTGTCCAAGACCCAACTCCTGAGTCATTACATGCTTTTAAAGACAAAATAATGGGTCTAAAACCAAAGGTCCAGTCCACTAATTACAATTCAAAAGCCTAATTAACTAAACAAAACAGTTTCATGACAAGCTGAACAATCAAGTGCAGCGCCGCGACCTTAAAGCACAATTTTGGGTCTGAAAATGTCCAAACTGGGCTTTTCGTCCAACATGTGAATTGTAGATCTCCGTCTTATCTTTACAGGGACACCAAGTTTGCCAAATTCCGAGTTGAATAGCTCTAGATATGGCTTGTACAAGAAACTGTGTCAAAACAGGAAATTCTTACGGAAAATTAGTAAAATTTATAACTAATTCCTAAATGATTCACTAATGCAAATCTGAACTAAAACATGAATAAAGGCTACTAAAAAGAATCAAACAAGGTAAAATCACATAAAGAAAGATATACTAAAATATGACTATCAGTATGCGCTTTGTCTTCTACTCATCAAGGTAAAGGGGGAGTGAGAAACCTCACTCGGGGGTGTGGGAATAACTGTTGGGTAGCAAGATTAGCCTCTAATCCCTTGCTTGATGTATGCCTATAGGAACAGACACTTTATGAAAGTTTCTGTTTTATTTTCTGATTGTTCTGTTGTGTTCCTTGTGTGATTCTAAGTGTGAATATGTGTTCAATTTCAATAATAGATAAGTTTTGATATGGATTAGAGTGTTCTATGGGTTCTTACGAAAAACCTTATGAGAAACAGACAAATTTTGAATATTTTCTGTTGTGTTCTCTGATGAGTATTAAGCATGAATGTATGTTTAATTTTGAGTTTAAATATGCTTTGATATGGATTAAAGTGCCTTTTGGGTTCCTATGAGAAACCCTATGAGAAACAGACAAATTTTGAACGCTTTCTATTTTTGCTTCTGAGTTTTCTGTTGTGTTCCTTGATGTTTGCTGAGTGTAAATGTGTTTAATTTCAAAAATAGACAAGTTTTGATATGAATTAGAGTGTTCTGTGGGTTCTTGTGGGAAACCCTATGAAGTGAAATTAGGATATGATCTTTGGATGAATTTTGAGGCATTATATGTAAAATTGATGATGGATTCATGTTTTGGATAATATTTAAAGTGTTTTGACCAATTAAAATATTATATTAACTAGTTGGTTGTACAAAATACATGAAATCATGAAGTTGAATCTATGGCCTTTATGTTTCGTATATTATGAATTTCGAATTGAATGGGTATGATGTTGGATAATTTCTTGGTATGGTTTATGTGCTATTGTGATGTATATGACTACGAGAAGTTCCTTGTATGAGACTATGTGAATATGACGTGAAAATGTGAAAAGTGAACATATGATCTATGATATGATATTATGAGATATTGTGACATGAGGTATGATGAGATGTGATAAGTAAAATGTTGAATCAATGAAATAGTGAATGTGTGACATGCATCATGTGCATATATGACTTCAGGTGTGCCGCTTAGGCTGCATGCCAGTGATGTATTGAGTTATTTTAGGTGTACCTTGGGTCACCAGTGATGTATTGAGTTATTCCAAGTGTGCTGCTTAGGCCGCATGCCAATGATGTATTGAGCTATTTTAGGTGTACCTTGGGTCACCAGTGATGTATTGAGCTATTCCAGGTGTGCTGCTTAGGTCGCATGCTAGAGATGTATTGAGCTAGTCTATGTGTACCTTTGGTCACCAATGATGTATTCATGAATGAACGTGCCCCCAAATATGTTGTTGTAGCAGCATACCAGTAATGAGAAATGTGAAACTTTCATATGGCGCCACATGCATGCATTTATGAGTCAAGTTCATGACATTATTGCATGATAAGTGAATGTATATGTATTAATGTATCTATAACTTGAGAGTTATGCTTGGTTATGTGTAACTTGTGTGGTATTTGTTATGATTGTGTGTGTGTTGCCTAACATTTATTTCTACATCTGAACTAGAGTGAGATGTTTCTCACTCCCTTGTTGCTTTATGTGTATTTTTATTGTGTTGTAGATGATCATCAGCATGAGGATATTGGTGATGAGATTTAAGTCTCATTGTGGGATGTGCTCTGATAGGACATATGACATCGAGGCTTAATTAGGATTAACATTGAAGTTTCATTACTGTTATTGTGTTTTGGAAAGATTAATGTTTTATTTTGTCATCATTTTTGCATTTGACTATGATTTGCGAAATATAAATGTGAACTTTTTATCTATGTGTTTTGGAACCTTGTTTCGATTAAGAAAGTTTTATTTACCCAGGAATGTACTTTATATTTATTGTGTATTATGTATGTGGGGTAGAGGGTGTCACAACATGTATGAATTTGGTGACGAGAAAGAGTTGTAGAGGGTGTTTAGGAAGAAAATTTGTAAAGTATAGTTGAGAAAGAAAAGAGAAACCATGAATATGCAGAAAAAATTCTACACTCAACGTTGAAGCATTGGTTTTGGCATTGGAAATACCTCAAATAAGAGGTTCAAATTGAGATCCAACATTGCAATGGTGAAATGAGTGTTACAACGGTGAAGAAGGAGGTTTGCAGAGATCCAACGCAATAGTGGTAGTTGAGTGCTGCAGCGATGGGAAAAAAATTAGGCTGACAAAAATCTAACGTTGAAGCATCAGATTGAGCACTATAACAACTGAAGTAAATAATCGAATTTGGTCTTAGGCCCTTCATAAAAATTGTATCCTTGGATGTTAGCTTTCCAATAACTTCGGAATCACCTAAAAAGGAAGTAGTCAGCATTTAGGCTAACTGTTGTGATTTTCAACATGGGAGATAATGGAATTAGAACTTGAGGTCTTCATGAAAGTTGTATAAAAACTTATTGTCTTTCATATGAGATAAGGATGAGCGTGATAGGAGTAATAGAACATCCTATGCATTATTTTATGTGAAGGTTGTCATTGTATGATAATTGATTTTTGATAAGTTGTATGTTGATACATGTTGTATGATGGGTGAATTTGGTGAACATGAATAGAATGCTTATGTCTATTGCATGTTGTATGATGCAGGATGATGATAATAAGCATTGGTATGCTATATGTGTAGAAATGGTGATGAGCATTAATATGCCATATATGATTGATATGTTATCATTGAATGAATTTTTAAGCATTGGTATGCTATTATTGGTTGAGGTGTTAACCATTGGTATGTTATACATGATTGAAGTTGTTGATCTCTATATGCATTAAGTGGATGTGATGTACATAGTAGATGTATGGTAAGGTGTAGATGCTTAGAATGTGGTGTGACATTAAAGCATGTTGGTTAACTTAGGACTTGAGGAGAGAAGATTATTTTGAAAATTGAAGATCTCACATAGGGTATTTTGAAGTGGTGCTCAGGTAGGCCATTGTTGTAAAACGCTCCTTGAGTAGGTGTATCTCTTGGAGTGGGTTTTTAAGGTGTGTTAAGTCTCCTTTAAGTCCTTAGTTAGTAGTTGAGTAAGGTAGGAGGTTGAGGGCTACAACCCTTAATCAATTGGAAAAGTTGTGTGGTTCCTTGAAGATAGTAAATGGGGTAACTCCACATGTGACTTGGTAATGCATGTTAAAGTCATGGTACACCTTGTACCACTCCTAATTGTGGAACCGAACTTTCCTAGTGTAAGTGATTGGACTTTAGAAACTAGAGGAGGGATTGGTATCCCATTTTGTTGTGATTGAGCCAATGCTTTGGGTATGAAAACGATTGGATTGGTTTGGTAGGGTGAAAATCACTTAAATTGCTTATGTTATTAGGAGATCTCCACAGGTGAATGCGTTACGCATTAGTTGAAGTGTTTGTATATAATGTATTTTATGGTGTTTCATGTGTATTGTTGGATGTCTTGTGTGACATGACTTATATGAGATACATGTTTGTTTGAATTGTTGTAATTTTCATATATGGTTGTGATGCGATGTAGTATATTATAGGATTATTTTCTACATGTACATGTTTTTGAACTTTAGTTTGCCCTTTCTATTTCCATGGTTATTTAGACTATGATAAACATACGCTACATGGAAGTAAATCAAGACTAGACTTGAGGAGCTATTGTGGACAGATGATGTGATTTTTTGTTGATGGTGATGTTACTATGTGTAATTTGTATAGATGTGTTTGACTGACACTAAGACATATGATTATTTGGGATTATTGTATACATGTATTTATATCTTGTTTATTGGTTGCTTTACTTATATATGCATGATATATATATATATATATATATTATATATATATATATATATATATATATATATATATTATGTTTCTTCCTTTAATCTTGTATGTTCTAATAATATGATTTATGTTGTTAGAAGTAATGATTTCATTAAGTGTAACGATAATGACGAGTCGTTACAATTAATATTGATATCACCATCTTTCAATAATATCAAAAAATGGTATTTCAAGAACTTTTTAACTAAGGGCTAAAAAAATATTTTAGTATATTATATGATTAAGTGGCAAAATATTATTTTTCGATCAATCTCACTATAATAAGGTTTATATGAAAATTTTGAAAACTTAAGTAATTCACATCATAAAAATCATCAACGGTAGATAAAAAGACAAAAACCATCAACGATTAACATTGATAGTAGTTATTAGAATTTATGGATAGTTATAATTTCTACCCCATAATACTTATAAATTCGTTCTAATTGATAAAAGTTGAAACTTGTAATCACCTTTTATTTATTTATATATATATATATATATATATATATATATATATATATATATATATATATATTAAGTTTTATGACTCTCACAAATCAACAAGATGTTTCCAACCATTTCAATTCTAATTATTTACATTTTTTTTTCAATCTCTTTCATGCCTCCTTCTTTATTCTTTCTATGACTCACTCTTATTTGTTCTATATTATGTTCTCAATTTAATTTATATAAAAACCTGAAAAACAACCAAAATGATTAAACAAATAAAATATAAAATTATGATATGTTTATATAATGTTTCATTAAGTTATATATATATATATATATATATATATATATATATATTATGTATATTAATATAAAATAAAAAATAATTAAAATTGCTTTCATATAATTTTGACTATTCTCTTGTTTACAATTTGTTCTCATAACCAATCTTTTGAGATTGATTAAAAATTTAACCATAAACCTAGGATAAACATAAGTATTCAAGGAAGGAAACAATATGTTCTCATAATCAACATCCTAAGGAAGTAATTATTCCCTTCCTCAAATACCTGAGATTATTTTTTTTTTTTATGAAAAAAATGTAAAATTTCATGTACCGTCAACACTTACATATATAAACACACTTACATATATAAACACTTATTGTCATAGTATGACTAAAAAAATCATATTTTAGCAACCACCAAAATCCTTCGTTATTTAGTCTATTTCGATTGCTATTACGCTTAACGATCGAATTAGAGATAAAGAAATTTCGTCGCTAAAACACTGGTCACTATTACTAATTGCGACCAAAATTGTTTTCGTCACAAGTTAGCGACCAAATACAGGCGTCGCTAGAACTACAAAATCAGTCGCTGTAATATTGATCGCCTAATTTTCAGAGACCAATCTTGCAATCAAATTTTGTGGTTGCAATTTCTGTCGCTAACAAATTTTTTATTTTTTAAAAAAATCATTTAAATTCGGTCTCTAATTCAGTCGCAAAATACAATTGGTATTTCGGTACTAAATGAAACAAATATTTTAATATTTTTTCGTTGTCATATAATTTTGGTCACTAAATCAGTCGCAAAAAAAAAACTTAAAATGACTACGAAATGATTTGGTCGCTATTTCGGTCACTAATTTTAGCCATTATTTTTAATTTTTTTAAAATTATAAATTTAAACCTGTTAATAAATATAAAATTAACAATATATTGATTACATAATTTATAATAATGAACTAGAACATCCTAAAAATACTTACATGATCTCATTGATGTAAACTTATAGTGTATATTGAAAACTAAATAAAATACAACTAGGTCAATATGATATGCTAGAAAGACAATAACTTCTTTCACAGTCCTGAAAGTTTTACATTTGCATTTAGCACAAGGGCATCTCATGACATTGCCTTGACTATGAAATTCTTCCGGACTAGTAACAAACTCTAGGAACTCAGGCGCCACTCCATTTACAAACTCAACCTTCAAACATTTAATAGCATCCAATCTATCATACATCCACATTCGATTCTTGGAAATCTCCATTGATATCATAGGCTGAAACTTAATAATAAAGTAAAAATAATGAGTTTAAACCCTATGTACTTGAAATTCAAGCATGCAAAGCAAATAAAATCTCCATTGACTACTAAAATTGGCAAAACTAACATATAATCTTTAAATAATATATAGGAAATTTTTTTCTCTCCAAAACTTTTTTCTGACAATTCCCTTTAACAATTATTTATAGATAAATTATCATAAATGTTATTATAAGAAAAATAAAGATATAAAAGATAATTTTAAAAAATAATATATAAAAATAATTATTAATTTAATAATTAATAAAGATGTTTTAAATTTCATATTAATATTATTAATAACATTTATAATTATTAGTGATCATATTAAATCGAAAATATAATAGAATTAACTATTATGATAATTAAAATGGAAATTTAATACTCAAATCGAATTTTAATATGTTAACATATTTACATAAAATTTAATACGTTGATTTTTAATATAGCTGTCCTTAATTTTACACATAATAATTTATTATAATATTTTTATCTAGTTTTTTCTTCTAATTTTGCAGATATAATTTTTATAATATATAACACTTGGATTTTGTAGAACTTTAATAACGATTAGTATGTATTAAAAATATATTTTTTAAATTTTTATTTATTTTGTGATTTTTTTAATAATGTATAATGATTAAATTTTGCAAAAAATTAATAATTATTAGTAATTTTAAAAATATTTTCCCCCAATTTTTCCCTTTTAATTTGTCGGATTAAATTTCATAATGTACAATAATTGGATTTTGTGGAAATCTAATAATTATGAAAATAATTTTATCCAAATTTTCCCCTTATTTTGCAAAAATTATTTTTATTAAAATTTTTTTATCCAAATTTCTTTTGTGAAAATCTTTTTATAATGTATAACCTAATTATTAAGGTGGAATCTAGTTTTTTTTATTAATTATTTTTATATATTTATCTACTTTTAATTATTTTTCGGTAGTAATTTATTTTATAATAATATTTATTTTTAATTTATATTTAAATATATTTCTACAGGGAGTTGTCATAAGGATGTTTTGAATAAAAGAAGTTGTTCCCTCTACATTATTTATTTTCTGCAATATAAATGAATTAAATTAAATACAAATAAATATTTAGACAAAAATGTATAATTACTACTTGATTTAAATTTAAATAAAAATATAAATCATAAAAATATTAATTAAACCAGATTAAGAAAAATTTTCACAAAATTAATAAAAATAAATTGAATTGAATATATAATTAATTTTTTTACAAATAATTGATTTGACAATTAAAATTAAAATTCCTAATTAATTTAGTGTATTGATTGTTACGTTTCTTATATTTTGATTTATAAATATAATTTAAAAATTAGCATTTTTAAATTTAAGCTAAAACGTGACCATAAAGTTCAGTCAAGTAATATTATATTCATTATATTTGAACATTTACGGGGATTTTAATTTTTATATTTACATATGCTATTTAACCAGTATTATTCATTATAACGTTTAATATATTGAATCTTGGGATTAGTTAGTATTATCAGTATTTTAGAATTTTAAAATAAATAATTGATAAATTTAGTAAAAATAATGTATTGAAGTTATTCACTACAAACTAAAAAGACATTTCTTTCATAGTGATGTAAATATGAAATGGAAATAAAATATATTTTTTTAAGAAAATAAGAATACTTTCTCATTGGTAATTAGTACATATCCTAAAAATTATGCACTTATTATCCATTTTTCTAATCATTTTCTAACTTTTTAATTTTCTAAAATTAAGGAAACATTACTTATTCATATGAGATTTATTTTAAATGGTAAATCAAACATTGCTTATTCATATGCTTCATGGGTAACAAAAAATAACAACAAATTATTAATTACTAACTTCAACTATTAGAAGAAAAAAACACATAACTTAAAAACCAACAAAAAAAATAATTGTTGACATATAATATTCACCTATTGTTCACACAACAAACAAGACCATTAAAAGACAAACAATATTAATAATTAATATTCATTAGAAGAGAGAAATCTTGGTTGATTAAATAATTTTTTTAGTTAATTACAATTTTTTGCACAATTAATTCATTTTTTATTCTTGTTAGATATTTTGAACGGTTCAGTTTTAGTAATAAAGTATGTAATCTTACCATTTATCAAATAAATTAATTAATGATTTTTAACTGAAAATTAATGATCTCTTAAAATAAATGCATTAACATGTTATAAAAAAAATCAAACATTTTCAATTTAAAAACTTTATAATGTCACATCCATTCAATTATTAGTAAAATAATTATATATGTTAATTATTGAGTTAATTGATTAATTTAAATATATTAAGCTATAGTTACCTAAGTAACTCATATTTCATGTCAAATTTCAATGATTCAATCATTGAATTAAATGTTCTTAATATATAAATTAAATATGCATAATTTTTTAAAATTTGAAAACTATTTGATGTTTATTTTTAAATTAAAATTAATGTATAAAATATTTTTATAATTAACCGTCAATTTGAATTAATGAAACAAAGTATCAAATTTTTTTTAAATTATTTAAAATTTACAAACTTAATATATGCATTAAGAACCTTTAAAACTCAATAGTTAAAATTTTAAAAATTAATGTAAAATTTAATTATTGAATTATTAAGTGGAGCAAGTTTAAGCAAATATGTAGGAGGGACCCACTTACTCCAAAAGTAAGTTTATTTATACTTATTTCATTCAATAATTCAATAATTCATTCTACATCAAAATTTAATGATCTAACTATTAAATTAAAAGTTCTTAGTGTATAGATTAATTCTGCAATTTTCTTAAAAATTTGTAAACTATGTGATGTTCTGCTTCATTAATTCAAATTGACGGTTAATAATAAAAATATTTATACATTGATTCAATTTAATGAAATGAAGTATTAAATAGTTTTCAAATTTTTTTAAAATTTGCAAGCTTCATCATGCATTAATAATTTTAAATTCAAAAGGTATTGAATCATTAAAACTTGGTATAAAATATGAGTTATTGAATGGAGTAAGTGAAAGTATATTTACTCTCATGTAAGTGGATTTCTCCTTTTATATATATATATATATATATATATATATATATATATATATATATATATATATATATATATATATATATATATATATATATATATATATATATATATATATATATACATAAACACATTACGCATCTTTAATTAATGGTTGGATTTTTGAAATACAATATTGTAGACCATTAATTATCGTTAAAATTAAATTACAACACAAACTTAATTATAATTTTTGATAAAAATTATTAAATTTAATTTATAAATATATATCATAAATATGAATTGAAATAAATAAGAAAGTTAAAAAAATTCATATACTTTAATTAGAAAAATGCCTAAAAATGTAATTGTCAAAAAAGAAACCTCTAAAAATTTATTGCGTAGGATAGATATATACTGGTATTAATTAATTTGTAAAAGTGCATATGAATATTTTTTATTATAAATTAATAAAATCATCGGTTAATGGTTTAATATCTTGTTCTTACCAAAAAAGAAAATAGAATTGATACTCACCAACATTATTATCATCACTTTTAACCAATTTATATTATATTTTTTTTTAATTTATATTTAGCGACTGAATATAATTCGGTCGTTAAATTTAAATAATATTTTGCAATCGAATACAATTCAATCACTATATGTGTGGGTTGTTTTGTGTTTGTTAGCAACCGAAATTTAATCGGTGGCTATTTAGCATTAAAAAATTTATTCAACGACCAAATTTTGATTCGATCACAACTTTTTGACAATTCAGTAGTAGATTGGTCGTTGATTCCGTCGTAAACTATGTTCATGAAACACAATCAAACAACAACAAATTTTCTAGCAATTACCTATTTTGATCGTTAAATCGATTGTTATTTTTCACTTTTTTTTTGTAGTGGTAACTTTTTAATGTTTTTCTAAAAGTAATAATAGAATAAAATAGAAACAAAATGTTTTTAATATGTATTTTAATATATATATATATATATATATATATATATATTATTTAAAGTTTTATACTTTTAAATATGTGTATTTAGATATTTAATTTTCTAACAATTATTCTTTACTCGATAACTTCAAAAATCATATTAAAAGTTATATATTACTTTTGATAAATATATTATATTGTGAAATGTAATATTTAATAATACTATTTTAATTAATTATACATTATATTTAATAGATGAAATAATTTATAATATACAGGGATAAATACATTTTATATATTCATATAAACATCACATTAATATTTGTGCTTAAATATACTATAATTTGACCACTTTAAAATATGTTTTATGAACATTGGTAAATAAAACATGTCAAGAGGACAAGTTTATCGATTACTCACTGTTCCTATCGACTATTCAACTTGAGTAAGATTCCATAGAAGGTACATGTGATTTTATACCAAATAACAAAGATTTTCTTACCGGAAAAATAAAAGATATTAAATAAGGACAAAGATGGATGGCGATGTAGATAAAAATATATAGATAAATAATAAATTATTGATCATATTTTAGTACTTCCAATTTTCAAAAATATTATATGTAATAAAACTTGATTTCATTCTTTTTTAACTCCCGATTCATTCTATACCCTTATGTTATTATTATTAAGATGAATTATAATTCTTTTTGTCTTCTTATCTTATTTTTAAAATTCATTTTAGTCATTTAAATTTTAAAATGTTTATTTTGTTCTTTTATCTTTTAAATTAGAATTGATTTAGTCTTTATAAATTTAATAAGATAAGTTTTAATTTTTTTTAGACAAATTTTACATCTTAAATTGATAAAAAAATAAATAATTTAAAATCATGTTTCAAAATAAAAAAATAAAAAAAAAACTTCTATTTTCATAAAGATTAAATCAACCAAAATTTAAAAGATAAATAACTATAATAAATATTTTAAAAGGTAAAGGGTCAAAATTAATCTTAAAAATAAACAAAAGTATGATTTTACCTTATTATTAATACTATAATAATAATAATAATTATTATTATATAAAATAATTAATGTCCATTATTTCACATGATTTCTTACCTTAGCAAAATTGATTATTCATTCAATTTCTTATTGTAACATAATACTTGACTAATAAAGCATTGAATGAATTTAGACCATTTTGAATGCACAATCGCAAGGAGGTTGATTTGGCTTCATAAGTTGTCTCATAACAGTTATATAAATATATATATATATATATTCATAAGGTTGATTTCATTTCATAAGCAAGGGAAAGCATAGACACCTTGCACATTACTCGAATTTATTGTGTAAAACAAACACATTCATGAGAGAAACAATGTTACCATCCATTTCTCACGTGTTATTGTCACTTATTCTTTGCGTTCTGCTGCTAGATCCCATCCTAGCAATCAAACAGGCATGTTTTGCCTCAAATTTCACTCGTTTTATTCACTAATTTTCTAGTTTTTAATATTGAAAATGGGTACAATTTTCTTGCGAGGGTGCGAAGCTTGTTATACTTTTAAAGGAGTTACTCATCATAGTTGGTTGACGTTTTACAATAATTTTCATATTTGAATATTATTAATCAATTAATAATGTTTTCGTTTTTCAGTCCTATATTGTATACTTGGGATCACATTCTTTTGGTCCAAATCCTTCCGCCATTGATGCTGAATTTGTCACCGACTCTCACTATGATTTGCTTGGATCATTCGTTGGAAGGTATAGAATTTAATTAATCCCAATTAAGTTCATGAATTTCTCTTCTCTGGTGGCTAAACCATTATAAACTGATTGGATTTTTTTTTTCTTACGCAGCACTGAAAAGGCCAAAGAAGCAATCTTTTATTCTTATAATAGATATATTAATGGCTTTGCTGCAGTACTTGATGAAGATGAAGCAGCCAACGTTGCAAGTATGTAATTCAATTTCATGAGTTTAACCTATGCAAAATGTATAATATGGATAATTTGACAAATATTTACTTTAATATTCTAACTGCTGTTATTTTTATTGGCTTGTGTAGAGCATCCGAGTGTAGTATCAGTTTTGTTAAACAAAAAACGGAATTTGGACACAACACGTTCATGGGATTTCCTTGGGTTAGAGAGAAATGGTGAATTTCCAGAAGCCTCAGTATGGCGGAAGACAAAGGGTGAAGATATCATTATTGGAAACATAGACACAGGTAATGGAGAATGAAGAGTTTCTTTTTTGCATTTGACTTCCTTATTACGTAAGATTTTATTTGAAAGATACATTATTGTTTTACACAACTATGCCTATTGATTAATAAAGGTTAGAACCATCATGATTTGAGATTTTTTTTTGTAAAATACAGTGTTTATAGGCACAAGTAATCAAAGGATAATATATATAGAGAGAGAGAGAGACGTACGTATGTACATGTGATAACAATAAAGTCTTTTTGTTGAAATTTATTTTGTCTTGAGATAAACATTTTATTTTGTCTCATGACCAAACTAGTCAACATGCTTTAATCCGTAAAATTTGAATTTTGTCAGTTGGGTTAATTTGCGTCATCCGGGGTATCAGATTTTGATTCAAAGTAGATTTGTTTGTCATGTACTATATTAACGTTGATGTGGCGAAATCAAAGCAATCAAAATAACAGTAATGCTGCACTAATTGAAAACTTTGACAAAATTTGGTTAAAATTTGCTTGATAGTGACACTTTGGTATGTTAAAATATTGAATTTTTTTATTTATTTAACAGAACGGAACTTAATACCAAAGAGTTTATAACAACTTAGTACTCAGTCAACTATACTATATGATATCACAAAATATAGAACTTTTAATAATTTTGCAAAAAAAAAATTAAATTTAGTTACTAATGAAGTCTAACTCCATTGATTAAGTAGGATACACTGTGTTATAAATTCATATAAGTTGAATTCTTATATATATTAAAAATAAAAAAAAAGTAAATCACATTAATACTTTTTGGAGATTTTATGAAATTACGCCTAGCCCCCTAATTTTTTAATGTTGTGTAATTTACTATACAAAAAATCAAATTTAGTTAGAAACTATCATGTCTGCATAAATTATTGTTTTCATATACTGGCTTATTCATTTTGGACCACTAAATAATCAAAGGCAAGAAGATATCATATTATTTGTAATAATTTATTTTTCCTTTGCCTGATTACATTTTTTGTCTTCTGATCGATCATACCTTTTATCAAATAGATTGACATTTTGCTCTTAGTACTTAATACGATACTTCTAATGAGTCTCTGATCAATGTTCTTCCATATATTGCTAGCTTAATTTAATCAATTTTCACCTGTGGTAGGTGTTTGGCCTGAATCCAAGAGTTTTAGTGATGAAGGGTTCGGACCCATCCCAAAAAGGTGGCGTGGAATCTGTAAAACAGAAGATAAAGTTCGGTGCAACAGGTTCATTCTTTTTACTCTTGCTAGTTTCCCAAACTATATATCCCACTCAGTAATACACAAAAAATACGGTACTATTTAACCTGACAGACATATTAATATATGAAGATTCATTTTGGTACTCGTGTTAACATGAATTGTATTAGCTTCAGTTATAAACAGATTTTTGGGTGCAAGGAATTAACTTGCATCATGTTAAAATTCATCGAGTTTTAACTTGATATTTGAATTAATTTGAGTTTTGTAATATATGTAGGAAGCTTATTGGAACAAGATATTTTGCCAAAGGTTTAGAGGCAAGTATTGGTAGAAAACTTAATGGCTCGATACTTAGTGCACGTGACTATGAAGGTCATGGTTCACATACTTTATCAACAGCTGGTGGCAACTTTGTTCATGGAGCCAATGCATTTGGCAATGGCAATGGAACTGCAAGTGGTGGATCACCAAAAGCTCGAGTTGCAGCATATAAGGCGTGCTGGCCACAAGATATCTTCGGTGGTGGATGTTTTGAGGCTGACATTTTGGCTGCTCTTGAGGCTGCCATAAGTGATGGCGTGGATGTGATTTCCATGTCTTTGGGTTCAGATTCACCCCCAGAATTTTATCAAAGTGCTATATCCATAGGGTCCTTCCATGCAGTTGCCAACGGCATAACAGTAGTTGCTTCAGCAGGAAATTCAGGACCTTCTCCAGCAACTATAGGCAACAATGAACCTTGGATTCTCACAGTTGCTGCAAGCACAATTGATAGAAACTTCGCTAGTTATGTCACACTCGGTGACAAGAAAACTTTTAAGGTATATATATTGTTTATATTTATAACCGTGTCTTGTTTGTTATATGAAACCATGTCATTTTAGTTGTTGTTATTGTTATCGTTAGGGAGCTAGCCTTTCAGAGCATGGCTTACCATCTAATAAGATGTACCCGTTGATCGGTGCTTTCGATGCCAGTCTTGATAAAGAAGTTGCTATGGCAGCGTAAGAATACTCATAATCAGTATATACCAACTTCAACTTCTAAATTGACTTTATATTGGGCATGTTCTCTCTTGTAATATTCTTGTCCATTCTTGTAGTCCTTATTGCCTGAATGGAACTCTTGATGCTAAGAAGGTGAAGGGGAAAATATTGGTATGTCTTCGAGGTGGTGGTTTTGGTAGAACTGCGAAGGGTGAGGTGGCTGCTAGTGTTGGGGCTGTTGGAATGATTTTGGCTAATGACGAGGAGTCAGGGAATGAGATCATATCCGATCCTCATGTGCTTCCTACTACACAGGTTGACTTCACCAGTGGCACTTACATTTATAATTACATCAACCGCACCAAGTAAATATAATTTCCTTCCTCAACCTTCATGCTTCAGGCTTGTCAAATTTGTTAGTTTTTATTTATTGGTTTGGTTGACCTTATCATGACATGTTATATTATCAGGTATCCTGTGGCTTACATTTCAAGAGTGGAAACACAATTGGGAGTGAAGCCAAATCCATTTGTGGCTTCATTTTCATCAAGGGGTCCCAATCAACTTGAGGCAGCAATCCTCAAGGTTCTATTATTTACTTTCCTGATCACCCCATCACTCACCCTTTAGGACTAAAATATGAAGTGATCATTAATTTATGCTGTGTTTCAGCCTGATGTAACTGCACCAGGAGTCAACATTATTGCTGCTTTTAGTGAAGCTATATCTCCCACAGAACTAGATTCGGACAAAAGAAGAACTCCTTTCATTACTATGTCTGGAACTTCAATGTCATGTCCTCACGTTGCTGGCCTTGTTGGGCTAGTCAAATCCGTTCATCCTGATTGGAGTCCAGCTGCTATTAAGTCAGCAATCATTACCACAGGTAAAGTATAAAGTACATGTTTTACACTTTAGATAGCTATATGAATTATTTGACATTCAATTATTTGTACACTCTAATTAAAAAGGTTCATGCATTTTGCAGCAACCACACAAGATAACTCTAGAAAGCCTATCCTGGATGCATCATTGAACAAGTCAACTCCATTTGACTACGGTGCAGGGCACATTAGACCTAATCGTGCTGTGAACCCTGGACTTGTATATGACCAGAATATTACTGATCATTTGAACTTTTTGTGTGCTCGTGGCTACAACAGTTCCCTGCTTAGGTTGTTCTATGGCAAGCCTTACACTTGTCCAAAGTCGTTCAATCTTGCAGATTACAACTATCCAGCAATCACAATTCCAGAATTTGGCCCTGGACATTCTATTAGTGTTACTCGAACTGTTACCAATGTTGGGTCCCCAAGAACTTATAGAGCGCACATCAAGGCACCACCACAAGTTCTAGTTACGGTTGAGCCTAGGGAATTGAAGTTCAAGGCAAAGGGTGAAAAGAAGGAGTTCAGAGTTACATTGAAATTGAAACCGCAAAATGTGAACACAAGTGATTATGTATTCGGGTGGTTGACGTGGAGTGATGGCAATCACCAACGTGTCAGGAGTCCTGTTTCAGTTAACCTTGCACATTAAGTGAGGTTTATGTTGATGCTGCATTTAGATCCTTTTTTACTCTTGTAACAAACATTTTGTCGAACAGTATAAGTTCTCTGGAAATTTGGAAGAGAATATATCAATATTAATAATATTCATCTAGTGTTTTGGCTCAATTGCTCAAATATTGCTTAAATTTAAAACAATAAGAGGTAAAAGACAATAGATGTATTAGGCTTAAGAACTGCTATGAGAACACTTATGTTCAGGGATGATAAAATAGGTTCAATTCATTGGAGGGACCTGTTTAATCTATTAAACAAGTCAGGTTGGCTATATTTTTTTTATCTATATTTATAAATTAGTTTAAATCTAACCCACTTTATTTTGGGACATTTTTGTTTATACTCTCATATTTCTCTTCATACACCAATTTGATTTTTTTTTTTATAAAAATACTTTTCTTGGAAAATATTTTTTGAAAACATATAGTTAGAAATTTATAAATGTTTATAAAAAAAATCTTGTGAAATGGATTAAATACATTTTAGAAACTAAATCTGGAAATTTAAAAAAGAAAAATCAACTCATAGGAAAACTAAAATTATAAGTATTAAAATCTTTTACATTTTTAATACCAAAAAAAAAAAACAACCAAACATTCTCTCCGTTGGCAGTGTTGTTCATCACTTCTTCCATATGATGCTGCTAAAGGCAATTCCAGACGTGGGTTAAAAATTTTGTGTCCTTCCTACCCAATTTGTGAACCTTAGCTTTTTTTTTTTTTTTTTAAGTTTAAGGACATTTTGTAGATGCTTTTCTAGTAAAGATATATAGCTTCTAGAATGAATTTTTTTAAACATGTTCATAATTTAGTTTTTAGATGTGTTAATTTTTTTTTATATTTCTAAATATATTAAATATATGCTTAAATTAGAGGTTTAAAAATTGGACTAATCATCGAATTAGTTAAAATATTAGGTCAGTAAGTTAGAGTCGAACTAGTAGATTATTAATGAATCACATAACCCAATCTTTATTAATTTTTTTTAAAAAAATATTTATTTCATATATATTTCATACTTATAAATTTTAATAAATTCATATCATGTTTTAAAGAAGTTCCCAAAAAATATAAGGTGTTAAATATTCACATTTACCCGGATTCAATTCTCATCTTATTCGAAATTATCTTTGCCTTTTGGTGTCAAAAAAATTCTTTTATTTTTATTTTGTATGAAGAAATAAATGAGAAAGTTGCATGTTGAACGGTGTAAATTAGTACAAATTAAAAATAAAGAAAATATATATTTGTAATTGATATCTCAAAATAATATATATAATATGCATATATGTATTATATTGTTAAATATTAAATATATAACTTAAAATCAATAACATACTACAAAGATTATTTAAGTTGCATATATTAAAAGTAAACATGTTGGTACGTACATTGGCTATTAAGGTTCTTACTATTCACATGAGCATGGGTTTGATTCTTGTTTGTTGCACTTTTTTTTTATTTAAAAAAAGTAGTAGATGAGCATCTCCACTGTTGAATATCAGTCCAAGTTTTGTGGCTATATTAAGGTTCTTACTATTCACATGAGTATGGGTTTGATTCTTGTTTGTTGCACTTTTTTTTTAAAGTAGTAGATGAGCATCTCCAGGGTTGAATCAGTCCAAGTTTTGACCCATCAATTCACTAGTTCATCTAGAAAATCTATCAATTTATAATGAGTCAAATATATGAATGATTAAATTCAGTGCTTAGATAATTGATTTGGTCAAACTCATTAATTTGAACCAGTTTTTAAAACTTTACCTAAAACTAACTTTAAAACAAATATATATAAAGCTTGTGTGAGAAGTAATTGCGAGTTCTTTATTTTCAAAACAAAATATGTTTGAAAAAAATGGAGTTGAAATGCTTTAACTCAATTTTAAAAACTTTTAACTCTGTTTTCAAAACAAAAGAACACATTTTTTTTGTTTTTTTAGTTTTAAAAATCAAACTTTCACTATATTTAATTATGGTCTTTTTCACTGTTATTATTAGTATCCACATTATCATCATCATTATTTTCATCGTTATTGTCATCATTATTATAATCTTAACTATCATCATTACTATTACCACTTTCACTAGCACCTCTACCACCATTGATATATTAGTATTATTATTATCATTGTCACTACTACTATAATTGTCATTACACCATCATTATTGACATCATTATTGTCATCACTATTAGTATCATTATCATCACCATTGTCAGTACTATGAATATCATTGTTAACCACCACCACTAGTAGTACTTTCACCATAACTATTATTCACCCAACACCACTAACGACAATGTCACCCACACTATTACCTTCAACAACTAGGATTTTTGTATGATTTTGGGTTTAAGGGTGAGCATGGAAAAGTTGCATGCATTTGTGAGGAAGGCTATTCCAAGAGATCAATTTAATAAGTTGGCAAAAATTACAAATGTAAGGTTCATCGGCAAGCTTGAGAATATTTGGACTTTTCTATGACGAATGGTTGTTGGAGGAGGGAGAATTATGCACAAGTGGTGGATAGGATAACATCTTGCTTGTCATCATGGAAGGGAAAGTTGTTGAACAAGTCGAGTAGGGTCACAATGGTTAATGCAGTTCTGAATGCAACTCCGACATATCAAATGCAGATTCATTGGATGCCACAACATGTGCTTGTTTTTGGATAGGGTTGGTTGTAACTTCATATGGAAGTGGTGCAAGGATCACAAACTTTATACGGTAGGGTGGACATCCCCTGACCTCTGCTAAATCTCTCCCCTCCTGAGAGACCACCGGTCTAGCTGCATCAGCCGCAGCTCTAGCTGCCTCAGCCGCAGCTCTACCTGCCTCCATATGAGCAAAGTGAGCACTCTGCTGCTGCATCGCCATGGCTATCATCTCCATGGCCCTAGCAATCTGGTCATACTGGGGTCTCACCATACTACAAGAATTCAAACATCCTATTAGTAACATAATACCCCCACAATTCACCAAAGGCTAACACATATCAGAGATATGACACAACAGAAACCTAGAAGGATCACTCCCCACATAGTATCCTAAAAGACTCGACCGGCTCTGATACCATAAAAGTGTAACGACCCGCCACGGTCTCTACACTTAGTGGAATCGCACTACAACTAGTTAACTAAGAGAATATTAAACTGGATAACACATACATACAGGCATAAATATAAAGATCGAAATAATTAAGTTTCTGTATATAAAATATAGCACCATATATGTACAGTCATCCCAAAATATTCCTTAGTGCCGGTCAAGCACTGACAAAAAAAATGTTACCCAGAATGGTAACTCAAAACACGAGACTCAGCTCCTCGTCTCACAACGATCATCTCTACTCCCAAGCTATCCCTGACCTGCTCCCATACCAAGTATGATCATCGCAGTTCCACCACATGGAAAACAGAAGGGTAAGCTAGAATTCAAAGATCAATAATACAAGTACAGAATAAAAATTCTATACTACACATGCATCCCAAATCCTGTCCCTAAGGAACCTTTCATCTCAATCAATCATTCATTCACCAAACATGAAGTCAAACACCACACTTCATCATATTAATAATCATGCAATGAATGCAACTCATGACAGATATGCATACATATCAATCATCTAATGCATCGTCACGCATACACCTAGGAGATCTCCATAACAATAGAGCTATATAAGTGACATTCCATCCTACCGAAACCACCCCAACCGTTTTCACGCCCAAAGCGCCCGCTCGGTCACAGCTAAACAGGATATAATCCTCCCTCGGGTTTACTCGGATGATGTCACTTACACACTTGGAAGTCCAGATCCACCGTCAGGTATAGCACAGCTGGGTACGGGCTTACCACGACCTTGGCATGCATTAACCAAGTCAATTGTGGAGTTCGCCCACCGACTATCCGCAAGGATCCACGCACCTTCCCGAGTACTTGGTTAAGGGAAAAACCCTCGACCTCATACCCTGCTCCAACACTAGCTAAGGACTTAGAGGAGACTCACCCAACCCAGTGGCCTATCTGAGCACCACTCTCCCAAATCCAGTGGCCTCCCAGAGCACCACTCTCATATATTAGTGGCCTATCCAAGCACCACTCTCAAGAGACTCTATGTGAGCTCTTCCAGTTCGAAATATTTTTCCTCTCCTCAAGTCCTAGGCTAGACTCATGCCATAGGCATCACATGCAATCATGCATCATACATCATAATGGTCTGCCCACCATCATGATCAACAACCATACACATGTCATAAGACATCACATGCAATAATGCATCATACATCATAAATGGTCTACCTACCATTATGATCAATACATACCATATGAACGTATCATATTCAAACATTCATATATATCATCACAAAGCATACATATGAATCACACCTCACCATACATCATATATCATACATACATGATCTAAAACTTCAACTTTAAACATGCATAAGCATCAATTCATTCATAAATATATTCAGGCACAGTGCCGTCAACTCGCGCCTGGCCTAACACCAACCCAAGAGCTCTAAGCTCTTCCACGCCTGATACGCTCAACCTGCGCCCGGCCTAAAACTATTCAGAGAGTTCAAAATTCTCATCCAAACTAACAAATTCAGCCACATACAAACAATCTAGCTTCCCTTACCTGAAGATTGGCTCAGATAGCCAAAGACTGAATCAAAAGTATAATTTCCCCTCGAGGCTCAACTCGAAACTTCAGTCCTCCCAAAACAAGCTTTCTAATCTGAAATTCAAGAAAAGACAGAAGGAGTTATTGATCTAGAGGAGAAAAGGAGTTAAACAGAGAAATTTGGGAGAGAAAGGAGCTCACTGACCCAGAGACCTTCTCTCTAAAACTTCTCTCTAGAACCATAACTCCTCACGGCCCCCCCTTCACCCCTATTTATAGGCAATCCGGAGTGGCCAGAACGGCCCGTACCGATACCGGAACGGCCCGTTCTGAACTCCCAGATCACGCACAAAATCCACGCCCAGAACGACCCGTTCTGAAAACAGAACGGCCCGTTCCGGGACTCATCCAGAACGGCCCGTTCTCCCTCAGGAACAGCCCGTTCTCCCTCCGGAACGGCCCATTCTCCCTCCGGAACGGCCCGTTCTCCTTCCTAGAATGACCCGTTCTCCTTGCCGGAACGGCCCGTTCTCAACTACAATATGTAGTTCAATTCAGTAGTGTGGAACGGCCCGTTCCAGTTTGGGAACGGCCCGTTCTGGGCTACTGAATCAGCCTCTTTTTTTTTTTTTTTTTTTTTTTTACAATGTTACAGATGAAGTGATATTTAATTGCAATGTGTTTTGTCCTGCTGTGATGTACTGGATTTTTTGTCATTGCAATTGTTGATTTATTGTCGCAGTAGATTGTAGTAGGTCCATCTTGTTGTTCTCCCATTTCTACAAGTATTCTTCGTAGCCAAATTACTTGACTTGTAGCTTCAGCCGCTGCAACATATTCTGCCTCTGTAGTTGATTATGCAACTGTTGCTTGCTTTTTTGATGCCCAAGAAAATATTCCTGATCCAAGTGAGAAGGCATAACCAGAGGTGCTCTTCATGTCATCTACCGATCCTGCCCAATCACTGTCGATGTATCCGAGCAAACTTGAGTTGGTCATTGTTTTGTACCAAATACCAAACTCCTTCGTGCCTTGTAGGTATCTTAGAATTCTTTTAGCTGCTCCAAAGTGAATTTGGCTTGGTTTTTGCATAAACCTTGATAAAAGGCTTACAGCATACATTATGTCTGGTCGTGTGGCTGTTAAATATAGTAAGTTTTCAATCAAACTTCTGTAGCGAGATGCATCAGCATCTAGTGCTCCATCATCTTTCTGTAGCTTCTCCTTTGTCACAAGCGGAGTAGTGACAGTCTTGCAACCACTCATCTTAAACTTTTTCAAGAGAGCTTCAGTGTATTTCTTTTGACAAATGAATATCCCTTTCTTCTTTTGACTTACCTCAATACCAAGGAAGTAGTTCATCAAGCCAAGGTTCGTCATTTCAAATGTCTTCATCATGTCCTCTTTGAATTCTGTCATCATCTTCATATTGTTCCCTGTGTAGATAAGATCATCTACGTATAAGGATACAATGAGAGTGTCATACTGACCTTGGGTCTTGATGTATAGTGTTGGCTCACTCTTACTCCTCCTGAATCCATGATCGGTGAAGTATTGATCTATTCTGCTATACCATGCTCGAGGAGCTTGCTTCAAACCATATAAAGCTTTTTTGAGCCTTAGTACTTTGTCTTCATTGCCCTTGCTTATGAAACCTTGTGGTTGCTTTACATAGATCTCTTCTTGTAGTACTCCATTAAGAAAAGCGGACTTGACATCTAACTGGAAGATATTCCATCCTTTTTCTGCCGCAAGAGCTATTAGAGCTCTAATTGTATCTAGGCGTGCTATTGGGGCAAATGTCTCATTGTAGTCGACTCCAGGTTGTTGTGAATAGCCCTTAGCTACCAACCTTGCCTTGTGCTTTTGTATGGTGCCGTCCGAATTGAGCTTTGTCTTGTAAACCTATTTTACCCCGATGATATCTTTGCCTTTTGAATAGTCTACTAGATCCCATGTGTTATTTTTCTCAATCATTTTTATCTCTTCTTCCATAGCCTTGACCCATACTTGTTTCTTTGATGCTGCTTCAAAGCTTTCAGGTTCAAGTATGGCCAAGTTGCAAGTTTCATATATATCCTCCAAGGATCTAACTCGTCTTGGAGTAGACTCTGGTGATGGAGTTTGTTGTTGTGGAGGAGAATGAGGCTCACCTGGAACTTCTGTAGTTTCTTCTTCTGGTTATTGAATTGAGATAGGAATGTTTTTCTCTACTTTCTCATCGTTCCAATTCCAAGCCGCATTTTCATCAACTTCAACATCTCGGCTAATAATTAGCTTCTTAGTTTGCAAGTTGTAGACTCGGTAGCCTTTTGAATGTGTGCTATATCCAAGGAAGATACCTCGTACTGTCTTGTCTTCTAGCTTGTGCCTTTTCTCTTCTGGAACGTGTATGTAGCAAATAGATCCAAATACCCTTAGGTGCTTTGATGATGGTTTTATTCCGTTCCAAGCTTCAATCGGAGTCTTATCTTGGACTACCTTATTTGGGCATCTATTAAGTATGTAGACAGCAGTATAAACTGCTTCAGCCCAAAACGTGTTTGGTAATCCTTTCTCCTTGAGCATTGATCTGGCCATCTCCATTACTGTGTGGTTTTTCCTTTCCGATACTCCATTTTTTTGTGGAGAATATGTAACTGTAAGTTGTCGCTCAATGCCTTCATCTTCGCAAAATTTATCAAACTCATGGGAAGTGTATTCTTTGCCACGATTACTTCTAAGTACTTTTATTTGTTTGCCACTTTGCTTTTCGACAAGGGTCTTAAACTTCTTGAAAATACCAAAGACTTCTGATTTTGCTTTTATGAAGTAGACCCAAGTCATTCTAGAAAAATCATCTATGAAGAGAATGAAATACTTGTTGTTATGGAGTGACGACGTCCGCATTGGTCCACATATATTTGTATGGATCAGCTCCAATAAGTCATTTGCTCTCCATGCTTTGCCTGTTGAAAACGGCAGTCGGTGTTGCTTGCCAAGGAGACATCCTTCACAAGATTCATTATTCTCCTTTAGGAATGGGAGATCTCTCATCATATTTTTTTGGTATAATATCTTTAAGGCATGCGTATTAAAGTGACCAAATCTTCGATGCCAAAGCCATGAGTCGTCTACTTCTACTTTCATGGCAATGTTAGGGCCTTGTCTCAAGCTTATAGGGAAACTTCTATTCCTCTTCTCCATTTTTACTCGGCCAATCTCTATTTTTTTATTGTCATATATTTTACATGTGTCTCCTTCGAAATGGAGAGTATAACCTTTCTCCATCATTTGGCCAATGCTCAAGAGTTTTCTTTAAGATTGGGAACTAGTAGAACATCAGTAATAAGTCTCGTACCTTTCTTCGTCTCCACCATAACTGTGCCTTTGCCTTTTGATTCAACGACAATGTCGTTCCCCATTCGAACTTTCACCTTGACGGATTCATCAATATCCTTGAAGATGCTTGCATCTTTGGCCATGTGATTGTTGCAACCGCTATCCAAGTACCAATTTCCACTTGTTTCACTATTGGAATCTTGGGTAGCATAGAAAAGATGTTGCTCACCATTTTTCTCTTCAGCAAAATTTGCTTGATGCTTATTTTTATTGCGACAATACTTCTCCACATGTCCAACTTTGTTACAGTGGCGGCATTGTGGCTTTCCATGATATCGACAGTCTTGTTCGGCATGATTGGTCCTCTTGCAAATGCCGCATGGAGGATACTCATTCTGATAATTTCTAGAGAAATTTCTAGAATTCTCTTTATTTCTAGAAGTTTCTCCATTATTCCTTTTATCTTTATTTTGAGACCGTAATTTGAGCTTTGATTGAAAGGCATTTTCAGTTGAGTCTTCATCATGCCTATTCAACCTTTGCTCGTAAGCTTCAAGTAACCCCATCAACTCTATTACTGATAAGGTAGATAGATCTTTTGTTTGCTCAATTGTTGTCACGATTGGATCATATTTACGGGAAACACTAATTAGAATTTTCTCCACAATTTTCTTGTCAAGAATATTTTCCTCGTACGCTCTCATTTAGTTAACTATTTATTTTATCTTAGAATAGTAGTCATTTACAGTCTCAGATTCCTTCATATTTAACCATTCAAAGTTACGCCGTAGAGTTTGTAATTTTATGGCACGTACCTTTTCACTTCCTTCGAACTCCTCCTGCAGCGTAGTCCATGCTTCTTTGGCGGTTGTTGCACCCATTATTCTCGGCAAAATTGTGTCAGTCACAGCTTGTTGCAAAATGAATAACACCTTTGAATTCTTTTGTTTGTTCTCTTTTAACTCCTTTTTCTGAGTCGCAGTAAGAGATGATGTGTCTTCTGGAGTAGAAAATCCTTCTTCTACCGTGTCCCTGTTGAGTGTCTTTTATGCATGATTTTCACTCAACTTTTGGTACTCTTTTTGGTAATTGTAGATATTATATATGTTAATTTACCCCCCTTTATTTAAAGAATCAAGTTATACCAAAAGAGTAGAGGAGTAGTAGAAAAATCTTAAGGAATTTCCTCATTTTTTGCAGGTTTTTTAGGAAGGCAGAGATCCACAGCCATAGCTGTGGATCTGGAGCTCGAGCTGTGGAAATCTGGGGAGAAATTGTGAAGGTCAGAAACTTGCAACTATAGTTGTGGTTCTGCAGCTATAGCTGTGGAAATCTGGAATGCTCATTTTTTGTTCCAGAGACTTGAAGCTATAGCTGTGGATCTGGAGCTCGAGCTATGGAAATCTGAAATACAATTTGAAGCTCTAGAGAGTTGAAGCTAAAGCTGTGAACTCAAAGCTAAAGCCATGGAGTACCCAGGACCCAGCAAAAACTCCAGAGATCCACATCCATAGTTGTGGCTTCACAGCTGCAGCGCTAGAGGTTCCTTAAGCTTGAAGGAGTTGCCACAACTATAACTGTGGAACCACAGCTATGGCTTTGGAGGTTTCTTCACCCTGAAGGACTCTCCACAACTATAGCCATGGATCTACAGCTGCAGCCGTGGGAGTAAAAGTCACTTTTTGGCCCTGTTTTGAAGCTCATATAAAAGGGGGAAAAAATGAGAGACGGGGCATCACGTACCACAGAGAAAAAAATAGATTGAGAAGCACTTGAAGGGAGAAACGGAGCAAGAACGAAGACTTGGGCAGCTGGGTCATTTGGGAACGAAGCCCAACCCCTTGTTTTCATCTCCAACTTTGTAATCTCTTCTTTTACTTCTTAGATCTTGTAATGGCCATGTGTGGCTAAACTCCTTAAGGATTGGTTGGATGTAACTACTAACTCCTCTTCTTCTTAAATATATGCATTTTGATCTCATTATTTGTGCTTGATTCTTCCCTTAATGCTTATATCGGCTTGATCACCCGTTGTATGATTTTTGGCTTTTGAATCCAGTTGGAAAACGTTTTCGAAAACCCGAACTGAATCTTGCACCTAATCATTTCTTGTTCTAGGAATAGACTTGATTTGGTTAGTCACATTGTTCAAGTCATTGTTCTTAATGCGAAGTGTTAAACTTAAAACATAGAGGAATCATGTTTTGAGCTTAATGACTTTAGGATTCAACCTTGAGGAATTTTGTTGAATTACTTAATGAACGTGGAAATAATGAAATTAGAATCGCATTTATCATAAGAAGATCTACGAGTTAGCAAGTGCTCCTGAACCAATCCTTGTTTCTTAATCATTGTTCTTACTACGTTTATTTTATTGTGTTGTTCTAATTTGTTTTCACTCATTTGCAATTATAACAGTCCCATAAATCTTGGAAGGTGAAATATGTCTTCATTTTTGTACTCCAAAAATCATAATTTTCACCATTAAAAATGGGAATAGGGATAGATGATGGTTGAATGGTGTTAGTCATGGATTAGATTTTTTTTTTTTTAAAGTGGGTAGAATATTGTGAAATTTTTTTGGAAGTAGTGGGGTAATATTTCTACACCCAGTAGATGACCGAACGTAACTCTGGTACCACTGTTAGTTTATGAATTATCAAATAGTAAAAACTTATTTTATTGGTAGAAGGAATGGAGAGGCAAATTTATAATGATAGGCTTAGTTGAGAGGAAAACTAGTTTAGAGAAATAGTTGGAATAGATTTGAGTAGTGGAAATGACTTACTAGTTGCTTGGTACAAATGTTGAATACATGGCCTATTTATAGGCCTCAACACATCATTCATGTTTTATGTAGAAAACTCTAGAAATATCTATTCTAGAGTTTTCTATCTATATGTAATTGTACTAGGATACACCCCCTTGGTCAGACGATAGGACGATAAAGGCACCTAAACCGTTGGGGACCCCGCTCATACCCTATCCCTTCGCCCGAGAAGGTGGCCGAAAAGAGATCGCTGAATCCCCTCTACCTCGAAAGGTGGAGTAAAACATGTAACAAACCCCTCGGTCCTAAACTTAGCCGAACACCCCCTCAGTTTCTACACAAAAATGACTTAGCATCCCCTTGACAGTAAAAGAAGGAAGAACCCCAGCGGAAGAATAAAGAATATCCAAGAACACCTCCTCGGCCCCAAGCCTGGCCGAATACCTCTTCGGCCCCAAGCTTGTCCGAATACCTCTTCGGCCCCAAGCGTGGTCGAATACCTCCTCGGCCCCAAGCCTGGCCGAATACCCTTTTGGCCTCAAGCTTGGCCAAACCCCCCTTCGGCCTTATACTTGAACGAAGATCCAGAAGAGACAAGCCACATGAAATACATAACAGATTAAGATATCTATTATACATGAATTATCACACCTGATTAAGAAGGATTAAGGCTAATCAAGGTATTATCCATCTCCCAAGACGGAAGGCCCACCAGGCCCAAACATGTCACTATAAATACACAGGTGATGGGACATAAATGAGGTACGATTTATTCCATATAAAAGCATTCATTGCTCCATATCGAATACTTACTTGATCGTTGAAGTGCCTTTGCAGGTACCCTCCCCACCCAGCGGAGACAGTATTCGGTCGGTTCCGAGGATTTGAAGACTATCAGGAAGGATTAATAGAAGGAGTGTTTCTACGCAGGAACAGTAATTATCTACATAATTCTAAAGTTTGTATCATCTAGTAGTTACTAGCATACATCTATGTATTTTCTATAATGATCTAGCTTATTCTAGAAGTTTGTATCACATTTTAACACACCTGTATGGAATTTGTTGAGGAAGGAACTTCCCTAGCTACAGGAGGGTTTTCATCTTAAGTTGGGGAATGGCTCTAATCGACTTTGGTTTGACCTTTGGCTTTCAAGGGAACCTTTTGGTTCCCGTATACCAATAATTAATATCAATGATACTAATCTTAAGGTAGCAAATATTTGGAGAAATAGGGTTTGGCATTTGGAGGGACTTGCTAATATATACTCCTTGATGACATTCAGATGAAGATCTTGGACTATTCCATGTTTCTAGTGGACCAGGTGCCAGATGTATGGGTTTGATCCCATGAAATGGATGGGACGTACATCGTTATTAGCACTATGTATCAATGGCTCTTACAATCACAGGAGGATGGACCAATGGAGCAAGATTAGAAGTGAATTTGGAAAACTTCACTCCCTACGAACATCTAATTTTTTCTTTGGCAGGTTTGTTGGGATGTTTTTCCTACTCAAGTTACTTTGAAGAACAAGAGGATAATTCAAAACAATGTTTGTCTAGTTTGCAATGAGTATGATGAAACAAGATACCATTGTTTGGTGGCTTGTTCTCATGTATCCCAACTGGTGGCAGCTAGGTCAGATGCCCCCCTCAGCCACCACAAGCACACCAATCAATGAGTATATGGTTATGAAGTATTGGTGCTCATAGGGGTTACATAATGGTGATACTTTTTTGGACAATATGGAAGATTCAAAATCGGTTCTTTCTTGAAGGATTGGGGGAGAACTTGGCCTCATTATAACTGAGGTAATTGCATGGCATTCTTATATTTCCCAAGCTTACTGCTCTCTTATAGGAGGGAAACAAGGTGCTTTGATTCATGGGGGGCCTTGGGTGCCCACATCGCAACCTTGGGTAACTTTGAACGTGAAAGGAAATGCTTTTAATAACCTAGGGTCAACGAGGTTTACTGGTTTAGTTTGTGATCATTTGGGAGCTTTTGTTTTGGGATATATACTTTGGAAGTTTAGGAATTAGTAATAATATTTATGTTGAGTTTATGGCCCTTGTGAAAGGTTTAGAGGTTGGAAACGAGGGTACTTGCAAGTGAAATGTCAATCAAATTATCTTTATTTGATAAGTTGATTCAAGGGGAACCATGTCCATTACATATATGTAGTTTATATTGAGCATATTAAGCGAGTTAATGACACAAAATTGGTCATGTGTTCTCATGCATGTACTCCGAGAAGGAACTCTTGTGCAAATTTTCTGGCAAAAAAGGGTGGGAAGTCTTCGGCGGAGTTTCATTTGTTAAAGGAAGCATCGGTCGAGTTAAGATCGAGATAATTTTGGATGTGGTAAGCAATGTAGTGGCTCAGGTTTAAGGACTTGGCTGGACTGTTAATTTTTGTCCATTTTTCTTTTTAGTTTTTCTTTGTAATCTTTTGTAACAATTTTTTTTTTTTTTATAAAACATGAGGTATTATGTATTTATGTGCATTGCAGAAGAGTAGTTTGTGATTATTAAAGGTTGTTATTAAATGGACAACAAATAAATTCTCTCATTAATGATTGTAAGACAATACGACAAATATGAAGAAAAAAAATTATGATTTTTTTAGATTCAATAATAAATACATAATTTGGGTGAAAAATGTGAAGAAAAAAAAATTGTTGCATAACCAATAAAATTATATCGTAAAACTTATTAAAGTCTATTACCAAACAAATAAATACAACAAACTAATAAAAATATATAAATGCTTGAAAATTTTTGTTATATTAATATAGTATATAGTGGTTCAAATAATATATATATATATATATATATATATATGTGTGTGTATGTATATTAAATAAAAATAAAAATATTTACATATTTGAATGTTTTTTATCTACGTTTATTTTAAAACAATCCAAAATTAATATAATTAATATTTTATTATATCTTTACCATTTTCTATAATAATATTAAGATACTTGTTTTTTTTATTGATTAATGCACAACGTAACACAATTTATAATCGATATAGTTTATTTTACACCAATAATTAATATAGTTCTAAATAGTATAGAAATAGTATTTTGGGTGTGAAATTTTAGAGGAAATGTTGCATAACAATTTTTTTATGTGAATTTTCGTTACAGTGTTCTATGTGTGAAATTTTATTAATGTGAATTGTGAAAGAAATTTTGAAGTAAATTTTTTATTTATATTTTTCAAAAATTGTTCATATTAATAATTAATATTTTATTATGTCTTTACAATTTCAGTATAAAATGATTAATGATTTTTTTTTGAAATAAAAATAATACTTTCTTCTCTTTTAATTTTGTTTATTTAATTTTATTTATTTTAAGACTATCCATGTCTTCCTGTGGTTATTAAGAATCAATTGGCTTCCATGTCTTCCATCCCTTTGGTGTCTGATCTAGGCAATTATTTGGGTTTTCCTTTGATTAAGGGCAGAGTTTCCAAACACCACTTCACTCATGTTTTGGATAAAATCCGGAGTAGACTCAACTCTTGGAAATCAGCAATACTTAATAGGGCAGGGAGGCTTTGCCTAGCAAAGTCAGTGCTTTCCTCCATCCCGATATATGCTATGCAGGCCCATAACTTTCCCTCGACCATTTGCTCAGAGATTGATAAAGTCACTAGACATTTTGGTTGGTTGTCTAATAGTAGGCAATCAAGGGCCTGACATCTTGTTAATTGGGAAATGATTACTCTTTCCAAGCTCTTAGGTGGCTTGGAAGTTAGGAGGGCAAACTTAAGAACATATGCGGTGGGAGTCACTTATAAACAATCTCTTATATCATATCATGCTATATTAGCTCTTTTTTACTATATGGATTACTTAAATTTTAGTAAAGTTGTTTATAGAAACTCCAATGCTAAAATTTAAACAATCAATAAAATAAAAAAAAAGTTGATGTGACATGATGTGTTACAGGGGTTGCTTATAAGCAACCTCTATTAGAGCACCTCGAGCGGCACGTTCTTAGTGTGTTGCTTACTGACAAGCAACGGTGCTTGTTAGAAATTGCCATTAGACTTATCCTACGTGGCATCTCAGTTGCTTAAATTTTTTTCTCAGTTGCTTGTACAAGGAATGGTGCTTAGCACTGAAAATTTTGAAGAAGAGGAGTTTGATTGGTTGAAACTGATCCAGGTGGAATATGGACAGAAACTTGGTAAATCAAAAAAATAGGAAAAACATCCTTCACCTCTTCTTCCTCCATCCGGCCGGTGCGCGGATCCGTCCGGCCAGACCCCTCCGCCCCGCGCATGCAGCTTCGCACAACCAGACCCGCCGGCCCGCGCGAACCGCCCGGTCAAACCCCTCCGCCCAGCGCACCAGGACTCCCGGCCCGTACGCCCCTCCGCGCGTGACCCCCTCCACACGGTTGTCCCCTCCGCGCGCGACCCCTCTGCACCTAGACTCCTGTGCACAACAAAACACCCCGTGAAGAGAGAGTGAAGAAAGACCGAAGAGAAAGAAAGAGTGATTGGAAGAAAACGTGAGTGAGAGTCTGAGAGATGTGATTTTTTTTATTTTTTTTATTTTTTTTATGTATTATGTATTTTTTTTATATTTTTTATGTATTATGTAATTTTTTATATTTTTTTTATATCATGTAATTTTTTTTATTATTATAATTTTTGGTATTTTTTTTATTATGTATTTTTTTATTATAATTTTTTGTATTTTTTTATTATGTATTTTTTTTATTATTGAAATTTTTTATTATTATAATTTTTAATTTGTTAGTTATTTATATTTATATATTATTTATAATAATTAATTTTATAAAAATTTATCATAAAGTGTAGTGTGAGGTGTCAAAAAAGTGTAGTATGAGTTGTAAAAAGTAGGAGTGTTTATAAGCAATTCTCATTGGAGCAAAAATTGTAAAAATGTAATATGAGTTGCTTATGAGTGACGTAGCACAGTGTGACCCATTTAAAGTGACTGGGAGTTGCTTATAAACAACTCCCATTGTAGATGCTCTTAGAGATCTTCTAATGAACACAGCTCTTTTGGGAAAATTAGTTTGGAGAATGTTATCATATGATAACAGCTTTTGGGTGCAAATCTTTAGAAATAAATATCTGAATGGAAAATCTATGTTCAATGTTAAGATTGGGCCTGGAGACTCCTGTATCTGGAGAAGTATTGTCAAAACCATGCACTCTATTCAAGAAGGTTTTTGTTTTAGGATTGACAATGGTGATAGCTCTGTTTGGTTTGTTGATTGGTTGGGGATGGGTCCTCTGTCCACTCACCTTGGCTTGATTCATTGTTCTGATGTTCACCTTACTTTGAAGGATATTATTTCCCATGGTGAGTGGAATCTGAATTCACTGTATACAACTTTGCCCATTGATGTGAGACTGCGCATTGCCTCTGTTCATCCTCAGGTTATTCCAAACATTCATGATAATTGGTGTTGGAGGGTGAATGGGAGTGGCACTTATTCTGTAGCCTCCACATATAAGTGGTTGTTATGTGACAATTTGGACATGTTTGACAGTGGAAGGTGAAAAATTCTTTGGAAGCTTGCTATCCCAGAGAAAGTCAAACTATTTCTTTGGCTTGTGCTTAGAGGTGCTTTGCCTACAAATAATCTCAGGTTCAATCGGCATTTAGGAAGTTCTCCAACCTGTCCTTGTTGCCTCTATCATGAGGAAGACATTCTACATTGCCTTCGTGACTGTAGACATGCTCACACTATTAAGAAAAATTAAGATTATATACAGAAAAATTTGTAGATAAGCATAAAAATCCGTAAATAAGTATCAATTATCAATGGATTATCTATAATAAAAAAAATCCGTAAATAATAAGGTCGTAGATAATGTTATCTACGAAAATTTTTGTAAGTAACGTTATCTACAAAACGTTATTTACGAAATTTTTCGTAGGTAACGTTATCTATAAAATTTTTCGTAAGTAATTCTGTAGATAACGTTACTTACGAAATTTTTCGTAGATAACGTTCCGTAAATAACATTATTTACAAAATTTTTTAATTCGTGAGAAATTTTAAGATGTGCGAAAATTGTACATTATAAATCCAAAACTCTAAAATTTCAAATCAATTGATAAAAATCGAGGTTAAAGCTTAATAATACTCTATTATACTATTAATTACTCAAATACAACATCAATTTCACATTCCCACATACTCATCTCAATTATCCTATATTAACTCAATATATACGTTCCTTGAGTTCCCATGAGAACCCATAAGTAATCCAAAATCCATAAAAATTGTTAATATACACAATTTAACATACATGTACCTCAACAATAATAATTAGAATGTTGGAAAATCATATGGGAACTAGAAACATGAGTTAAGGTCAGAAATTGAGATTGCTCTCTCATATAATGCATATAATAGAGAAAGAGATTGAAGTCAATCTTGTTATCCAACATACATTTCATGTCCAAAAAGAGAATACTCATCTCCCTTACCTCAATGAGCACTTATAGATGAATGTAAATCTCTTGAGTGATCTCTTTCTGAATCCACAAGCAGTTTTTCATAGCACAGAGAAGAAGCATAAGAAAAATAAGAAGCGTGAAAAGAAAAATTAACATTAACCCCTCATGAAAACCTCTCTTTTAAAAACTTACCTCCCTTCTATTTTAACTAAAACACATATAAAATAAAATACCACATAATACATAAAACAAAGATACATAAAGCCTTATAACTTAAAACACATATTATACAATAAATATTATACAAAATAATTTTACAAACATTTATTATTTAATTAAAAACATTTTTAATTATTAAAAACCTTTGGAATATTTTATAAAATTTACTTGATTAATTAAAATATTCTTTTAATAATTTTAGAAAACTTTGATAGCCAAATAGATGGAACAAACTTTAATATTACTTCCTTAAACTTTGTTTTGTTTAAAGAATAGACACCGTGAACTTAAATTTTATTATAATTGATCTTCAAACTTTACCATTTTTGCAACTAAATACATTAATATCAATTTTATCTTAACTAATTTTTAATTTTTTTTATTAATAATCTCTTACTTTAATTTTATGTATCTCACGATCTTCAACAAAAATTAATAATTATTTATGATTATGAATACTTCATAACAATAGCATACCTAAAAAATGAAATCATCTTTTATTATTCTTATTTAGTATATTTTATCAATAAGAGAAAATATGTTACACTTTAGTAGGAAAAAAGGTAACTTTCTAATTATTCTCAATAATTATTTCACACTTTCACTTGCCAGATTTTAATGTGATTATCTTAATTACTATAATAACATATTTTATGAATCAAAACAAAATTTAGTTATGTAATTAATAGTATAGTTTTAAATTTATTAATATTCATTAAATAATTATTTATATAACATTTTGATTCTTTGATTATAAAAATAATAACATTAATTAATTTAAGGATAAAATATACTTATGGTCATTCTATT
The DNA here is from genome assembly GCF_000230855.2 of Cajanus cajan. NCBI lineage: Eukaryota > Viridiplantae > Streptophyta > Magnoliopsida > Fabales > Fabaceae > Cajanus > Cajanus cajan. Next base: position 56,394,440 of record NC_138521.1, read on the forward strand.
TTCGTCAATATACAATTTTAATATCTCAACTTTAAAATAGAGATATTTAGTCCTTTTATTTTAAAAATGCAAATTTTTTTGTCCTTTTATCAAGTTGATATAATTTTAATATTTATTCATACTTAAGTGATATAACATTTAGTAATATAAACATTAAGAAATAAAAAAACAATAATATAAATTAATTTATTAATAAAAAATACTAATTACTCATTCAAATATTTATACACAAATATCTTTTTTGTATATTATTTTTTAATTTTTATCTCTATATATCATGCATTTAAATATTATGTCAATTAAGTAGTGACAAGTTAGTTAACATTAAAGTTAACATTTAATAATCAAAAAATATCAAATTAATGGTAGAACTAAAATTTTATATTTTTAAAATTAGAGAAACTAAAATATCTTTATTTTAAAATAAATGACCATAACTGTGGATTGATAAAAATGAAGAGGTTAAAAGGATAATTTAATCTAAATTTAATAAATTAATTAACATTTTTATAGTATTTTATTTAGATTTATAATTCAAAATAAAAATTTCTAAGTAGCTATCAAAATATATATATATATATATATATATATATATATATATATATATATATATATATATATATAATAAAAAGCAAAACTAATAATAATTTATATATCATAAATGTTAATTTTTAATAATATAATTTACAATAACATTTTTATAGCATTTTATTTAGATTTATAATTCTTTCATAATATAATTTACGTTATATTAATCAAAATTATCTTATTATGTAAAAAATGGCAATAATTTATATATCATAAATTCATTTATCGTGAAATATATTATAGTTAATGTTAATTGATTTTTTCATATGATTTATATAATTATTAAATTCATTTATTATAACGTTAATATTGAAGCACATGTGAATGTGATATAAATGTACGTGGTGGTATCAAGACCTATTTGTGGATTAATTCATTCATCTAAGCTAATATATATATATATATATATATATATATATATATATATATATATTAGTTTTATTTTTATATATCACTTTTTATATATTAAAATATCATGTAATTTAAAATTTAAAAGTCAAATAAAGACTTTTTTTTTCTCTTTTTTATTTCTTTTTTTAAACTCTTATTTTTATGGCTAAAATAGTATTTTAGTCCTTTATAATAATTGTTTGTTTCAATTTAGTCTCACTTTTATTTTTTGTCTCAATTTGGTCCCTAATAAATTAATTGGTTGCAATGTCGGACTTCCGTCCAAATTATTTAGACGGAGTTAACTATTGGTCACGTGGATGCCACGTGGAAGTTATGTAGATGCCACGTGAAAGCTACGTACATGCCACGTGGACGTCAAATTTTGTCATGCATCTGGAACCGGAACGGCCCGTTCCGGTTGCATTCATGGCGTGTAAATTTTGCATCTGGAACGTCCCGTTCCAGATGCAATATTTAACCCCAACACGTGCAGCAGAACGGGTCGTTCTGAAATCCAAAATGGGCCATTCTGGATTCAGAACGGGCCGTAGAATGCCAACCAACATAGTGCACCAGTGTAGTTCAAAAATCGAAAGCAAACCTTTTACACATACACAATTTTTTTATCTAAAAAATAATATATTTTAAAAAATTAAAATTATATTCTAATATATATATATATATATATTTAAATTATCGTATGTATAAAATATAAATTTCAAGGAGTTATTCATTTATCTGATATTTGTCAAACTTTTGTATTTTCTATTTATTGTTTATGTTGATAAAAAAAATTAAAATTGTAAAAAGGCTTAAATATGTTTTTAGTCCCTCAAATTTAAGATAAATTTATTTTTGGTCCCTCAAATTTAAAACTGTTATTTTTAGTCCATGTAATTTTCAAAAATCTTGTTTTAGTCCCTTAGGTCACCAATAACATATTTGAAAGTGACTAATTAAGACAGTTATGTAATATCAACTGGATTTAATGTGATATTTTCACTAATAGGAATACCAATAGGTAGATTTTATGCAATAATGTTTGATAAATTTCTTAACAAAATTTGAATATAAGGATTAAATTAAGAGTTTTTGAAATTGTAGGGACTAAAAACAACAATTTTAAATTTGAGGGATCAAAAATAGATTTACCCTAAATTTGAGGGACTAAAAACATATTTAAGCCTTGTAAAAATTTATATCACATATTAAAAACATCTTTATATGATAAATAAATTAAACTTAATTTTTATAAGATTTAACATATTTATTTATATGTTTTTATTAGTGTTAAATTATTATTAAGTAAGTTTTTAAGATTGTTATGTAATCAAAAATTTTAAAAAATATCTATGACAGATAAATATATAATATTTATAACATATATTTTTAACAAAAATTAGGTTTAAATATGTTAAATTATAATATAACATAATCTGACCTAGTTTATTTTCATCCTTAATCATAATTGTATATATAAAAACTTGTAAAAAATAACTATAACATATATTTATACTTAAATAAATTATATATAAAAATTTTAATATTACAAATATATGAATAAATATTGTCATCACGATCTAAAATTTATGGATATAATCATTAACTGCATGTGTGACATTCTAGAACCAGAACGGCCCATTCTGAAACTAGAACGGCCCGTTCTGGTTTCACTTTTCCTACGTTAATTTTGCATCCAGAACGGGTCGTTCCGGATGCAAAATTAACGCACGAAGAGTGAAACCAGAACGAGTCGTTTCAGTTTCAGAACGGACCATTTTGGTTCTAGATGCATGACAAAGATTTGATATCCTAGTGGCTTCCATGTGGCATCCACGTAATATCCACGTGACCAACAGTTAACTCCGTCTAAATAATTTGGACGGAAGTCCGACATTGCAACCAATTAATTTATTAGGGACTAAATTGAGACCAAAAATAAAAGTGGGACTAAATTGAAACAAACAATTATTATAAGGGACTAAAATAGGTTTTTAACCTATTTTTATTATACTTGAAAACTAATTATTAAAAAAAATTCATTGATGAATGATTAGTATTTAAGATAAATAATTTAAGGTGGGTGAGTAGTTTCTTCCCTAAATTAAAAGTTGTGTTTCTTAACTGTAGAATTGAACTGCGTAGTAATTTTTATTTTTATTTTGAAAAATGTTAATGATGAGTAAATGAATTTGTAAGATGAAGCAAACGAGGGTCGGTCTTCAGTCTTCTAAATTTTTCAAAACCAAATATGAGAAATAAAGCACCACCAATATGTGCACAAAGATAAATCCTTAACAAAATCTCTAAAGCTTAATGGACCTTGAGGTGAGGGAGTGACAAAATTGGCTTTCTCAAATGATTTTTTTATTTATTTATCTGCACTCACAAAAATGTGAAAAAAAATGGAGTTATTGTTAGACAAATGTTTATTTCAAAATTAATGAGAAACTAGTTTAATGAATCCTAATAATAAATGATGGAGCAGTGATTTTTGTACACAATGTTGAATACTAAAAAAACTCCTAAACTTTTACTTATTAAAGACAAAATTGACATTTTCAAGATGCAACTATTTCTTTTTCTCTTCTTGAAGTTACAGTTAACCACCTACAATCAAAGATCAGAGGGTCAACATAAAGGGGTAAAAAAAAGGAGAAAAGGGAGTGAAAAAGTAAAAAATCAACAAGTACAGAAACCTTTAAGAGACAAAAAGTGGACTACTTGATGTTGTCCACCATCTACAACGTCGTTAATAGCTTATTTAACTTATATGCATATGCTATGAATCACCAATGATTCTTCTTCCAAATCATATATTCTTAATAACCTTTTTTTTACATGTATATTTTTAATAACCTAATCATTATGTTCATCATCATTTGATCTAGAAATCAATTATTTCTATATTAAAATGTATGTACTTGCCTATTCTTAAACCTAATTGCATTTGCATGCCTAATTTGTCACAATATATTTAAAAATCATTTTATATCAATTATTTATTTTCAAACAATTTATTACTAAAAGTATACGTTTAAATAATGTGTTTTTGTAATATCAATTGAGAAATTATTTAATATCAATTAATGGGTTTTTTATATCAATTAAAAAATTATTTAATATCAATTTGTCCTAAATAATCGTAATAATGTGTTGTTATAATAAAAACATACACATTAATTTTAATTTAATAATAATAATATAAATTAACTATAGTAAAGTTATAAGAATCATTGGAGAGGTTAAAGTAGTATATATATGACTTGATTCAAATTTTGATGTCATCGTCATTTTAGGGGTGTATTGGTTTAAGATTTTGTAGAATTTTGAAAGACTTTTTTTGAGTAAAAAAGTCCATTGGTATTCAATCAGTATTTTATGTCACTTAAAAACAATCAAGTGGTATTCAATCCGGATTTTCAAGATTTTTTTAAGAATCCATTAAAATTCATTGGTATTCATTTGAGATTTTTTACAAGTTAAAAATAATCTATTGGTATTAAAAAATATAAGGATTTTAAAGGATTTTTGTGTGAGAGGGATTTTGAAGGACTTTCTAGTGCTATCTATAAATACCAAATTCATAAAACAATCTCATCCAAACCCATCGAATTTTGAAGGATTGTTTGAAGTGATTTTTCAAGTGCTTCAGAATTTTCAAGTGAGTTTTTGATTTTTTTTTATGCTATTATCTTCTCCATTTTTTCTCTGCTAATAATATTGCACTATTATTCATTATTGATATATAATATTATAGTATTGTTCTCATTCCATTCTCCTATTTTGCGAAACTCCAATATGTAATATGATAGTGTCATTGACTTGCTCTATTTTTTTGTTCATTCTCTTTAATTGACTTGCTCTATTTTTTTTATTCTATTTAGTTGAATTTGTTCCTTTATATAACACACAAAAATGCTGGAAATTTCAACTTTTAAGTGATAATTTTTTTTATAACACACGTCAAGAAAAAGAAAAGGTGAAAGATGAAATTGATATCATGATCTCTACAATATATATATATATATATATATATATATATATATATAAGATGAATTTGAGTTAGGGCTTCTGTGAGTAGAATGAGATGAAAATGGATCTTAGTTGGGGGAAAAACCCTCTCAGCATAAAAACTACGATCTTTCTCCTTCCTTGTTATTCTTATCCCTCCTCCTTTTATGATTCAACAATTTTTTTTACTATAATTTTTTATTTTATTTTTATATTGTGAAATTAGGATTTTTTATATTGTAAAAAAAGAAAATTAACATAAGATATTGTAGTATCTAATTTTTTAGGGTTTAAGGTTTATGCCTTCATTAGCTTATTTTTTAAAAAAGGAAATATTGTTAAAATATTTGTTAGAATAATTTATATTTATAAATATCATTAAAAACTTATCATATAATATATAACTAAAATAATATATATATATATATATATATATATACATATATATATATATATTCTTTATATCTAAATACTCCCGTTTATATAAACAAAAATTTATATATCTAAATATTTTCTCAGTATCGAATATACTATTTTTTTTATATAAAAAATTATCTTATATTTCTATATTTCCGTTTTTACATATTTTTTATAATGGCTGAGATATTTGATCCATTTGGATAGCCAAATAATAATATAATTTTATTGATTTTGTCTCTTATCCATAATTATTTATATAACTAGTTTTCAACATATATTATTTTAGTAATTCAAATGAGAGATTCACAAGGAAATAATAAAGCAAAAGGAAAAGAGAAAGAAAACTACGAAGCTTTGACCAAGGAGGATTCCGATGAATTGTTACAATTGATAGTGAATGCTATAAAAAGTGGACTGCGTGATGCTAATGGGTCAATTAGCAAACTAAATGTGGAGAGAGTCATCCTTCCTCGTCTCAATGTTAAAATTAAATTCCCTAAGATGTATAATCATTACTTGAGTTGAATGAAGTGATTTAAGAAACAATATAACAATATGTCAACAGCACAACAACTTTGGGTGGGATCCAATTACAAAGACATTCACTGCTAGTGATGAAGTATGGAAAGAGTATTCAAAGCTGAGATTACTTCGTAATCTTTTGAATATATTAATAGTTTACAAGTTTAGTGTATTATATTATTTTTAATATATTAATAATGGATTTTTTTTTCTAGTCTCACCCAAGTCACAAAAATCTTTGAGAAAAAAGTATGGTTGATTATGAGGATTTGAAGACTGTTGTTGGGGGTAAAACCGCTAGTGGGCACAGTTCCATGTCACTAGACCCTGATGATACTAATGCTACAACTTTTGGAGAAGAAAATGTTGATTTTGGGATGGAAAATTTTTCATATGATCTTAACAATGATGTATTCATAACACCAGATTACTATGAACCACCTTACCAGCCTCCATCACCTCACCCAAGCATTTCACCACCTCAACCCCCTTTAAGCTTAGAGGTTCCCACTGAAAAACCAATTAATCGTAAGCGGAGTAGGTCCGAGTATGGAGTGAGTTCTAACTCATCAATTGGGAACAATAGTCAAGCCAAATTTCTAGAAAATCTATCTGTTGGCATTGAGACTATAGCCGCCAATTTTGAAAAAATTTCTATCTTGATGGAGAAAAGAGAAAGATACCAAGAGGCAAAGGGAAATATTTGGAGTGTCATAAAAGAGATCCCAAATTTGGATGATCGAACTCGCTACATGGCGGCTGATTTGCTCGATACTAATGCAAAGAAAGACTTTTTCTTGATGTTGTCAATAGAAGAGCGTTCAGATTGGATAAAGTATAAGCTAGGATGAACAACATTGTTTTGGTATTATTTCGGTTGCACTTGATTTGAGTATTTTCTTTATAATTTGGTTGTGTATGAACACATGTTGGATTTGTCAAACTATATTGTTTTGGTGTTATTTTGGTTGCACTTGATTGAAGTGTTTGCTTTATATTTTGGTTGTAAATAAACACATTTTGAATGGTGGAATTATATTTTTTTGGTGTTATTTTGGCCGTACTTGATTGAAATATTTTAGCCTGTTTTATTTTTCTATTATATTATTATTTTTAATTATATTGTTTTATATAGGTACAATGTGACATTCGAGCATGTATGAAGGTAGTGACATAGATGAAGAAGCAATGGGTGACAAAGAGATATATGACAAAGAATTTTATGATGCCATGTACGCATGTGTAATAGCAATTCATGCATTAATGCATGTGTTGACTCAGTTTATAGTTATGATACGTAATGAACAAATTGAGCGTCCATTAAATCGATAACGAATTACTAACATGGGAAATGACTATATACATCGAGCATTAAACGATGATCCTGCAATATTTCGACAAGTTTATAGGATGTATCCAGATGTATTTCAAAAGTTATGTGCAATTCTTAGAGTAAAAACACCTCTAGAGGATACACGATATATTTGTGTTGAAGAAATGCTTGCATCATTCCTACAAATTGTTGGTCAGAATACTCGATATTGTGTAATTTGTAACACATTTGACCATCACAATTTGCTACAAGTGAAAATTTTCACAAGATTTTGAAGGCTTTGAATACAGTAGCACCTACTTTGATGGCTAAACCAGGATCAACTGTGCTAGCTAAAATTAGAGAAAGCACAAGGTTCTTCCCTTTCTTCAAGGTATGTACTAATTATCTTACAATAAAAATTATAATTAAATTTGACACTACTATATTTATATTTTTCATACGATGAATTGTTATATATGTTAAATTTTAGGATTGCATTGGAGCTATTGACGGGACACATATTCCAACAATAATGAGGGAGGAGATGTAAGCAGTTATCGTAATCGTCATGGAAAGATATCACAAAATGTATTAGCCGCTTGTAATTTTGATTTAGAGTTCATGTACATTCTTAGTGGGTGGGAGGGTTCGGCTCATGATTCTAAGCTACTAAATGATGCTATAACAAGGAGGAATGGACTTAAAGTGGCTCAAGGTAATTAAATGCTTATTCTTTAAATAATAATAATAATTATTATAATTATAATTATAATTTATTATTATTATTATTATTATACTAATATTATATATATTGCATATGTAATTAGGTAAATATTTTTTGGTAGATTGTGGATTTCCTAATTGACGCCAATTTTTAGCTCCATTTCGAGGTGTAAGATATCATCTACAAGATTTTGCAGGTCAGGGTAATGATCCTGAAAATGAGAAAGAATTGTTCAATCTTTGTCATGCGTCTTTAAGGAATGTGATTGAGAGAATATTTGGTATTTTTAAATCAAGGTTCACAATTTTTAAGTCAGCACCTCCATTTTTATTTAAGACACAAGTAGAACTTGTATTAGTATGTGCAACACTATATAGCTTTCTATGTAAAGAATGTCGTTCTGATGAATTTCCAATTGAAGCGTTGGATGAATCTGCATCTTCAACATTACCGGCTAATGAAGATCATACTTTTGAGCCTATTATTCAAACCTAGGAGCAAGAACGTGAAGAAGCTAATGCTTGGAGGACTAGTATAGCTATGGATATGTGGGTGAATGTTATTTAAGAAGATAGGTTATTATGGAGAATTATTATTATTATTATTTATCTAGACATTATTTTTTTTATTATTATTTTTATTTTGACTCTTTTTAAATTTGAATGTATGAATTTTTTTTAAATCTTATCAAATGTCAAAAATCCACAAAAATTCTACAAAATCCCATAGAATTCATTAAAATATTGATTTAAAAGTCTTGCAGAATCCATTAAAATTCTAATTTTAAGTCTTGTAGAATCTTGCAAAATCTTAAAAGTCATGAAAATCCTGCAAAATCTTTTAAAATCTGCAGGATTTTTTTTAACTAAAAAAGTCCTTTAAAATCTTAATCCAATACACCCTCCTTAATTTCAATAGATAAAAGAAAAATTATAGTAAAATTATATATTATTTATAATGCAAAATATATTATGATTAATGTTAATTGATGTTTTGGTAACATGATTTATATATTATTAATTTTATTTATTGTATTATTAATGGCATATTTAGTTGAAAAAATTGGACTAATTTTCATTTTGGTTCTTCTGATTTTATCAATCTATAATTTCGGTTTCTCTATTTTAAAATAGAGTTATTTGGTTCTCTAATTTTAAAAATACAAAATTTTAATTTTTCTATCAAATTGACATCTATTACTAATAATTAAGTTTTAACGTTTACTCATGTTTAAGTAATATAACATTTAGTAACATGACATTTAGAAATAAAAAAATATATACAAATAAATTTTTTATTAATAATAAATATTAATTACTTGTAAATATATATACAAACGAAAATCTTTAGAATTTTTTTTTTATTTTTTATCCCTATATGTCACGTTACTAAATATCAGATTTCTTAAGTGGTGACACATCATCAAATAATGTCAAAATTTAACAATAAGTTGATAGGAGAACTAAAATTTTGTATTTTAAAAAATTGAAGACTAAATGCTTTTATTTTAAAATAGAGAAAGCAACAAATTATGGTTTGAAATCAAACTTATTACTTACAAGCACCACGTGCCGAGACAAAATATCCAAACATATGTAAATTAAGGATGAAAAGTAATTTGTACTCATGGATAGTACACAAATCTGTCATGACTTTGATGAAAAATATCTTATTTGATTGAGTACATGTAATAATCAATTTATTAAATCAGATACGAGAATGGAGATTGATATACACTTACTCATCTTGTACCTGCTTTAAATTTATATAAACTTAATTTATTTTTAAAATTTTTATTTAATATTTATGTAATGTTTACTCTCTTTTAAGTTTATGTCAAATGAAACTTAACTAATGAAATTTTGTAATTGCTTCATTATATTGTAATTCTTGTTTTTTTTCCTAATTTTTTTGCAAAAAAATTAATTTTTGGATAAGTAAGAGACAATTATGTTAGAAAGGATACATCACAATAACCATTTTTAAAAAATATTATGAAAAATATAAATGGAAAAAAAGTAATTAATATTATATTAAAAACTTAACACTTATTTTTTCTTCAAGAGAGGAAAGGAGTGTCTTTTATTGGAATTTGATATCAAGAAGAATATGAGTAATTAATTAAAATAAAACTTTTATCGAATGAAGAGTATTTTAGAAATGATAACGGTAAATAATATCAAAATAGTTAAAATTTAATTATATTTAAAACTAACTCCTATGTGAGTTTTTTTCTTGCTTATATTCAAATACAGGAGTGCAAAATAATGTTTATATTTTAAGTTTGATGACATGCTTTGATAATGTAAGTTTTATTTTATCCATTCAAATTATATATATAACAGGAAAATCACAGACACCTTGCTCGTCTCTGAAATTTATGTTGCAAAACAAACACATTGGAGAAACAATGTCACCATCCATTTCTTATGTTTTTTTGTCACTTATTTTTTGCGTTCTCTTACAAGAACCTACTCAAGCAATCAAACAGGTAACCTCTCCCTCAAACTTCACTTATATAAGATTCACTAATTTTTTACTTATGTTTTATTACATTTTTTTAAAAGGTATTATTATATATTAATCATCCATGCTTTGTTTGTTAGTCTTATATTGTATATTTAGGATCACATAGTTTTGGTCCAAATCCTTCCTCTGATGATGTGGAATCTGTCACGAATTATCACTATGATTTACTTGGATCATTCGTTGGAAGGTATAGAATTTGACCCTAAATCCATGAGATTCTCTTCTCTGATGGCAAAACTAATATAAACTGATTAGATGCTCTCTGTTTTCTTTCGCAGCACCGAAAAGGCCAAAGAGGCAATCCTTTATTCTTATAATAGATATATTAATGGCTTTGCTGCAGTACTTGATGAAGATGAAGCAGCCAACGCTGCAAGTATGTAATTCCACTTATGCATTTAAAAACTAAGCAAAATTTGATACATGTACCATATATAGGGATGTCAACCAGCAGGTATCCTGGATATCCCATATAATCTTATAGTATTTGTAGATATTTATTTTAAAAAATAAAATTTATTTTAATAATTTTTTTTAAAAATAATAATTTAAAAATTAAAACTTAAATTATTCAAATATTATTCATAATTTTATTAATTGAGATACTTCAATTTAAAAACTAAAAATTAATTATTAAAACATTTCATTATCATAAATTTAAACAAATTTAATATATAATTATATAATTAAATATTAACAGATATTTATGGATACGGATATTATGATATGCAAATTATGATATCCGTTTCATTAACGTGTAGATGTAAAAATACTCAAATTTATTATTTACATTATTTATTTATAATATTTATTTTTATTAAAAAAATTGTCATGAGTATAGATTTTATAACATTTTTAAGCATATATGTTTAACAATTTGAGGGAATTTTTTTTTTATATCTCTCCATTTAGGATTTAGGGTTATTTACCTTAATTTCTAACTGTTATTTTTTTTTTTTTTTTTTTTGCATGTAGAGCATCCGAGTGTAATATCAGTTTTCCTAAACAAAGAACACAAATTGCACACAACACACTCATGGAATTTCCTTGGGTTAGAGAGAAATGGTGAATTTTCGCATGACTCAGTATGGCGGAAGACATTGGGTGAAGATATCATAATTGCAAATATAGACACAGGTGTTTGGCCAGAATCCAAGAGTTTTAGTGATGAAGGGATAGGACCCATCCCAAAACGGTGGCGAGGAATCTGTCAAAAGAATAAGAACACTCGAGATAAATTCCACTGCAACAGGTTCATTATTTTTACTCTCGCTAATTTCTCCAAACTATCCCATCTCATACACAAAAAAATATGCTATCATGGTACTATCCCATCAATATTAGTTCCATTAACTTGAGTTTGTACTATATTTAGGAAGCTTATTGGAGCAAGATATTTTTACAAAGGTTACGAGGCAAAATTGGGTCAAAAACTGAATGATTCGATCTTGAGTGCACGTGACTATGAAGGTCATGGTTCACACACTTTATCAACAGCTGGTGGTAACTTTGTCCATGGAGCTAGTGTTTTTGGCTTTGGCAATGGAACTGCGAGTGGTGGATCACCAAAAGCTCGAGTTGCAACCTATAAGGTGTGTTGGCCACAGTCTGTATTGTTCGGTGGTGGATGTTTTGATGCAGACATATTGGCTGCTTTTGATACTGCCATAAGTGACGGTGTTGATGTGCTTTCGGTGTCTTTGGGTTCATCTGTACCCTCAGAATATTCCCAAAACAGTATATCCATAGGGTCTTTCCATGCAGTTGCTAACGGCGTAATAGTAGTGGTTTCTGCAGGAAATGAAGGGCCTTATCCTTCAACTACATCCAGCAATGAACCATGGACGCTCACTGTTGCTGCAAGCACAACTGACAGAGACTTCGTTAGTTATGTTACACTTGGTAACAAGAAAGTTCTCAAGGTATATGTTTATAGTTATACAACCCCAATTGTCTTTCTTGTTATATCTAAACACGTCACTAATAGTTTTTTGTTTTTTCTTTTATTGTTAGGGAGCTAGTCTTTCAGAGTATGCGTTACCATCTAATAAGATGTACCCGTTGATCAGTGCTATTGATGCCAAAGCTTATAATGCATCTATTATAGAAGCGTAAGAATGCTCATACCATTTAGACCTTCTAAATTGACTTTATATTGGGGATTCTCTGGTAATTTAATACATTCTTGCAGGCTTTTATGCTGGAAAGGAACTCTTGATCCTGAGAAGGTGAAGGGGAAAATATTGGTCTGTTTCAGCAATGGTTTTACAATTAATGAGGGGGTGGAAGCTGCCAGTGTAGGCGCAGCTGGAATGATTTTGGCTAATGACAAGTACTCAGGGAATGAAATTTCCCCCCAACCCCATGTGCTTCCAGCTTCAAATGTTAACTTTGAGGATGGCAATGACATTTATAATTACATCAGTACTACAAAGTAACTTACTTCCTCACGCTTCAGGCTCCTTGTTAAGTTTTTGGCGAGTTTAATTTTGATTTCCTCTTGGCCCTTTTCACAATAACAGGTCTCCTGTGGCATACATTTCAAGGGTGAAAACAGAATTAGGAGTAAAGCCAGCTCCATATATGGCTTCATTTTCATCAAAGGGTCCAAATCAATTTGAACCAGCAATCCTCAAGGTTTAATTATTAAATTGTGAATTGATATATTCTCCAAAATCAAATAAGCCGAATCATTCTTCGATCAAAGATAAAAGTTTTTAAAATTTAAAATTAATTAATTTATTCAAATACAACGACAGGTATAAATTTTTAAATAGGTCAACTATTTTTTAATTTTTTTCGGTTCAAGTTTTCGGAGGAATTAAAATTTCTATATTAAATTTAATTCACACCATTCACCCTTTAGGACTTAAATATGAGGTGAACATTAATTTATATTGTGTTTCAGCCTGATGTGACTGCACCAGGAGTCAACATCATTGCTGCTTATAGTGAAGCTGTATCTCCCACAGGGCTGGATTCTGACAAAAGAAGAACGCCTTTCTTTACTTTGTCTGGAACTTCAATGTCATGTCCTCATGTTGCTGGCCTTGCTGGGCTTCTCAAAGCCCTTCATCCTGATTGGAGTCCAGCTGCCATTAAGTCAGCAATCATTACCTCAGGTAATGTATAAAGTACATTCTTTACACTTGACATAGCTATATGAATTATTTGGCATTCAACTATTTTTACACTCTAATTAAAAAGGTTCATGCATTTTGCAGCAACCACACTAGATAACTCTAGAAAGCCAATCCTGGATGAATCATTGAACAAGGCAACTCCATTTGACTATGGTGCAGGGCACATTCAACCTAATCGTGCTATGAACCCTGGACTTGTATATGACTTGAATATTACTGATTATTTGAACTTTTTGTGTGGTCGTGGCTACAACAGTTCACAGCTGAAAATGTTCTACGGCAAGCCTTACACTTGTCCAAAGTCGTTCAATATTGCAGATTTCAATTATCCGGCAATCACAATTCCAAAATTTGGCCCTGGACATTCTATGAATATCACTCGAACTGTTACCAATGTTGGGTCCCCAAGAACGTACAAGGTGCACATCAAGGCACCACCACAAGTTCGAGTTTCGGTTGATCCTAGGGAATTGATCTTCAAGGAAAAGGGTGAAAAAAAGGAGTTCAGAGTTACAATGACATTGAAGCCGCAAAGTATGAACACAAGTGATTACGTATTCGGGTGGTTGACATGGAGTGATGGCAGGCACCAACGTGTCAGGAGTCCTATTTCAGTTAACCTTACACAATGAGGTTTATGTTGATGCTGCATTTACCCACCAACTACATGGAGTGGTCTTCGTCCCTTTTGCAATAACGGTTTTGTTGAACAGTAAAAGTTTATTGCTACAAATTTGGAAGCAATAATAACCGTGTTGTCATGATGTTTTGGATTAACTTTGTTTTTCTCTCCCTCCATTTCCTGCCACATACCCTAATCTATAAATAAATAATAAATAAATATATATATCCTTCTCCCCTCTAAACATGAGTAACTTTTCCCTTTAAAAAACTCCTCAAAAATTACATTTAAAATGTTATATTAATTAAATCACATTCTCGCTAATTATTGGAAAATTAATATATTAATAATGAAATAATATTTTATAAAAATAAAGGAGTAACGAAACTATTAGAATAAAAAATGTTTTAATATTTTTTTATAACGTAAATAAGAAAAATTATATATATATACATATATATATATATATATATATCAAAATATATGACTTTATATTTATTAAATTTTATATGTAAGTAAGTAAGATATTTTATATGAATTATTATGGATTTTGTATTGACTTGTCATAGTTTCTACATTTAATGGAATCAAGCAACTAGTAGTAAAAGATAATTACAATTATCTAAGATTAATATACACATCACCTTTATATATATATATATATATATATATATAGAGAGAGAGAGAGAGAGATAGACAGAGAGAGAGAGAGCGAGTAATCTATCAATTATGAAATAAAAATCTTAATTATCAGTTAAACAATATCTATAAACTGGTTACATCCGAGTAATCAAACATACATAGAAAAATCACACATTAGCATGACCTCACCAAAAATTAGCCACTATTTGCCTCCAATTAATTTTATCTTACTACTAGAAAAATTATGATCATTATTACAATTTCAACCATAAGAAAAATACGTAAGAGTAAACTAGATTTCAAAAATATGCATGTATAGAAAAAAAAAAACATCTATACTACTCCCAATATGCAAACCAATCAAAACATGTCACATGGTTTACAACACACAACAATCAACATGTTTAAAAGCTAAGCACCCAAGTCAATCTAATATTTACCACAATCATATCATATATCAAGGTATTCACATCATGTATATGAACATTATCAACTCACACTACAACATATGCAAACATCACATCTAATGCGACATGGGTTATCAATGCCTCCTCTGATTTATTGGGTGTCGCCACTTATAATAAGAAAGTTTGATTCCATTGTTAAGACTAATATAGTTGGGTATAGGCATACCACAACCTTGACATGTATTACCAAGTCACTTATGGAGTTAACCCACTAACTATCTTCAAGGTACCACACAACCTTTTCAGTAATCAATTAAAAATGGTAGTCCTCAACGTGATACTTTACTCTACATTGACAAAGGATCTAAAAAGAAACTTAACAAAATTCACTCTAGGTGTTCCACACTTACTCAAGGAGGGTTTTTAACAACTGGTCTCTCAAAGCACCATAACAAGATTTCATATATGAAATCTTCAACTTTCAAAACAACACTTTTTCCTTTAGTCCTAAGTTACAACATGTTTAATGCCTATAACATTTTCAGCATCAACACCTCAATATATATCATCTAGGTACGCATTACCTCAAAAATGCATATAGAGATTAAATCGCACCAATCATATATATAGCATACCAATGCTTGATAGCTCAACCAAGAATAGCATACCAATGCTCAACATTTAACTCAAATACAACATACAAATGCTTAACAATTTAACCATACAAACATCATCTATATGCATTACCCCAAGTTAGTGCCTGTGTAGATCAAATCACACCAATTGAATATAACATACTAATGCTCATCAACAATTCAAATATCTATATATATTATCTCAAATCAATATACATAGAACTATCATCATATTCAACAATTCAATTATCAATGGTTAAATTATCAATATACAATATCTCAAATTAATGTATAAAGAACTAGCAACATATATCAACATACATATGTAATAGATACAACTATCACACCCATGTTCAATTCATAATATGGGTCAACCAAACCTCAATATTGTTTCACATAAACCATAGAGAAGACATGTTTAAAATAGGTTACCATTCAGGAGTTAACTCACTCACTGAAAGGTTTTCAACTAGGCCTTTTAGGACGCCACAATTAATATTCACACAAAGGATATGAAAATTTAGTAAACATTTTTCTTTCTTATAATTTTTATGTATCTCAACAAAGACATATATTGCACACCACATGCCTAAACAACTTAGATCACCATTATATATATCATCATAAATCAATATATAATGCTTTAGCTTCATTCATCATCATACACCATGTAAAACAACGAACATAATAAGATATGTGAAGAAGATTATAAGTAAAAAGGGGAAACATGCGCTTCAAGCACCACAAGGCTACCAATAACTAGCTTAAAACCATCAATAGCTAGCTCAAAGCCACCACACACCTAGCTTAGAGCTACCAACAACTAGCTCAATACTACTAACACATAACTCGAAGTTACCAAACTTTTAGTTTAGAGCTACTAACACCTAACTTGAAGCTACCATCACCTAACTCGAAGCTACCAAACACCTAGCTCATAACTAACAGACACCAAGCTTGAAGTTTCCAACACCTAGTTTGGAGCTACCAATACCTAGCTCGGAGCTACTAACACCTAGCTTGTAGCTACCAAACACCTAGCTCGAAGCTACCAACACCTAGCTTGGAGCTACCAACACTTAGCTTAAAGTTATCAAACTCCTAACTTGGAGCTACCAACACCTAGCTTGGAGCTACCAAACACCTTGCTCAGAGCTACCAACACCTAGCTCAAAGCTACCATCACCTAGCTCGAAACTACCAACATTCAGCTCAAAGCTACCAAACTCCTAGCTCGAAGCTACAAACACTTAACTCGAAGCTACAAGATAATTCGCTTTAAGCGACCAATAGCTTGCTCTAAGCGACCAAAATTCACTTGGAGCATTCGATAACTCGCTTAGAGCAAGCGAAATTTGCTTTAAATGATCCAAGTTAGAGAGCATCTTTGAACGACCACCCAAGCTCACTTTGAGCAACCCTATGGGCGTTTTAAGCAACCAAATCCAAAAAACATGCATGACTTTGAGGAAATCCAAAATTCAAGAATAACCTCAAATCCTCTCAACCCATACAACAATACATGCATGCAAACTCAAAATATTTCAATTATAATAACATGCAACTCATAAAATTGAAGAAAATGAGACGTTAACAACACATCAATCTGCCATCGTCAACCCCCCTTTCTTCACTAAGAGCCCCAAGAACACCAAGGATCCACGAAATACAACACCCACCTCCAAAATCAAGTACATCAACAAACATTCAACAAGGATCAAGATACATGTAAGCCCCACAATCCACTAGGATCAAGTTCTAGTTTCTCGATTATGAGCTAATCGAGAGAGAGAAGGGAAAATTTTTGAGCTTTTAAGCTCCACACTCACATTATCTCAAATTCTTGACTCCAAACAACTCTGAGTCACCAACTTAAGTCGATCAACAATTATTCTACAAGCTCAGGGGATCTAGAAGAAGAAGAAGAAGAAGAAGAGAAAGTCAGAAATCTTCAAAGGTTTTGAGATAGAACCTAACCCCTAGAACCCAAAATGTTATATTTAGTATTTTTTTAATATGTAAGTTAAAGAGAATAGAAATCAATCTAATTGATTTGTTTCTAATCACTTTTAGATTATATCCTTTATTTTAGGGATTATTTTGGTAGCCTTGATATGTATAAATGAGGGAAATGGTGGTTAATACCTCTTGTATATATGTGATACGCATATGATCATATGGTAGTGAAAAAGATAGAGAGAAACACTTACGTTTTTTCATAATTCTTTATGGTATCAAGAGCTTTTAGGTTTTGACCAATAGAGAAAAGTCAAAGAAAGAACAATGGCAGAAAACCGAGAAGTGTGTGGTGAAGAAAGAAAACCAGAGACGACAAAGAAGATGCCATCACCGTGTGATCTAAGTTCGAGCAATAATAACCTAGGAAGTGTAATCACCCAAGTTCCACTGAAGGGCGAGAACTATGAAGAATGGGCCAACGCTATCAAAACCTCTCTACGAGCACAATGAAAGTGGGGTTTTATAGACGACACCATTGAACAACCCGGATCAAGAACAATTGAATTGGAAGATTGGTGGACTGTGTAGTGAATGTTGGTGTCATGGATTTTGAATACCATTAAACCAACCTTGCATTCTACAATTTCGTACATGGAGACTCCTAAGGAATTGTGGAAAGATATTAAAGAACGGTTCTCAATTGTCAATGGGCCCAGAATTGAACAATTGAAAACAGAACTAGTCGAATGCAAGCAAGGCAGGGGCGGGGCGGGGGCGGGTTTTACGTTCCCCGCCCCCGCCCCCGCAAATTTAAACCGCCCCCGCCCCTGATACCCGCTGGGGGTAAAATCTGTATACCCATCCCCGCCCTCGGCAGGATTTGGGTTTCCCCGCCCTACCCCCGCCCTCGCTCCTATTTTTTTTCTTTTTTTCTTTTAAATAAATATGAAAAAATATTAATAAAAATAAAAGAAAAGTAAATTAGTATAAATTTTTACATATAAATATTTTTAATTTTAGTTTATATTTACATAAAAATAATTTTTTAAATATATTATTAAGCGAAGCGAGGACAGGGGCAGAGAGGATATTAATACCCCGTCCCTGCCCCTGCTAGGGATGGCAAATATACTCGTACCCACGGGTAATACCCGAACCCGTCCTGACTTTGACGAGAAATACCCGGTTTGACCGGGTACGGGTACGGGTACGGGTACGGGTACGGGTAAGGGTAAAATCCGATATATTAAATTAGGTACGGGTACGAGTATGGGTATGTACTTACTCGCCCCGTACCCGTCCCCGTTCCTATTTTTAATTTAATACTCACTTTCAATTTAATTATATTAAATAATTTTAATATTTTTTTATGTGTGATTATTTATTATAATATGAGATAGAGAAATAACCTAATTATAATTATAATATAATAAAAAAATTAAAAATACCATTTTTTATAAATAAAAAAATAAAAATAAAACAAAAAATGACGGTTACGGGTACGGGGACGGGGATAGATTTGACTCGCGGGGAGGGGTATCATGAAACTCGTACCTGACCCGACCAGTTGTCATCCCTAGCCCTTGCCCCCCGATTTTATCAATCGGGGAAAACCCGAATCTAATAAACACGGGTTTTCTCCGTCCAAATCGGGGTGGGTTCGAGTGAGTTCCTACGGGGGTGGATTAGATTGCCATGCCTATCTAAGACCCTTACAAACTTTACAAATTGCTTACTCAAGTTTTTATGCAAGCATCCATCGAACACTGACATCTTTTAGAAATGTTTAAAGCTCTTTTCATGAACACTTATGATGATGAGTTTTTGTAATAAATATAACTCTTTATCTATCAAACATTGCTTTTATCTATAAAAAAATGTGATTATATTGTGTATTGGATAGGTCTCGAACCACCACACCGAAGACATCTCGACCCCCACGATGAGTGTTGAAGTTGAGAAATCAAGATCATTGTGTATATGTTCGAATATACTAGTTGGGCAAGCCGACAAGGTGTTGCCACCAAACCGAACAGTATCTTAGCATGATAAGATCCACGACTTTGTGGTTAAGACTAACAAAAAATAACGTCCAACTGTTACATGACAATTAAAGGTTATGAATGCTCTTTAATGTTTCCACAACTAATGGTTACAAGTCCTCTCCT
The DNA here is from genome assembly GCF_000230855.2 of Cajanus cajan. NCBI lineage: Eukaryota > Viridiplantae > Streptophyta > Magnoliopsida > Fabales > Fabaceae > Cajanus > Cajanus cajan. Next base: position 56,414,521 of record NC_138521.1, read on the forward strand.
ATTTACACTCTTGTCTTTAACCTTCAGAAGATATTTCATTATGAGAAAACTCCCACAAGCTTTGAGCATTTGTTAACTTAACATCAGACTCTCTTTTGCAAGTATAACAATCATTTTGAAGATCGAAAACTTTCAAGGACTCTAAAAGAAGACGAGTACTTTTACAACAAGTATACATTGTATTAATGAATATATACCTATGTTATTCATGAAATATCTTGGTATGGTTGGATGAGAAATTTAAAAATTCAAAAAATTTGAAATTCTTAGAATTTGAATTATTTTAATTTTAATTTTCATTATTCATTAAATGTTTTGTTTGGATAAGTCAATTCAAAATTCTTAAATTATAAATTCTTAATTTAAATATGGTAATTTGATTTCTACTATGATTAAATTGATTTATATATTTAATTATATTATTTTAAGAAATTTCACAAATATTTAGATTTTAAATTCTTTATTCAAATAAAGTATTTTACTCTAAAACATTTAAAATTCTTAAAAAAATGAATTACTCAATTCAATTTTTTTTATAAAACACACTATTATAATATTTATGTATTTATTGATAAGAACGGATCTTATCAATTTTAAAATAATTTATTAAGATATTCTATCAAAATTGAAGAATTATAATATTTTATAATGTGATATTTTTTACTTGCGAATTATGAGTTAATTTTTTTTCCACATAAGTTTTAATAAAGTAAATTATGCAACTTTATTTAATAAATGTATCTAGGATAATGGAGGTCAGAAATGAATTAATATATTGACTTTTAATTAAATAAAATTTTTCCTAAGTGGAGAAATATTCATGGGAAGGATTCCCATATGATTTTTTTAATAACCTTTTTACTCGGATTTATGAGAAAAAATAGTTAAATCTCTTTCTTAAAAGTAAAAATGAATCAATCAGATAACTTTTTAGAAATATCATATATTATAATGAATGGGATAAAAATAATTTATTATTTTATATAAATTTATTAAAAATTTACAACAAAAAAAATTCAATTTATCTAATTCATTTAAAAAAATTCATTTAATTTATCTATTAACAAATTTAGCATGAATAAATATTTAATTTGTCTATAAAAATAATGTTTTAAAAATTAAATAATTTTTAATTTTAAAATATTTTATTTCTCTCTTTTTTATTTATAATTCATTATATTTTTATATAATCTTTTAAAATTTAAAAGACATTTTTTTTATGTTAAAATAGTCTTTTAAAATCTCAATCCAATATCTCATATTATAATCTAATAGTTTTGAAAATTTGTTAATGGATCATTAAATATCAATAAAATTAAATGGTTAGATTGAATCTAATCAATTATTTATTTTTATTATAATAGATGAATTAAATAGATTTACTTATAAATGAATTAAATAGATAATAAATAAATGAATTGATTTGTTACCCCTAAACCCTTCTAATTAAGATTGGTGTATATTTTTAAATTTTTATATATCTGAATCAAATTCGAAGCTAAAGATTAAAGTTTATAACGATTCATGCATTTTAACTAAGTGAGCTAGATTATCTTGGTATCAATATTAGTGTTATAATTGTTCTATTAGACTTTGCATGACAATTGAACGATAAAAAGGTATTTCTTCCATATTTATATATAAGGGAAAAGAACTTAAATTTTTTTTGTACTTAAGCAAATTTTAATCCTGTTAATTTTATTAGATGTTTTTAATCTAAAAATGACTTCAAAATAATAAGTAAGAGTATTATTTACAATAAATATGATTAAATATATTTTACTAAATGTAGTATATATTTTATTTGAAATTATAAAATTTAAACACATTTAAAAACAATAAAATTATATTTTTTTTAAGAAAATGTAATTTATATTTTATATAAAATTATAAAAATTAAAATATATTTTTATAAAAAAAATTAAATATATTGAACTATTATTTTAATATGTGTAAAATTGATTTTTTTTCTTATATATAAATCAAAGAGGTAACATTTTCTTAGTATTGAAAGTGTTACCAGGCATTTCAATGCTCCTTGTAAAACGTGTATTAGATACCAAATAAAATAAGATTAATTAATGATAGAATACCCTAATCACATAAAAAAAAACTCTCAATAAACCAATCCCGGTTAATTATCACTAGCTAAACATATTAATATCTATGATAAAATTGTTAATTTGTTCATAAAAATAAGTAGAATTTTCTATTGTCTATTTTTTATTTACCAAAACTATAACAGTAAAATATTTTTTTAATTCCTTTAAAATTATTGAAATTCATTTTTAGTTCCTCTAAATTTATTTGTCCTATTTTTATTTTTCAATTTTTAAAATGTATCACTTTTATTCCTCCAAATACATTAGATAACACTTAAAAAAATTATACACTAAACTAATAGTAAATTTATTAACTTTTATAATATATTAGATAACACTTAAAACAATTATAAAATATTACTTAAATTATTTTAAGGATCAAAAATAGTTTTAAAATTAGAGGATTAAAATAAGATAAACAAATTTAAAGAGATTAAAATTAAATTTGAATTTTTTTTTTAAATTAAAAATATATTTTATCCAAATTATAATTACTTCAACTCTCAACCGCTAAACTAGCTCTAATATTTCTCTCATTTATCTATTTTATAACACAACTAGGTTGAAATAGTCATGATTAATCATATTTTATTTTATCTTTTATTATTTTAAATTGATCAATTGATGATACGTGGAATGTATCGTGCACTCGAATAACATTTATTATTTCTCTTTATATCTCTTCTTATTTTGTTATATTTTTTATTATACCTACATTTCTTTATAAATATATTTTAATCCAAGTGAAATTAAATTTAAACATATTTTAATCTAAATGGAATTAGACTTAGACAACAAGTTGTTGAATTTGAGTCTCATAAATAAATAAATGTAGATTAAAAACGAGATCTTAATAAATATGATCAATCAAATTTAACGATAAAAAATAATACTTTGTACTAATAATAATAAAATAAATAAATAAAAGGTGCATTTGTCTGTTTTCTTTTCCTTTCTTTTTCTAGGTACCAAATCGGGTTGTAGCGTTGATTGATAATCTCCATTTTAAATTTTAATAAGATTGACGTTGAAAGAATTCTTAAACGACAGTATGAACTTTGTAAGCCAGAACACGAGATGAACAATAATATCAATATATTTTCCTATAAATTTTTAAGTAACTTTTAGGGTATGTTTGGGAAACAAAAAATAGAGAAAAACAGTATTGGAAACAAAAATATCTTCTTTTTTTTACGCATAATAATGATGAGAAAAATATTAAAATAACACTATAAAGAAATAGAAAAAGATTACATAAATTTATTTAATGTGGTTCAGTCCCTCGTGCCTATGTCCACAAGGATGTTCATTATTTATCTCAAAATATATTACATATATCCTGAAAATCTCCCTTCAAGTTTTGTGCGTTAAACTTGAAAACATCTTCCTCTTAAATTTTATGGGTAAAACTTGGAAACCTCTTCTTCATAAGTTTTTTGACAAAACTTGAAAACCCTTATCACAAGTTTTCTGACGAAACTTGGAAATCATCATTCATATGACATCCTCTCTTATTTAAGGTAGTAACTCCCTTTACAAGTCGAGGTGATTCTTCTCATCTCAAGAGTCTCTATTTATTGACTTTATATCACAATCTTAAAATAGAAAACAAATCTTTAAAATAAATACAATATATTTCAATTCTAAACAATATATCTTAAAAGAAATGATATCTTTTAAAATCTAAATAATATCTTAAATATTTAAATTTGAAAATTTGAATTGTTTTCTCAACAAAGAGTAGGGAGAAGAAGGAAAAAGAAATATGTGAAGTTAATAAATTAGTATTACTTGGTAAAAGTGAATTAAGAGAAAGTGTAATGATTTAATTGTGAAGTCAACATTAAAAAAAAATCTTTAAAATGAGAGAAAGTATGAGAAAGTTTATGATAAATAATAGTTAGAAGAAAAAAAATACTACTCCTAATAATAAATAATAAATATAATTTTTAATATTATGATATTATATAATAATAATAATCAATAATTTTCATTCGTAAATATTATATTGGTTTTAAAAATAATATAAAAATAATAAATAATTAAAATAAAAAATATATTTATTATATTTAAATACAATTATTTATATTTTTAAAACAAAATTACCTATAAAAATCAACTTTCACTTTATTTCCCTTTTATTTCTTTCTTACCAAACAATCTTTTATTTCCATTCTATTTTTCTAAACTTTTTCATGTCAGAAATTATTAATATAAAATTAATAAAAAATAATGTTGTGCTATGACACTAGTCATGTCCCTTATAACATATTCCCGATACAATACAAAATCCAATTTATCTCCTAAAATTGTTTACACAAAATTATGTCACCATTTGTGCCCTCTACAACAATATTTAGAAAAAACATAATAAAAAAGAAAAAATGTGCAATTCACTCTATGATGGAAATCCTCCTAGCATTGATGGGTGAAGAATACCAATGGGAGGTCTCCTTGACTCTAAGGATCTTGATTCTTCAAGAACTCTAGCTTGTGAAGGATGATGATGGGCAAAAATGAATAGGGAAGGAAGGTGTTTGATTAAATGTTTGAAAGGTACTCTAAGATTTGGCTCACTTTAAGGTAGATAAAGGTCACTTCTAGGATTTAACACTCAAGGTGAAGAGTTGATGGAGGAGGCCGAAAATGACCAAGGGAGACTAAGGAAAATACAAAGGCTTAAAGGCTTACTCTATATCAATATCCAAAGTGTTACAAGAAGTATAGTCTAGGTATTTATAAGTGATGGGTGAGGTCATAATCCTAAGGAGAAATGACGGCTAAGTCATCATTGGGTGATCATTTCCACCTCAAAACGAGAATGAAATGCATCCTAAATGAGACCTAAATGTATCTCTCCATGTGTCGCACATGCTTAGGTCAAGATGACATCTTTTTAGGTTAAGTTAAGCTACAATTAGGTGCATGATAGGAATATGCAACCTAGGTCCAACTTGGCCTAAAAGAATCTCATGATCACATCCACTTATAATACTCTAGAAAACAAAGTCTTAAATTCTAAATACTCCAAAATACAAGGGTAAAATAAGAAATACAAAGCAAATAAATCATAAATTCTAAGGCAACCCAAAATACAAGGGTAAAATGAAAAATATAAACAAAATAAATCATATGTCTAAGGTTCCCAAAATACAAGGATAAAGTAATAAATTAAAGATAAAGCCAAAATAGAAATGAAAAATAAATCCTATACTAATAAGACTTAGGAAAATGATCAATACTCTATAATTATGAGATACATGTCTCTAAGTATGTTAGCTCCCCTATTTTCTTCCAGTCTTCTAATCATTAACCTAATAATGGATCTTACATGTAACTCTAAAGATAATCCTTTATCGCTCTATATATAATGTAAAAAAAAATAAAAAATCCATCTATCAACAAATATTTAGAAAATAATAATTCTAATAGCAACAACAATAAATAATTAATATACTAACAACAACAAAGTAATATAGCAAGTGATAATAAAACATTAATATGACATCAGTAACATTTATATGCCTTTACATCTCTCTTATTATTATTATTATTATTTTTTCATTCATTTCTTTTGTATTTACCAAGCAGAATCTTACTGTTAATAAAAAACTTGATTACAAAGATAAAAGAAATGCAGCATGAACGTAAAGGTCACTTAATGTGAAATACCATAGGACTCCTCACACGGTGTTTGCCATCAAACCACGTCAACCACCCGAAGACGTAATCAGTGGTGCTCTCAGTTTCCGGCATCAATGTCGATGTAATTGTGAACTCCTTCTTTTCACCCTTTTCCTTGAACATGAGTTCCATAGGCTCAATCCAGAGTAGAACTTGTGGTGGTGCCTCCATGCTCGCTCTATACGTGCTTGGTGACCCAACATTAGTAACGGTTCGAGTAACGTTCACAGAATCTCCAGGGTGAAGCCGAGGAACTCTGATTGTTGGGTAGTTGAAATCTGCAAGATTGAACAACTCTGGACAAGTGTAAGGCTTCCCGTAAAACATCATAAGCTGGGAGCTGTCGTAGCCACGACCACACAAATGGTTCATGTAATCAGTCATATCCATGTCATATACAAGTCCAGGCTCCACAGCAAGATTAGGTTCAATGTACCCTGCACCATAGTCAAATGGAGTTGCCTCGTTCGATAATGATGAATTCAGGATAGGCCTTCCAGTGTTATCTATTTTATTTGCTGCAACATGCATTAAGCTTTTTAATCGGTTTGTATATAATTGAATTTGAATGCCAAATAATCGCATATATAGGTATGTAAAGTGTAAACCGTCTACCAATTAAATGCGACATGTTTGTAGATAATTTGTCCCTTAAATATGAAGATGCGTGTCGCTTAAACATATGATGAGACGTTTGATTTCTAGATATATAGAAAAATTTTATTTAAGAAAATTAGTCTCTTAAGTAGATAGTCTTTTAACTTTTCCCTAAGGAATATGTTAGTTAAAAAACATGTGTAAGCCATGTACCTTACCTGAGGTAATGATTGCTGACTTAATAGCAGCTGGGCTCCAATCAGGATGAAGGGCTTTGATCAACCCAGCAAGGCCAGCAACATGAGGACATGAAATTGAAGTTCCAGACATAGTAATGAAAGGAGTTCTTCTTTTGTCAGAATCTAGTTCTGTGGGAGATACAGCTTCACTAAAAGCAGCAATGATGTTGACTCCTGGTGCAGTCACATCAGGCTGAAACACAACATAAATTAATGATCACTTCATACTTAAGTCCTAAAGGGTGAGTGATGGGGTCTTCATGAAAGCAAACGATTGAACCTTGAGGATTGCTGACTCAAATAGACTGGGGCCCCTTGATGAAAATGGAGCCACATATGGAGCAGGCTTTTCACCCAATTCTGTTTTCACCCTAGAAATGTATGCCACAGGAGACCTGATAATATAAAATGTCAACAAACAAAAACCCAACCATGAAATCAAAACTAGCCTAAAGTATGAGGAAGGAAGTTACATGGTGAGGTTGATGTAATTATAAATGTAACTGCCGCTCACAAAGTCAACCTGTGAAGCAGGAAGCACATGGAGGTCAGGGAAAATTTCACTTCCTGAGTCCTCATCATTAACCAAAATCATTCCAACAGCACCTAAACCAGCAGCTACCTCACCCTTCTCAATTCTACCATTACCACCACCGAGAAGACAGACCAATATTTTTCCCTTCACCTTCTCAGCATCAAGAGTTTCATTCAGGCAAAAAGGACTACAAGAATGTACAAGAATATTACTAGAGAGAACATCCCCAATATAAAGTCAATTTAGAAGCTCAAGCTGGTTGAAGTATTCTTACGCTCCATCAGCAGTTTCATCATTAGCTTTGGCATCAACAGCACTGATCAACGGGTACTTCATATTATATGGTATGTCATACTCTGAAAGGCTAGCTCCCTAACAATAACAGAACCAACAAGAGGATAGGTTAGATGCCTAGATTGACACATGTTTTCATATAACAAGAAAGAGAAGGTTGTATAAAGTATAAACAATATTATACCTTGATGATTTTGTTGTCACCAAGTGTAACATAACTAGAGAAGTCCCTATCAATTGTGCTTGCAGCAACTGTGAGGATCCATGGTGCAACGTTGGATACATATCCAGATTGAGGCCCATCATTTCCTGCAGAAGCCACAACTATTATGCCGTTAGCAACTGCATGGAAAGACCCTATGGATATACCGTTTTTGGAATATTCGGAGGGTTCAGATGAGCCCAAAGACACCGAAAGCACATCAATGCCGTCACCTATGGCAGCCTCAAAAGCAGCCAAAATGTCTGCATCATAACATCCACTACCGGGCAATGTAGAATATGGCCAGACCACCTTATAGGTTGCAACTCGAGCTTTTGGTGATCCACCACTTGCAGTTCCATTTCCAAAGCCAAAAACACTAGCTCCATGAACAAAGTTACCACCAGCTGTTGATAAAGTGTGTGAACCATGACCTTCATAGTCACGTGCACCAAGCATCGAATCATTCACTTTTCTACCAGTATTTGCCTCAAAACCTTTGTAAAAATATCTTGCTCCAATAAGCTTCCTACATATAGTACAAAAATATCAGAGACGGATAAAACTCGATGAATTTTCTTATCAGGCGAACCCGAACGTCAGTTTATAACTGAAGCTAATACTAACTGAACTAATATTAACACCGAAAGAAGGAACCTGTTGCAATGAAAATTATCTTCTGTTTGACAGATTCCACGCCACCGTTTTGGGATGGGTCCGAACCCTTCATCACCAAAACTCTTAGATTCAGGCCAAACACCTGAGTCTATATTTCCAATAATGATATCTTCACCCATTGTCTTCCGCCATGCTGAGGCATGTGGAAATTCACCATTTTTCTCTAACCCAAGGAAATCCCAAGAATGTGTTGTCTGCAATTTGTGCTCTTTGTTTAAGAAAACTGATACTACATTCGGATGCTCTACATGCACCAATAATAAAAAAAGGGAAAAAAAAAAGTAGTTAGAAATTAAGGTAAATATTTGTCAAGTTATTCATATTATGCATTGCAGATGATAAATGCATGAAGTTGAATTACATACTTGCAACGTAGGCCGCTACATCTTCATCAAGTACTGCAGCAAAGCCATTAATATATCTACCGTAAGAATAAAAGATTGCTTCTTTGGCTTTTTCGCTGCTGCGAAAGAAAAAGAGAGCATGAAATCACTTTATATTGGTTTTGACACCAGAGAAGAGAATTTCATGGATCTGGGGTTAAATTCTATACCTTCCAACGAATGATCCAAGTAATTCATAGTGATAGTTCGTGACAGATTCAACATCCACTGAGGAAGGATTTGGACCAAAAGAATGTGATCCCAAATATATAATGTAGGACTAACAAAATAAAACATGGATGTGATTAGTAAGTAGTAACATTTAAATATGAAAATTGTAAAACTTCGATGAACACTTGTGAGTAACACTAACACCTTTAAAAATAGAGAAATGCTCACACTTTCTGATATACTCTTCCGAATATACTTACTGCGATAAGTTGAACACAAAAATTTATCTTAGAGAATGTTCTATATTTTGTTTTTATAGAGATATTTTTTTCAAGAGGAGCTTATATATAGCTGTGAATTGGATATTTACACAGGTCTCAAGATTGGTATAGTATTATATTATCTACTTTGAACTTACAATCTCATGCATTTAGTTTTGTTCTTTACCCAAAAGGTCTTGTGAAAATAGAGATTTTGTGAGTTTTATAAACTGTGTTTCTCTTCTTTTCATAATGATGTAGTATTTTGTTTACACCCTATATAATTAATCACTCTTGTAATTTTATTGTTTCTAATAAATTTTAATCAATAAATTAAAAGATAGTGTGTTAAGAGAGTATATAGGATAGTGTATTACTAGCCTCTATGTATAAATATGATAAGCTGCCTAGTCCCAAAAAACTCGTAGCTATTTTCAATACTGGAATTTAGAAAATTAGTGAATGATATAAGTGAAGTTTGAGGCAGAGCTTGCCTGTTTGATTGCTTGGGAAGGATTTTGCAGCAGAACGAAAAAAATAAGTGACAGTAACACATGAGAAATGGATGGTGACATTGTTTCTCTTGTGAATGTGCTTGTTTAATTTGCATAATAAATTTCAGAGATGTGCAAAGTGTCTCTGCTTTCCCTTGCTTATATAATATTCTATATGACAACTTCTGAAATCAAACTTCCTCGCATGATTATGCATTCAAAATGGAGTCAAGTCAACTATGGTCGAAAATCACTCAATGCTTTCTAAAGTCAAGGATTCAGTGTTAAGTAGAGAAATTTAATGAATAGTCGATTTTGTTAAGGTAAGAAATCATGTAAAATTATGGACATTATTGTATATCTAAATAATAATAACTAGAGTTTGAGTTGTATACGCAGTTTCTTCGACAAATCTTTGTTTATATTCTTTTCATTATCTAACTATATATATTTTTTGTTTTGTGAAATATATATGATAAATCTTCTCATTACATTATTTTACATTAATTGCAACATGTATTAATATTTGTATTACACTAATATATTTTAGTTTATGCATTGCACATTATTATTATTATATAACTAAACTTAATATAAAATTATATATACAAATAAATATTACACTTAAATATATAAATTATATTTAAAATTTATATAAATAGATATTTTAAACATAAATTATATTTTAGATTTATGATCAATATTTATATTGTAATATATAATTATTTTTAATTATTGATAATTTATTTTGAAATATTAAAATTTAATTTATAAATAAATATGATAAATAAAAATTAAAATAGATAAAAAAATTAAAATTTCTTACAAATTCTCATATTATGAATATTTAATTTAATTATGACTGTCCATTATTATTATTATTATTATTATTATTATTATTATTATTATTATTATTATTTCACTTTAATACCAATTATTTATTTGTAACCATTTAATTGCAATTTTTGTCTTGCTAGAAATAATACAAGAAGTTCTCCATTTTTCTCACTTATATTTTTCTTTCCATTCTTTCTATAATTTCTCTCTATTACTTCTACATTACACTTTATATAGTTTTATGTTGATTTTCATAACACATTATCAACACAATAGTATTTCCTCCATTAGTATTGCAACATATTAGATAAAATTGTGAAGAATTTTATTAAAGAAAGCCATATTTTTTAAATTCTTATTTCAAGATTAACTATTCTATCTCTAATCATATTTTTCATATTAAGATTGGCCTAATAATAAAAGTTGAAGTAGTATACATAGAATTGTAGATTTAAATCTGATTGTCATCATTATAATTCTTATGAATAAAAAAATGTAAGAAAAATACTTGTCTCCACGCACAAGGCATATTGAATCAGCGCATTGGTATAAGAATTTGTCAATAAAGTGATTTTTTTTCAAGAACCTAGTGAAATTTTGAGGCAGGCGCCCCAAGTCATTATAGTACACAAGAAGAGTACAAGTTGTCAAACCTCAAGGACTTTGAAGATATTTACAATTTTGAATATCCTAGTGAAAGCTTGAAATAAACATATTCAAAGGTTTTATAAACATGGTATTGTTCAGATTTCAATAATGGAATTATAAAAGACTCTAAACAGAATAGTAGTAACACAGTAAGAGAACAATTTATAAAACTTTGGGATTAAACCTTACCAACCTTACCCTTATGTGCTCTTAAGACATCTATATATGATTTCGATTATCCAATGTCATTGAGTTCATTAAATTCAATCCAAATTAATTTCTTATATTTAGAAATTCTAAGGAGTCTAACTCAATAAATGATTCATCTATTTATCAAATTAGAAACCTTGCATTAAGTTTAAGAACTTGTTCAACTAACAACTCTAAATTCATTCTTAGTCTTTAGAGTAGTTAGGTGATTTAATTCAAAATCAGATTTAGAAAATGTTTTCCAACCAAAACCCAAATCAAAGATCAAAGATGAGTGATCAATTTATCTTAGCAATAAGAACATAATCCAAATCACTAACACTAAATAATAGATCATCATGTATATGAATCAAAAGGAGTATACAAGAGTTTAATGGTTTACATTTATTCCCAATCCCAATAAAAGAAAAGGATCAACCACTCATGTTAGTGAGAACCAATACAGAATACATAGAGAATGAGTAGGAGAAGAAAAGAAATTTTGTAGAACCTTCATTCCCAACTAGTTCATAGACTTTTCGTGAGCTCTATTATTCTCGCCTTCCATTCCTTATCCCCCTATTTCTTTTTCTCATTGGCTTTATATATGTGCAGTAAAATAAAATAGAGTATGGAGGAGAGACAGTAAACCACCTAATCCTTTCCAAACGATTTGGAGGATTCTTCATGGTGAAGTAACTTCAATGGCTGAACCCTTTGAATCTGCTGAGTACCTGGGAGCCAGATTTTTCATCCTTCTCTGGACCCAAACCTTTCCAAATGGCAGAGCGATTTTGGATTTTCTCCAATTTTTTATCTCTATCCATGAACCTCTCAGCCCTTTACAAACGACAAAGCGATTTTGAATATATTTTGAGGCCTTTGATCTTCTTTAATTTCTGTAAGACATAAATATACATTTAGATAAATCCAAAACTTTATTAATAAAACTTCATCAACTCTTTTGCAAAATACCAATTTATACAACCTTTTGAGTCTTCCTAAATTTATAGAGGTTAAATGAGGTTAAATGAAAAGAAACATCTTAATTAATTCAAGATAGATAAGTGATAAAAATGATCCAACATTTTCGGTACAATAAACACTTATCAATAGGTTTAAATATTCTATATCATCACTTAATTAGAAATCATTTAAGTATAATATTAATTTAAGATTTTTTAAGTAACATTAATTTAACATAATTATTAAAAAATTAATAATCGTATCGTATATAACAATATTCGATTAAATGATGGAGTAAAAGATATTTAGACAGTTTTTTTTTACTGAATAGATATTTAGACAGCTACTGCACAATATATAATTAAATTCATTTATATTAATCAATGAAAGTTTGATTTAATGAAGGGAAATTAATTTCTCTTAACATGATGTGATGTTTGAATCTATGTTAAAAAAAAATATCTTATATTTAATGTCGTATTATACCTTGAACAGAATTGTGTCTTAAAAAGGATATAATGCCGGGGGAAAATTCATTTATATATCTCAATGCACTGTTAGAAAAATATTTTAATGTTATGCATGTATTTTGTAAATATGATATACATTTCACAATTAAATAAAATAATTTAAGCTGCTAAGTTTTTTTAATAAAAATATAAATATAAATCTTAGATAAAAAATAAATAATAAATTAAAAAAAAAAAGGAAAGGAAAGGAAAGGCAAAATTTAAAAAAAAATGCTGAAAAATAAGTTTAGAGAATAGGTAATTAAGATTTTAAAAATTGAAATTTCTAATATTAATAGAAAATTTATCAACTAAATAAAAATTACTGCTTAAAAATTAGAAATCATAAGGTAAAATAAAATTTTAATACTAAAAGTCTTAATATAAAAGAAAATTTAAAAGCAATTAATAATTTTGGTAATTTTAAAAAGACAAAATATATTTTTGATTTCTCTAAAAATTTTAGTAGCAAATGGTCGAGCTATTTTGAAATCGTTGAGTCATCATTTACCAAAAAAAAATTGAAACATTTTGGTCTTATAGTCGCTAGGTATTTTCAGCTTTCTAACTGGTTCCATTGTTTAAAAAAAAAAAATTTTGGTTCGTCCCTAGAGTATCCACCGCCGATAGCAGTGACTAATCTCCTCACTACGTTGAAGGCACCTCAAAGGGTGGGATAGCTGGCCTCAAGATCCATTGTTTGTTGTTTAAAATTTTAAATCTTCATTTTCTATTTTATAAAATGATAATTTAAATGGGATGCTTTATATGTTAATTTTGTTAGAGAAATTTATCATTTCAAATTGATGAAATGTTTGGAATAGTTGACAAAAGATGCTAAGGTGAGAATGGATATTCATTGTTAGAGTTTTTATTCAAACCTAGGGGACTATTGAATGAGTCTCTTATTAACGAGTTTAATGAACTATTTAAATACCATGTGGTTGTTGATGAAATAAATTATTTTGATTGGTTTGATGAATTATGTATAGACATAAATTGTTATTCATGTATAATAAGTTGTTGTTATTGTGTATGAGTAGACATGTAAATTATGGTTGTTGTTGGTAAGATTTTAATATAGTGTTATAAGGTTTTGGTGTTGACTAAAGCTGAATGGGCCTATAGAATAAAAGGGTGGATAAAATCCACAATGGACTAAGGTCGTTGCAAATTCTTATTTCTGATAGAAACATAAATCTTTCACATGATCAATTGTGAAACTCCCCAAATGGTTGAAAAAGAGTATGTTAAGAGATGTTTCTCTATTGATCCCTCAAAAGTTGGAAATCTCCTTAGAATAGTATATACATGACATAGCAAACATTCATTTTTCTTGTATTTTCTTTATGGTAGCTAGATATGTGAGTCAAATTATTCGTGAATATTTGAACTTGACTCGTCAATTACTCATTCAAACTTATTTGTTTAATTTAAGGGCCTATAGAATAAAAGGGTGAATAAAATCCACAATGGACTAAGGTCGTTGCAAATTCTTATTTATGATAGAAGCATAAATCTTTCACATGATCAATTGTGAAACTCCCCAAATGGTTGAAAAAGAGTATGTTAAGAGATGTTTCTCTAATGATCCCTCAAAAGTTGGAAATCTCCTTAGAATAGTGTCTACATGACATAGCATACATTCATTTTTCTTGTCTTTTCTTTATGGTAACTAGAGATGTGAGTCAAATTATTCATGAATATTTGAACTTGACTCGTCAATTACTCATTCGAACTCATTTGTTTAATTTAATTTAATAAACAAATTCAAGTTTGAGATTAGACATGATTATTTAAATAAGTAGAGCTTAAACTTTAAAAACTCAACATTAAGAGCTTGTAACTAGTTCGTCTGTGTATGTGTGTGTATGTGTGTGTGTGTATATATATATATATATATATATATATATATATATATATATATATAAGGTAGTTATAATTACACCGGTGTAACTTTTACTAAGTATTACACCGCTCAATAATTTTATATTAATTGTGAATTTTGTAAATCCAACCGTTAGATTAAAAGTTCATATCACTTTATACATGTATATCAAATTCTGTTAAAATTGAACAATAACTTGAAGGTAATCAAAGTGTTCATATTTTAGTGTATTTTGAAATGAATATATTACGTCAATTTTGTTTTATAAAAATGAAGTATCAAATCATCTTGGATTAATATAAAATTTTGTATATATGATCTAAGTGATATGAACTTTCAATCTAACGGTTGGATTTACAAAATTCATAATTAATATAAAGTTATTGAGCGGTATAATACTTATTAAAAATTACACCGATGTAATTATAACCTCCCTCTATATATATATATATATATATGATTCAAAGGATTACACAAGTGTTGGTAGTTACATTCAAACTCGATCCAAGATAAGTTTGTCACTCATGATGAGGGTTCTAAATGATACAAAGATGAAGAATATAAGAAGAAAGAAGAAGAAAATGGAGAAGCAAAGGCCCTTGTTCCCAAAGGATGTCAACCTTCCAAAGCCTCCTTCAAAGCTCCTTTCTTTCTCCTGGAATTTTTCTCTCTAGCTCACATTCTTCATCCCCTTGGTTCTCTCTCTTGTTTGCTATTTATATGATCCTTAAAAGTAAGGAAAAGTTAGATTTTTTAACTTCACCGTTGCAGCCATGAATCACTGCTGCAACAGTGAGAAGTTCTTCAAAGTGAAGAAAGCTCTTACAGCTTGGACACTGATTGAGTGCTACAACGCTGAGAGATCCCCTATGTTTAACTTCTTCTAGATTTTCACCATTATGGCCATGAACCAGTGTTATGGTCATGGATCTTTGACTTTATTCATTCTTTCTTCATTTTCCATGGCTACAGTCCTGAATCTTTGACTTTGTTACTTTTCCTGCACAAAACAAAAAAAAAAATTCAATTAAAAATTTATCACACAATATTTAACAAGTTCCTTTGAATATTATTAAAATTAAAGGAAAATTATAATTAAATATATATAATAACTTTAAAAAAAGTACTAAATATACAATAAAATCCCATATTCCATACACTCATCCTCTAAATATGGAGCGTTGGCTACCATGCTTGTGGGGCTCAAAAATGGCTATTATTATCTTGTTACAGGATTTTCAAAATTCTTCTGTTGATCCGATCATCCGCTAATGCGACAAATTATTTTGTTATTTTTTTTTGTTCGTCCCTGGAGTATCCACTACCGATAGCAGTGACTAATCTCCTCGCTACATTGGAGGCACTTCAAAGGGTGGGATAACTAGCCCCAAGATTTAACGCGGCTGCATACACAAGACAGGATTCAAATCCCTAACCTTGCTTAAACGTGGATCAATCCCTACAGTTGAATCCCACACTTAGAGTTAATCGTTTTGTTATTTATGTTGCCAGTAATTAAAAGATGCAATGCATGAACCAAATAAATTGAAGTAAATTGTCACTAGAAATTCCGACAAGACCTTGCTCCAAGACCAATATTTGCTCATCTACGCTTCAAACCAAACCTCCTTAATTGATCTCACTGTCTCAGCCTTATCGATTTATTTAAAATTGTTCTCAGCTTGTAGTATAGTTTCTAATGTCATTGTCAACTAATTACATGGCTCCTACTGTCTTTATTTGACACTCTTACATTTATTCAGTGAGAGGAGATTCTCTAGCATTATACTTTTCATTTGTCATTTGCCTTTTTTATTTTTTTTAGAATTTTTTATATTATATTATATTTATTATAAAATCGTAATTATATTTTTACTACGAAATTGTTAGAATATCCGTTATTTTAAATGTGATGATGAGATAGAATATCCGTTATTACGAAATAATTTTTTTTTTTGGTGAAGTGTGTATTTCTTACTATAGTTCTATCTGATTATTTTAAATGAATATCGTAATTCCTTTTACAGGAAAAAAAAAATCTGGCAGATAGCTTTGTTCTTTCTGGTTTTTGCATTTTGTCTTTACCAAAAAAAATTCATTTTACAAGAAAGTTAATGTGAAATAGTAAATGATGATTAAAATTCTTAAGAAAATTATTTTGTTGATATAAATAATGTTAAAAAATTCAAACAATATTGTAAAAATTCTATTCATATTTCACGAGTGACTTAAAATATAACTCAGATACTCAATTTTGATTTCGATTATACATATAAGTAAAAAAAAAAATCAAATAATTGTTTGTTTGAATGAAATTGAATTCGATCCTCTTAAATGAAATATAGGATTCGAGTCTTGTGAATAAAAAAATATAATTATAAGTAAGTATCTTACTAAAAAATACTAATAATTAATCAAGTCTCATGTAAAAATTAGTCGTCAATAATTGATAAATATTTCACACTTGTCTTCACCAAAAAAAATATTTAACACTTGTAACATGTTAAAAAATTATAAACCAAACAATCATGTGTTAATTCAAGTATAATCAAATTTTCAATAATTTTATTGAATTTAAGAATATCATCTAAAAATATCCTTATTTAATTGAGATTTATTTTAATTAATCATATTTTGTTTTTTATATTAATTTTCAATGAAAATAGTTTTAAAAATATTTTTTTTTAAATTAAATTATTCAAAGTTTATTGTGAATCACTAACATTGAACTAGTGTAGGTAAGAGTAAATCTATTAAAGTGTAGGTTCATTTTTTATTACATTATATATATATATATATATATATATATATATATATTACCTATTTTTAATTAAATGCGATTTAGTTTTTTTTTTCAGTACTTTTTTCTGGTGAATTTTAAATTATAGTATTAAGTAATTTTTTTACCATAATATTTGTAGGAGTATTTACCGACTATCGAAAATTAATCTCACTCAAAACCTTATGTACCTGCACGAGGATACTCCGGTAATTTTGCTACTCCTGCTGGGTCTTCGTCTTCCATGATGTATCTTAAGGAAAGAGAGGGGTACCTGCAAAAGGCACTTCAATGCAAGTCAGTCCTCGATCTCAGAGATATCAATACTAATCAACTGTATTTATGAAAACGTACCTCTCTTTGTCACTAGTCACACTTATTTATACTAACCTTGGGCTCAAGCTCATATGCAGGCCCATAAGAGGATCCATTAACGATACGAGAAGTCCTCAGTGTGATCACGCGAGGAGTTATAGATTCTTCTAAGGTGCTTTCCCTAATATTCATACCATTATCTGGTATACATGCCCCCGCGTTTCAAGGCTTTTTGATAAACATTAAAAAATGGAAAAATCCTAAAAGAAATGTTTGAGGGTCTTTTCTGCTGCTTTTTCTGACAACGCCGACTTTTAATTAATGTGAGGCGTCTCTTTGTTTTTTTTTTTGTGTGTCCTCGTTTTGAGATGTCATAACTGATCAACTGGTAATTATGAAAACGTATCTCTCTTTATCACTAGTTACACTTATTTATACTAACTTTTGTGGGCTCAAGCCCATATGCAGACCCATAAGAGGATCCATTAACGATACGAGAAGTCCTCAGTGTGATCACGCGAGGAGTTATAGATTCTTCTAAGGTGTTTTCCCTAATATTCATACCATTATCTGGTATACCTTGATTAGATGAGATCATTTTTTCCAACATCTTTTATTAACAAATAAAAATGGAAAAATAGGACTAAGCATATATAATGACATTATTCGAATAAAAATTAAAAAATAGTAATGCGCAAAAACAATTGCCGGCGACTTAAATCAAGTTCCGGTCAAAGGGTAATTTCTATGAATATCATCACGTAGTATTCTAAAACTGGGAATTAAGATGTGTGGTTATCTAATTAAGAGGTGTGGTTATTCCAATCTTTTCAAAATTACATTAAAAAAAAAAAAAAAAAAAAAAAAAAAAAAAAAAAAACGCATCTTCCCTACGAAATTTCTGGCAAATTGTAATCCAAACTGGCGCTTACATGTTAGGTCCTCGTTAAAATTGAGGGGGAAAATAATATTTATGCTATATTTTAATCGATTGAAATTTCAATGACAGAGACTAACCATGATTGAATGTATATAAAAAACAAAAAAGACTAACCACGAATAATTTAATTTGATTTAGAAAAAAAAAATAACCTGTAATAATTTATTGACTTGAAAGGCTGGTTGTTGGAAAATTTTCATGTTTACTCTACAAATTTCTTATTCATTCTATTGGCAAAGCATGTGCAAGTTGAGTGAAAAACACAAAGGGGAAGAAAGTCATGGTGGAATTATTCTGAGTATCCAAACAGCATATAAATAACTTATTTATTCAACCTCTTCTGAATTTGACATATGAAGATGGAGGTTAAGATGAATCTGGTTCTGTTAATGGCGTGTTTGGCCAACTTCAACATCGTTTTTGCCTTTGCTCACATTCATGGTTTTGGGGAGCAACCACTCTCCGAGATTGCCATCCACAAAGCTGTTGTTTCACTCCACACTAGAGCTTCCATCACAGTCACCCCTTCTCTTCTCGGCATAAAGGTAACATAACATAACATGTTCCTTAAACATTGCTAATTTAGAAAAAGTTACTTTCCATACTTTGGTTTCATGTAAAATTTGCAACCATTCAAATTCTGTGGTGTTTATTAGTTGACTCATTTGTGCTTCGATGAGTGTGATTTCAGGGTGAGGATACCCAATGGGTGACAGTAGATATTGATTTCCCTGACCCTTCTGCAGATGATTGGGTTGGAGTTTTCTCTCCTGCTAAGTTCAAGTAATAATTACACATCTCTTTCTCATCATGGAATTATATCGATTATTGCACAAAAGTTAGAACTCAACATGGAGTTTGTTCAGATACAAGTTTCTAAGAGTTTCTCTACCGAAAAAAATCCTTTTATTTTCATTGAGTCTTCTTTTTCAATGACAGTTCATCAACATGTCCACCTGTGAATGATCCAAAAGAAGTGGTTCCGTACATATGCTCAGCCCCAATTAAGGTATGTGTCATAAGTCTCTGTTTGAATTAAAATGCAGGTTGGATTAATTTTCTAACTGGTGGCCTACTCTTTTGATTTTTTTGAAACTCTACCTACAGTTCAAGTTTATGAATTACTCCAACTCACACTATACCAACACAGGAAAAGCTTCTTTGAAGTTCCAGTTGATCAATCAACGTGCAGATTTCTCCTTCGCGCTATTTTCGGGCGGACTATTAAATGTGCTTCCAGGCTCTTTCATCTGTTCTTATATTTATTATCTCCTTCATTCTAAGTAAAGCATGCTAATGTTAAAAGCCTCACCTTAGATGTAGCATTGTAGCTACTATGTTACACTAATGCACTTAATACAAAACCAGCCTATCTTCATTCAGAGTTTGTATATGATTTGAGTGCTGACTAATGGTCATCTGAATGAGCACTGCAGCCTAAGCTTGTGGCAGTTTCCAATTTCATATCATTTGCCAATCCTAAAGTGCCTCTATATCCACGCCTTGCTCAAGGGAAGTCTTGGGACGAAGTAAGTTTATCCTCCTGCTTTGAGGTCCTTGATATTATGCTCACCCAAAGTAATTATTTGTATTTTTCCCATATACGAAGTTAATAAATTTAACAAGTATCCCAAGGCACATGATCTATATAGAGTTAATAGATTTTGAGAAAAAGCCTCCATAATTTTCTGAAAATATATCATTACACTGTAAGTTTGAACTTGACATGTTACTATTGAAATAGGAATTGATGCTGTTTTGTTTCTTAAACACTATTAGGACAAGGAAAGTGATTTCAAGATTATTCAACTTGTCTTATGCAGATGACAGTTACCTGGACTAGTGGATATGACATAAATGAAGCTACACCATTCATTGAGTGGGGTCTTAAGGGTAAAACGCAAGTGCAATCTCCTGCTGGGACGTTGACATTTGGTCGCAACAGCATGTGTGGTATGGTTATTTTATTATGACCCCATGTCACTATTAGGGTTCTTATCAATTTATTTCACTCACAACTCCACAATTGGTATATGTTTTATAAACTGTTATTTCTTCTCTTATTTTATCGATGTAGAACCTTTTTTGTATCTCATCAATTGTATAATACCTTATTTGTATCCCATAGTTGTATGGGAGCTTGTTTGTATCCCAATAGTCATCAATTTGGGTTTTTATTGCATGTGGTCTGATCCAGTTACTATTTTTCAGAAAATCTGAATGCTAAATTGAATTTCTGCTTAGTATTCTGTAAATTATATGAATCCTGGCAAGGAGTAATCATGAGCATTAATTACTTTGAAACTGAAATCACTTGGTTTATTTACGTCCTTCCTCCTCTCTAAAGCCCTTTCTGTAATGTTCCTCATAATGTTTCATCAAAATATACCAAGGAGAATAAACTTCTTTTCCAGAAAACTATATTATAATGGCATTTTATGAAATGGCAGGAGGGAGGGTAAGAAACAAAGAACTGAAAATCTTAGTTTTAATAGAAGTAACTTTCAGTAAGCAGAAGTTCATAACCATTAATGTTTTTCCTGTTTAAATTGCCATCAAATCTTGTTTCTCATGTTCTCTATACAATTTAACAACGTTTCATTGCAAGAGTTTTGCCTTCTTATGCTGCTGGAAGAAAATGTTGGAATGTTAATTTTGTCTTTGCTATGTGTTGGAATCTCTTATATACAGATTGCTGCTTTTTTATTCTTTTCAAAATGGATCTCCTTTCAATACAAATTGGGAGTAGGCTTTTCTACAGCTGTGCTACATAATGTGGTTCTTTTGTTACTCTCACTTGCAGGCTCACCGGCACGAACTGTTGGTTGGCGTGACCCCGGTTTCATACACACAAGTTTTCTCAAAAATCTTTGGCCGAACTCAGTGTATGTATTCAGATATCACAATTTGTTAATAACACAATGAGGAACCGGCAAAGTTTGTTCCATACTTTTTTTAAAAATATATTTTTCAGGTATACCTATCGATTAGGGCATCTATTGTCTAATGGTTCATATATTTGGAGCAAGAAATATTCATTCAAGTCATCACCTTATCCCGGACAGGACTCACTGCAACGTGTTATCATATTTGGTGATATGGGGAAGGTAATATCTATTGTTTTAGATAAAGAATGAAGATTGTGTGAAACTGTCTTTGGGAGGAAGAAGTAATTCAAACCATGTAATCTTTAGGCATATTTATTTATGAACAAAGTAAGAATCTTTACCGCTGATGGATTTATCAAGAAAAGTAACTAAATCTTTTTAACAACTCTACTTGATCACTCTAAAAAATGTATTTAACATCTCTTCACTATAATGTTGAAGATCAAAAACTATTAGATGACAATATTGGAACTTTATAGACTGAAATTATATAGGTTAGATAGTCATATGCTGCTTTCTTGTCTATCTCAGATGTCTCCATTTGGTTACAGTGATTTCTTTTACCAATCCGTCTGCTGATGAAGCATATTTTATTTTAATTTTTAGTTTACCTTGCAATTAGTTGATCAATTTAAGCTTTTCTTTCAATGCTTCGTTGCTACTTAACACAGTTGTCATCGTTTTATTGACATCTTGTGCAAGTAACTTCAGTGGCTTGATTTCTCATGCTGCACTCTGTACCTATAATACCAAAAAAGAAAAAACTTGTTTTTTTTATCTTTGTTCTTTTTAAATTTCCTTCTTTTTTCTTTGGTGGTGTCTCTTTAGAGGACTCAATGGAAGTCAATCATGCTCAGTATTGTAATCATAGAATTAAAAATGTGGAATCCACATAAATTTCTTGCTCGTGAGATGGCTAAATGGTCAGGTTAAAAATAATAAAATTGCAAGATGAATGTTAAGCATGATTATTAAAGCATTTACTTTCTTTCAATTTGTTTCAGGCTGAGCGCGATGGTTCAAATGAGTATAATGCCTATCAACCTGGTTCACTTAACACCACTGATCAGCTCATCAAGGATTTAGAAAATATTGACATTGTTTTCCACATAGGAGATATAACTTATGCAAATGGATATCTCTCGCAATGGGACCAATTCACATCTCAAGTGGAACCAATTGCATCAACAGTGCCATATATGATTGCCAGGTTTGTCCTATTGTCCACACCTTCTGTTGGCATGTAAATTAGATTCATATATTGACCAAGAATTGTCTAATAATCCTACAGTGGTAATCATGAACGTGATTGGCCCAACACAGGATCCTTTTATGGCACTACAGATTCAGGTGGTGAATGTGGAGTTTTGGCTCAGAACATGTTTTTCGTTCCAGCTGAAAACAGAGCAAACTTTTGGTACATTCGGTTTCATGAAAAATTTAATTATATGCATGTTTGGATTACATCAAATTTTAGGGATACCTTTTTTCCCCATCAAAAGCTCTGTTAGAACTATATTTATTATAAAGCCATTTCGAACACAATATAAGCTAATCCAAACATTCATGTTTGGATTGTACATATCACCACTATATTAATTGAATTGTACATTCATGTTTATCTTTTGTTACAAAGATGATATAAAGTTATTAAACTGGGTTTTCTTTTATAAAATGACTGCTGACATTAATATGGTTTAGTATTACAACGTGAACAATTCTGAGTTATATACAAAAATGCGAGTTTGTAATTCTAATGATATATATTAAATGTATTTTTCATATTTGATACATAATATATGAGATTCGGAATATCCAGGTATGCAACAGATTATGGCATGTTTCGCTTCTGCATAGCTGACACTGAACATGATTGGAGAGAAGGAACAGAACAATACAAATTCATTGAGCATTGTCTTGCAACAGTAGACAGACAGAAACAACCCTGGTTGATTTTTGCTGCTCACCGTGTGCTTGGATATTCATCTGATTTTTATTATGGGTTGGAGGGCTCATTTGAAGAGCCGATGGGAAGGGAAAGTTTGCAAAGACTTTGGCAGAAATATAAAGTAGATATTGCATTTTATGGCCATGTCCATAACTACGAAAGGACATGCCCCATTTATCAGGTGAAGATAATAGCCAAATATGCTATGACTTTATTTAAATTTGAACCAACTTGCACAGTTGGTAAGTTCATATTTGTTTTCTTCATTATATGCATATCACGGTGTGCTTTTTATCCTTAACAAAATTATTGAAATGGTGTAAAAGATACACTTCGAGCCTTGGTATATATTTTTATTTAAAAATAAAATATACTTCACACAACTTCGTAAATGTGGCAATGCGATTACCAAAAGTTAGATATTAAATTAAATTACTAGATGAGTTTGACTTGAACTTGATTACGCAAGAACAAAAATGTTCACTTAAAAGTGGACAAGAAAGGCTGTTATTAAAGGTGGTATAGTCTTTGTTGGTAGTATAAAAAGTATAGATGATCTATGGATTGTTGCTTCATTCATTTTGTTTGGCTTAATATTTCTATTGTTACGATGGTGTGCTTTAAATAACTTCCATGCTAATGCTAATCTTTTTATGAACAAAACCCATGTACAGAATCAATGTGTGAATGATGAAAAGTCTCACTATTCCGGCGTCGTGAATGGAACAATTCATGTTGTTGCTGGAGGAGCAGGAAGCCACTTGTCAAACTTCAGCCAAGCACCCCCCAAGTGGAGTCTTTTCAGAGACTACGACTTTGGCTTTGTCAAGTTGACAGCATTCAATCATTCATCCCTCCTCTTTGAATACAAGAAAAGCAGTGATGGAAAGGTCTATGATCATTTTACCATTTCAAGAGATTACAAAGATGTCTTAGCGTGTGTGCATGATGGCTGTGAAGCAACCACACTAGCGACTTGAACTGCTTCCTTATTCATATGCACGTGCTCATGGCTTTTCTTTCTTTAAAACAAAAATCTAGCCATAACATTTTCTTATGGCTTTAACATTTACAAGTTATGAGTACTATCAGGTAAAGTTATTAGTTCCACTTTATGCAAAGAGTAAGCATGGCATGTACAATTCTTATTGTACATGATAGGCTCTTACCAGTGCTCGTATAGTTTGGGGTGCATTCACACCTCTTTACTTTTAAGAATAATATATAATTTTACAAAGTATAATAAATCTTAAATTTAGTCCCTCATTGTCTTTTATATCAATGGTATATTTGAATGCACTACCAGTTCTCTGGTGGAATTTCCTAATCCATTTTAAGTGAGGTCATTGATATTTATGATAAACACAAAAGTCAAAGGGAAAAACATAGTACGTAATAGAGATTGAAATTAAGCTTTCAAACTAATTTGGTGTAAAATTATTAAGACCGGAATGCTATAGTAGCCCTCTAAGCCATAATATTCTTTTGACTAGGATTTCATGTTTTTCTAAAGAAAAAGATGCAATATTATGATTAGATTAAAAGAGAAAAAGAAAAAAGTCAAATAACATAGGGCTGCTAAATGGCATTTACAGCTTAAAGTTAATAAAAATTATAGATAAACTCAAGCTAAATATTTTCTTAAAAAATATAACATCTTAGATAAATTTTAAATAAATATAAAAATTACTCAAATAATAATTTTCAAAAATTGATATTAATATAAAGTTAAATATAAAATACTAACATGATAATATTTTCCTAAAATCATATAACATAAAATTTGTTATGAGGCCGATGACAAGTACTATAAAATTCTAAACTTTAACAAAGAGTCTAATCTTTATAGTTTTTATAACTATTTTATATAAACTGCAATATTATAGTTTATTTTAATTATTAAATAGTAATATTTAAACTTATATTTATATTGATTTATATTTTTGTACGGGTAAGGGCGTTCGGCCACCACCCGGTCGGCTGCCAAAAGGCAAAACCAAGTGACCGAGTGGCGTTCGGCCACCTGGATCGGCCCATCATCTCTCATGGCCCTTAATCCATGATTAGGAGTTAATTAGTTGATTAAGGTGTATTACCTAATACGGTAAATACGTTGCAGGGCCCATGGGGTCCAAAGCCCATAAATGTCAATATAAATAGCTCAAGTCAAAAGGTAACGTCACTGTTCATTAATTACCCTCGATATTGGTGCTTGTCCTGACTTGAGCGTTGGAGTGCCTTTTGCAGGTACCAACCCTTCACTCGCATTGGATTGGACCACTCGTTCGGCCTTCAGAGTACGAGAAGATTTGGTGTATCCTCCAGACAGGTACATTTTTGGCGCCCACCGTGGGGCCGAACGAAAGTGGTTGAAAGTTTGCTAAGAACGATGCCGATAACTAGGAGAACAAACACGCAAGACCGCCCTACTGAAGAACATGTGGAGATGGTGGATGAAACAGATCTTACCGAAACAGTACGACTACTCAAGCAAGAAATGGAATTGATGAAACAACAAAGAGAAAAAGATGCAAGGGAGCTTTCAGCCTTGAGGGCTGAAAATGAAGCGTTGAGAAGTCAGGATACTTCTTGGAAGCCTACCCATGCCACCAACACACAAACTCAGGGGTCATACCAATCTCATGCGGTCCATACATCGGTCCCCCACGCTTCAGCAGTAGCCCCTGAGAGATTCCCTTCGGCTTTACCTACTGTAGTTCGTCCTGCAGATGTAACCACTATCGGATCACACCGACATCCGTTTACTCCCTCCATTATGCAACTCCCCCTGATGGACAACTGGAAGGCTTTACCTATTGACAAGTATGATGGTACCACTGATCCTGATGAACATTTAGATGTTTTTCTGACACAGGTAACTCTGAGTACGACCGATGACGCTGCATTGTGTCGGATTTTTCCTACGTCCCTCAAAGGCAGAGCTCTCAGCTGGTTCACTCGTCTCCCACCTAACTCAATCGATTCCTTTAATACATTATCATCCCAGTTCACTATCCAATTTGCGACAAGTCGCCCTCACAGTCTAACATCTTTATCTTTGGTTAGTCTTAGGCAGGATAAAAAAGAGTCTCTTCGGGCGTTTATGGATCGGTTTAACAAGGCTACTTTGGAGATCAGAGATCTCAACCCAGCCGTGGCGCTGCATCATCTCACAACGGCTTTAAAACCAGGCCCATTCGTCAACAGCATTTGTAAAAAGCCTCCTTCGGACATGAATGATTTACGTAGGAGGGCAGATAAGTACATGCAGATGGAGGAGTTGGCAGAATTTAGAAATCAGGCCCGCGCCGAGCAGTCCACTAAATCCGAGAAACCAGTTGAACCATCATACAGGGGGCGAGGCAAAGAAATATCCCTTCGGGAGAGGCCTATTCGTGGACCGAAGTATACTCAGTATACTCCCCTTAATGCCAATCGCGCGGCGGTCCTCGAACAGGCTTTGGCATCTGAAGTGTTAACGATCCCGAAGAGAGCATCTACTCCGCCAAGAGCAGATACTAGCAAATCTTGTCGGTATCATAGGAATCGGGGACATTCAACTGATGAATGCGCGGCCCTCAAAGACAAGATCGAAGACCTGATTAAGCAAGGGAAACTGCACAATTTTGTGGACCGGTCTGGTTCGTCTCAAAATCGTTCATACCAACCCAGGTATCAGGATCGGCACAGGCAAGACCGTTCTGATAAAACCTCTGATAGAGGTCGACGCGAGAGAAGCAGGTCACGTGAAAGAAAAGATGATTCGGCACCCTCGCATCGAAGGATTATCAATACCATTGCTGGTGGCTTTGCAGGTGGGGGCACAACTTCTTCGGCCCAAAAGAGACATCTCCGAGCTATCCGGTCGGTCAACGCTGTTCACCGACAGTCGTCTCGGCGATTACCAACGATAACCTTCACAGATGCAGACTTCAAGGGTATTGACCCAGAACAAGACGATCCGATGGTCATTAGTGTTGAGATTCACAACTGCATTGTCAAGAAAACACTGGTTGATCAGGGCAGTTCGGCGGACATACTATATTGGAGCACATTCCAACAGTTGGGTATCTCGGAAAAAGAGTTGCTTCCTTATGACGATCCGTTGGTTGGCTTTGCAGGAGAGAGAGTCAGCACCAAGGGATACATAAAACTTTTTACAAGGTTTTGTTTCGACGAAAAGGAGAGCAGAGAGATCCAAGTAAAGTACATTGTCGTTGAAGCTAATACCTCGTATAATATCCTACTCGGTAGACCATCCCTAAATGCATTAGGAGCTATTGTTTCAACGCCACATTTGGCAATGAAGTTCCCGTCAGACAGAGGAAATATCATTACAATTCACGCTGATCAAAAGGCTGCTAGGGAATGTTATTACGCTAGTTTGCGTGTTGAGCCGAGGGAGGAAAGAAAATCCAAATCCAACAAAATTCATGCTGTGAACGTTTCGGCACTAGTAGAAGAGGCTGTGTTGGATCTTGATCCAAGAATGAATAATGAAGAAAGGGTGGAACCAATTGAGTCTAAAGTGCCGTTCCAGATAGGCTCACGTCCCGAGCAGGTCACGTACATCGGTGCCGAAATCTCTGAAGATGACCACTCGGCCTTATGTCAGGTTATAAAGAAGAACAGAGATCTCTTCGCATGGACACCCTCCGATATGCCAGGAGTGGATCCAAAAGTCATGTGTCATAAACTTTCAGTCTGTGCCGAAGCAAAACCAATCGCGCAGCGCAAGAGAAAAATGGGGACCGAAAGAAAGCTGGCAGTTGAAACAGAGGTTGCCAAATTGCTTGATGCCGGATTCATTCGAGAGGTTCATTACACCACTTGGTTGGCGAATGTGGTCATGGTAAAAAAGTCAAATGGAAAGTGGAGAATGTGCACAGATTATACAAGTCTCAACAAGGCATGCCCTAAGGATGCCTATCCACTTCCAAACATAGATCGATTAGTCGATGGAGCCTCGGGACACGAAATGTTGACATTCCTGGATGCTTATTCGGGATACAATCAAATTCCCATGCATGCTCGGGATGAGGAAAAGACGGCCTTCATTACCGATTCGGCTAATTACTGCTATCGGGTAATGCCGTTTGGGTTGAAAAACGCTGGAGCAACGTACCAAAGGTTAATGAATAAAGTTTTTCAACATCAGATAGGCAAGAACATGGAGGTATATGTGGATGATATGGTGGTAAAATCCAGAAATGTTGATCAGCATGCAATGGATCTTTCTGAAATATTCAAACAGTTGCGCAAGTATGATATGAGGCTTAATCCGGAGAAGTGTGTGTTTGGAGTATCAGGAGGAAAATTCCTTGGCTTCATGCTTTCGGTTAGGGGGATCGAAGCTAATCCCGATAAGTGTATGGCAATCGTCAAAATGATCAGCCCTAAGAATCTTAAGCAAGTTCAACAGTTAGCAGGTCGGCTTACAGCGTTGTCAAGATTCCTCCCGTGTTTGGCTGAAATAACCAAACCTATGGTAAAATTACTGAGAAAAGCGAACAAGTTTGAATGGTCTGCCGAATGTGAGAAGTCTTTTCAGACTTTAAAAGAACGTCTTGGTTCTCCACCTATCCTTTCTAAGCCCGATCCGGCAGTACCAATTCTGGTCTACTTGTGTGTTTCGAATGACACAATAAGTACGGTTTTAATTCAAGAAAAAGAGGGACAACAGCCCATTTATTTCATCAGTCGTATGTTACAGGAAGCCGAAACAAGGTACCAGCTTTTAGAAAAAGTGGCACTCGGGCTTGTTCACACTGCTCGGCGCCTTCGGCAATATTTTCAGAGTCATCAGATTATTGTTCGAACTGATTGCCCGATAGCCAAAGTGTTACGCAAACCCGAGTTAGCAGGAAGGATGATGGCTTGGTCAATTGAGTTATCGGAGTTTGATATTTGTTTTCAACCTAGGGGACCCATCCGGTCCCAATGCTTGGTGGATTTCGTTGATGAATTGCAACCGAAAGGATATTTTGTTAATACTGTATGGACGATACACGTGGATGGTTCCTCAAACAATCAAGGGAGTGGGGCAGGTATAATTTTGGAGGGACCAACAGGATTAATCATAGAACAGTCCTTACGGTTTGCGTTCAAAGCTTCAAATAATCAGGCCGAGTATGAAGCGTTATTGGCTGGCTTAAGACTCGCGCAAGAAATTGGTGTCAACCGGCTGGAGTGCTGGACCGATTCAAAGGTCGTAGCCGAACAAGTGAATGATAATTTTCAGGTAAAAGATGCAAACTTGTTGAAATATTATCATTTATTCCAAAAAATGCGCGATACGTTTGAAGAAGTTCAAGTAAAACACACACCAAGGGAACACAATACGAGAGCGGACCAATTGGCTCGGTTGGCAAGCAGCACCAGAAAGCCTGGACAACTACGCACCACACTTCACTTGGACCTCGAATCGCCAAGTGTGGTAGCCGCCGAATGTTTGGCAGTGGAGCGATCCGTTCGTACGTGGATCACCGAGATAATGGATTATCTTGAGCAGGGCACACTACCATCGGACCCAACAGCGGCTAAAAAGTTCCGAACGCAGGCCGCTAGATATGTTATTCTTGGAGGAGATTTGTATAGGAGAGGATTCTCGACTCCATTGTTGAAATGTGTTGATGAAGCACAAGCTAGCTACATTTTGAGAGAAATGCATGAAGGGATATGTGGTTTTCATTCGGGGGGACGGACTTTAGCAACAAAAGTGCTACGAGCCGGATACTACTGGCCTACTCTCAAGGACGACTGTGTAAACTTTGTGAAGCATTGTGTGTCATGTCAGCGACATGGTAACCTTATCCACGCTTCGGCTGAAGAACTGCACGGCATAAGTTCGCCGTGGCCATTTGCGATGTGGGGTATGGACATTCTAGGCCCCTTCCCGATAGCCAAAGGACAGTGCAAGTTTCTACTGGTAGCTGTGGATTACTTCACAAAATGGGTTGAAGCCGAGCCGCTTGCAAGTATCACAGCTGCCAATGTCCAAAAATTTTTATGGAAGAACATCATTACTCGCTTCGGCATTCCATATGCACTTGTTACCGATAATGGGCTGCAGTTCACCGATCAGAAACTCAATCGGTTCATACAAGATCTCGGTATCAAGCACAGATTTACCTCTGTTGAACATCCACAAGCCAATGGGCAAGCCGAAGCAGCAAACAAAGTCATACTTGGCGAACTGAAGAGACGGTTAGGAGACGCTAAAGGAGCTTGGGCGGAGGAATTGTTGGAAGTTCTATGGGCTTACCGGTGCACGCCCCAATCCACGACTAAAGAAACACCATTTCGGCTGACATATGGCACCGAAGCTATGATACCTGTGGAGGTTGGAGAACCTTCTTTTCGAAGAATGCATTTTGATGAAAATACCAATGATATGTCTCTCCAAGCTGAAGTGGATATGGCGGACGAGGTTCGTCTCAAAGCAGAAATCACGGCTGAGGCTTGCAAGCAAAGGATGACTCGCAGATTTAATTCCAATCTTATCAGAAGAAGTTTTAAAGAAGGTGATCTAGTATGGAGAGCACAAGGATCGGCGAGGCGTAATCCGAGAGAAGGAAAGTTGGCTGCTAATTGGGATGGCCCATTTCGGATTCGGCATAGCTTGGAGAACGGTGCATATAAATTGGAAGAGCTTTCAGGCAAGGTCATTCCGCGAACTTGGAATGCATCCCATCTGAAGACATATTATAGTTAATGTTTGTTGTAAATCAGACCTTGTATACATAGATGGTGTACTCTTTTCCTTATTCGGTCTTTTCTCCCCTTGTAAAAAAGTGAAAAGGGGTTTTGGCCGATAAGGTTTTTAACGAGGCACCTGTTAATAAAAATCTATGCAGTTCTTCCATTCTTACAGCTCAATTTTCGATTCTGTTACTTAATCAACGCAACAGGCTTCCCTCCCGAGTTGTTCAACTCGGCCAAGGATGTGCCTCAAAGTCTCGCAACAGGCTTCCCTCCCGAGTTGTTCAACTCGGCCAAGGATGTGCCTCAAAGTCTCGCAACAGGCTTCCCTCCCGAGTTGTTCAACTCGGCCAAGGATGTGCCTCAAAGTCTCGCAACAGGCTTCCCTCCCGAGTTGTTCAACTCGGCCAAGGATGTGCCTCAAAGTCTCGCAACAGGCTTCCCTCCCGAGTTGTTCAACTCGGCCAAGGATGTGCCTCAAAGTCTCGCAACAGGCTTCCCTCCCGAGTTGTTCAACTCGGCCAAGGATGTGCCTCAAAGTCTCGCAACAGGCTTCCCTCCCGAGTTGTTCAACTCGGCCAAGGATGTGCCTTAACAAATATGCTTCCATCACAGATATACAAGCCGAAGCAATTCATTCGGTTTTATTAATAAAAGTTCTACAAGCCGAGGCTTGTTCGTTCGGTTTTACATAAAACAGAAGTACAAGCCGAGCCAATTCGTTCGGTTTTATTCATAAATGTTCTAGAAACCGAGGCTTGTTCGTTCGGTTTTACATAAAACAGAAGTACAAGCCGAGCCAATTCGTTCGGTTTTATTCACAAATGTTCTAGAAACCGAGGCTTGTTCGTTCGGTTTTACATAAAACAGAAGTACAAGCCGAGCCAATTCGTTCGGTTTTATTCACAAATGTTCTAGAAACCGAGGCTTGTTCGTTCGGTTTTACATAAAACAGAAGTACAAGCCGAGGCAATTCGTTCGGTTTTATTCACAAATGTTCTAGAAACCGAGGCTTGTTCGTTCGGTTTTACATAAAACAGAAGTACAAGCCGAGGCAATTCATTCGGTTTTATTCACAAATGTTCTAGAAACCGAGGCTTGTTCGTTCGGTTTTTCATAAAACAGAAGTACAAGCCGAGGCAACCCATTCGGTGTTATTCAAGATCTACAAACCGGTACGTGTTCTTTCGGTCTTACATAAAACGTGCAAGCACTAGCCGAAGGAAGTTGATTCGGTTTTACCCAAAAGAAAGCTACCAACCGAAGCAGGTCCTTTCGGATTTGTCAAAGTTGATTCGGTTTTACCCAAAAGAAAGCTACCAACCGAAGCAGGTCCTTTCGGATTTGTCAAAGTTGATTTAGTTTTACCCAAAAGACAGCTACCAATTCGGGTTTATTTCCTATCTTTGGTTTTATTTAACTGAAAGATGAAACTGGCTTGTTCAGCTTTTATTCAGGTGTTCAAATGGTTACCCATTCGGTCCTAGATATATACATACAAGTGGTTAATCCATTCGGCTCTTTATCAGGACTCAAGAATGATGATTTTTATTTAACTAATCATTAATGGACAGCAAGTCAAAACAGATTGCTTAAGAAAAACGATTTCATTCAGATAAGAAAGCTCTATCGGCCTCCAAACTACAACAAAAAGGGCATTTTGATTACAAGTATAATTAACTACTCTTCCGGCGTCCGGACGGATTCATCTCCCATAACGGTATCGGGGTTTCCCTCAGTATCGTTGGTAGGATCATGGTGTCCCTCATCCAGTGTGTTTTCCTCGGAGGTCTCCACATCATCTTCAGCTTGGGGGGCAGGATCATCATCCAGTTCAGCTCCTTCAGGCAGATCGGCATAAGATATCAAGGACCCTTGATAGAAATCCTTAGTCATATCAAATTCAAAGCCCTCTTCAAATTGACCGAAATGCTTAGCCTGACGAATGGCCTGCTTGAACCCAGCCTCATGTTGAGCAACGATCTTTTCTTGAGCTTGCTTTTTGAGGGTGTCATAGGCAGTCTCAGCCTCCTCCAGTCGGCGACGCCCTTCATTGGTTATTTTTTGAAGTTCCAGACGAAGGGTATCATTATCACGCCGAACAGCATCCAACTCGGCAGCGAGATCCCTATTCTTGGCAGTCACCTCTTCATTGACTGAAATTGCATCG
The DNA here is from genome assembly GCF_000230855.2 of Cajanus cajan. Taxonomy (NCBI): domain Eukaryota; kingdom Viridiplantae; phylum Streptophyta; class Magnoliopsida; order Fabales; family Fabaceae; genus Cajanus; species Cajanus cajan. The sequence continues at coordinate 56,447,938 of NC_138521.1, forward strand.
GCTGCAGTCTTTTCAGCCTCCTCTAAATTTTGTTTCAAAGACTGAACCTCGCCAAGAGGTTCCATAGCAAGGTGATGGGCCAGAGCCAAAGAGCGTGCTTGAACCTCGCAAAAAAGTCTCCACTTTGTTTTCCCATCCAAGGATGATAAAAATTCTTGCCCGAATGGAGAGACAAGATCAGACCGAATCACTGACTCGGAGGGAGTATCCTCGCTTAGAAACGCACGAGACATCAGTGGAGGAGGCACCACAATGACGGTTCGGTTTGGAGAGGACTCAGGCAATGACTTCGCCTTTTTGGACACTTCTGGTTGATCGTCAGAACCTTTTCTCTTTACGCGCTCTCGGTTGGTCTCTTTTTCCTTTTTCTTCTTCTTGCGTTCGGGATGAGGAGGCAACCGGTCGTCCGTATTGGGTCGGGGAGAGGAAGCAACAGTTGAAGTACCTATTTCCCCGGATCGCCGAGCTTGCTTCACCCTTGCGGCAAGCAAGCTACGAATGTCTAAGTCAGCAGCACCACTTTTGACCATGATTCCTGCACGATGAGTTAAGTAAACATCAATAGGATTTAAATTGTTAGAAAAAAATAGGACGAATAGCATACCTATCAGGTCGGTCCACCAACGGGGCGATACAATTAAATTGATTAATGACCTAGTCGGCAATCGCCGAGGAAGGCGCATTAACAATTTCAAATCTGTTCGTTCTTCAGCTGTCAGCATCTTCTTCGGTACCACGTCATAGGGCCGAGGGGTACGAGTCCAGTATAACGGAAATAAACTTTGCCCATTACCATCAAAAAAGAAACGTTGCCCATTCGGCCGTATGGTCACTCGGAAAAATCCAGTTTTGAAATTCTTATACGATGAAGTGAAACTATTTAATAAAAGCCGATCCCCTATTCGGCTTAGGGAATGCCACTTTGCTAAAATCGTTGGCCGAGACGAGTAGAAATACAGAAAGAGAAGAGGGGAAGGCTTAATATGAAGACATTTACATAAGTGCTTGAAGCCCTGCAGTTGTGCCCAGCTGTTCGGGTGCAATTGAGTAGGAGCTACATTTAACACTCGTAGCACTCCCATCGTGAACTCGTCAAACGGCAACGTAACCTTGAGATCTCGGAGGAGACAATCATACATATAGAATGATGGCATTTTGCCATCACTTTGATCAAGACAAACTAAATCAGGATTAACAAAAGCATTGTTTCGGCATGACCGAATCCCAATCGGGTAGGGATTCTCTTTAGTATCAAAATTTAAACAGTTGGTGTAATCAAGGAGATTTGTGATCATTTTGGTGTCTTGATAGCGCGAATAATATGAAGTCACTTCCCCGTTTACCCATTCATATCCAGGCACATCAGACGGACCATATCGTTGACGGTTAGACGCTCGTGTTCTTTTCTCTTGAACCTCTTCACCGCCACTAGTAGAAGCTTCGTCGGTTGCGGCACTGCTTTCACCTGACCTTTCGGCATGCATGGGAGATTGAGATAACCTAGGACTTGATATACTGGACGAGAACCCCTCGGAAGACGAGGACCGAGAGCTGCTAGCCGAAGAACTAGAAGAAGTATCAACCATGGTTACAAGAACTTACCAATTTTTCTAAACGAAGGATAACCGGGTCGGCTTCTGAGGTCTCGGAATAACTCAACACGGATTATGATAAAGTGTATGAATGGCCCTACCGTTTAACCTATTTATAGGAATGAAAAAAGGCGCGAAAATTTAAAGTATCGAAAAGTTGTAACCGTTAGATCTTCCATATCTAACGGTTATTTAATACATGACCCTTCACCTTACCCTAACCGCCATCTTCAGTTTACCCTTAAAGAAAGTCACGTCTCTCTTCAAGGCTGGGGGGCAGTGTACGGGTAAGGGCGTTCGGCCACCACCCGGTCGGCTGCCAAAAGGCAAAACCAAGTGACCGAGTGGCGTTCGGCCACCTGGATCGGCCCATCATCTCTCATGGCCCTTAATCCATGATTAGGAGTTAATTAGTTGATTAAGGTGTATTACCTAATACGGTAAATACGTTGCAGGGCCCATGGGGTCCAAAGCCCATAAATGTCAATATAAATAGCTCAAGTCAAAAGGTAACGTCACTGTTCATTAATTACCCTCGATATTGGTGCTTGTCCTGACTTGAGCGTTGGAGTGCCTTTTGCAGGTACCAACCCTTCACTCGCATTGGATTGGACCACTCGTTCGGCCTTCAGAGTACGAGAAGATTTGGTGTATCCTCCAGACAGGTACAATTTTATTTCTATAATTCTTATTCGATAGGTATTGGTCTTATTTTTCATATAAAAATAATTTATCAAAAAAAAAATATTTATTTAATTTCACGCAAGTGGCTAAAATGTGAATAAATAAAATCATAAGAATTAAAGTTGAAAATAATAAATTAATTAAATCCTAACAATGGAAATATATTATAAGGGTTGGAATTTTTACTAGTTGCTTAATTTTCACTATTTAAAAAATAATTTATAATTAACATGAATGAATTAATTAATATTATGAAATTAATAGATATTAACTAAGAAAAATTTTACATGCATTGTAAGGTTATTTCATATTTTAAATAAAAAATTATAAATAAAAAAATAAATTAAAGATAATATAATAATGAAAAATTATTATATTAAATAAAATAAATCAAAGAGATATGTTTTTTTTAAAAAAAAAGTATATGTAACCAAACAAAAAACAAAGAGATGTAATAAAATTGTATACATAAATATTTAAATTTAATTTATCATATTTATTAATATTTCGTGTCAAAATTAAAATTTTAAAATCCAAATTAAATTAGAATGAGATAAAATTATTATAATCTTAAAATTTAATCTATAAGAGAAAATGAACTATATATTTACAGTTTCATCCAATCATAAACTATCATGTATAATAAATTTATTAATTTTTATAATAATAAATTTAAAAATTATATTAATAATGATTTCGAATTAGTTGATAGTGTATAATGCATAGATAATAAGTTAAATTTATAAAGATATATTTGATTTAATAAAATTTAAATTTAATTAAAATATATTAATTAACGGAATTAAATTATAAATAAAAAAACATTCAGGTTAAAAAATTATGCAACTCAATTAAAAATAACTAATTCTAAAAAAAAATTTCTTTTGTTAGGTTTAGTGATTTAAAAAATTTTTAAAAAAATGTTACATACAATAAATATACAACAATTTGTACAAGTAAAAGGGGAAAATAGATAAATTTAAAATATAATAAATGATAAACACAATAAATTATATTATATGAACCGTTATGCATATGGTAAATCTCAATTTTTAGCATAATAATAAATATTATAAATTTTTTAATTAATATTATTTATTAACTAATTTAAAAAATCAGTTTTCTTATATTTGCCATATTGACCATAGCCTCCTAGCGTGAAACTATTTATCGATTGATTAGAAAAATCAATATAAAAGTTCAAGAAATGATTCTACCAAAAATAAATAAAAATAAAGTGCAACAGATGAGAGGGATAAGATTGAAATAGACCCTTGACCAGCAAGTTGGTTGATTAATAAAATTAAATAAAAGATCATTCAATCAATCAATCGGTGGTCAACTCTGCGTATATAATTATTTTTATATAATTAAAACTCTAAAGTCCAGATCTTGCATTGCTTGTTTCAATGAATTCAGTGCTTCATATGTTTGACGGAATCAACCTCCTCCTACAAATATCGCCCTTCTTAATTCTGCTTTCACACTTGGAATTTCCGAATATGATTTACAAGTTTCTAAATTCGGATCGATTCCAAAGCCAAATGCTGACCTTTATTTATAATTCTATTAAAATTAAAGTATTTGTTTTTCCTTTTTAAGTATTGCAAAAAGATTAATTAAAGAATTAATAACAAAATATGTTATTTTGTAATTATATTAATGATATATGAAAAATATGGTAAAACTATTTTGATGATAGTTTTAATATATATTTTTACTTTTAATGATTTAATTAGTATTTTTAAGATAATACTGGTTCATAATTTTTAATTATTTTTTAACATATGTAGAATTAAGGGTAAGCATTAAGATGACAAACATGTTACGACCTCTAGGTTAAGCCAAGTATTGTAGCTTGTCGAGTCAAATAGTAGGACAAGACAGATTAATCCATTGATCCACTTACTTTTTTATGTATAATGGGATTGAACTATTGCTAAAAGAATTCCAACAGTCTTTGAACTTGGTTATTTAGTGGATATAAGTACAGTTAGTAAGCTAAAATCCAAATTCAGCATTTGTTTTGGAGATATATTATTGTTGTAAGACTAATCAACTATATCAGTGTTTAACAAGTGTAGTACCAATTAAAAAACAGGCCCACTCCTCTCCTTCCTTCAGGGGTAGTTGTGTCAAACTGATCAATGAAAAAGGGAATAGTGTATGGTTCAATTTCACTTGTGCCCACCACTAACGAACACAAGCCAAAAATTAAGATGCCATGTTGAGTACTAGTTGAAGGAACACATCATGGGGGGAAGTGCAAGTTGGAGGATGAAGTTTAACTCCTTTTCTAATTTCACATGTTTTAGTTTTTTTTAATGTGGGTTGGTCTGTCGACCTGCCAACTTGCCTTTAGGCAAGATGGGTCAAGGTGTTCAACCCATTTTCATTTGACGAGTTAACCCGACTCAACTCAACCTATTTTTGGCGGGTTGGACCTAAACGGGTTGGATTGACCCGTTTTGCCACTTCTAGTAAGCACATGTAAAACATAAATTGTAATGATCCGACAAATTCTTACACTTTATAACTCAACAACTAAAGCAGTAGAAAAATATAAAACTAATTAAGATTATTATGTAGATAATTTTTAGATATACATGTATCAATATATATATATATATATATATATATATATATATATTGTGTGAGTGTAGGAAACAAATCATAATTGTTCCCCAATGGAACTGTAACATAGATCATATACATATATACATAACTACAATAAAATCCAAATGGAAAACATAAAATCTTACTTGTCGGTTAAGCAACAACTATAGAAAATAGTTACACTGAGGTAACTCAAGCAACATTGTTATCCTCCAACATGGCTCCAAAAAGTTTCTCATCCTCTTGCCTAATCTTGTTTGCTTTCATAAGGTTATAACAAGTATGATCATCGCAATTCAGTCATCATGCAAGGGTGAACTAACATAAAACCATAACAAGAATAAGAGTAAAGTATAAGTATACTACCAATTTACAACTTTAACATACCAATACAACATCACTTCAACTTACAACACAAATACAACAAATTAACATATCAACTTAATTTGTGAAAGCTACAACTATTCAACACAACAAATGATCAACAATATAGTTCACAACACCACAACTTAAGCAACATTTCCACATATCAACACATATAAATTTCACAATCTATCAACACAACAGCACAATGTGTCATCATACATCTCAACTAAGAGATCTCTTACTACATAGATGATCAGTCTAAGTGATTTAACCCTACCAAATCAACTTCACAACACGACATTTTTGGGCTTGCTAGATCACCAACAAATTTGCATAAAAATCCAGAACACAACATGGCTTCTCAGATTTCACAACTTAAACCAAGAAAGTTCAGTATTCTTGTCAAAATTAGGATAGCTTAAGTGTGAATCTACCAGCGTGAATGAGGCAAAGAGTCCATGTGTCAATCATGCTTGATGTGGTCAAACTCATGTCCAACTTTGTTCAGGCATAGAGTCTCTACTTGAGTCATGCTTGGCATCACAACACTAGCACCCAACGTCGTCTAAATAGAGAGTTTCTATCTTGATCATGCCCAATGCTACTCAATTAGGGTTCAACATCACCAAGTCAAAATGCTCTAAGGGCATCCACGCTTAATGTCTTTTAACCCATGTTTGACGTGATCAAGTCATAGAGTTTTCTTCTAACTCATACCTAACACTACCAATATTGTGGCTAACATTAGTAAGGTAGAGAGCCTATGATCTGCATCATGCATCGATGCCATGAAATTGCGTTTGACACAATGATGAATTCTACACTTAATAGATTTATGTTTTTGCTCAATCCACTTAAAACTCATAAGATTTTCAACATGCAACTTAGGAAAAATAGGTATGTACACTTTGAACAAGCCAATTTCAACATCAAAATACAAATAAAACCATTAATCTCTCATATCATCAATCTTTACCAAACATATATCAAGAACAACCCAAAACTCACAAGAAATATTCTTCCTTAAATTCAATTGAAACATCATTCAACAAATTAATTCAAGTATACAACAACAACAACAACAGTTAGAAACAATAATTAATAAGCTCCCATTAACTTCAAATCAACAATAAAATAGGAAGAAAGAGAAGAGCAAGACTTTGAATCCACACTCCACTGTGGAACTACTCTGAATCTCTCCAATTCTCAACTTCGAAAGCTTTGAATCCACACTCAACTACTCAACTACACTCAGTGAAGGCTCTAGGATTCTCCGAGGACTCAAGAGTAGAAGGGAAATAGTTCTAGTTCCATTACTTCTTTCTCTAGCTTCTCTCAATCTTTATTAAGAAAAACAATTTATGAAGTCCACTTCTTAAGAAAGACTTTACATACCTTCTCCCAAATAGACCAACTTGACCTCTACTTAGAACAATTATTAATAGCTAAACTCATAAGAATTTCTTAATTCTTAGAGTTTGACAACAAATAAACAACTAATCACAACAACATTTAAATTAATAAAAATCAATTAATAACAATTTCACAATGTTACATAAATAACCTTCAAATTATATTATAATAATAATAGTAGTAATAATATAAAGCATTCACATTTATTATGGTGAAAGTATTGTTTTTATATGAGAATAACATATAACACAATACATAGGAATTATCCAAAATAAAAATTAGTACATTTTTTTTAAATAAAATTACACAAAATTATTGAAAGTTCATGAGTTGATTAATATATATATATATATATATATATATATATATATATATTAAATTTTCACATGAAAAAAAATACGGTCAATATTCATTAATACTATATGTCATAGTTTGTAAAATTACATTTTTAATAATTTCTTATAGAACGTACATTCAATTAATCCAACAGTTGAAATATGTGATGTTATTAATGATTATGTATATCATATTTTACATAAATCAAAATTTTTAAATATAATATATATCATATTATTATATTAAATGAAGTAATATAATAACCTATAAAATAATTTTAGAATTGTATAAAAGTGTGTATTTGATATAATTAATAAGAATATTAAGTATAATGATTGAATCAATTAAATTTATATTATAAAAAAATTATCAAATAATTTTTATTTTAAAATATTTTTTAAAGAGTTTTTTAAAGGTATATTTTATCTTTTCTTTATAGAAAAAGAACCTAAAAATTAAAGGTTAAACATTTTTTCTAAAAGTGTTAATTTTCATAAAATGCAATTTAAATGTTAGGATAATAATGGTTCAAATTTGCTTAATTAATTATTTTCTAAGATTTAAATTATAGTATACAAATTTGATTTTGTTTATTTTCCATCTTTCATTTTTAATCCTTCTCCTTTCCTCTTTTTTAATCTATTAAGGAAGTATAACTCTTGAATTTGAATTTGATTTATTGTGCTGTATTTTTGTTAATTTTTCATCTTTCAATTTTAACACTTTTTCTTTTCTATTTTTAGAGTTAAAGTAATATTTCTAACTATGACTTTACGTTAATGTCAGAAAACAAATTTTAGTTTTTAGTTAAAAATTACTAGTGTTGAATCAGTTAAATTAACAATTGTTAGTTCCCCACTTCTCTTGAAAAAATGTTCTTAGACAACATAAATAAACAAAGAAATAATATTAATTATGTTATATTTTGAAATGTGATATTTTAGCTTATAATTGTTTATTATATTTTGAAATTCTAACTAGCTTATTTTATACAAGTTTTGCAAAAAATTGTCTATCCAATAATTTCTTCAGTGATTCGATAGTGTGAAAATTGTTATATTTTGAAATGGTTTGAGTTGAATTTATATGATTTCAAAATATTTTTTATGTTAATTTGTGCGCGTAGAAATTTAAAAGTAGGAAAAATGTATATATGAAAAGATAGAAAAAATAAAATAAAATCAATTTCAATTAAATCTACACTTGTGTGTTAAATTTCAGATTTTTTTTTCTTGAATATTATGAAGCCGCGTCATATTTTATCTTCGTGTGAATCCATGTGTTTTCTTTTTGAATCTTATGAAACCATATCATATTTACTCTTCTTATGAATACATGTGCGTTTTCCTTTTTTATTATGTCATGTGGCATGTATTTTCACATTAAATCACATCAAGACGATATTAATTTACTTTTTAATTATTATTCAACTAAAAGAGATGTTTACTTTCCACGATTTCTTAAATAAATTTATTCAATAAACTAAAAGAGATATTTGTTACACATTATGGAAGTGATTTTTATTAATTAGAATATTTTTTAAATCATATATATTATTATTATTAGAATGGTTAAAATGGTCTGATTTGATGAATAATTCATTCATCATATCAAATTTATTGATTTTTTATTTAGAAAAGAAAAGATCAATTTGACACATCCAATTGAAATATGTTAATTTAATAAACATTAGGTCTATTTTTTAAAAAAATATATATGTAAAATTATTATATATAAAAAATAAAGTAACCCATGAGTTAAGTAAGGCAAAAAAAAAGTTTTAATAAAAATCTAATCAATTTGAGTTAACTTATTTCTCTTACTTAATAGATCGGATTAGTTCATTTGACAACTCTATTTATAATATATGACTCTATTATTCATAGATAAATAAATATTGAAGCAAAATGACTCTATTAGATACATATATGAAAGATGTATCCAATAAAAACATGTTTTTAAATTAAAGTTAAAATAATTAATGAATAAAATTAAAATTTAATTATAAATACTATTTTATAAAATTATTACTATTGTCACTTTTATATCTATCATAATTACTATCACTCATTGTTATAAGCTATCGTCACTATTGTTGTAGACATCATTTTTGTTGTGTTTATTATTACTATTATTATCATTAAATAATGTATAATATTTTTAGCATTATTTTAAATTATTGAACATTTTAAAGAAGGTAATATTTATTTTTGTAAAAATTTAATATTAAAATTTAATTTATGTATATTTTTTAAAAAAGCATTTATAATTAAAATTAAATTATTCAATTCAAATTAAATATTTAAAAATAAAAAACTTTAAATTGATTTCTGAAAATAAAACATTTAATGAATAAAGTCATAAAATTAAATTAAAAAATAAAGAAATTTCTAAAATAAAAAAGAAAATCGTCTAAACAGGATCCACATTCCACAGTGGCGTACGAAAGAATTTAGATTTTCTTTTTTTACATGAATGCAGTGTGATTCGTGACTTAAAATTGGAAAAGGTAAGTTTGTTTGCCCAAAAAAGAAGCTGAGACCAAAAAGCACGTCATGGCATAGGCAAGCAAAATCTGTGAAGCCCCCATAAAGTGGACTGCGTGATTACTGATTAGCATTTAGCAAAGCAAAAGAAAGCCGGCCAAGTGCCAACACTCTCTCATCTCAAGGCTCTTCCCAAACAACCCCCAACAACACCAAAAAAATAAATAAAATAAAATAAAATAAAATAAAATAAAATTCTGACATATCCGAGAATAATGCTCACCAGCATATCTTTCTTTTCCATTCTCACTCCAACAATTCTCTAACCCTTCACCCTCACTTCTCTGCTTCACAAAACAAAAAAATTAAAATTAAAAAACCCTAAAACCGTTTCGGTGGAGGAAAATATGGCCACCACCACCAGCCTTGGCGGCGCCGCCGCCGGTGGAGACGACCGCGTCCTCGCCACGGCTCAGCAGATCGTCAAGAGTCTGAGAGCCGCCAAAGAGGATCGCGAAGACATGCTTCTCATCTTCTCCACCTTCGACAACCGCCTCTCCGGCATCTCCGACCTCATCAACGGCGACGATTCCAAATCCTCCGACGAGGAAGACCTCGGAAACTTCGAAGCCGCCGAGAAAGTCATCCTCGCCGACGCCTCCCTCTCCGGCGAGCCTTCCCGCCAATCCACGTCGCTCTTCAACCCTCCCAACAACCCCGCCGAGTACTTATCCGCCGTCGACGAGATCATCCACTGGATGGAGCACCTCTCCGTCGCGCCTCCCTCCTCCTCCGCCGCTCGTACCGGCCAGATCATCGTCGACCGCGCCGAGAACGCGATTCAGCTCGCCATGTTGCGCCTCGAGGACGAGCTCCGCCACGTCCTCATTTGCAACACCATCCCTCTCGACGCCGTCAGCCGCTACGGCTCCATAAGGAGGGTTTCGCTCTCCTTCGGCTCGCACGACGGCGCCATCGACGATACCCTAGAGAGCTTCGCTGACGTCAGCGATCGCGGCTCGAGCCGCTTCCACGAGCGCGGCGTCAGCCTCGGCGACGATTTGTTCGTCGATTTGGTGCGTCCCGAAGCGGTGCAAGACCTAAGAGAAATCATCGATCGCATGTTTAGGTCTGGTTACGAGAGAGAGTGTCTTCAGGTTTATAGTAGTGTCCGTCGTGACGCTTTGGATGAGTGTTTGGTTATTCTCGGTGTTGAGAGGTTGAGTATTGAGGAGGTTCAGAAGGTTGAGTGGAGGAGTTTGGATGAGAAGATGAAGAATTGGGTTCAGGCTGTTAAGGTTGTTGTAGGGGTTTTGCTGAGTGGGGAGAAGAGGCTGTGTGATAGTTTGTTTGGTGATGTGGATGATTTGAAGGAGATTTGTTTCAATGAGACTGCTAAGGGGTGTGTGATGCAGTTGCTGAACTTCGGGGAGGCTATTGCTATTTGTAAGCGCTCCCCCGAGAAGTTGTTTAGGATATTGGATATGTATGAGGCTTTGAGGGATGCTATGCCTGATTTGCAGGCCATGGTGAGTGACGAGTTTGTGATTGTTGAGGCCAATGGAGTGTTGAGGGGTCTTGGTGAGGCTGCCAAAGGGACTTTTGCTGAGTTTGAGAATTGCATTAGGAATGAGACCTCCAAGAAGCCGGTCATAACCGGGGATGTTCATCCCTTGCCTCGTTATGTCATGAATTACCTCAAGTTGCTTGTTGATTATGGTGACCCTATGGATTCGCTTTTGGAGCTCAGTGAGGAGGATCTCTATCGATTTAAAAATGATCTCAGAGGCGATAGTTCCCGGTTGGAGGCTATGTCCCCCTTGGGGCAGCGGATTCTGTTGCTCATGTCTGAGCTTGAGTATAATCTTGAGGAGAAGTCGAGGCTTTATGAAGACGCTGCAATGCAGCAGGTGTTTTTGATGAACAATTTGTATTACCTTGTGCGGAAAGTGAAGGACTCGGATCTTGGGAAGGTCTTGGGGGATGACTGGATTAGGAAGCGGCGTGGTCAGATACGCCAGTATGCTACAGGGTATCTGAGGGCCTCTTGGAGCAAGGCCTTATCTTGTTTGAAGGATGAAGGGATTGGAGGGAGCTCTAATAATGCTTCAAAGATGGCTTTGAAGGAGAGGTTCAAGAGTTTCAATGCTTGTTTTGAAGAAATTTATAGGGTGCAGACAGCTTGGAAGGTACCCGATGATCAGCTTCGGGAGGAGATGCGGATATCCATTTCAGAGAAGGTGATTCCTGCATACCGCTCGTTTGTGGGGAGGTTTAGGAGTCAGTTAGAGGGGAGGCATGCGGGCAAATACATTAAGTATACACCAGAGGATCTAGAGACCTATCTATTAGATTTATTTGAAGGATCCCCTGCTGTATTGCATCACATAAGGAGGAAAAGTACATAGTTTATTATAAGATGCTTTTAGCAGGTGAACTCATTTTATGAGGATTACTGGAAAATGGTTTCCTGTGTCATGTGTAGCTCTTGGGTAGGTGTTTATTTTACAGGTGTTAATGTTAGAATGGGATTTTGTGAAATTCAACTCTTCTCCCTAGCCCCTTCCCGAACAACCAAAAAAAGATTTATTTTATCTCCTGCGAATACTGTAATATCTTTTGTATATAGTGTCTCATACAGGTTGTCTATGTTGTTTATACTTGTTGAAACAATACACTCATTAGCTACCATAAGTTCAGATCCTCTGTATTTACATATCTGTAGTTTGCATAATTGTCAGAGTTCTATATAATTAAAGGACATTGATTTTCTCACCCGGTAGAAATTTATTATTTATGCATTATGTTTGGCTGATGATAATCGAAGTGAGGAAATATTAGAAAGGTGTAGCGGAGACTGCATGTACTCATGATTAAAATTTGCTCATGAAAAACTTGAATGTTTATCAGAATGTTGTAACTAATCCAAGAACATTGATTTCGGAAGTCATGCATTATTGATTAGTTCAATAGTATTTCTTTGTTTAACGTTTTTTATCCCACCATCTTTCAACACCTAACAACACTTTCAGAGCTGCTTTTGTGAACCTTTCTGTGCAATAGTTTGGGTTGCCTTCATTAAAATCTTTAAGTAGTTACTTGGGTCACGTGGATATGCTACTTTACCTTTGCCTCAATGTTTACCTAGGCAACATTTAAACTCATCAGGGGCTATACGTTGTTTACCTTTTTTATACTGAATTGAACTCCCTCATAAGTCATAATTATTGTCAGTCTTATCCCTGAACTGAGACTTCGTGTTATTGCTTCAGACGTGCTGAAACTGGGTAATTTGTCTTTTCATTGCGAATGTTCTTCGTTATTGCTTACCTGATTCTTCATTTTTGTTGATATGCCAATTGTGGATTGGAAAGTGAAAACTTGTTTTCCCACGCTGAATTCTTTCCCGTGTCATGTTTGCCTGCGGTTTCAGCAGCTAGGGATTGTTGCATGTCCATTGAATCTGCATTTTCGTTCAGGAAAAGCAAGATAAATGCTTCTGTACTACTAATCTTTGATTTGTTGTCAATTAATTGAAATGTCATGTTTTCTGTTAGGACAGAAACGATCGTGTGTCTGTTTAAGAAATTCTACACGATTAGAACTGAGAAGGCATGATATGGTGATACCTTATCTACCTGTCCGCATCCTAGCTAGCTAGTAGCTACTACTCACAAATAGCAGCAACAGGAGTTGTCTTAATTTGTTTAACCTATCACGGAGAAACTTCAAAAGCACGTCTATTCAGTTTTTCATCGTTTTCCGCGTCATTGTTGTAGCATCATTCCGACCTAGTCCATTACTATCGGGAAAGGGAAAAAAAGAGATAGTTGGATTTGACTATATTAATCTATAAACTTGTCAAAATTTATGTATAAATAATTAACAGTGATATTACATATTATATTGGTAAAAATCTAATTTGATTTCTTATAATATTTTTTTGTTTCAATTTAGTCTCACTTAAATTTTTTGTTTCAATTTGGTCTTCAATAATTTAAATTATTACAATTTGGGACTTCCGTTCAAATGATTTAAACGAGGTTAACTCCTAGTGACGTGGACGCCACTTGGATACGGACATGGATGTATACGTGGATGCTTAATTTTTTCATGCATTCTGGTTGCATTCATGGTGCGTAAATTTTGCATCCGGAACAGGCGTTCCAAATGTATTATTTAACACCAACGAGTGCATCAGAACGGGTCGTTCTGAAATTGGAATGGGTCGTTCTGGTTTCCAAAACGGGCTGTTCCGGATTCAAAACGGATCGTTCCAGAACGCCAACCAACACACAATGTGGTTCAAAGACCAAAGGCAAACCATTTACACATACATAAAAAAATTTTTATCTAAAAAATAATATATTTTAAAAAATAAAAATTATATAATAATAAATATATATATATATATATATAAATTATCATATGTATAAAATATATATTTCGAAGAATTATTCATTTATCTTATATTTGTCAAACTTTTGTGCTTTCTATTTATTATATATGTTGATAAAAAAAATCAAAATTGTAAAAATTTATATCACATATCAAAATCATCTTTATATGATAAATAAATTAAATTTGATTTTTATAAGATTTAACATATTTATTTTTATGTTTTTATTAGTGTTAAATTATTATTAAGTAGGTTTTTAAGATTGTAGTTCTAACCAAACATTTTAAAAAATGTCTATGACAGATAAATACATCATATTAATAACATGTATTTTTAATAAAAATTAGGTTTAATTCTGTTAAATTATAATATAACATAATCTGACATAGTTTATTTTCATCCTTAATCGTAATTGTAGATATAAAAACTTGTAAGAAATAACTATAATATATATTTATACTTTTAAAAATTATATGTAAAATTTTTAATATTACAAATATATAAATAAGTATTACCCCCACGATCTAAGACTATTATCATCGAGTTTGTGTTTGGCATTTTGGAACCAAAACGGCCCGTTCTGAAACTAGAACGGTCCGTTCTGAAACCAGAACGGTCCGTTCTGGTTGCACTCTTGATGTGTTAATTTTGCATCCAGAACGGCCCGTTCCAGATGCAAAATTAACACACTCAGTGTGCAACCAGAACAGCAGAACGGGCCGTTCTAACTCTAAATGCATTAAAAAAATTTGGCATCTACGTGTGCATCCACGTGACTAACAGTTAACTTCGTCTACATAATTTGAACGGAAATCTGACATTGCAATAATTTAAATTATTAGGGACTAAATTGAAACAAAAAATTAAAGTCGGATTAAATTGAAACAAACAAATATTATAAAGGACTAAATTAGTGTTTTAACCTATTATATTTTCTTATATATTTTTTATTTTATTTCTTAATTAGTATATTTAGGTTCAGTTATTATTAATGATCAAAAAATATATATTCTAGTTTTCATTTTTCTGTAAATTTAAAGAGTGCATTTGAGAGAAAAAATGACTGTTCAGTTTAAATTTTAATAATATACATGTATCCTAATATATTTTAATTAACAGTTATAGTTTCATATTTTATTTTGTAAGCTCTACCATTCATTTAAGAGTCCTCGAAGAGACTAGTTATTACTTACTTCCAACCGTAAATATCATGGACAAATACCATTGTTAAAAAAATCACTTAAATAGTCTTATTTAAAAAGGAAGGGAGCGATAGTTTCGATGCAGCTTTTCTGGTAAGATAGTTTTCCTCGTTTCCTAATTTCCTTGTGTTCTAATGCGTCAACCTTTTCTGTGTTTTTGTCAATTTCTTACGTTACGTCAAACACGACGACTGCAAAACAAGAAGTCCCAATTGCTTGGATTACTTGGTAAGAACACAAGTCACATAGGCTCCAAATCAACGTCAAGAAGAATGGGTCTGTTCCGTTATGTTTGGTTTCAAATTGTTCGTTTTCTTAGTCAACTGTAACTGTGGTTCTATAAGCTTCCCTAGACTTCGTTTTCTGTATAAGCACTCTGCCACGGTGCCACTTGTTAAGTTGTGATACATTTGGTGGACCAAATATTATTCTAAATCACATGATAACTAAAAACACATTCAGAAGAGAAAGGAAAATACATTTCAAAATTTATGGTTACTTACACTTACACCAGAATTTACATACACACAATCTCACTCACACTTCATAAAACGGATGCAAGTAACTTTGCAAACTGCCTACACGTTATACAAACACCCAAGTACACGTCTTCAACCCTGAAGAGAAGCACATAGATTTATTTGTAATTCTTTTCCCTCTCAACTTAAAAATTTATTTAAGAAAAAAAAAAAAAAACTGCTGCACCAGCAGGTTATTCTCCCTTGAGTCCTTGCCTGTTAAACTCTCGTGTTTGCAGGTAGCGGTAGAACACCATCAAAGAAATCACCAAAGTAGCCACGTGGTTCATGTACTAGCCTTGAGATGATATCTCTTAGTGTGATTAGTCCTTGCAAATCTCCTTCATCGTCCACCACATAGACCCTGTGAATCTTCTCTTGATCAAGCAGTTGAATCAATTCTTTGATTGTACAGTCCTCTTTGCATGTAACAAATTCAGTTAACATTGGGTGTGCTTTTGTATTCTCCTCCAAGTGGCTTCTAACGGCAGTCAGAAAGTCCTTTACTGTAATAGCTCTGTTATAGAGTGAATATTTAATGAGTGATGAAACAGATAGAACAAAACAAAGAAGATATGGGAAATGTAATCTAAACAACCCCATTCTGTCAGATTCAATGTGAAGACATACCTATAATCATGATATATTTCTGGTGCATTTAGCAAGAATTGAACATCTCGCAAGCTTATATTACCAACTGTCCTTTGGCTATCTCTTTCTATTACAGGCACCCCTCCAACCCTCTTTTTCCTCATTATTTTAAATGCTTGAAGAACAGGTTCATCCTCATAAACCTAAAAAACAAATAAATAGTCCATTGTGAAGTTCATCAAGATCAACAAGCTTACTTGAAAAGTAAAAATGAAATAAAGTACTTGTTCAAGTTCTGAGCATTTGACATACATGTGTACAAATTTAAGATTTGCAGGATAGATTTTACCCGTACACCCTAAAATTATGGTGCATTAATAGATGACACTGTTCAATGCAGTGAAGAGCTTGAATTATACAATCTTAAGTGTAGTTCATGGAATGCATTAAATTGTCCTTATCAATACATGCAGGCAATCACGTATTGGTGAGGGTTAGAGGATTAATGGATTGTAGTTACTTTTGCCATAGATATGGTAAGAAGGATTATGTTGGTATAATGCACCGTCACGATAATTTTGTTTGTCCAGTATAGTTTAGCATTATACTAAATTTAGCAATGATTTTAACAGCTTATCAACCGGAAAAAACTCATAATTTTCAGAAGAGAAGCCATCAAAAGTTCTCCCTGTATTCAAATAAACTTTAAACCTATTTGATGTTGTGATAGGTGCATTGTGATAAGGTGTGACCTAATTGTTTATAAAGGTTTGATGCTAATATAAGCCGATTCCAATCATTTGATGCAGAACACCTACTTAAGATAGGACCACACCTTGATGATATGATTTCCTTTCACCAGGGGAAGACCAACTTCAGATAGTTTCTTTGTTCCCCAACTCTCAAACCAATGAAGTCCAGCACATTCTGCCAGCATATGAATCACAGCAGATTGTGTAATGATGTTATCAATTCTACCAGAGCCTAAATCCAACACAGGCACACTCTTCATCTTGTATTTAGAAAGCAGCAAGAGCATAGTTAGGAATGAGTTTGATTTCTCTAAAGCAAGAAATGGGGCCCAGCGGAATGTCCCTGAAATATCACCAACCTGTTTGCTAAAAGGTTAGCTGGTGAAATAAATAAATAAGAGTAATTAAACGATGTAAATAGCTAGAACAAAAATCATTTAAAAGAAAAACTCTTTTAGGTTGACATTGTATAGGCAGATATATAACCTTGGTATTCTTATAAAGTTCAGAAGAAGTGAGATCCTCAAAAAAGTTTCCTGAAGTTGTTGCAGCAGATCCTAGGCCTAAGGCTTCAAGTTCCATTGCAAAATTCGCTCCATTAGCTGCAGCTGCAATAGCCTTTGCACTGGATGGAGTAGATGGACTCCTAGGAGATGTAGGTTCAGACTGTCAAGAATATCATCACATTGGTTTAGTGTGAAAATGAGGCATCAAAGTAAATGACTTCAAACCCCAACACCAGGTATATCATGGTATCAATTTTAAGATATAACTACACTAACATAGTAACATTAACACCTCTTTAAGTTTAGCATTAATTACCCTTATTCTCTACTTAATTAAAAAATTACTTATACTTCTCTTACTTTATGTATTCTCGTTACATGTTGACAACCATGATTTTTAGAAAATTATTACAAAAGATATTACAGGACATGTTTTGAATTAAATAAAGCAGAAAATACAAAAAATGATAGAAATTTCAGATTCGTATGTGTGCTCCTCCCACTCAAAAAATAATTCCAAGTTCCGATCATCATGTATCTATGGTTGAATCAATCTTTATGTAATATATAATAAAAAAATTATCAAAAAACATTTAATTACATTTTATCAAAACTACGATGATCGTGGATCATGTAACTCCCACCCCTTTTCTTATTTCTAAAATCACTGCCCGTGTATGAGTAATTGAATTTATGTGCAAGTGTAACATATATGATATATGTCAAACCTGATGCAAAATCCACACAACAATTCCAGCAAACTCAACAATTCCGATGTATCTGTCCATCCAACTGGCATCTTCACACGCATCAACATCCACCACAGGTGCGCTGAAAACGTTGTGTTGTGCCAGAATCTTAACGGCTTCAGCAAGGGTCGCGTCTGATTTTATCTCAACCTCTGAAAGCAAAATAAAAAAATCCACACTTTAAACCAAAGGACACGCCATAAATTGATCAAATAGCTTTCAGCCTAAAATTACATTTATCAAATTCAGTGTCAATTTTCATCTGGGTATAATCAAAATCACTTTTTTTTCTTGGAAATTCAATAATCTGAACATGTATGTTTATAAAACTTATAATTCACTACCTTGGTTTGAAGGAGACAAAGGAAAAGCAGAAACAGGGATGCTTTCAAAACAAGCGTTGAGTTTCTCCGTAGGACTTAGCTGAGATTCCTGAATATCCCACAAATCCCCCACTCGCATCCCCAACTTGGCTTCTGGGCTTCGTGGACTCTCTCCCATTGTTTCCATTGCCATCACTGTCTTCGTTCTCTTTCTCTCTTAGCTGCAATAATATTATGCTGACAAGCTTATATGATCTCTCTATTCTCCAACACATTCCCGTAATAATTACTAAAAAATAGGATCATGGAATCTGCTACCACGTAACAAACTACCTTTCCTGCACCCGAGGTCATCACCGTTTGATTTCTACACTTTTTAACCTTGACCGTTGACCCTGGTAAGGTGCATATTGTGTGCGATGCAGAGTAGTGGTCAACATTGATGGTCATGTTCTCCTTACTGTTCGCTGTGCTTATCCAAATTCGCATTATTTATTGAAACATTTCCTCATCCGGTATTTACTGTGGGCCACAAGGGTTACCTATTACACTAATCAAATCATGTCTAATTCTTGAGCCTCAAACATTTGTTAATTATCATTCACTCCTGTTTTTTACTTTATAATTTGTGATTACTTCTTACCTTACGCCTCATTTACATAAACATGGCATTAGTTTAAATTTCTGTAGACAAATAGAGTGTTTTATTTAAGGGCTTGTAAATTTCATTCTAAATAATCTTAACTTTATAAACTGATTTTTTTAAGTAATATGAAATATTTAGTGTTTAAAATGTTGTATTTCTTAAGTAAATTTATACGATGAAAATAATATAAAATTCTTGATGCTATACAAAAATTTCATCTTCTTTTTTAATCGAAAGAAATTTTAATAATAATTTTGATTTTAAAATGCTATTTCAATTGAAGAGCAAATTTTTTTTAAATTACGTGGACGTGGGCTTTGCAAGCTCCACCGTTACTCCAAACACACTATAAATTGACTTAAAAATTGCTATTATAACTCAATCCTTTGTAAGGTTACGTTGTATGTAACAAATTGCATAAAAAAATTATTGATGTGACATCGCCCATTACGTGTGGATGATGTGTCAAATTATCATATGAGATAGAAATAATATCCTTTTTTTTAGTATAATATCCTTATTTGAATGGGACATTGACATGATAGTTTTAAATTTTTCTAATCAGACATTTAGAAAAGGTAGAAAAGAGAAAAGATTGGAAGACCACCTCACCCCCTACGTTTGACCACTTTTTATATCACACTTCTTTTTTAACAGGTTAATAATACGACGTCGACGTCCATTGATTTGCTTGGTAGTTTAGGATGAGATTAGGTACGTTAAGTATAAAAACAGGTCGAAACGAGTCGAGTTGAGCAAAATTCTTGAAATTTAAGTTTGATTTGCTAAAATAATTAATTAACCAAACTTCAATCATTTATTTAATTCAACATGATTTAAAACTTTAATTTATCTTGTTAAAAAATAATTAACCATAAATTTAGCTTATTTTTTATATCAAAAAGTTTAAATTAGTATAAAATATAATCATATCAGTCAAACATTAATCTCTTTAAAAAGTTTTGATGAGACTGTGAATTATATTCTTCGTCTTTAACACAAGTCTAAATAAAATAATATAAAATATGAAAAAATTGAATTTGAATTTGATCACAGACTGTCCATGGTTTATATAACTCATTTATATCTTAATAATTATTTTTTTTATTTTTATGAAACTTTTTAAATTAATTTTTATCTTTATTAATATAATATTGAATCATTATTTTTATATTATATAATTAACTACTAATAGAAAAACGTGTTTAATATGTGATGTGCGACACTATTTTTTCTCCTGTTACATTTTATTCTTACCGGAATTTGTCGTAGGGACGATCTTTCAAGTAAGATTGGTGAGCCTCCTTCGCTGGTACGCTTGATGTTCCAAGATGGGGGTGGTACCTGCAAAAGAGACTTCGATGCTAAAGTTAGGGTTTGTATGAGTAATAGTCTCGTATAAGTAATGCATGTACCTTGGAGTGAATTAGGGTTGCCTTGGGCTTTGGGGCTGTGATAAGATATGATAGCGGATTTCGTCTGGGGCGAGATCTTCGGTAATCAGTGATTAGATAATGGATCTCGTATGGGCGAGATTCTCGGGAATCAGTTGTGATTCACTTGAATGTCGAGCTGACATCGTATGACGCGTGCCCGAGATCACCTGGCACTGTGATGCCGAGCTGACGTCGTATGACGCGTGCCCAAGATCATCTGGTACTGTGATGCTGAGCTTGGAGCTCGGCTTCACGGTACGGTCAGTACACTAGCCCCCCGAGCTCCGAAGACCGTAGGTCGAGGAGTTAAGACCGAGCTCGCCAGGGGGAAGTGACCCTTCGCGTATGTCTGCTTGTCAAGATGCCACGCGTGCAAAAGTTGTTTCGTATTTCGAAACGCGCGTTAGTGGTCATGACAGTTATGCAATGATGGCTTCCTCTGTCATAAGGGGTCTCATTTAATGCGTGGTCAGGCGTGTCCCTTGAGTGACACGTGTCGTGACCGTTTTGAAATTCTGGGGGAGAGTTTTTTCTTTTCTTTCACTCGCGCCTCTTGGCCTTTTTCACTTTGCTCTTTTCCATTCTTGTGGCTTCTTGTGCACGCCGTTGCTCTCGCTTTTCTGCTTGTCTTCTGTCTCCGTCTTCTCCGTTTCCGCCGCCATTTCCGGTAACCCCTTCGTTGTTAGGCTTAATTTCTGAGGGAGAGTACCAGGTGTTTCCTTTCTACAATTTCCTTCTTCCCCGACCTTCTTCGAGTCTTTCTCGTCTTTTCCATGGCTGGGGGAAGTGGTGTCGGTCCTTCTGCGCCTTCTCGGGGCAAGGCGCGTGGAAAGGCGGTGGCTACCGGGAAGGCCGCCGCCGAAAAGAGGGCGGACCCGCCTCCGTCTGAGGACTTGGAGCTAGGCATTCCTGGGTACGCCTGGGTTAAGCGTGAGATGGCTAAGGTCAGGAGTGTGTTCAAATCGGTTTTAGAGGTCAACGCGGTTTGGAGAACACACAGAATTTGTGACCCCTCTATTTCTTGGAAGATTCGGTTGGAGCCTTGTCCGGCTGGTGAGGGCGTGTACATGGGGAGCCCTACCGACCCTCCTCATTTCTACGTTTACCAGTGTTTTTTCAGGGACTTGGGTGTTCGTCTTCCTTTTACTCAGTTTGAGTGTGATTTTCTGAATTACGTCAACGTGGCTCATAGCCAGCTGCATCCCAACAGTTGGGGTTTCTTAAGGGCGTTTCAAGTCTTGTGTGTGGTTCTAGGGATAGAGGTGTCCCTTCGGGTCTTTCTCCACTTCTATCAGTTGAAGGTGGGTGCTCCGCCTTATGGCGTTCTTTCTTTGAACGGGGGTAGAGATGGGGGCTTATTCACCTTGTACTCCCAGTCTTACAAGAATTACAGGCAAGGATTCTTCCGGGTTTCCCTTGTCGGCGTCGACCCTCTGGAGGATGAGGTGTTCCACTTCGGCGGTTTGCCAAGATTTCCTTTTTATTGGTGCCGCGACCCGTCCGGGTTTTACGGGGTGGACCCTTCGCAGCTGACGGCTCTGGAGGTAGCCGCCATTGAGGGTCTTAAGGCACTTCCCCGGCCGCTGGACTGTAAACTCATCCTGTCGCTCGAGAATTCGGCGCATAGGGAAAGGGGCTTGGAGAGTGAGTGTTTTACATCTTGGTATTTTGTTGAGGTTCGTGTAGTCTTTCTTTGCTGACGTGCCTTATTTTCTGTCTGTAGGCCTTATAGGAAAAGACTTGTGGCTCAAGCTGAAGCCCAGCTTCGACGTGACCGAGCTCGGGGTTTCCGAGCCTCTAGAGGAGGAAGTTTCCCCTCTGAAAGTCAACCGAAAGCGAAAGAGGGGGTGGGGGAGAGATCGGGGGGACCTCTGCCCCTCATGAGACAGGGGAGGTTGCTTCCCAGGTTGTAGAAGCTGGGGTGGTGGACCTTGCTAGGAGTCCGCGGTCGGAGGGGGTCAATCGTGTGGCTGCCGAAGAGGTGGCGCCAGCTGTTGAGCCAGTCGTTCAACCCGGCGAGGTGCTGGCTCGGGCTGTTGGGCGGGTTGCCGCGGTGAGTATTTTTCTTTTCTTAGGCTTGTTTCTATTTTCGTCATTTTTGACTTGAGGTTGTTGTCCATAGGCGGGGGATGTCGCCGGGGAAGTGGTCCAGGGTGCAATACCTGTTGCTCCTGTTGGCGAGGTAGGCTGTTAGTCCTTATGTGGTATGTGGCGTTCTACCCTTCTGTATACTTTTGTTCTTAGAAGAGTGCTCTTGCTTTTTGCAGGCGGGAAGTGGCACTGGGGTATCTGCGCCTTCTTCTGCCGAGGTTCGTAGGGAGGGATC
Source organism: Cajanus cajan (assembly GCF_000230855.2). NCBI lineage: Eukaryota > Viridiplantae > Streptophyta > Magnoliopsida > Fabales > Fabaceae > Cajanus > Cajanus cajan. Next base: position 56,470,879 of record NC_138521.1, read on the forward strand.
GAGCCCCGGGTTCCCTACCCCTGGTCTGGTCCCCAGGCCGAAGCGGCCGTACCTAGCGTATCGTTATGCGCAAGAGGGCGCGCCCATGCGGCTGGAGCACTTGAGTGCGTCGGAGGAGGTTGACTCTCTGTGGAGCGCCGCGGTGACTCCGGAAAAGTTCTTTCTGAGGGGGTCGTTGAGCACGACCGATCAGGTGATAATCGAGTCGGCCGGGCCAGTGGGAAGTTTTGATGCTGCCCAGATCTTCCTTCAGCGAGGAACGACCATTGTGGATTACTGGAAACACAAGTGGTCGAGGCAGCAGGAGGACATGGCGAAGCTGAAAAGCCTTGTTCAGTCTCTGAAGGATGAGAATAAAGTCCTGAAAGGGGAGAATGGGGTTCTGACTGCTGCCCTCGGTGAAGCGAAGATGCAGGGAACCGAGCTGCAGAAGCTGGTTACCTCGTCCCGGGATGAGATGATGTCTTCTCGGAAGCAGGTTCGCTCTCTGGAAGATGAGGTCGCATTTTTGAAGGGCAAGCTAGTGTCGGTAACCGAGGAGCGTCTCCGCGACGAGGTTATTATTGGCAACAAAGAGCAGGAGATTGATGCCCAGAGAGTAGACCTTTCGTCGCTGGAGGCCGCGAAGGCGGCATTGTAGAGGAGACTTGAGGAGGTCGAGCGCTCCATCGTGGTAGAGCATAAGAGGGGCTTCCTCAAGGCTGCTCGCCAGGCCAGGCTCCTTGCACCAGGATTCGACTTCTCCGGCATGCATGTGGAGAAGGTAGTTCGCTTCGGGAAGCTGGTCCAGGAGGACGACATTGAGGATAGTTCCAGCGATAATGCCTCTGTGTAGGCTAAATTTGTAATCGTAATTTATTTCAGCTTTGAACTCAAGTGTTGAATCCTGGGAATTTTGCTTGTATATATATATATATTTGTTACGTAAAGGTTTACATTTTACTGTAATGAGGCCGAGGTTCGGACACGACCTTAGGTTTTCGTGAAGGTTCAAACTTGACCTTAACAAACCGAGGTTCGGACTCGACCTTAGATTTTCGTGAAAATTCACATCTGACCTTAATAAACCGAGGTTCAGACTTGACCTTAGATTGTTGTAAACTTGACCTTAATAAACCGAGGTTCAGACTTGACCTTAGATTTTCGTGAAGGTTCAAACTTGACCTTAATAAACCGAGGTTCAGACTTGACCTTAGATTTTCGTGAAGGTTCAAACTTGACCTTAATAAATCGAGGTTCGGACTCGACCTTAGATTTTCTTGAAGGTTCAAACTTGACCTTAATAAACCGAGGTTCGGACTCGACCTTCATTTGAGGTTAGGCGTAAAATGATGCGAAAAAGATGTAAGTTGAATGGAATGAGTCATTTTATTGATTATGTAAATGTGCCTCGTTAAAAACCCTCTCAGCCAAAACCCATCTTTCTATTTTTTTGGACAAAAGATTGAGGTAGGAAAAGAGTGCACATCTCATTCATACAGAGTTCAACTATAATAAAACTTGAGATGCGTAGCATTCCAAGTTCGCGGTACCCCATTCTCCAAGTCTTCTGTAACTCAGAACGGGCCGCCCCAAGTGGGTGCGAGCTTCCCATCTGTCGTGTCTTTCCGTGCTTCGCCTAGCAACCGCCACACCAAGTCGCCTGCTCGGAAAGATCGAGGTTTTACTCGGGTGTTATATCGTCAGGATGCGCGGAGCTTGCAGGCTTCCTCGTGGATTCGAGCTTCATCTCTGAGCTCATCCACTAGATCGAGGTCGGCCGCCAGTTCTTGGGCATTCTGTTCGCCGTTGAAGACTTGGCGTCTGTGGGAGCTTCGCTGACTTCTACCGGGATCATTGCGTCGGCTCCGTAGGTCAGCCGGTAGGGCGTCTCTTGCGTGGTTGACTGAGGGGTCCAATGATACGCCCAGAGGATTCTGGGGAGTTCCTCGGGCCACTACCCTTTGGCGTTTCCCAGTCGCTTTTTAAGCTCCCGGAGGATGATTTTGTTGGCAGCTTCAGTCTGACCATTGGTCTGGGGGTGTTCCACCGAGGTCGCAAGGTGTTTGATCCCGAGTTCGCGGAGGAAGTCCTCGAAATCCTGTGCAATGAACTGCCTGCCATTGTCAGTGACGAGGGCGTGAGGAATTCCGACCTGCAAATGATATTTTTCCAGGTGAACTTCCGCACGTTCTCAGTGGTGATCTTGGCGAGTGGGCATGCCTCGATCCATTTGGTGAAGTAATCAATCGCTACCAGGAGGAACTTTAGTTGGCCCTTCGCGGGAGGGAATGGCCCGAGGATGTCCATTCCCCACTGGGAGAAAGGCCATGCCGACATCATGTGGTGGAGAGTTTCAGGCGGCTGTCGGTGTGCGTTGCCGAATTGCTGGCATTCCTTGCATTTTTGGACGTGGGCCAGTAGTACCTAGCTCGGAGTACTCTGGTCGCCATTGAGCGCGCGCCGGAGTGCATGCCGCATATCCCCTGGTGAACTTCCCTGATGACATAGGCTGCCTGAGACGCCGTCAAGCATTTGAGCAGTGGAGAGGAAATGCCACGCTTGAATAACTCATCCCCAATAATGATGAACTTGGCTGATCTCATCCTTATCTTCCGAGCTTCGTCTTTATCCTCGGGCAGGACTCCTTCTTTCAAGTAACTCCAGATGCCTGCCATCCATCCCAGGTCTTCATTGTCGCTGACGCCGATGATTTTGTCGTCCAGGCTGGGCGAGTGCAAGGTTTCCTTGATGATGGTCCGGTGCTGCTCGGGTCTTTTGGTGTTGGCGAGCTTCGATAGGAGGTCTGCGCGGGCGTTCTGCTCTCGCGGCACGTGTTTTATGGTGAATTCGTCGAAGGATGAGATCTGGCGGGACACAGTGTGAAAGTACCGCTGCAGCATAGTATCCTTTGCCTGGTACGTCCCACTAAGCTGCTCCACCATAAGTTTTGAGTCGCTGTTGCAACTCACTCTCCGAGCTCCGAGGTCGCGAGCTAGCCTCAGGCCTGCAAGAAGTGCCTCGTACTCCGCCTGGTTATTAGTCACCTTGAAGCCGAACTTGAGGGATTGCTCCAAGGTGACTTGGTTTGGCCCTTCTAGGATGATACCTGCACCACCACCTTTGGAGTTGGAGGACCCGTCAACATGCAAAGTCCATACCTGGGGTTCCTCGGCAGTAGTTGGCGTGAGCTCGACTATGAAGTCAGCTAAGCATTGGGCCTTCAGGGGTCCGCGACTTTCGTATTGGATGCCGAACTCGGATAGTTCTACTGACCAGGCGATCATGCGTCCGGCGAGTTCGGGCTTTCGCAGGATTTGCTTGATGGGATAATCAGTTTTGACTACCACCTGGTGGCTCTGGAAGTAAGGTCGGAGCCGCTGGGCCGCGGTGACAAGCGCCAATGCCAGTTTTTCGATCATTTGGTATCTTCTTTCCGCGTCCTGGAGAACTCGGCTGATGAAGTAGATAGGTGTCTGTACCTTTTGGTGCTCTTGTACGATGACTGCGCTGATGGCATTTTCGGCCAGGTAGAGGAGGAGGTCGGTGTTGTGATCTGGCCTCTCTAGGATCGGTGGGGTTGTGAGAAAAGATTTGAAGCTTTCGAAAGCCTCTTCGCACTGATCTGTCCACAGGAAACCCTTTGGTTTTTTTAACAGGGTGAAGATTGGTCCTGCCTTCTCCGCGAGTTTGGGGATGAATCGGGACAGTGATACTAACCATCCGGCTAGGCGTTGGACCTCTTTCACCGTTTGTGGGCTCTGCATCTAGATGATGGCTTTACATTTCTCGGGGTTGGCCTCGATCCCTCTGCTCGTAATCATGAAGCCGAGGAACTTACCTCCTTGGACACCGAAGACGCACTTCTCTGGATTGAGGCGCATGTTATGCTTCCTGACCTGGGCGAATACTTCGGCGAGGTCGGTAGCGTGGTCTATTACCGAGGTGGTTTTGACTACCATGTCGTCGACATAAACTTCCATATTTCTCCCGATCTGTTGATGGAAAACCTTATCCATCAGTCGCTGGTAGGTTGCCCCTGCGTTTTTGAGGCCGAAAGGCATCACCCGGTAGCAGTAGTTGGCGTGGTCAGTGATGAAGGATGTATGTACTTCGTCAGGTGGGTACATCATTATCTGGTTGTAACCCGAGTAGGCGTCGAGGAAACTGAGGAGGGCGTGCCCGGAGGCTCCGTCGAGTAACCTGTCAATGCTCGGCAAGGGGTATGAGTCCTTGGGGCATGCTTTGTTTAGGTCGGTATAGTCGATGCACATACGCCACTTCCCCGAGTTCTTCTTTACCAGGACCACGTTTGCCAGCCACGTGGTGTACCTGACTTCACGGATGAAGCCGGCGTTGAGTAGTTTCTATGTTTCGGCGACGATGGCTTCCCGTCTTTCGTCGCCGACCTTCCTCTTCCTCTAGGCGACTGGTTTTGCCTCCTTGTGTATCGCTAGCCTGTGGCAGATGAAATCTGCGTCTATGCCTGGCATGTCAGCACTGGACTAGGTGAAGAGGTCGGCGTTTTTTAGGATTTCTGTTTCGAGCTGTTGCCGCAGCTCTAGAGTCAACTGTTTGCTGATCTTCGTGGTTTGCCCAGGGAGTTTCCCGATCTGGAGGTCATCGAGCTCGTCAACGGGGCTGGGTCGTTCGTCGTGAGCATCGGATCTCGGATCAAGGTCGGAGACTTCTTCGTGGCTGGTGTGAGCCGCAGTGGTGGTGTTGCTCTTGCATTGTTCATCGAGTGGGGCAACTTTCAGGCTTTCAGTATAGCATTGTTGTGCCACCTTTTGGTTTGCTTTGACGGAGATAATCTTCCTATCATGTCCTGGGAACTTCATGGTGAGGTGCGGGGTAGACACCACCGCTCTGAGCTGATTCAAGGTTGGCCTGCCGATGATGATGTTATAGGAGGTGTCGGCTTCCACGAGGAGGTACCGAACCATGACCCGCCTTGAATCCAGAGGTGCTCCGAAAGTGGTTAGTAAGTCCACGTATCCCCGGGTGTGAACGCTCCTTCCTGCAAAACCGACTAGGGGTTCTGTGTGAGGTTGTATGAGAGAGTGGGGAATGTCTAACCTAAGGAACGTTGGCCAATATAGGATGTCGGCCGAGCTCCCTTGGTCGACCAGGGTCTTGTGAACCTCCCAATTAGCTAATGCCACGGCTATAACCATGGGGTCATCCTGATTGGGGTTGACCCCGGCATAGTCGTCGTCGGTGAAAGTGATCGTCGGCGAGCTTTGATGTGAAGCAGAGGTAGTGAAGTGTACGCTGTTGACGTTGCACAGGTGTTTTTTCCGGGCCGAGCTGCTGGCACCCCCCTCCTGCGAAACCTCCTACGATTGTACTGACTACTCCCCGCAGGGGAGTTGATTCTGCTTCCTGGTTTACCTCGCCTCGCATTGCTCTGTCGGGGTTGAGTTGAGAGCCAGAGGGGTGATCAGAGTGTTGCCGCTGGGGTTGAGCGCGAACCCTCTTGTTTTCCGCGCGTAGAGCCGCTAGGTCAACTTCGTTAGTGGTTCGTATTGCGGCCAGGTCGCCTTCGTGCTTGGCACGCATGTTGCGCAGGTCAATGTCATGTTGCTGGCGCATCTGTTCGACTTGGTCGATCAGCCTTCTCAAGGTTGCAACGTCGCCGTCCATGGTGACTGAGTGTTCAGCGTCCTTTGTTGCACGTCTGTTGTGGCTTCTGGTGAATACCATACGGGTGGCCGATAAGAGCTGTCTCAATCGGCCCCACGGTGGGCGTCAAATGTTCTTACCGGAATTTGTCGTAGGGACGATCTTCCAAGTAAGATTGGTGAGCCTCCTTCGCTGGTACGCTTGATGCTCCAAGATGGGGGTGGTACCTGCAAAAGAGACTTTGATGCTAAAGTTAGGGTTTGTATGAGTAATAGTCTCGTATAAGTAATGCATGTACCTTGGAGTGAATTAGGGTTGCCTTGGGCTCTGGGCCTGTGATAAGATATGATAGCGGATTTCGTCTGGGGCGAGATCTTCGATAATCAGTGATTAGATAATGGATCTCGTATGGGCGAGATTCTCGGGAATCAGTTGTGATTCACTTGAATGCCGAGCTGACGTCATATGACGCGTGCCCGAGATCACCTGACACTGTGATGCCGAGCTGACGTCGTATGACGCGTGCCCGAGATCATCTGGTACTGTGATGCCGAGCTTGGAGCTCGGCTTCGCGGTACGGTCAGTACACATTTCATAATTTAGTAAATAAAAAAATTATATCTTATTGATTATTAAAAAAAACTTCAAAATTAAGTTAACTTTTCTTTTTGAAGAGACTAATCCGAAGAGTTTACGGATAGCTTAATTTATTTATATTTTTAAGTGCGCAAAATTTAAGTTGGATTGCGCATTTGGATTTTTTTTCTTTCAATTAATTGTTTGAATTTGAATTGAATTAAATTAAATTGTGTTTGATTTTTTAATTAATATGATCTTAATTAAAACTAGGTTGAGTTTAAGAAAAATTTCAAATTATATAATTTCTATTATTTTTACTTTTAAAATTACATTCAAACCAATTAAAATAAATTTGAATTAAATAATTTTACTTTAGCATTCATTATTAGGTTGTGTTTCAATCAGGGATATTCTTAGGAGAAGGTCCGGAGATAGCCAATGAACAAAGCACTGGAAGTTATATATGTGTTTGTTGGGCTTACTCGAAGATCTGGGCTGATTCGCAGATCAAACAACTCGAAAAGCACACTCATGAGGTTCAAGGAAAGTATCAAAGGCTTAAGTTATCTGTACTCGAAATATACTCGAATCAATGAGCCAAATCGAACTGAGAAGTGCTCGAAAAAATGGGAATTACTGAAGGATTCCAAATAAAGTAATTACCTTAGAACAGTCAGTTGAAAAGTGATCGAAGATGTCTGATAGACGCACTAGAGCGGTTATTAAAAGCACAGAAATAGAACACATGGGAAAGGCGGTTAGAAGAAGTTACATACGGAGAAGTTGCATAACTCATACCCACGTCAAACATAATGGATAGCGGTTACACCTTACAACACTCAAACTCAAATTTTAACCGCTATTTAGTCAGTTTATAAATAGGAGTATTAACCTCGTGCACAAGGTCGGAAAACTCATACTAAGACTGTAATCTGAAGCACTCTTTCGCCTGCGCATATGGCTTTCGTGCATGGGATTGTTTTTGGGTATGGTTTCTTCTCGGCCACATTTCTTTTCTCTTTTTAGGAGTAGTTGTAGTGTAATTCGTTCTTCCTATTATCTATTATTGTGTAGTTCTAGTATTCTGACATTGTAATTCCTGTTAATTATGCAAATGAACCATGATCTGTATTGCAAATGTATCAATCGTTCATTATGTTCATTTAAGGCTTTACTTTCATGAATTTAATTACTTGTTGGTCATTGATGAATATTTAGAAACAAGTAACGTTTAAATCTTTCTGCTCGATCTCGCTTTACATCAACGTCTCAAAACGAAATATACCTAAATTGAAACGTGTGTCGTGCTAGTCTAAATATAAAGAACCTATAAAACTAATTCTGCCGTAAACAAATCGGCACGCCCGGTGGGACTGTTTAAATCAAACATAATTGGAGTAGTTTTGGTTATGTGTGTTGCATGAGACTTAGGAGTGGAAGAACAATGTCTACGTCTAATAGAGAAACAGGTACTAACAATAACAATCACGTAGATGTGGAACAAGTAAATTCTAATCCTGATAATGTGACTAATGTGACCAGGGGGGCAACGTCTTCATCCCTTGTGTTACTCGAAAACACAGCTAGGCAAACCAATGTTACTCAAGAACTAGCGAATGTCACTAGGGAATATCCCTGGGGTATGCCACAGAATTGGCGAAATACCCAACCTGTGCATGTCGAAATGCCAATACCGTTAATAGGACCCAATTCACAAATGCATGTATCCCCACTGGGATATAATCCTGGGCCGAATGGCATGAGTTTTGTTATGCAAGACCCCGTATCAGCATATAGGAACAAGTCAGGAGGGTTCTTTGATTCGACAAGGCAGTTATGTACCTACAGGTATTAGTAATCAAGCCGTGATGGCTCTTCGACAACAAATGGACCATAGTAATCATGACATGGTTAATTTGTTGTCAACTCAAATGCATAATATTATGACTCCTCTGTACGAATTGATAAACAAAATAGGAGATAGATTAGGTAATGGACCTCCTTCGAGAGTAATGAGTGCAAACCTGAACGAAATGGAAAACCCTGGGGGGCATCGAAATTTTCATCAGAACGTAATTCGACCTAATAGGAATCCCAATGATAACTTAGACGAAATGGTAGAAAGAATACTGAATAGGCACGAATTCGATGTTGGTCGAAACAAGCGTCCTTACTTTGTGTCAGCCTTCCCCGATTATATAACTCAGGTAGAACTACCCCGAGGAATCAAAGTACCAAAATTTTCAAAATTTGCGGGAGAATTGACCGAGTCAACTGTCGAACACATAGCTAGGTACGGGGTCGAATGCGAAGATTTAGCGAATAATGAATATCTAAAAATGAAATATTTTCCAAGTTCATTGACTAAACATGCATTCACTTGGTTCACAACTCTAGCCCCTAATTCGATACATACTTGGGTTCAGTTAGAAGGTAGTTTCCACGAACATTTCTTCAGAGAGGAAACGAAAGTGAATATAGTTGATCTAATGAACATTAAGAGACAAAGCCATGAAACTTTAGATGACTATTTGAATAGATTCAGGCAATTAAAATCTCGATGCTATACTAATATACCTGAACATGAATTAGTTAGGATTGCAGCGACAGGGTTAGATTTCTCGATACGCAAGAAATTAGTAAATGAACAGTTGAGGGATATGGCCCAGTTAGCCGAAAAGGTAAGGAGGATCGAACAGATTAAGCTAGAGAAAGAAAGATTAAGAAAATTTGACAAATTTGTTCGAAAAGAGAAGGTCGCGTATTTAGAAAATTCCGAACTTAGTGAAGATCCTAACTGTGAGGTCTCGAGTGAAGATTTTGAGATCAACTTAGCAGAACTACGTCCTGGCCCCACGTATCAATGTCAAATGTTAAAACCAGGGGATAACGTAGAAGGAAATTCGACTAAGAAATATAGTTTTGACGTAACAAAAGCAGAAAAAATATTTGATATCTTACTAAAAGATAAACAAATTATACTCCCTGAAAATCATAAAATCCCACCATTCGAGCAGAGAAAAGGAAAGAAATTTTGCAAGTATCACAATATGTATGGTCATTGGACTAACAACTGTGTGCGTTTCAGGGATTTGATCGAAAAGGCGATTACTGATGGTCGCCTTGCTTTCGAAGAGAAAGACATGAAGGTTGATACAGACCCATTCGCTGCTCATACTGGATACGTCGAACCAGTCTCGATGGGTATCAACATGGTGGATGTGGCTGTCGAGGATGATGAGAACATCGAACCCATTTCTGATGAGAAGCTCGAGGAGTTAATGGAGGATTTTGCCAAGGAGCAGGAGCCTATATACCCCAAAGAAGGGGATAGTTTGGTTGAGTTCTTGTCGAAAAAGAAAGAAGCTGATAAAGAGGTTATGTTGTGTCCTCGATGTAGTGCTGTTTTCGATAGGGCTGCTGCTAAAGCCTTTGAAGAATCAGATATGATGAGGAACTACAAAGCTGAAAGTTTTCGACAAAATTCCAAGACTAATGCTGGACTACATGCTGGGTTAACAATGAGGCAGGTTCATATGCCTCAATATAATGCTCCAGTAGGAAAAATGGAGATGTATAACTCCTCGAGATTCGGCAATACTTTCGTACCAAATGCTAATGTCCCCATCAGAAAATGGAATGTACCTCCGAAACCCATGGTTGGTGGAATGGGTCGAGGGAAGCAGGTAATGACTTATGCTAGGAACCCAGTACAAGGAAATCTCGAGAAATTCTCGAATCATGCTCCAGGGTCTGGTAAATTTTTGACTGGGGGATATGGACGGAGCTTTCGACAACCGTTCAATAATTTAACTAAGACCCAGTGGAGGAGACAGCAAAGGATGCGAAAAACTACCTTTGAAGGTGTTGGGGGAAACCGCTTCTCGATCCCTGTACCTCAGAAAGGGGAATCATCTCAAAAGTTTCTCGAGGATGATGAAGACATGATTACTGATTGCTTCGAAAGTGGTTTCGAGGACTCTCTGGAAGACATTTGCGGGGTAGTTTCCATTCTGCCTTCCGAGTATGCTGGGGCTATGGAGTCCGTGAACGAACAAGAGGATATCCATCGAGAGGACTTCTTCGATGACCCCAATTATGAATCCAAAATCATATGGGTCAATCAAATCTCGAGGGTGATCCCCAAGTTCAATTCTGCCGTGTTCGACTCTCCCACGGAGGAAATGAAGGGACACCTTAAGCCCCTATTGTTGACATTGATGATCGAGGGGCAAGAGGTGAATAAGGTTTTGGTCGACGGAGGTGCAGCTGTGAACATCTTGCCAAAAACAATCTGAAAAGGTTTGGGAAGTCTTTGGGCGACTTGAAGCCTCACAACATAATGATTTCTGACTATGTAGGGAAGTCTTCACACCCTGAAGGCATGATTCTGCTTGATGTGCAGATTGGGAGTGTGAAGAGAACCACTATGTTTATAGTGACGCCATCCAAGGCAAATTTCAATGTTTTGCTAGGTCGAGAATGGATCCATGGAGTAGGCGTAGTTCCTTCCACAGTGCACCAGAAGATTTTCTTCTGGAATGATGATGAAGGGTTAGAGGTTCTCGAGGCCGACCAGAAAACATATGAAGTTGGTATGTATTTCGCTGATCAACAATTGACAGCATTTGCCAAGACTAAATCGTTCGATGCTTATAACTCTGGGGTGATGGATGAAGAAGCAGGAGTCAAGAAAACTTTCTGTTGGGACGTTAAGAGAGGATTCGTGATTCGAGCCGAAAAGGAGTCGGCTCCGCTTGAGGAATGAAGGATGAGAATCCTTATTCGAGCTTCTTAGCTCGAATATCGGCCTACGTGGCCGATCGAACAACCAATATGGCCGAAGAGGTTGAAGGTGAAGAAGGATGTTTGGGAATAGATGACAAAAGTACGGTCACTTTGGCCGAGGAAAAACGAAAAACAGAAAAACAAAGGGACCAACGAGTCTCGAATAAAAAAGAAAATCAAAAAATAGAAAGAGGCCAAGAGGTCGAAAAAACAAAAACAAAAGAGTATGAAAAGCAAGAGCTTGAACTCAAATTAGACTGTATTTTCGATGATTCGCCCCTGGGATTCGAAAGGGACGCCAAGGAAGAATATAAGTTAGAATCCCAAGACCCACTGGAAGAGGTTAATCTGGGGACTGTCGAGAATAAAAAAGTCACTTATATCAGCAAGTTGTTGCAAGAAGAATTGAAGGAGGAAATCATTCGAGTCTTGCATGAATACAAAGATTGCTTTGCATGGGATTATGATGAAATGCCAGGACTAGATCGAGATTTGGTAGAGCATAGGCTACCCATGATCCCAGGAAAGAAACCCGTGAAGCAAGCTCCTCGAAGATTCGCTCCTGAAATAATCGAGAAAATCAAGGGAGAAATTGAGAGATTACTAAAAGCGAAGTTCATCAGAACTTCAAGATATCCTGAGTGGATCTCGAACGTAGTGCCGGTTATAAAGAAAAACAGGAAACTCAGAGTATGCATTGACTTTCGAGATCTCAACATGGCAACTCCCAAAGATGAGTATCCTATGCCCATTGCTGAAACCATGATAGACGCTGCTGCAGGTAATGAAATTATGTCTTTACTTGATGGTTATTCAGGATATAACCAAATTTTCATTGCAGCTAATGATGTATCGAAAACTGCTTTTCGATGTCCAGGTGCGTTGGACGTTTATGAATGGGCGATGATGCCATTTGGACTAAAAAACGCAGGTGCCACTTACTAAAGGGCAATGAATTTAATATTCCATGATCTAATTGGAAAGTTCATACAAGTATACATTGATGATATAATTGTTGGGTCGAAACAAAAAGAGGACCACCTAAGCCATTTAAAATTATCTTTTGAAAGAATGAGAAGACATGGTTTGAAAATGAATCCACTAAAATGTGCTTTTGGTGTTTCAGCAAGAGAATTTCTGGGGTTTGTTATACACCAGAAAGGGATTGAAGTAAATCGATACAAAACGAAGGCTATCATGGAGACTAAACCTCCATCGAATAAGAAGGAACTTCAATCTCTCCTAGGTAAAGTAAACTTCCTGCGAAGATTCATATCGAACTTGTCTGGTAAAACTAAAGTATTTTCTCCTCTTTTACGTTTAAAGGAACAAGAATTTCGATGGAACGAAGAGCACCAGAAAGCGTTCGATGAAATCAAAGTTTACTTGGCTCATCCACTTGTGCTTGCACCACTCTCTGAAGGGAGGCAACTAAAGTTGTACATCTCAGCTAGCGATTCGACTATTGCGGGCATGCTGGCGCAAGATGATGAAAATGGCATCGAGAGAGTCATTTACTATTTAAGTCGAATGTTAGTAGGGGCGAAAATTAGATATACCCCTTTAGAGAAATTATGTTTAAGTCTTTATGTTGCTTGTACAAAGTTGAAGTACTATATTAGGACTCGTGATGTTGTAATATTTTGTCGAAGTAATGTGATAAAATATATGTTGTGTAAACCTGTGTTACATTCTCAAGTTGGTAAATGGGCACTTGCATTAACTGAATACTCATTAACTTTCGAGCCATTAAAAGCAACCAAAGGTCAAGTAATTGCAGATTTTCTTACAGAACACTCGAAAGAAACTGAAAAAATTAATTACTTAGCCATTAAGCCTTGGGAATTATTTTTCGATGGTTTGAAACATGACTTAGGCACTGGGATAGGTTTGTTAATCATTTTTCCTCAAGGAATTCCGACTAAGTTATCATTCAAAACAAATACAGGATACTCGAATAATGAAGTTGAATACCAAGCACTCATTACTGGACTCGAGATTCTTAAAGAATTGGGCGCTAAAAATGTGGTAATTCAAGGAGATTCACAACTGGTCATCAAACAATTAACTCGAGAGTATAAGTGTTTAAACGAAAAATTAGTTGAATTCAAGACTCGAGCTGTAATACCCATTTTTTTTATTATTAATTATCAATGGCATTTTCGTAAATTTTATAAAGGTATAGGGGTATTCTTGTAATTTTATTACTGATGGCATTTTCGCAATTTTAAAAAAATTTAAGGGGTGTTTTGGTAACTTGGAACGGGCCGTTCCAAAAGCAAAACGGGCCGTTCCAAGCTTAAAAATTATACTAAATTTTTTTAGTGAGAACGGGCCCAGAACGGGCCGTTCCAAAAGGAGAACAGGCCGTTCTGGCTTTGGAACGGGCCATTCTGGAGGGAGAACGGGCCGTTCCGGAAGGAGAACGGGCCGTTCTGGATGAGTCTCGGAACGGGCCGTTCTGATTTTAGAACGGGCCGTTCTGCTTTTTGGGAACGGGCCGTTCCGATTTTGGAACGGGCCGTTCCAGTTTAAAAATTTGCGTACATTTGAAAGATTCGGAACGGGCCGTTCCGAATTCAATACGGGCCGTTCCGGGTGACTCTGGTTGCCTATAAATAGGGGCCGGGGGGTGAAAAAAAATATACTGAGGGAAGTGAAAATCTTAGAGAGAGAGAAAGAGAAGAGAGAGAGAGAGAAAGAGAAGGGAGAGAGAGAGAGAAAGAAAAGAAAAGAGGAGAGAGAAAGAGGAATCCAGTAGAGGAGGTTCTGCCAGGGGAGAGAAAAGAGGAGGGAGAAGAGGAGATTCTGCCCGAGTTTCGGTCCTTGCTTAAGGAGAGAGGTGGAGGTTCTGCCCGAGTTTCGGTTCTTGTTTAAGCAAGAAAGAGGAGAAGGTTCTGCCCGAGTTTCAGTTCAGGTTTATCCAAGTAAGGGTAGTGCTTATAAAATTAATCTAGTGTGTATGAGCATGATAGGAATAGTATAATTTTAATATGCTATTTTATGTGGAGATTTTCATTTAACATAATATAATTTGGATCAATTGATGGTTGTTTTGGATATTTAATTATTTATATTATTATTATATTGACAAATTGGCATGGTTATGGTTATGTTTAATTATGGAATATGCTATGTGTATGTGGTTTGGAAAAGTAAATAGGACTTAAAGGAGTAAGGTTATGGTATGGATTAGATCTCTTGGTGAGATCAGGATATAATCTTTGGAAAAATATGGAATTTGGGAATCCCATGGTGAGGATTCCAATGTGGAACTTTTCCAAAGGTTATATAATAAACCACTTCAGATGTTAGGTGGATTCTGAAGTACTCCTCTAAGTATTCTATTTGCTACCGGTATGGGTCTAGGCCGAGTCATACCGATGGTTGAGGTGGCCCCACCAGGGTTACGTGACGACGTAATCCAACTGTATATTTTCCATGAGAGGTTAGGCGTGGGACATGGGTTGCTGACATGTTTCACCGTATCAACACTTGGTTTGGATGGTGTTGAGGCCAACATTTGGTTTGGATGTGTTGGTTACATCATGGATTATACAGTGGTGTGACTTTGTTTTGGATATGGAATATGTATACATATGGTATGGATTGTATACATTGGTTATGGATTATTTTATTATCATAGAATATGTATACATTGGCATGGACGTGTATACATTATATTTTGGGTTGGTCTATATTTAGCTTGAAAATGACTTGTTGGTCTGGATAAATACTGTGGATAAATATTTGTTTAATGATATTTTATTATGATGTACTATGATTGATTTTATATGTGCTAACCCTTATATTTCCATGATGTGGACTGTGATGATCTCACTATGTGGGGGAGCAGATTAGGTATGAGGCTTTGGGATAACAAGGAGTCTTTTGGATAGCTGCTTTGAGAAGTGGCTAGGTTTAGAGCTTGACCAGCACCTAGGGTGTCTTATTTTGATGTTTTCATGACATTGTAATTATATTATCTTTTTGGATTACTGTATAACTTTACTAAGGATGATGACTCTGCTATAGAAGATTATATTATATATTTTGGAAACAATTTATATGTTATTGTATAATTACACTCTAGCGTAGCTGGCTTTTGCTCTATTTTCTTTATTTTATATTATTTTATTTTGGTTGGTTATTGATGTGACGGCCTAGGGTGGGTCGTTACAATTTTGGTATCAAAGCTGGTCGAGTCTCTTTAGGGTTTGTGGGAAATGGTCTTGTTATGTTTCTATTGTGTGGAAATGAAATTTTTTTTGAAAGGAATTTCTTATGTGTTTTAGTGTAAACTCATGGGTTCCTTGATCTTTTATCTTTATTAGGATGGTTGGTAGGGGAAACCATTCTCATCCTTCTTCAGGTGTAGATGAGCGGCAGATTGCTCAGGCTATGGAGCTAATTGCTGCTGCTATTGGACAACAGAATACTTTGTTGGCTCAGATGGAGACCAACCGGGCTGCAGCTGAAGCAGCTAGGACTGAGATACCTGATGAGTATAGAGGCTTGTCAGAGTTCAGAAAAGGGAATCCTCCTCAATTTACAGGTGTTAATGGACCTGAAGTTGCTGATCAATGGATTGAGGAGATGGAGAAAATCTTTATGGTGATGCATTGTCCTGAGGAAAGGAAGCTAGTTTATGCTGTTTATATGTTGGTGGGTGAGGCTAGTTTCTGGTGGAAAGGTGCTCAAGCTATGATGGAAGCTAGAGGGGAGGTGATAAATTGGGAAAATTTCAAAAAGGTATTCCTAGAGAAATATTTTCCAGATAGCGCCAGATATGCTAAGGAAGCTGAATTTTTGAGATTGCAACAAGGAAATATGTCAGTACAAGAGTATGTGGTCAAGTTTGAACACTTGGCTAGGTATTATTCTCAAGCTATCACTGAAGCCTGGAGATGCAGGAAGTTTAGTGAGGGTCTAAGATTTGAGCTGAAAAAGACTATTGTCCCTATGGAAATTATGGAGTTTCCACTTCTAGTTGAAAAGGCAAAAACAGTTGAGAGATTTGAAGGAGGAAATAGAGTGGCAAAGGGTCTAGAGGGATCATCTGGATTTGGGAGGGGGAAACATCCTCAAAAGAGACCATCTCAGTTTCAAATTGGAAATGCTAATAAGAAACCGATGGGGACTACTACCACAAGAGATGTTCAGAGTATTAGATGTTATATCTATGGAGGCCCACATATGATGAAGGATTGTCCTACAAAGAACTATACGTGTTTTAAATGTGGCAAGGTGGGTCACATGGCTAAAGATTGCAATGTCAAAAATATTCCAGCTAGAGAGAACCAGAAAGTGGATCGGCCTACTGCAGCAGGTCGTGTCTTTGCTTTAACAGGTGCTGAAGCTGAAACGACATCTGAGCTGGTAAAAGGAAAGGGAAAAGCTTATGGTAATGATATTTCTATTTTATTTGATTCTGGTGCTTCACATTCTTTTATTTCTTATGAATGCGTGGCAAGGTTAAATTTAGTTGTGAGTTCCTTGTGTGTGGATCTAGTTGTTTCTACCCCAGCTTCAGGGTCTATTTTGACTTCTGAGGTTTGTTTGAGATGTCCAGTGGAGGTGGAAGGGCGTTGTTATAAAGTGAATTTGTTTTGTTTACCTCTATCCGATTTGGATGTGATTTTAGGGATGGATTGGCTTTCTGCCAATAAGATTTTGATAGATTGTTCAGAGAAGAAATTAATCTTTCCTACTGATGAACAGGAGAGATTTATTTCTAATAGACAGGTGGATGGGTTGTTGAAGGATGGAGTTCTTGGGTTTATGATCTTATCTTTTATTAGTGTAGAGAATGAAAAGTTGTTGAATAGTATTGATGTTGTTAGAGAATTTCCAGAGGTTTTTCCGGATGATGTTCCGGGATTACCACCAAAGCGAGAGTTAGAGTTTAGTATTGATCTTATACCAGGGGCGGGACCAGTGTCCATTTCTCCTTATAGAATGGCAACAGCGGAGTTATCTGAATTGAAGAAGCAGGTTGAAGAACTTTTGGAGAAGCAGATGATCAGACCTAGTGTATCTCCGTGGGGAGCACCAGTGTTATTGGTAAAGAAGAAGGATGGTGGTGTTAGGTTATGTGTGGATTACAGGCAGTTAAATAAATTGACAATCAAGAATAAATATCCATTGCCAAGAATAGATGATTTGATGGATCAGTTAAGGGGAGCTACTATTTTCTCCAAGATTGATTTGAGATCTGGATATCACCAAATTCGGGTAAAGGAGGAGGACATTCCAAAGACTGCTTTCAGGACTCGGTATGGCCATTATGAGTATGTTGTCATGCCTTTTGGAGTGACGAATGCTCCAGCTATTTTCATGGATTATATGAACAGGATTTTCAGACCCTTTCTGGATAAGTTTGTGGTGGTGTTTATTGATGATATTCTGGTTTATTCTAAATCTATGGAAGAACATAGAGAACATCTGAGGATAGTTTTGCAGGTATTGAAGGAGAAACAGTTATTTGCAAAGTTGTCAAAATGTGAGTTTTGGTTATCTGAAGTTAAGTTCTTGGGTCATGTGATTTCTGCACAAGGAATTGCAGTTGATCCTACTAAGGTGGAAGCGATTTTGAGGTGGGAGCGTCCAAAATCAGTTACTGAAATTAGAGGTTTTGTGGGATTGGCTGGCTATTATAGAAGATTCATAGAAGGATTTTCTAAAATAGTTATGCCTTTGACACAGCTGACCAGGAAGGATCATCCTTTTATATGGACGGAGGAGTGTGAAAGGAGTTTTCAAGAGTTAAAGGAAAAGTTGACTTCGTCTCCAGTGTTGATTCTGCCAGATCCTAATAAATCTTTTGAGGTTTATTGTGATGCATCTCATCAAGGTTTAGGATGTGTTCTTATGCAAGATAGACAGGTTGTGGCTTATGCATCTAGGCAGTTAAAGACTCATGAACGAAATTATCCTACGCATGATCTAGAGTTGGCTGCGGTGGTTTTTGCTTTGAAGATTTGGAGACATTATCTCTATGGAGCAAAGTTTGATGTGTTTAGTGATCATAAGAGTTTGAAATATTTGTTTGATCAGAAAGAGTTAAATATGAGACAAAGGAGGTGGATTGAGTTTTTGAAAGATTATGACTTTCAGTTAATGTACCATCCAGGTAAAGCAAATGTGGTGGCAGATGCTTTGAGTAGAAAATCTCTTCATATGTCTTACATGATGGTTAAAGAGATGGAGTTAGTAGAGAAATTCAGGGATATGAATCTTAATGTTGTGATAGCCTCAGATTTTATTAGTTGTTGTATGACTACCATTACTAGTGATTTCTTGGAGATGGTGAAACAAAGACAAGTTCAGGATACGAGATTGAATAAGGTTAGAGAGTTGTTGGGTTCTGAGAAAGCTGAAGGATTTGAACAAGATATGGATGGAATCTTGAGGTACAAGGGTAGAATTTGTATTCCACAAGATGAGGAGTTGAAGAAGTTGATACTTGAGGAAGGTCATAAAAGTAAGTTGAGTGTACATCCGGGTATGACAAAAATGTATCAAGATTTGAAGAAAATGTTCTGGTGGAATGGTATGAAGAGGGAGATAGCTGAGTATGTTGCATCTTGCATTGTGTGTCAAAAAGCTAAAGTAGAACATAAAAAACCAGGAGGTTTGTTACAAATGATGGAAGTGCCAGAATGGAAATGGGATAGTATAACCATGGATTTTGTTGTTGGATTACCAAGGTCTGCTAAGAATTGTGATTCTATTTGGGTGATCGTGGATAGATTAACTAAGTGTGCTCATTTCCTTCCAATGAATATAAAGTGGTCCTTGGAAAAGTTAATTCAATTGTATATTAAGGAGATTGTTAGATTACATGGTGTGCCCTCCAGTATCATCTCTGATAGGGATCCTCGTTTTACATCCCGATTTTGGCAAAGTTTGCATCAAGCGTTAGGGACTAAGTTGAGGCTCAGTTCTGCTTATCACCCACAAACTGATGGGAAGTCTGAGAGGACTATCCAATCTTTGGAGGACTTGTTGAGAGCTTGTATTTTGGATCATCTAGGGAATTGGGAAGAGATGTTGCCTTTGGTCGAGTTCACTTATAATAACAGTTTTCATGCAAGTATAGGAATGGCACCATTTGAGGCTCTGTATGGGAGGAAATGTCGAACACCTTTGTGTTGGTTTAAAGAGGGAGAATCAGTGATGGTGGGGCCAGAGATCATCTTACAGACTACTGAAAAGGTGAAACAAATTCAGGAAAGAATGAGAGCTGCTCAGAGTCGGCAAAAGTCTTATGCAGACAAAAGGAGGAAACCTTTGGAGTTTTCAGAAGGAGAACATGTGTTTTTGAAAGTAACTCCTACCACAGGTGTGGGAAGAGCTATCAAAGCTAAGAAGTTGAATCCTAAGTTTATTGGGCCGTATCAAATTCTCAAGAGGATTGGACCAGTGGCATATCAGATTGCATTACCTCCATTCCTTTCTAATCTGCATGATGTGTTCCATGTTTCACAACTGAGGAAATATATTCACGATCCAAGTCATGTCTTGGAATCAGAGGCAGTACAAGTTAAGGAGAATTTAACTTTTGAGAAACAGCCAGTTTCAGTGGCAGATAAGAAAGTTAAACAGTTGCGAGGTAAATCTATCAATTTGGTGAAAGTTATTTGGGATGAGATTACTAATGAAGCTACTTGGGAGTTGGAGGAAAGGATGAAGGATCAATACCCATATCTCTTTTAGAGTAAGTGAATTTTCGAGGACGAAAATTTTTGTTGTTGGAGAGAATTGTAATACCCATTTTTTTTATTATTAATTATCAATGGCATTTTCGTAAATTTTATAAAGGTATAGGGGTATTCTTGTAATTTTATTACTGATGGCATTTTCGCAATTTTAAAAAAATTTAAGGGGTGTTTTGGTAACTTGGAACGGGCCGTTCCAAAAGCAAAACGGGTCGTTCCAAGCTTAAAAATTATACTAAATTTTTTTAGTGAGAACGGGCCCAGAACGGGCCGTTCCAAAAGGAGAACAGGTCGTTCTGGCTTTGGAACGGGCCATTCTGGAGGGAGAACGGGCCGTTCCGGAAGGAGAACGGGCCGTTTTGGATGAGTCTCGGAACGGGCCGTTCTGATTTTAGAACGGGCCGTTCTGCTTTTTGGGAACGGGCCGTTCCGATTTTGGAACGGGCCGTTCCAGTTTAAAAATTTGCGTACATTTGAAAGATTCGGAACGGGCCGTTCCGAATTCAATACGGGCCGTTCCGGGTGACTCTGGTTGCCTATAAATAGGGGCCGGGGGGTGAAAAAAAATATACTGAGGGAAGTGAAAATCTTAGAGAGAGAGAGAAAGAGAAGAGAGAGAGAGAGAAAGAGAAGGGAGAGAGAGAAAGAAAGAAAAGAAAAGAGGAGAGAGAAAGAGGAATCCAGTAGAGGAGGTTCTGCCAGGGGAGAGAAAAGAGGAGGGAGAAGAGGAGATTCTGCCCGAGTTTCGGTCCTTGCTTAAGGAGAGAGGTGGAGGTTCTGCCCGAGTTTCGGTTCTTGTTTAAGCAAGAAAGAGGAGAAGGTTCTGCCCGAGTTTCAGTTCAGGTTTATCCAAGTAAGGGTAGTGCTTATAAAATTAATCTAGTGTGTATGAGCATGATAGGAATAGTATAATTTTAATATGCTATTTTATGTGGAGATTTTCATTTAACATAATATAATTTGGATCAATTGATGGTTGTTTTGGATATTTAATTATTTATATTATTATTATATTGACAAATTGGCATGGTTATGGTTATGTTTAATTATGGAATATGCTATGTGTATGTGGTTTGGAAAAGTAAATAGGACTTAAAGGAGTAAGGTTATGGTATGGATTAGATCTCTTGGTGAGATCAGGATATAATCTTTGGAAAAATATGGAATTTGGGAATCCCATGGTGAGGATTCCAATGTGGAACTTTTCCAAAGGTTATATAATAAACCACTTCAGATGTTAGGTGGATTCTGAAGTACTCCTCTAAGTATTCTATTTGCTACCGGTATGGGTCTAGGCCGAGTCATACCAATGGTTGAGGTGGCCCCACCAGGGTTACGTGACGACGTAATCCAACTGTATATTTTCCATGAGAGGTTAGGCGTGGGACATGGGTTGCTGACATGTTTCACCGTATCAACACTTGGTTTGGATGGTGTTGAGGCCAACATTTGGTTTGGATGTGTTGGTTACATCATGGATTATACAGTGGTGTGACTTTGTTTTGGATATGGAATATGTATACATATGGTATGGATTGTATACATTGGTTATGGATTATTTTATTATCATAGAATATGTATACATTGGCATGGACGTGTATACATTATATTTTGGGTTGGTCTATATTTAGCTTGAAAATGACTTGTTGGTCTGGATAAATACTGTGGATAAATATTTGTTTAATGATATTTTATTATGATGTACTATGATTGATTTTATATGTGCTAACCCTTATATTTCCATGATGTGGACTGTGATGATCTCACTATGTGGGGGAGCAGATTAGGTATGAGGCTTTGGGATAACAAGGAGTCTTTTGGATAGCTGCTTTGAGAAGTGGCTAGGTTTAGAGCTTGACCAGCACCTAGGGTGTCTTATTTTGATGTTTTCATGACATTGTAATTATATTATCTTTTTGGATTACTGTATAACTTTACTAAGGATGATGACTCTGCTATAGAAGATTATATTATATATTTTGGAAACAATTTATATGTTATTGTATAATTACACTCTAGCGTAGCTGGCTTTTGCTCTATTTTCTTTATTTTATATTATTTTATTTTGGTTGGTTATTGATGTGACGGCCTAGGGTAACACGAGCTGTGCAGTTACTTGATACGTTTGGTGAAGTAGAGTTACAACACATTCCTCGGGACTCAAATCTTATCGCAAATGAGTTGGCTCAGATAGCCTCTGGATATAAAATCAGTAAAGAGTGTCTCGAATATCTGATTCATACAGAAAGTGAAGTGTTAGACCATCGAGAAATTCTAAGCATAGGTTCAGCAAGTCAACAAGATTGGAGGAGCGAATTGATCGAATACTTGCGAAATCCTAATATAAAGGTCGAAAGGAAGATTAAACTCCAAGCTCTCAATTATCTCTTACTAAACGATGAATTGTACAAAAGAGGTTTCGATGGAGTTTTGTTCAAATGTCTGGGAGACTGATAGCTAAGTCGTATCACTATCAAACAATTCTAGGTTCTTCAACAAATTTCTGTAATATAGAGGACTTAACCTAGGTCATCTCTCAAGGACACAAGGACATTGTATTTTGAATTTAATCATGTATGTAAATCAATTTAGAACTCGGGGGGAAATTTTCAAACAAACAATTAGAACAGTATCAAGAAAGCAAAGAAATCAAATCAACACAAAATTTCAGTAGTATAAGAGTTCAGTTCAAGGTTTCAATTCCTACAGTATAATCATCATTGTTCACAATGAATACGAATTCTCAATCCATCTAATTCAATCCGAAATTAATCCAAACAGTTTTCTAAATCTAGATTTTGAATTTTATTAAAACAGAAACTACAATCGCACATTCCAAATTTCAACAAAATTCAAGAAAAGTAACCGATTGAATTAGGGATTTAGGTTATTTCTAATCAGAAAATACTTCTTCTCATTTTCAATTAGGAATCAAAACAGAGATTCAATATCATGAAAACCGAATTTAAACTAAACAGAAAAGAGGAGAAGAAGAAGAAAGAATTCGTTCGGTAAAAATTAGAAACTCAAATTTACCATAGTCCTTGAAACCTTAAACCGATTAAGGAATTAGCTTTGCCTCATTATCATGTTGCAGCAAATTCCAATTGAGAGAAGAAATTCCGTGAGACAGAGAAAAATTCGTGTAAGAGGAAGTGAGAGAGAGAAAGATGCAAAGTTTCTAAAGAGAGAAGAGAGAACTTGGAAGAGAAACTTCTTCAGGAAGTAATCTCCAATCTGAAAATCTAACAAATGATTTTTCAAGACCCCACTCCTGAGTCATTACATGGTTTTAAAGACAAAATAATGGGCCTAAAGCCAAAGGTCCAGTCCACTAATTACAATTGAAAAGCCTAATTAACTAAACTAATCAGTTTCATGAAAAGCTGAACAATTCAGTGCAGAGCCGCGACTTTAAAGCACGATTTTGGGTCTGAAAATGTCCAAACTGGGTTTTTCGTCCAACATGAGAATTGTAGATCTCTGTCTTATCTTTACAGGGACACTAAGTTTGCCAAATTCCGAGTTGAATAGCTCCAGATATGGCTTGTACAAGAAACTGTGTCAAAACAGGAAATTCTTACGGAAAATTAGTAAAATTTATAACTAATTCCTAAATGATTCACTAATGCAAATCTAAACTAAAACATGAATATAGGATACTAAAAAGAATCAAATAAGGTAAAAACACATAAAGAAAGATATACTAAAATATTACTATCAGAGACCATGAAAGTTATATAGTCATGGCAGAGATACATGAAGGCATTTGTGGAGCACATCAGGCTGGAAAGAAGATGAAATGGGTTTTGTCGAGGAAAGGCTTGTATTGGCCAACTATGATTAAGGATTGTATCGAATTCGCAAAAATTTGTGAAGAGTGTCAAAAACATGGACCAATACAAAAGGTACCAGCAAGTGAGTTGCATTCGATCATCAAACCTTGGCCATTTCGAGGTTGGGCAATGGATTTAATCGGACAAATACACCCACCTTCTTCGAAAAATCACAAATATATTTTGGTTGCTATAGATTACTTTACAAAATGGGTTGAAGCTATTCCTTTAAAAGATGTTGAGCAAAACGACATAATTAATTTCATCGAAGATCACATTATTACAAGGTTTGGGATTCCTCAAACAATTACTACTGATCAAGGTACAGTCTTCACGGGTCGAAAAGTCGCTCAATATACAGAATCGAGAGGGATTAAGTTGATAACTTCAACACCATATTATGCGCAAGCAAATGGCCAAGTCGAGGCTGCTAACAAAGTGGTGATCGGATTAATTAAAAAGCATGTATCAAGCAGGCCACGAAGTTGGCATGAAACACTTGTTCAAATTCTATGAGCATACAAAAATTCTCCGAGAGATGCTACAAAAACTACTCCATATAAATTAGTGTATGGGCATGAGGCTATCCTTCCTATTGATATTAACTTACAATCAATTCATATACAGAAACAGAATGAATTACCTACTGATGATTATTGGAATCTAATGTATGATGAGTTCATTTCTTTAGAGGAGGAAAGGTTAATTGCGTTGCAAAATATTGTTCGACAAAAGGAAAGAGTCAAGAAATCGTACAACAAGAGGGTTAAAACACAACGATTTTGAGTTGGGGACTTGGTGTTAAAAGTAATTCTTCCCATGGATCAAAAATCTCGATATCTAGGCAAATGGTCTTATAATTGGGAAGGCCCCTTCATAGTCGAACAAGCATATTCTAAAAATGCATACGTTATTAAAGAGATAAATTAGAATGTGACTAAAGTAATGAATGGGAAATACTTGAAATATTTTCATAAGAGGGCAGAATATTAATTGTTCAACACAAGTCAAAGATTAATTGTTTGATATAAGCCAGATAAATGAAAAGGAATCGAAGAACAGAAGAGAAAATCTAATTATTACAAAATTTTGATTTAAAATCGTTGAAAGCCTTGTAAGCCTCGTCCAAACGTTTCCTTCGAGAGGAACATTGAGCTTCCAAATGCTTCTTCTGCTCTAAGGTCTTCGCAAGTCGAGAAGATATGACTTTGCCTTCCTCTTTGAGACCCGTTTGACGCTGCTTGATCTCTTGACTTTGAACCTTAATGACATCTTTCTTCAAGCGAGTCTTCTCTAACTCATTTTGGAGAGACTTGATGGTGATCTCTATATCCTTCTCTTCTTGTTGTAATTTTTGCAGAGAAGACACCATTTCCACCGTTGAGTCTTTGATCGTAAGCAGGTCAGTTCGGAGCTTTTCGAGTTTAGCACGGTCTTCTTCGCTTTCAACCTCGACATGGGTTACCTCTTGAAAGGCAGTAGACCATTGGGATCGAAGGTCCCATGCGAGGCTAAAAGGTTTGACAAACTCTTGCAGCTCGGAATGGACCTCAGGAGGAAGGCTCGAGTAGGATAAAAGATCGTCCATCATTTGTTCAACCTCTATCTTGAACTCAGGAATAAGGAAGGCCTGATCAAGATCATCAACATATGCCTTTGTTCGAAAAGAATCAAGAAAAGGTTGATATGATGGAACCTCAGAGACGTGCTCGACGGTTTTCTCTTTTTCCTTCTCCGACCCAGAAGGACCACTTGTCCAATTATCCAAGACCTCGAAGATACTGTTAATATCTTCATCCTCGTCGTTGAAGAAGCTCATCAAGTCCAGGTCTGGAGAAGGAATTGATGAAAGACCTTGGACAGAAGAAGTAACACCGCCTTGGGTCGAAGGGGAAGTTGTGAAGGGTCGAGGCGATTCAGTCGAACCTGTACAAAAGGAAAATACATCAGAAGGTTTCATTAAAAATCATGATAAGGTTGTAAAGTCGAAAGAAATATACCCTTGTTCGGACTCAAGGGAGGTTGTAGCTCGAAAGAAGGATCACCTTGAGCAGAGTCGTGCAAGGTCTCCGCATTGACTAAAGGTTCCGACTGGGGAACCTTATCCTCTTCGACCTGAGGAGGAATTTGGATGGAGGCCATTATCGAATCCATCTCGGTAACATTCAACTGAGACGTGACCAACTATAAACAAAAGAGAAGATCATAAGCATTTGGTGTTACTAAACAGACCTCGAGCCAGATAATGAAATAGGAAAGAACATGAGTGAACCTGTTGGGACGCCTCAGTGATAGGAGGAATATCTCTCGATATGTCTCGAGAGGAATCAACATCAATGATATCAATACCCTATGATGAGTAAGCAGTGTTAGAAAGATTTAATAAAAAATCCAGTCGGAAACAAATTATTTGTCGGAATACCTTAGGTACTGATTTTATAGCATCTTGAAGAAGCTTCCCAGTAGGAGGTTTCTGAGTTCTCTTATAAAGAGAAACTACCAACTTTCCCTTTCCTTTATCATGCTTCTTTGTGGTCGAAACCTGAAGGTAAGGGAACAAGATATGAGTAGGATTCAAAGAGATAAGAAAATTTTAAGGTAAAAGAGCTCTCTTACTGTTTTGGTACTGCTTGAATCCACTCTCTGTTTCTTAGAAGGTTCGATATTCTGAAATACGAAAAATTGAGAAAAGATAATGAATGAAGTGAATTAATCGAAAAGGCTTAAAGAGATGGTGAGTCAAAAACTCTTTACCTTAGAACGAAGAGTGGCTTTTTCAGAAGCAGTTTTTCTTTTCCGACCCTTCAATGATGGTCTTTGGGCATCATCATCACTTTCCCAGTTAGGAGTTTGCTCAACATGTTGTGGAACACGTTGAGGAATGACATCATCTGCAAAATTCAAGGGAGAAGATGAGACAAGTACAAAATCAAATTTCTAATAAGGGTTTGGCTAAAGTTATTTACCAGGAGGAGGGTTAACGTTATTGACCCAACATAGTGGCCACCATTTGCCTCGAGGAAAATCATACACGGAACATCTCGCATAGGTAACTCGATTTTTTACGGGAATCTCTTTGCGCTCGAGGTAAAACGGGTCGAGTTTTTTCACCCATGGAGGGTGAGATAAATGCTTAACTAAACCAAAAAGAGCATTTGGAAGAGGAGGTATGTGTTTTGGACAAAAATTTTTGAAAACGGTTTTACCTCGAGGGTTTATCACCTTTTTTGAGCGGATGTTCCTTTGTACCATTTTCGATAAGGAGACAGAAGCGTCAAAGATGGTTCGATGCACATTGTCGGGTCGATAACAAACCTTAAAAAATTGCTCCAATTGATAAATTATAGTTTGATTCTTGAAAGTACCTGATTGTTTGGGAACCTGCGAACAAGAGAGAGGAGAATTAATCAGTTTCTTCAAAAAGCCATCAAAATCGATGAGTTTATCTACAACATATTAACACCACCATCGAAGGTAGCATTTTGAAACCAAAAATGAAGGAGAAAAAGTGGAGGGTGTAAGCTTGAGCTCTTTGTCAGGTCGAAGGATGAAATCGAGGACTTCTTCATAATTTCCTTCGTCGACACAAATATCTGCATCAATGCTTTCCTTACGACGAAGAGGAACAGACTTCATTTGGAAAAGCCCAAATTGTCGAGCGAATAACTGAGGTTGGTAAGGGTAAAACCTAACATCTTTCTGCCTCATACCTGAGATAATGACATCCCAGGACAAGAACCCAAACCAAATGTCAGTCGAGGAAGGACTGATGTTTCCAACCTGATTATTTTGACGAAGCCAGGTCGGACCTATTAAGTTCGGTCGAATGAAAGGAGCTAAGTCCTCGGTGAAATCAGTAAAGCTAAGAATGGCTCTAATATATTTCTCAAAATTATCTACCAGACGTTTGCAAGGGGTGAGGGTTGTCAAACGAGCTCCTTCGAGTTCGCAGATAGGAATCGGAGTCAAAGGCAGATGAAGTTTCTTCTCTAATATCGCGTCAAGCCACAGTTGAAGTAGCCATAATGGGCCGGAGAGATTTCGAGGCTCAGATTCTCGAGAAAGGCTCTCGGAAGCTTCATCAAGACAAGTGTACAGGGAAGCCAAGAGAAGTTTGCTTAAACATATCTTCTTTTTCGAGTGAAGAGCTTGGGCTAAATTATAATAATATTTTGGGACTTGGAGTGAAGGAGTGCAGAAGACACACGCTGATAACCAATACATGAGAAAAGCAATATGTTCTGAAGGGGAAACAGGCGTACCAGAAGGGCCCATATGCGCAGTGATTGTAGACCCCTAAAATTGTCCGGGTCGGAAATAAAGCTTGAAGACTCTCGAAGACTGAAGGAAGATCAGCCAGAAGGACTCCTGGAAGGCCCTATGAGGGTTCTCTGTAGGTCTAGAGGTCTTAGAATAGCTTAAAATAAGGAAGTGGAGGGAATGAAGCCCAATACGGCCGTACTAAACTTAATACGGCCGTATTGAAGCTTCAATATGGTCGCAGTGAACTCAATACGGCGTATTGAAGTTTCTGAAACTTCAATACGGCCGTACTGAAATCAATACGGCCGTATTGAAGCTTCAATACAGCCGCAGTGAACTCAATACGGCCATATTGAAATTTCTGAGCTTCAATACGGCCGTATTGAACTCAATACGGCCGTATTGAACTCAATACGGCCGTATTGAAGTTCAAAAATTTCAATACGGCCGTATTGATTCTGTAGCCCGTATTGGGCCTGTTCCCTATAAATATGACGTCAATTGGACGTCATTTCACACTTTGGAACATAGTTTCAACCCTCTCCTTGAGTATTCTGGGGTTTTTGAGCAGTGTTCTGCCCTAGAAATCACTCGGAGAGTTGATCCGACGAAGTTCTTGAGCCCCAAGCCATTTTGCTTGAGGATCGAACCTAGTCGAAGGGAAATCCTCCGGATTTCCATAGTTAAAATTTTATAGGAGGGAGCGAGCGGGCTTGTAGAGCGAGGGAACGCCAAAAAGCTTCCCAGTTTTACGAAATATATAAAAAGCACGCTTCAAAGGTTTCTTCTTCAAAATCCTTCCTTTTACTGCTTTCTGTGTGCATATTTAACTGTCATCATGTAGATAGTTAATTTATAATTGCTTATAATAAATAGGGGTAATTTAGTAATTTTTGCGCTATTATTTTAGAAATAATCTGTCATAGGGAACCCGAAAGGGGCGCTGTGGGGTGCTAACACCTTCCCCACGCGTAACCGACTCCCTTACCCAACTCTGGTTGTAATGGCCGAAGTTGATTTATAAAATCAATTGCCTTATCCCTTTTTCCAATGTTTTGAGTAAAACATTGGTGGCGACTCCATGAACCCCTCCTTTTGCGAAAACCACTAATCCATGGAGGGTCCCGCTTGGGATTAATATGGATTGGTGAATCATTTTAATAAAATTGCTCGTTTGACGAGGTCTCAGTTTGAGAATAAGTCATTCTAGCAAACCATATTTTTTAAACAAATAAACGAGTCCAACCATCATTCGCGAATGCCGAAAGCCCGTTTCGGGCCGGTGGCGACAGTGATAAAAGCTAAATAGGTCTTTTTATCCCAAGTAATCGAAACATCCTTGATCGAAATTTCTTCTTCAAACACATCAGGATGAAATCTTTCTCCAAGAGGCATTAATCCTGTTATAGCAGCAATATCGAGCAAAGTAGGGCAGACAAAACCACAAGGGAACTCGAAAGCCCGAGTTTCTCTATTCCAGAAAAAGATAGCAAAAAGGAGCATCTGAGGGTCGAAAAGATGGAGGTCGAACTTGGCTAGTTGGATAAACTCAAAAATACCTGTTTCTTTCCATTCAGAGGACATAGAAGCTTCTACACGGGTTAGCCAAGACGAATGTCTCTCTTTAACAGGAGGAAACGCTCTAAAAATTTTGGTAGTATCCCCAAAAAGGTTCAGGTCTATCTTTGGTGAATAAATGAAAGGTAGAGTGGTGGAGTCTTCAGGTAAAAGGGTATTACTAAACCTCTTCTTGTTTTGACCAACGAAAGGGCCAAGAAAAGCATGAATAGAACCATTCTCTAGGGAGAAAGGGAGAAGTACCTGAGACTGATATATCTTCAAACTGGCCTCCTCCATGCCTGGGATTGGAACGAAAGTGTCATCACCTTCTTTGACTTTGCAGACTTGAGCGTTAGCCATTAGCAGAGGAGTGCCCTGAGTAGTGGTTGCAGTGGACATGGTGGTTACGGGTGTAGTCATCGTGGTAGAAGGGGTCGCAGCGGCAGTGGTCAAGATAGGAGACGTTGCCGTGGTCAGGGCAGGAGTTGATGCAGAGGTGGTAATAGGAGCAGTAGTAGAAGCCACGACAGCAGAGGAGGATACAGCAGAAGAGGCCATTTGGAAACAAAGACAAGAACTTGAAGGACGGAGGAATGAGGTTCACCGGAAAAGGAGATTGAGAAACAAACCAGAGAACAAAGTAGAGAAACTTGAGCGCGAAGGAAGAGAGCAGTGAAAGTGTTTTTTACTCTAGGGTAAAAAAGAAGGGTTTAACGCGTCGGTGGGCCTGAGGTGAATGGGCTTATCAAATTAATTCAAATAGTTATTTTGAATATTTGTAACAGCCGCCAAAACATTGC
Source organism: Cajanus cajan (assembly GCF_000230855.2). NCBI lineage: Eukaryota > Viridiplantae > Streptophyta > Magnoliopsida > Fabales > Fabaceae > Cajanus > Cajanus cajan. Next base: position 56,501,029 of record NC_138521.1, read on the forward strand.
TTCCCCAACGACAAATTTATGGAGCAGAGTGAACACGCGCCATCAAGACCATCAATCAAAAACATCAATGTCTCATCAAACGATCATTTGCATTTAATATAGAGCAGAGTAGGTTTTCATCGGAGAAGTGTAAAGTCACTATTTGAAGCTATTCGATGAGGACTCGAAAATAACTCTCGACAGGAATTCAAATCTTTCTGGGTAGTATGCATATCAAGATTGAATTCCTAGGGGGGCATCTGTTGGGCTTACTCGAAGATATGGGCTGATTCGCAGATCAAACAACTCGAAAAGCACACTCATGAAGTTCAAGGAAAGTATCAAAGGCTTAAGTTATCTGTACTCGAAATATACTCGAATCAATGAGCCAAATCGAACTGAGAAGTGCTCAAAAAAGTGGGAATTACTGAAGGATTCCAAATAAAGTAATTACCTTAGAACAGTCAGTTGAAAAGTGATCGAAGATGTCTGATAGACGCACTAGAGCGGTTATTAAAAGCACAGAAATAGAACATGTGGGAAAGGCGGTTAGAAGAAGTTACATACGGAGAAGTTGCATAACTCATACCCACGTCAAACATAATGGATAGCGGTTACACCTTACAACACTCAAACTCAAATTTTAACCGCTATTTAGTCAGTTTATAAATAGGAGTATTAACCTCGTGCACAAGGTCGGAAAACTCATACTAAGACTGTAATCTGAAGCACTCTTTCGCCTGCGCATATGGCTTTCGTGCATGGGATTGTTTTTGGGTATGGTTTCTTCTCGGCCACATTTCTTTTCTCTTTTTAGGAGTAGTTGTAGTGTAATTCGTTCTTCCTATTATCTATTATTGTGTAGTTCTAGTATTCTAACATTGTAATTCCTGTTAATTATGCAAATGAACCATGATCTGTATTGCAAATGTATCCATCGTTCATTATGTTCATTTAAGGCTTTACTTTCATGAATTTAATTACTTGTTGGTCATTGATGAATATTTAGAAACAAGTAACGTTTAAATCTTTCTGCTCGATCTCGCTTTACATCAACGTCTCAAAACGAAATATACCTAAATTGAAACGTGGTCGTGCTAGTCTAAATATAAAGAACTTATAAAACTAATTCCACCGTAAACAGTGTTATAATCTTGGTATTATGAATTGTGTCACATCTTGTAAACATAGTCTTTTTCTATATAATGGATAGAGATATCATGGTCTTATACTAGAGTTATTAACATTTTGAATTTTTAGTACAAGATATTATGTTACAAAGTTGCTATGCTCGATACATAACTAATCTTGAATAGTACAAGGCACCATGTTACAAAGTTGCTATGCTCGATATATAACTAAGAATTGGGGCTTCCATGAAGGCATCTAATTTAAAATGTGTAGGGTGGTGTTGAAGCAAGACTTTGACCAACAATCCTTGATCAAGGACCGATTATAGTTCATATATGAGATTGACCAAATACTTGTAGCTCTTCCACCCTTTAACTTCAAGCCCAAGAGAGAGATGAGGCTCGGGTAAAGGTGATTATGGATTAGGGAGTTCAAAAGATACATAATCTTCCAACCTCAAACCCTAAAAGACAAAAAGGATTATTATCAATGCCATAATCAATTAGGAAATTTGGAGAGTACAAGTTGTAAGTTTTTTTTTTCACATAAATCAATAAAAAAAATCATAATATGGAGTGATATCTCATTTATATACATAAAAATGCAACAAAATATATATTTCAAAATACATAAAAATATGAATAATTTTTTAGAACCAATATATCATGTTACACAAGCTAATAGGCTTAAAATCTTCAAAAATTTTCAAGTCTCACCTTCAGGAATAAGAACAATCAGTGTCTATCTCGATTGATGATTATACATGTCCATTTCAAAAGCTTACCTCACAAAAGATCAAACATGATCCCCAACTATTTCCTAATATATCTGGTAAAAAATAAGTTTGAAGCCATCAAGGCAAGGGACTTTATATGACTTCATACCCATGATGATCTTAAACACTTCCAACTTAGACATAAGATTTAATAGAGACTTGGCATCCTCCTCTTCTAAAGTCACAAAAGAGGAAGAAGTAGGAAGAAAAGATATTTTGTTTATTTCAAAACAACGAGCTAAAATACTTAGTCAAACCGAGCTCTTGAAGCTTGAGTTTGGCTTGTGAGAAAAATTGATTGTTCAAACTTGACTCCCTTATTTAATTAGGTTTGATTGAAAGCTTGAGTTTGGCTTTTTTTTTTTTTTTATAAAAAAAACACTAAGTTGGCTTGCTTAGCTCATTTTCAACTTAATTATTTTTGCTTTTATAAAATTTTTCTTAAATTATTTTTTAATTTATCAATATAGCATTCAGTAATTATCTTGATATCAATAGAAAAATGTGCTTAACATGTAATAGATGGAATTGAATTATTTTATACTTATATTTCCATAATTTAGTAAATAAAAAATATAACTTATTACTATTAAATAAAACTTCAAAATTAATTTTAGGTATTTTCTTAGAAGAGGCAACAATTTTTTTTATTTTTTATTTTAGAAAGATAAAATTGAATTTACTAAATTGTCAAACTTAAGTTTAGTACAAATATCATGAAATCAACAAAATTAAGTTTATACATAACATATCCACGACATTACCAAAAGAAAAAATGTTTTCATGAAAGAAATATCACACACACACATAAACAAGCTATTCACGAAGAAAAAACAATTTCGCCTTACACCTCCTAATTGTCTCCTTGATATGTCTTTGATTAACTCACCCAATTGCTCCTTTCACATTTAATGGAATACTATTAAGTCTTTAAACATTATCATAAACTATAATGAAAAGTAGAAAGTAACTAGAACACACACTTTAAGGTACATGATGACTAATTAATAAGTCATTTATTGCCTTCTTATGAAAAATTCCAATGTCTAATTAATAATGAATTATCACCAATCACCATCGTGTCTCTATCACCACTTTGAATCAACAAATGCACAACAATTTTTATCACACATTTCGAGTCAAAAGACTCTTCATTAAGGTTGACCAATTTGAGTTATCAACCATAATTGGAAGAGCATTGAACTTTGTTAATTGATACATAGGTCCCACATACCAATATATCTAACGCCAATAACAAAAGGCAAGTCTAGCTTCTTACTAATTCTCTCAATTAATTTTGTGCCCTATTAGGCTATCAAATTATTGGGTAGTGACCACTTCAAATTACCATGCCTTTACTATCTAGTCTCATGTGCTTTTTTTTTTCTCATTCATTTTTACAATTTTTTCCTCCTTAGCAAATTTCATTCACATGTGTAACCCTAAACTATAACACTTGGGTCTCCTTGATTATGCCTCAACAAATAACTTAGTGGGTATCTTATGTAGTATTTCCAAGAATATTAAACTTATTACGAACACTGGAATCTACCACAACTCCCAATCAAACACCCATTCATTCCCTTTTGTTTTGGTCCCCTTTTATGTTTTGTAACCATCAACCACTCCTTGTGCAACCAATCATCATCATGATTTTTTGGTGCATTGTTCGTCTCCACTCTCGTTAAGGCAGTTTGACTTTGAACCTCTTGCACCCCGACTTTCATGAATAAGAGCAAGCTCTTGCCAAATGATCACACCTCCTACAATTTAAACATAGGAAATGTAGTCCCTCATATTCAATTTTGAACCAATAATTCTTAAATTAGACTTTATTAACAAAATTTCAATCCAAATTTATTTTAACACACACTCATGCAAATTTTTTAAGTGTTATATTCAACATCATCATATTAATCATAACGTGTTTACTCACTAAAAAATTAATGCCGAAAAACAGGAACAACAACAAAAAAAAATTGTCACAAACACATTTACTTTCATTTATCTCTCCTAACATTAAATATTAGGTCAAGAATACCGCCACATTGAAACAAAAACTTCAAATCCTACACTGTTTTATTATTATTTTTACCTAATTTAAAGTTAAAAAATGATTGATCCCACCCCGATCCATATCCTACTACAAGCCCTTTTTTTTTTTTACTTTTTAGCGAATGAAAATAAAACGGGCCAAAACCATATGGGCGAAGCCCATTTCAACACCCATGCACATGAAACCAAACCTTGGGTGGGTAGCGAGGAACTGAATGTTATGTGTTGGAGAAGAGAGAAGAAATTTGAGAAGTGGAAAGGCGCAAAGCAAAGGAGAAGAAGCAGCAAATTAACATTAACCAACTCATCTCATCCATTCATTCAATTCTCAAAGCCTCAACATTTTGCTTTGCGTCTAATTAGGGTTTTCATGTTCTCCCAAACACTTCCTTTTCCCAGATCCAACACAACTCAAGAAGCGATTTTGATTTTACCACCATGAACAACAATATCAACAACCCAACGAAGAATGCTGCAACCCCGTCGTTTTTCGCCAATCCCGGTGTACCCTCCATCCCCATGAACCACCCATCACCGCACCTCCTCTCCCAACCCCAAGGCGCCGCCGCCGCCACCACCACACACTTCCACGGCCACTTCCAGCTCTCACAACCCCAAACCCACGTGGTGGCACAACCGCACGTGCACAACAATGCCACCACCAACACCCACGTGTCACCGCCACCCCCTGCACCCCCGAAGCGCGCAAATCAGAAACCCCCTTCACGCCCTCCCGCTTCCTCCAACGCCACCCAATCCTCTGCCTTCAAGACCATGGAACTCACCGTGGCTCCTCCGAGAAAAAAGAGAAACTTTCCCGACAACCTAATTCCCCAAAAAATCGCAAACCTTGTTCCCGAGTCTGCTATTTACGCCAAGTTGCTTCAGCTCGAGTCTCACGTGGATTCTGCTCTCGTTAGGAAGAAAATCGACGTGCAGGAGGCTCTTAAAAACCCTTCCTGCGTTAGGAAAACGCTTAGAATTTATGTCTATAACACGTTTTCGATGGAGGACCCTTCTTGGGTGCTTAGGATAACCGGAAGAGTGTTGGAAGATGGTAAGGACCCTGTTGCAGATGGAATTCCGCTGAAGGAGAATCCAAAGTTCTCTGCTTTCTTCAAGAAGATTACGATATATTTGGATCAGGGTTTCTATCCGGAGAATCATGTTGTTGTATGGGATAATGCTCGTTCGCCGGTTCAACGCGATGGGTTCGAGGTGAAGAGGAAAGGAAACAAGGAATTCACTGCTGTCGTGAGAATGGTGATGAATTATTCGCCTGACAAGTTTGTGGTTTCAGCTCAATTGTCTAAAGTTTTGGGGATTGAGTTTGATTCGCGGTCTAGGATCATAGCTGCTCTTTGGCACTATGTGAAGGCTAAGAAGCTTCAGAGCCCGAATGACCCTTCGTTTTTCATGTGTGATGCTTCTCTCCAAAGGGTGTTTGGGGAGGAGAAGATGAAATTCTCCGTGGCTTCGCAGAAGATATCGCAGCATTTGTCGCCGCCGCAGCCTATACACGTGGAGCATAAGATCAAGCTTTGTGGAAATGGTCCATCCGGAACTACTTGTTATGATGTGCAGGTTGATGTGCCTCTTCCGCTAGAGAAGGATATGTCTGCATTCTTGGCAAGCACTGAGAGGCACAAAGAGATTGATGCTTTTGATAAAGTGATATGTGATTCCATAAAGAAGATCAATGAACATAGTAGGAGAAGGGCGTTCTTTCTCGGCTTTAGTCAGTCCCCAGCGGAGTTTATTAATGCTTTGATCGCTTCTCAGAGCAAGGATCTGAAGCTTGTTGCCGGTGATGTGAGCCATAATGTTGAAAATGAACGGCGTTCTGAGTTCTACCAACAACCGTGGTAAGCATTATGCTACTTGCATATTTCTCGTGTTGTGAGGCATGTGTGAATGATATTAGTTTATTTGCAACTCAGTTGGCTATGACCTGAATGTTGGTATTTATTGGTTAAAATTGAGTGTGGGGACCTCTGAAACAGGCAGTTTAAAAAAGAAAGTGTCTGTGTCTGGCACTAATTTTAGACGCCATGCAGCACTTTGGCTAAGTGCCTGTTCCATGTTTCTAGATGGTAACTATTACCAATAGGAATTAGGAAATTGACAAGGCTCCTTCAAAATAAGCTAGTAAGGGTGCATGCCCTTGATTTGATTTGAAGTACATTTAAAAGTAGATACGTCCTTGCTTAGTTTAAATGCAAGTTCATTTCAGAGGAGCCTTTTCCATTTTATTGTACCATTTTAGGGCTTCTACAGAGTTCTGTTTACGCTCCCAAATGATGCATACATTATGCAGAGATTACAAAGTGTTTAAGTATGATTTGGGGATAAAGGCAGTGGCAGTAAGGTATTTAATACAGAAGTGATACATGACTGGAGATTTAGGATTCATTTGTCTGTGTATTTTTTAAGAAAAAAAGTTTTTTTTTAAGGAAAACATCTCTCATCTGTTTCTGCATTTTGGTTTTTAAACACTTGTTTTGGAAACAATTTTCAGAACTTAACAAGTTTAGATGAGAAATTGATTGTTAAGTAATGTGGAATTGTTTTAAAAAATTGTTTTGAAACACCACAGGCCTTTAGTGTTTATTCTCAAAAGCTACAACAATGAAGAGTTAAGCCGGAAGATATCACAAAGATGTCTTGTATTTGATTTATTTGATGTAATGTAGGCCTTCAAATATATTAGAGATTTCAGAAGCTGCTTCTAATCGGTTTGTGTTCTTTTATGAATATTTCCAGGGTTGAGGATGCTGTTGTTCGCTACCTGACCCGGAAAAATGCTCGAAGTGATACTCCTGGAAGCCTCTGAGGGGAAATTGTGAAATAGTTATTTTTATTTTTATTTTTATTTTTGGCTGGCGGAAGGGGTTAGTTTTCTGATATCACTTCAAGGTCTTGTCCCAACATTTCTATAATTTCTAATCCGTGCTCATCCTTTCTTCATTTTTGTTGGAGAGTAGAGTACTAACAGGGTATATTGACCCAACAATTCTGATCGCCCCTGGCTCATTTTTGGAGTCCCTCAACTGTATCTGTATCTATTGGTTCTCTTCTACTTTTCTTCTCTCCGATTCTAGTTTGGCAAAATGTTGCAAGAGCAATGAGCCAACAACTTAGGTAGCTTCATTGTTTTCACAGTGGTATATTTAAGTGTTATGGATTAGATTTCTACGTTGTCCTTTTTTCCAGGCATGCAGAATGTAAGGATTAGACAAATGTCTCCGCACTTCAAGGAGCTAGATTTTACTGTATTTATTTGAATGTATAATTATCGATCGGAAAATAATATTTAGACACCCATGATGCTATGTGACACTTGGTGAGAGGGAGATAAAAAGAGAAAAATATAGGTATTATAGGTGATATGGTTCGAGTAGGAGAGATATTGAGAAAAATAATGGGTGTTGGTTAGGTGTCTAAAAATCATTATTCTTATTTATTTCTCAAAATCAAGACAGGTGTTTATTTTTTTCATTGTAGCACTGAAATTCTGCTAGAATTTACACCAACTTAAGTGACAGTATTTACAAGTGACCACCATGGTAGGCAATTTCATTTCCACTACGATTGTTTTCATCCTTGCCATCTCCACCTTACTAACGTGTGCAGCACCAATGTACTTAGTTTCTTCAATAACATACCTTAAACCATTCGAAAATTAATGTTCTTTTTCTTCATTTTTTTATAACTTTGTTTTCTTTCAAATGCTTAAACTTTCTGTCATAAAAATAATATGATCTCCCGGTTCTAGCCATAAGTTAAGACACGATAAAGGAGGCCTGGCTGCATGGTAATATATTTCAAAAATCTTTACCCTCCCTCTTCCGGTTCTAGCCTTGCCTGAAAGGTCATAAATTCAAATTCAATCCCTTTGAAAAAACATTTATCTTCTCTAGACCCTACTAAATAAGAACCCTGTGCATATAGTCATTTTTAAATCAAATTAAAAATATAGTTTTACAACAATTACGGATTGAGTTTATTATAAAAACCCAAAAAAGAAAAATCCAATTTAGAGAATGTAACGACAAGAAATCAAGGTGCATCACTTGAAGCCATCAAATTGCGGTGGCTTTAAGATGGGAGCATCGCCTGTAGGTTTGGGTACAACAGGAAATGAAAGGGTCCTGCGTGTTTCTATGTGATATCAGAGTTTGCTACAAATGATGAGTGATGTGTTTAATAGGTCATTAAATCCGAGTCATGTAATTAGTTCCTGACTTTCACATAATAAGAAATCTCCCTCACAAAATATACATATATGTGTGTATAATATATATATATATATATATATATATATATATATATATATATAAGAACTGTTCTTACCGGGGATTTGGTGTGGAGGTGATCCGCCGAGTAAGATTGGTGAGCCTCCTTCGCTGGTACGTTGGTGTTCCAAGATGGAGGTGGTACCTGCAAAAGAGACTTCGATGCTAAAGTTTGGGTTTGTATGAGTATGAGTCTCGTATAAATAATGCACGTACCTTAGTGTGTATTAGGGTTTTGTTGGGCCTTGGGCTCGAGATCAGTTTATGACCTAATTGGATAGCGAGCCGATATTGTCCGAGGTCACTCCGCGCTGTGATGCCGAGCTCGAGCTCGGCATAGCGGTACGGATAGTACAAGAACTAAATTTTTTCTAACTTAAAATAATTGTAATATTTTTGCATTTAAATTAATCGATTGTTTTGAATAAAATAGAAAAACAGAAGTTATCAAATAATCTATTAACTCTTCTCTGTCATGTAAAATTTTCTTTTTGCAACATAATTTCTTATTCATCTATAAAATGAATTAGGGTTTTTGACCAAAGTGGGGTGGTTGACCAACTTATTTACGCAATTGGGGCTGTTTCAAAAGTATTTACGCCTTTGGGGTTATTTTCAACAGTGTCGCTGTGGCCCACAGCGACACCCCTGCCACGTGGTTTTTTTTTTTTAGCGCTGAAATGAGCCAAACAAGTGTCGCTATGGGCTGATCCACCACAACTTCTGGACCAAAAAAGATGGTGTAGCCCACAGCGACACCACCTAAGAAAAAAAAAAAAAAAACTTAAATAATTTAAATGTAACCTTAAAAAGATCAACTTAGTTTACTTATAATTTATTTATAAAAATAAAAAATAGTTATTAATAAACGTAATTTAAAAAATAATTTTTAAGTATTTTATGCAAGTGGCGCTATGGCCTACAGCGCCACCAAGTCGCTGTAGGCCACAGCGCCTCAAATTTAATTTTTTTTTATTTTATTTTTTTTTTTGTAAATTATTTAGTTTTTGTGTGCAAAATTCTATTTATCATAACCATTTAAATATGAATTTATAAATAATTATAAATTTTATTTTTCTGTAATTTGTTTTATTTTGAGAATATATTTTTTTAATTTAAATTATTTAAAAGAGGCGCTGTAGCCTACAGCGCCATTAAAGTCGCTGTAGGCCACAGCGCCTGTATTTATTTTTATTTTTTTTTTTGTAAATTATTTAGTTTTTCTGTTTGAAAATTTATTTATTTTATATAACCATTTAAATATGAATTTATAAATATAAAGTTTATTTTTCTGTAATTTCTTTAATTTTCAGAATATATTTTTTTATTTAAATTATTTAAAAGAGGCGCTGTGGCCTACAGCGACACTGTGTCGCTATGGCTCACAGCGCCACTATCACTATATATACCACTTCCCAGCTACGTCTTTTTCACAGTTCAAATTATATATTTATCAGTTACGTTTTGGTGTGAGTGAATTCTCTGAACCAGTTACGTTTGCTTGTAATTTGGTGAGTATTTATTTTTTTAAGATATAAATAGTACGTATTTGCACTAATTAATTTTTTTGGTTGTAGATATTATGGATCAAATGATTGCTTATATTTACACTGGAAAGATGTATGAAGGTGCTGAAGGTGTAACATTTGATGGACCAAGAAAAGGAATGTATATCAAACGAGGTATCACTTTGGATATATTAAAAAGAAGAATTCACAACAAGTTTAATCTTAACTCAAATCAAGTGATATTATCCGTAAGTTACAGATTTTTAGTTTCACAAGGTGAGAACAACATATATTCTTCATTGGAATTGAGTGACGATGATGATGTACAATGCATGATAGAAGCATTTCAGAGCCAGAATGTGATGGCAATAATGGAATTATATGCTGAAATAGGTATGCAAGAATCTTCTACTTTTTCATTAGAAAATTTGTCAATTGAACGATCACCTTTGATCACAAGAGATGAAGATGAAGATGACGAAGATGATGAAGACTATCATGTTTCATCATCATATGAAAGCATTGATGAATCCAATGAAGATGAAATTGATAATTGTGAACCATCTGATGATGAGGTGCAACCAAATGTTGTTGTTAATAGTCCAATGGTTCAACCAATTTCAATGTATCCATCTACTGAAGGTAACATTTGAAAATTAAATATGTCAATAATTTGTTATTTGTTTAAAATAATTTGTTGAAATTGATTTTATTGAAATTACTAAATTCATTATTTTGAAAATAGGTGGAAGTCAATTTTGGGGTAATTTACCCCACTACACTAACATCAATTGGAATCATCCTGATGAAGAAGATATCCCAGGGATGGATGTCGGTAGTACTTGGTCAATTGGGCAAGATTTATATGTCGGGTTGGAGTTTGAGAATAAAGATGCAGTTAAAAATGCAGTCAAGCAAAATGCAATGAGAATGCATCAAAGTTTTTATGTGGTTGAGTCGAAAAAGACTAAGTGGGTTGTTAAATGTCCAAATGCACATGATGGATGTGGATGGTACATGAGAGCCATTGAGTCAAAGAGATCTGATAAGTGGAAAGTGACTCAGTGGGGTGGACGTCATACGTGTTTGAACATGTCTTTGTCGCAAGATCATGCTAAGTTAGATTCTGAGTTAATTGCAACATTTATACAAGGTAAGTTTTGCAAATTTTATAGTTTATATCAATAATAATTTATCTTAGTGTTTACTAATATGTAATATGTAGGAATGGTTAACCAAGATCCATCAATCAAGATTAGCCTTATCCAAGAGAGAATAACATCTCAAACTGGGTTCAAAATATCGTATAGAAAGGCTTGGATGGCGAAACAAAAGGCAATTGTTAACGTTTTTGGAGATTGGGAAGAATCGTATGCTTATTTACCTCGATGGTTGCAATACATGAAAGAAATTGCTCCAGGGTCATTTTACGATCTGTGTCATGATGAGTTTTTTGTTGGTAATCGTTGTCATCGTGGTTATCGTCAATTTCACAGATTATTCTGGACATTCAAGCCGTGTTGTGATGCCTTTAATTTTTGTAAACCGTTGATACAAGTTGATGGCACTCATCTATATGGCAAGTATCGAGGTACATTGTTAATTGCTACAACACAAGATGGTAATAACAACGTTCTTCCTCTTGCATTTGCTGTGGTTGAAGGAGAAACATTACTTGCGTGGTCGTGGTTCTTGTCTCATTTGCGGTTACATGTTACAAACAAAGAAGGGATATGTTTAATATCTGATCGACATCGTAGCATTAAATCGGCCATTGAGAATGAGGCAATTGGTTGGAGACCGCCAAATGCATATCACAAGTACTGCATTAGGCACATTGCAAGTAATTTTAATACTCGATTCAAGGATGTGAAACTTAAACAAAAGCTTGTGAAGTTAGGTACGTATTTTTATATCAATTTATTTATTTATTTCAAAATGTTTTTTAATAATTTTAAATTTTTTATATTGTGTATTGTTTTTAATTGGTATGTAGGGTATACACCGTGTAAGCACATTTTTGATCGCAATTTGCAAAAGTTTTGTGAATCTAGCCCTGATGTTGAAAGGTGGATAGGAGCGATATCAAAAGACAAATGGAGCATGGCATATGATGCAGATGGTCGAAGATATGGTCATATGACAACAAATTTGTCTGAATGTGTTAACAAGGTGTTAAAGGATTGTAGAAATCTGCCTATCACTGCATTAGTTCGGTCTACTTATACCAGGTGCGCTGAATATTTTAGTAATCGTGGTAGTCGTGCTTTAGCCGATGTTTCATCTGGGAAGGTCTTCGTTTCAAAGTTGGTTGAGGCTCTGCAAAAAAATCAAGAAGAGGCTTGTTCCCATCAAGTTTGTAGATACGATATTCAATCTTCAAAATTTGAGGTTGAAGAGGCATTTGATCCAGTAACACAAACAGGAGGGAAGAAATGGGTAGTCAATTTACAGCAACGATACTGTCAATGCGGAAAGTTTACAGCATTTCACTATCCTTGTTCTCATGTTATAGCTGCATGTGGTGTTGTTAGCATTGATTACTACCAGTTTATAGATCATGTTTATACCTGTGATTATGTTTTAAAAGCCTACTCTGGTCCGTGGGAACCAATCGGAAATGAAGACTTAATCCCTCCAAGTAATGAGGATTGGATACTTGTCCCAGATCCATCATCGGTGCGCGGGAAAGGGAGACCAAAATCCACAAGAATTAGAAATGAAATGGATTGGGTTGAGAGCTCACAACGACGACCAAAGTGTAGCATATGCAAATAAGAGGGTCACAACAGGCGCAATTGTCCATCTAAGTCTAATAATCAGTCGATAAGTTTTGAAGATGTTTAGAATTTTGTAAACATAATGTAATTACTAATGGGTATTCATGATGATCATTGTATAACATAATGTAATTACTACTGTCTATTCATACAACCCTACTTTGGTCAAAAAGCCAATGAATTATAATCTAATGAGACTTAAATCCAACCAAATATTCTCTTGATCCAATACAAAAGTGGAAACTTTCACGATAGGTTTTCTCTTTCAAAGGAGTGCTGACACTTCCTACGGCACTCTTTCAATAAAATTTAGGCTAAATTATATTTCTTCTTCTTTATTTTATTTCTAAGATTCATTTTAATATTTTTTATCTTAAAAAATATTCATTTTAATCTTTTATCTTCTTAAGTTGGATTAATTTGATCCTTTTAAAATAATTATTATTTTTAATTTTGAGACAATTTTAAGGTTATATTAACTAATTTAAGACTTAAAACTAGTCTTATTAAATTCTCTTATATAAAAATGATTGAAAACAACTAAAATTTAAACAAAAAAATTTCATAAACAAGATGAAAACTGCATAAATATAAGTCAAAACAATTAAAAAACTCCAAAAATTTAATTTCATATTACTTTTAATTGTTCATAAAAAATATTTTTTGCATGATTTTCATTGTGATTAGCTCTTAGATTCAAATGCCAATTGAATTTTATAATTTTCATATAAGTGAATATAATTTCATAAATTGCATGTCTTGAAGTAATAAAAATTTGATTCAAAATTATGTTATAAAATTGAAAATGATAATTTTTTTAAAAAAAGAATCAAATTGATCAAAATATGAAAGATAATAGACTAAAATGAATATTTTTACATATAAAAGGTCAAAATGAATTAAAAAATAAGATAATAATAATAATAATAAAAGTATAATTTAGCTTAAAATTTATTAAAAATCAAACAATTATTATACAGAATTTGTGATTATCTCTTTCTCTCTAGTTGCTCATATTTTCATAAAATGGATCACTATTAGTTGAAATTTACCAAAACCACAATTGTTATATGAAATTTATGGCGGTCTCTTTATAGACAGACAACTTTGATAACATTTATTTATCAAAAATCAATTAAATAAAATTATATAATTATATATTGAATCAATTTATGAATCAAACAAATCAAATTATACACAACTCAAATTCAATTCATTTGTATATCAAACTCTAACTTTAGCTCAAAATTCAAAGTACTAAATATTAAATATAATTTTAAACTATTTTCAAGTTAATTCGGTTCATCACTATCCCTACTCCTCAATACAATGACTAATAATGCCAGACAACATAGACCTATTTGTATGTCTAGCTTAAGAGACGGGATAGAAAAGGAAAAATATGCTTCAAAGGGATCGTAAATGTAACTTGAAAGCCACTATTGATACACGCACCAAAAAAAACATACTTAATTCTGACTCGAGAAACAGTAGGAACGATGATATTCGACTGTAACTGTAATTTGCACTAGGTTTATATATATTAGATCCAGATCCTAAGTTACAACACTAACTACTCTTACATTGAATGCTTCATGAGAAGAGTATTCCTCCAATCACGATACGCTTAACCAGTTGCATCTTTTAGACGAGTAATAAGCTCCTCCTGCAGATTTTATTTCACGTATTAGTACAGCAAACGCCCAAAAAATACAGATAAAGATAACGTGAGAAAGTAACCACTTTGACAACCACCAATCATGGATCAAAATTATATCACTTGGCAACCATTACATTATGATGACATGTGAGCCAAAAGTAAACAAAATACTATGAAGCAAACTATTGAGATTTGAGTGGTCTCTTCCAAATGCCTGTAAGCATATGCTGTCTCAATGCAACTTCAGTATGTATGCATGTATGTTGAAATTGTAGGAATACTTGCCTTCTTTCCTTTGGTTGAAAGACCTTTAGCTTTCAAAAGAGCACGAAGCCTCTCTACAGTCAGGTTGTGAAAGTCCCTAGTGGTTGCTTGACTGTTTGATCCCTCTGCATCATAAAAACCATAATAAGACAAAATTGATATAGTGGAATTAAACAATTTCAGCTTACTTGGTCTCTTTACTAATCTTCTTTTCTGTTTGTGTGTGTGTGTGTGTGTGGCGGGAGGATCAAGGTTGTCAATCTCGAGAGTTTACGTAATCTCGTGAAGGCTCCGTAAACTCGTATCGTAAACTCGTCTTGTAAACTTGGAAGAGATTACTCAATAAAAAAATTATAAAAATAATTAGAAATAACATAATAATTGAACATTTTAACTCCATATTAAAGAGTAAAATAACAAATTACATTAATAATAAAATGCTAAAGTTCTTAAAAAAGTTCACACAAATGACAAAACACAAGTTCTTAAAAATAGACAAATAAAAAATTAAGAGTAAGTTAACAATGAATCACAAAAAAAATATAAGTAAAAACCCTAACCAGAATTGCAGAGAAGCAAAGTTGCGGAGAAGCAGAGTCGCGTACTAGTAGAGCCGCGCACTCAAGAAGTCGCGCGAGCCGCGCACTCAAGAAGCCGCGCGACTCACGGAGGAGAAGATAGACAATCACGCACGGAGAAGAGTGGTTCGCAGAAAAGAGTGGTCATTCGCGGAGGAGAACGCACGGAGAAGTGGTTCGCGCCTTCACCATGGAGAAGACACGAGAAGAACGTGTAGTGGTTTCCTTTGTCGTGGAGAAGATAGCGGAGCCGCGAAGGAGATCATTCGAGAGTGAAATGAGAGTCACTGAGTCAGTTCTTAGCCCTAACCCAAAACAAGCGTTTTGTTTATTTGGAGAACAAAAAAAAAAGTGATCTCTTAAACTTAGGACTGATCTCGCGATATCACCGAGATTACTCAACAACGAGTTTACTGAGTTATACAGGTAAGCTGTCCTAATTTCGTAACCTCGTACGAGTTTACGAGTTATCACTAGAGATTGACTACCATGGGGAGGATCGTATATTAGAGATTGTGCAAGCACATGTAAAGGGAATAGGTTTCCCCGATAAAGCACTGAATCCAATATCACCACCATATCATGCCATGCCAAGCAAGTTATAGGTTTGTTGGCCTTAAATAGGTTCTTAATATTGAATGCAGTTGTTCTTGCCTCACAGTAATTCAAATAGTGAGTTTTAATATATATATCGATCAAACATGAAACCTCAACTTTGATAAGAATTTTAATACCAAAAACAGGCATCTCTAGTATGAAAAACATGTAGTAATGGGTAAGAATAAGACATTGCACATGGAAACACTAAGATGCGATATCTGGATGTTTAAGTATCAAATCATCAAGTTGAAATGTGACTTCTATAATCTTTGAAAACAAGATTAAGGACTTTAAGGTATTTCCCAAGAAAATTTTGAATTTATATTTAGAAGTACTTAGCCCCAATGACCATACCATGGTTCTAATTTTTAGTTCTTCCTAAATTACTGCTAATTACAATTCCTTTCAAGAGCACAGCATAACACTACCAAACATGATTTGGTTCATATCAGTCAACATTCCTAGAGTTAGGGATGCAACGTACACTTAAGGACATGGACCTTAAAAGCAAGTTATTAAATGACTGAATACAATCATTTCAGAACATCCTCACATTCTATTGTTCTCTTTCACCTTTTATAAACTACTAAATAATACAACTCAATACACATTACCAAACATGAATTTGTTATCTATTCGATCCATATTTACAACAAAAAAATGACAGGAAAATGTTTCTTAATGTATTTAAATGAGGTTGATGTGCATGTCTAAACATGTATCAAAGATATCCATCTTTAAAATGTAGCTATGAGGCATGAGCAATGCATGGCCCACTTGAGAATCAGGAAGTTGAACTAGTAATTTCACAAAAAAATGGACATTCATGTCATCAGCAAAAACATGTATGGATATAGGGGTGTAGAAAATCTACAACAAAAATCTTTAAATATATTTCAGATTTCACTCAATGCTAATGCATTATAAAGATGATATGAACCCACCTTGCCTGGAGTTTGTTTGATTATTTGTTTTCTTGGCTGCAGCTCTATCCAAACCCTTATCAGCAGACCTGATAAAGAGTTTGACGAGAGTGTTCAATAACAATGAACCAAGAAAAAAATATAGACATTAAAGAATGAGAAACAGATGCTGTAACTTAATCACAAGTTACTTAGCTGTAAGAGAAAATTATCCCATAAGTTTTCACCACAATAAAGAAAATGCCAAAAATTTTATTGGAATTTTGTAAATAGATCATATCATATAAATACCACTTTTTCACGGAAGGTGGGGAAATAATACCTCTTTCTTGAACCATCAGATCCATCCTTTGAACTCGAATCACCCCTTTGTTTCTTAAGGGTCAGTGATCTAATCAGTATGTTTTGTTGGTTTGTCTTAATATGTTGACCTTCTGGATAAACAAGGGAGTAAAAATGTCTATCATACAAGAATTATCTATTTAAAAACCAATAAAGAGATAACAAAAATATATAGGATAAATATAATATGGAATTGTGATCACGAGGATGGCAAGAACTTTTATCCATCATTTTCAAATGATTTCATAATTTTGATGATGTACAACAAAAGAATGGAAATTCAATTTTCTGATCCATTTCGAAAACTAATATGAATCTCTATGTTGGGGAAACAAAGATGATCAAGGTCTAAGCATGCTTCAAAAAAAGTTGACAGAACATTTTTCAAACATAAATTTTAAAATGTAAGAACTCTCTAAATTAAGACCTACCAAGTCAAAGAATAATTAAAAGGCAACACGTATACAAAACTCCTACATGCCAAAACACATAATGAACTCGCATGATGTTCACATTGAGACTATTTTGTTATAAAGTTGCGGTCAATGGACATGCTTCTAAGAGTAAATTATGTGTAAACAAACACCATCAGAATCTGGCCATTCTAATAATTCCATAAGGATTTAAAAGACCCATTCTTATGACTATAAGAGATGACAAGGAAACATTGGTTACATAATACATCATACTAATAATTAAATAGCTTACAGTTATTTCTAAGAAAGATAAACTTTCAACGAGGATAAAAGATTTTGTTTGTTTCTTCCCTAATGTCGCGGCTTGGGAACGGTAAAATACAAATATTCAAAGCCATTACAATATGCTTTACAGGTTGCAACAGCACGATGAAATACTATAACTATTAAGGTAAACAGAATGAGAAGACCTGGTGGTGAGGTATCATGATCACATACATAGACCCGCATCCCACCCTGCACAATCAGAAGGTCAAATTCAAACATATCTCTCATATAACTAATAACCACACAAAAACATTATAAGACAACCCTTCAAATTTACAACAGGTCTCCCAAGTCACATCAATTGGAGGGAACATAGTCTTCTATGACCAAAACAAAAAATCCCTATGACATTCACAGATCAACATAAAAAATGAATAAATAGTTGTGCATCAAAGAAAGTAGGGTTAAAGAATCACAATCTATTCTACAATATATCAGACATTGCCTACTTACTCAACAAAGAAACCAAGATAGCGCAAATGCATAATTAAAGACGAAAAAAATCCCTAATAATATTTAAAATGAAATATAAAACACAAATTTTCTGTGGTAAACTAGTAATTTTGACACTTGATAGGTGAAATCTAAAAACATACACCACATATTTTAACATTAGCAAGCTTGAAGTAAAATTTCACAAGAATCCCCAAATAATACACCGCAGTCGTTTCAATTTATCCTAGTATTTCGCCCTACTTACAAAGCAAAGCGATCTTAAAATTGAATAAACCAAAAGCAGGAAAAACCTAAAACAAGAAATTGCTCAGTTTCGGCAGTGCGTGCATAAAACAAGGGAGAACATTCTAGAAGTGAACAGATCGAAGGCATCGCAGAGAATGTAGGTAGGTTCGCAATCGGAAATCGGAAATGAAAAAGAGGGAAATGGAAATGGAAGTACCGGATGGGAAGAAACGACGGAGGAAGAGAAGAGGCCTCGAGAGGGGAGATTGGCGAGGAGAGGAGAAGCTCCGGAAGAAGAAGGATTGGGTGCGTCCATCCCCATGGAAATGAACTTTCGCAATCGCACTCGAATGGCCTCTTTTTCTGTCCTTCGAAGTGTCACAGTTGGGAACTGAAGCGACGCCAACAACACCACCGTAGCTTTCTCTCGAACTGCTCTATATATACGTGGACCAACACAGTAACTTTCTCTTGTAATTGTGGACTCTTCCTTTGACGCGGGATCCCGTCACGCGCACTTTGCTACTCTTCAATCTTGATCGAGGTATTTCGGGACAAAATTTAGGTGCACTTCTCTCTGTAAGATTCCAACACTCCAATTTTGATTAAATGTTAATTAACTTTAGTTAAGTAACTGCATTAAGTTTTGTTTATTTTCATAACAAAAATTTAAACATTGAGACCGTGAACATAAAGATTTCAAACAAATATTTAGAATAACTTCAACAATATTATTTTTTTAATTATATCTCTCCATCACTTTATTTATTAAAAAAGTATTATTAAACATAAAAATAATGCTAGTTATTATACAAGTAGCATTTCAAATGTAAAATAGTTCCTACTTTCTACTGTAAATTAATAAAAATAATTATTTTTATGACTTTTAAAGTACTTATCATAAAATTTAACAAATTTATTATAATTAGTAATTTATAATTAAATAATAATATAAAATTATTTTTCAACTTTCGATGCATAACTTATTTTAATATATATATATATATATAAATTATTTATTTATTTTCCAAAATGTGATTTTTAATTAACATTTCTTAACTAATACTCCCTCTATCATAATATGTAAAGAAGATTAATTATAAGATTAATTATGTAAAATTATTATTTTATTTTATTTACTAATTTTTCTTGATTCATATAAAATAATTTAGGACGACACTTATTATCGAGTGAGAGGAATATATTATAATAAAACTCTTTTATAATATTTTTTAAAATAAATATTTTACTCACTTTGTATTGAATATTGTAGTGCTTTTTACAATTTAAATTAAAACATACTTTGTTTTAACACACATAAATTTAGTATTTTTATTCTTGTAATCATAATATTGTTATATATCACCGGAAATATAACAAATCTTTACTGAAAACTATAAGCGTACACAAGATAGATATTTTCACTCAACATAGTTTATTTCATATTCAATATCAAAAATTGAACTTTAAACAACTTTGTTAAGAAATACAAGTAATTTAAGCTAGTGAATTGTTAGTCATTAAATTCTTGCAATCAAATAATGTTAAAGATAAAAATATTATTCAATTGACGTTATTAATTATTGCACATTTAAATAAATTTCAAAAAAATAATTTATGCATTTTTTTTTATAACAAATGACTATTTTATAAATTCATATGATTTAAATGATATTAATAGTATAATTGTTATTCCATTATGTCCAAATTCAAATGAGTACGACGTATAAGGTGCTAATCAATGAGGAAACACGGGTGTTGGTGAATGACTTACGCTTTTCGGTTTGTATCGTGGAGGAACATGGAGGACAATTTATGATAAAAGAATGGGATAGCGATGATAACACCTTAGAGGATGTCTCCGTTGATCAATCATTTGATTTGGAGGATTTGAAAAATTATTCCTCTGATGAGGATAGAGGGATGGAGGAGGGGCAACTGGAGACAAAGAATAAAGAACGTAGTAGTGGTGAGGCCTCATCGGGGATTGGCAATGACGATAGTGGTGGGAATTGTGTTGAGGGGGTAGAGCAAACGGTGGAACAGATGGTTGAAGGGGCAACAAAATCCGCTATGGCAGTTGCTAAACTTACAAATTTGGTAATGGAAGGTTTTAAAGCAATTGAAGGGGCTATTAACGAAGTCTCTAAGAATATTCAAAATGGGGCATAGGGGAATATGCATAATGATATGGTGAGCCCTATGAGGGAGGTAGGCGATGATCACTATGTGACATTGGATGATGGTGGTGGTTTGATTAACAATGGGAGTAGGGCGGGTAGTAAAAAGAAATGAGTGTTTAGTAAAGGGGGTGGTGTGGAGGGTGATGATGGAGGGGTGCGAACAGAGGTGGAAATGGAGGTTCTAAATGTGGTGACTACTGATGGTGTTGATCCAAATCCTCCCAAAGATGTGACTAAAGGGGGGTTTGAATTCTAAAACAACGGAGGGCCTGAGTCGGGATGGGTGTGCATGGCTAGATGAGGAATTGGGGCTAGTATCCCAGAAGGACCTTCTTGGGTTTAACAAAGTACTCTGGCCAGATGAAGTGGAGAGGTGTATTGAGCCTAGGGAGGGGGTGGTGTCAATAGACTCCCTTCAAGCCAAAAGTGATGAGCCTATTGTGAGAAATAATATGAGAAGTGTACTAAAAAAAGCCAGAAAGAAAAAGCAGAACAAAGGAGCTTCCCAAGATTCGGTGTCAACGTCGGAAGATTTTGTGTCTGCAACGACTATTGTAGATGGTGGGACCTCAACGTTGGTCCCGTCGATTGAGACTAAAGGTGTTAATTCAGGTGCAAAGTTAGAACGGTGTTGTGATGAAGTCATGGTTGATCATATTCTCTCTATCTGCAAGAGTGTTAGAATGGAGGTGCGTGGGAATAAAGACGAGGTGCAACAGAAACTTATTTCCTTAGAGTGGAGGGATCGTATGGTGGCGATTGGTAATAGGGGTTCCTCGGATATGCAATGAGAATTGGTACATTCAATTATCGTGGACTAGGGGGTGATGTGAAAAGGCGTCGTATATCTGAGCTTATTCGATTTGAGGAGCTAGATTTTATTGCAATATAGGAGTCTAAATTGGAAAGGTGTGATCATGCTTTTTGTGCTTACTTATGGGGATCTATAGAGTTTGAGTGGTTTGCTTCTCCTTCTCAAGGTAGGAGTGGCAGTCTACTTTCTATTTGAAACTCTAACCGAGGTAAATTGGTGTTTACATTTTCTGGTTCTGGTTTCCATGGTATTTGCTTGCAATGAGGTGTGAATGCGAATAAGTGTGTGGTGATGAATGTCTATTCTCCTTATCAGTTGGTGGATAAGCGACGGTTGTGGGAAGAGATAATCATGTCTAAACGTGGTTTTGGGAGTTGTTTATGGTGTATAGTTGGGGATTTCAACACGATGAGAAGACAAGATGAGAGAAAAAGGGTGATTGGTGAATACGGTGCACGGGATATGGAGGAATTCAATTCGTTTATAAGAGATATGGAGTTGATTGATATACCACTAGTTGGGAAGCGATTTACTTGGTTTAAAAGTGATGGTTCTATGATGAGTAGGTTGGATAGGGTGTTGGTCTCAGAAAGTTGGAGTGCTCATTGGGGCGTAGGATATGTGGAGATGATCCCACGTGATGTATCTGATCATTGTCCATTGATTTTGAACCACAAGGTACTAAACTGGGGTCCTAAACCGTTTCGCTTTAATAATTGTTGGCTTTCACATAGTGGTATTGAGGGTGTGGTGAGGTCTGCATGGGAGAAACAGGTCCAAGGTACATGGGCCGCCCAGAGATTAAGAGGAAAGCTCTTGAATGTTAAAAATGCTCTAAAGAAGTGGAACATCGACGTGTTTGGTAATGTGGATACCAAGATAAAAAGTCTGACCAAGGAATTAAAAGAGCTGGATGCGAAGAATGAGGATTACTTTCTTGCAGAATCAGAAAGGAGTAGGCAAAAGGAGCTAGTGGATGGTATTTGGTGTGCTCGGAGAAACAAACTAAGCTTGTTAGCTCTAAAGGCGCGAGTTCATTGGGTAAATATGGTGATTTAAATTTTAAATACTTTCATGCTTATATCAGGGGAAGGCAGCGACTTAACCAGATTATTGCTTTAAAGATAGGTGAGCGAATGGTAGAGAAGGTTTATGAGATCAAAAAGGTTGTGAGGTCATATTTTGAGGAGCATTTCAAAGCTAGAAGTTGGCTTAGACCACGATTATCACTTGTTGGCTTTCTTGTGTTGTCTAATGCGCAAAAAGCAAGGTTGGTTGGTGACTTTACTGAGGAGGAGGTGTGTTGTTTGATTAGGGAGAGTGATGGCGACAAAAGCCCAGGACCTGATGGGTTTAATTTTGCTTTCTTGAAGAGATTTTGGCCTCTTATAAAGGTGGATGTGATGGATTTGCTTGCTGAATTTCATACTAACTTGAAGGTTCTAAAGGCTCTTTTGTCTTATTTTGTGGCTTTGGTCCCCAAGGTTCCCTACCCTCAAGGTATGACTGATTTTCTTCCTATTTCGTTGCTTGAGTGCTTGTATAAAATTATTTCTAAGGTATTGGAGAATAGATTACGTGGTATTCTTCCATCAATTATCTTAGAGAACCAGTCTGCTTTTATTCCTGGTAGACATATGTTGGATAGTGTTATAGTTGCGGCTGAGGCAATTGATTATGCTCAGAAATATAAGAAGCCGATTTTTGTTATGAAGATTGATTATGAGAAGGTATATGACTCTATGGAATGGGATTACTTGTTGTTCATGCTCCGAGGGTGTGGTTTTGATGAGAGATGGGTCTGGTGGATGGAAGGTTGTGTATGTGGGGGTAGTCTATCAGCCCTTGTGAATGGGAGTCCCACAGCGGAAGTAGCTATTGGTAGGGCATTAAAGTAGGGAGATCCACTAGCACCATCTTTGTTCCTAATTGCTGCAGAAGGTCTCAAATTGTTGAGGACTAGGGCTTTAGATATGAATCTATTTACGGGATTACACATGGGTGGTGAAAGTTTGCCAATTTCTCTTTTGCAGTTCGCTGATGATACTTTGATAATTGGATAAGCTACTATGCAGAATTTGTGGTGCTTAAAGTCCATATTGCGTTGTTTTAAGTTAATTTCAGGTATGAAAATTAATTTTCACAAGAGTTGCGTGGTTGACATTCACTCAGGGGTAAATTTTATTGATTTGGTGGCTTCTTTTTTACATTGAAAGGTGGGTCAACTACCGTTTAAGCATTTGGGCTACCTCTTGGTGCAAATCCTAGGAAGTTGTCTACTTGGAGACCAATGCTTGATGGCTTACGTAAGTGTCTATCATCTTGGAAACATAGGCATTTGTCCATTGGGAGGAGGGTGACCTTAATTAATTCGATTTTGAATGCAATGCCCATCCATTTTCTGTCATTTTTTAAAGCACCAAACTCGGTGATTAAGGAAATTGTGGCCATCCAATGTGATTTCTTGTGAGGATGCCTCAAAGATTCCTTGGGTAAAATGGAAAACGGTGTGTAAGTCAAAGGATGAGGGTGGACTAGGAATCAAGGATGTCAGATTGTTCAATTGGGCACTACTAGGGAAATGGGTGTGGAGGTGTATGCTCTTTCCAGGTATAATGTGGGCTAAAGTTTTTCATGGTAGGTATGGCTGCATTGAGTCCTTTTCTAAGTGCTCAAATGTGGATAGGAGGGATTCTTGGTGGTGGAAGGATATAATGTGGGTGCTACAACAAGGAAATTTTTGGTTGGATGAAAAGATTGAACGTTGTATTGGCGATGACACTATGACCCAATTTTGGGAGGATAAGTGGATAGGTGGTTTGCGCTTGTTGGATGTCTTTCCTCATTTGTACTCCTTTGCCTTTGATTCGTTGTCAATGGTGGGGCATAATGGAACTTGGGAGGGATCTAGGTGGGTGTGGCAGGTTAATTGGAGAATAGAACCTTTTGTCCATGAAATAAGGAGTGTGAATACCTTGTCGAAAATGCTTCAGGGTCTGCAAATTTTCTCTTCTAAGCAAGATCATTGGAGATGAATTTGTGATAAGGATGGTGTATTCTCAGTGAAAAGTGTGTACCTTTGGCTGCAGCGCTCGATGGGTGGAGAACTTGGATATTCCTCAGATTTTCATCTAGTCATAAAAAGTCTTTGGAAATGTAAGGCTCCGATCAAGTGCTTGGTGTTTTGTTGGCAGATGTTCATGAATGCATTCCCGTGCAAATCATTGTTACAAGTACGTGGTGTGGAGTTGGATAACAATTTATGTTCTCTTTGCTCTCTGTTTGTTGAAGACTCTCTTCATCTATTTCTAATGTGCCCAATAGCTTTTAATACTTGGTTAGCTGTTACTAATTGGTTGGAGGTTGCGGTGGTCCTTCCAAATTCTTTAATTTCTCTCTATCTATATTGGACAAATCTTGGTATATATAAAAAAACGCTCTCAATTTTTCAGGTGGTTTGGGTTTCTGTAAACTGGTCACTATGGCTTCATCAGAATGTTATTATCTTTCAGCAAGGTGTTACGGATTGCAAGGAAGTGTTGGACAACATTAAACTGCGTTCATGGAAGTGGATTACTAGTTCTGTCCCCGGTTGTTCTTTTAGTTACATTAGTTAGTATTATAACCCGAGTTTGTGTATCTCATAATTTTTGCTTTAGTTTTGAATTCTATTGTAATGGATTGGAGTACCCCTTGTACTCCTAATAATTTAAATCTTTTTTGTTTATCAAAAAAAAAATTTATTATTCCATTAATATAAAAAAAATCATTGCATGAGTTAAAGTAAATACTCAATTTAAGACTTCAAATTTAAAGAGATCAAAATTAAAGTTTTATTTCTCATCAAAAAAACTCAACAAATAATATGAAACCATCTAATTTGACACATTCTGTGACCTACATCCACATCAATTTTAAAATATTTATTTTGTCCCTTAAAAAAATATAAGTTACATGTCACACGATCAAAATTCACAAGTATGCATCTTCATTTTTTCTTATTATATTGTAAGTATTTCTAATTATTAAACTTGTCAATATTATATATATAAAAAATAAAAATAAAAAAGTTAAACATTGATACTCACATACTCAGTTCACTTCACTGTAAAATAAACCATACCTTGCTAAAATTGTATGCCTCATTTTATAGTGGAATTGATTCGTAACTAACTATTTATTAACTTTTTTTTTAAGAACTATTTACTATCTAATCACTTTTCCTCTTTTTAAATAACAACCATTATATCATAACCTTCTTTTTATAGTTGCTATGCTCCATCCTTTGAAGACCAAGTCTTTGCAATTTCTCCTATTTATCATCTTTTATTTTATTTATTTATTTTATTATTCTTTATGTGTAACGACTCGCTGTGGCCGTCACACTACGAAACAACACTCACACTACTGGGATATATATATATATATATATATATATATATATATACTAAAATAGTATTATAAAATATTTACAACACAAGTTGCTAATCAAGCAACCAACAACAATCAATTATATACAACAAAGTATGCTACTATAAGGTAGCTACAAAAAAATCAATCTATCTCCAGGCACCTCCTGTGGCCTCTAGTAGCTATCTCTCAGTCTATCTCTGCCCTGCTCTCATACCAACGTATGATCATCGCAGTCCAAACCACATGGAAACACGCAAGGGTAAGCTAGAGACAATAAACAACTCATAATATCAAATATGAAACACAACTCTATAATCATCTTCACATCTGACACAAAAGATAAACAACACATATATATACATCTTAACATCATTTCAACTTAATTCCACATATCAACGCTGTATCAACACCTCTCAACAAATACATGTTTAAAATAACTTACAACATAACAACATTATCATCATCCTCAACAGGATCAACATACAACACAATCACAACATACATCACAATCACAGATTAACAACATAACAACATAGATACAACTTTTATCAACAACAAATCAACTCATCAACAACTTATGCGTCGTCACACATTTCAACTCGAAGATCTCCAACAACTGAGGTTGAGCAGTCTAGGTGGTATAAACCCTACCAAATCCAACGTTTGACCTATCTCAACCAGGTCAGGTATAGAACAACGTTAAGAACTCCGAAGAGAACCAGGTATAGACAACAATAAGCAATTTCTCAGGTGTGCCACTTAGACTCGGAGGTCCAGTATTACTGTCAGGACAGAAGGGTTTGGGTATGAGCCTACCACGGCCTTGGCTAGCATCACCAATCCACATATGGAGTTAGCCCACCCACTGTCCTCCAAGTACCACACACCCTACAGTACATAGTCAAAGACTACATCTCTAACTAGATACCTTACTCAAATTGGTCATTCAACCATGACATGGATCAACTATTTCCATGTCGCCCACACAGTACTAAGGGATTCAACTTTAAAACAACTTTCAACTTATCACCTTAGTACTATGTATCTCAACATAGGACATATATCTTCACCATATGTCCCCAACTTTTCAACTTTACAACAATAGACACCATAACAACTTTACAATAATAAACATCTGGCCGCTTGTAATCAGTATAGCTCGGCCTGGCCCCTATACCGTGGTCGCTTTATACACATGTGCCTCGACCTTGCCCACACACGGGATCAACTAAGTCATAGAGGAGAACAACACAACATCCACTCCAAGGGACAAATTCCCAAGGAGAATTTTCAACAAATTGGGCTCTCAAAGCACCACAACTATCTCAATCCGCATAATGGTATGAACAACTTTGAAAGCATCTCCTCTAGTCCTAGTGATCAACAACTTATCATCATAGTTTTACAACAATAAGCATCTTAACGACTTTAGACAACTTACAACAATACAACAATAGACATTATATACCAGATTGACAACTTCTTATTCAATTATACAACCATGCAACTTTAATAATTTTAAAAACATGGTACATCAGCACAACAAATCATCAACGTTATTTAACAACACATTTTAACAACACAACATCTCATTTCAACACATGGCACAACATACAACTCTTCTCTAACAACTTAACAATATTACCATCATGCACTTCACAACATATACATGTCCACACATAACATATAGCAACTTTATCAACTTAATTTCAACTAGCTTCAACAATATCATAGATCAACACAACTTATAAACAACTTCACAACTTAACTACCACATGCATCTCCAACAACATCATTAATAAATATTTAATCATATATTATCAACCCACAATATTTTCATCACATAACATAACTCATACTAATCAACCTAAGTACCCAAAGAAGTTCCCAACTCACATACAACCAACAACTTTACAATCTAGCTTCCCTTACCTGAAGATTGGCTCAGAATAGCCAAGAAGCGGAATTCCCTTTCCGAAGCTCAACCCAAAACTCCAATCCACCCAAAGCAAGTTTCCTAGTCCAGAGTCCTTCTCTCTAAAAACCTTCATTTCTCTTAAACCACCCAACTCTATTTATAGACATTCAGGAGTGGCCAGAACGGCCTGTTCCGAATTCGGAACGGCCCGTTCTGTACCCCTTCATCATGTGTAAAAATTACATGCAGAACGGCCCGTTCTGAAATTAGAACGGCCTGTTTTGGGACTCATCCATAACGACCCATTCTCCATCCAGAACGGCCCATACTCCCTCCAGAACGGCCCGTTTTGGGGTTTGGAACGGCCCGTTCTCCCTCTAGAACGGCCCGTTCTCAACTACGTTTTATAGGTCAATTCAATAGTTTGGAACAACCCGTTCCAGTTTGGGAACGGCCCGTTCTAAGCTACTGAATCACCCATACTAGACTTTTGGGCTTTCTAAAACAACTTGCTACGTTACATTATGACTTTGTCATTTTTTTAAAATAGCAACCAAAAAAATTGATTATTCACAATAATAAGATGAGATTGTATGAATAGTAAGAAATTTTAATTTAGTTACATAAGTCAAGAGTAGTTGTTACATTCATATATTTTTACCCATCTATGACTTATGAGTGGATATCATTTGTTAGCAACACAAAAAATTAAAGAACTTTAAATGAATTTACCTACATGTTAGTACTTTAAATTTGATATTTAAATTATATCATAATTATTAATATTTAAATTTGCTATTCAATAGTGTAGTATCGTTAACGAACTAAATATTACGAGTGTGGTTATTGTGTTACAAAACACATGTTTACTGTTGTTTAAAAAAAATAGTTGATTCATGATATAAGATAATGTATTTAATTTTGAACATCAACATTAACTATAGTCTTTATAAATTGTTTGGTTAATTTATAATGTATGTGATTTATAAATAATAAAATATATATATAATCTAGATTATATGTAGTTTATGATATTTTACTGTAAATCATATGGTCATTATCGTATAATTGATAATGAAGCATTTGTCCATTGTATTTGTTATTTACAAGTTTGAGATAGTAGTAAAGCAAACCTATTAATAAAAAATGTTATTTTTATCTATCAAAATTATTAATAAAAAATATATTTATTATTAATTGTACCATAATCAATATAAAAAGTGGTCACATTTTACATTATATATGTCACATGTCCAATGTAAAAAATATAACTTTTTACATCAATTACTATCATAACTAATGTATAAAACTATGTTTTACATTGATTCCATTACCATGTCAAAATGCTTCACTTTTAACATTGACAAGAACAACATCGATCCACAATTGTTGTACAAAAAATCATTTTAATTGATGTAAAGTAGTCTCCTTGCATTAGTGTTAGTACAACATGTACAATATTTATTCAAAGCAAATATTAGAACTAAAAATAAATAAAGTATCTAACCTCTCATGTTTTTATGATATCAAAGGCAATTAAAATTTATTAAAAATTTATACATATATCTCATATTTGTAAAACAATAAAAAAATAAATCGACATATGTCCTAGAAGAAGAAAAAAAATATTTTTTCATGAAAGTAATGTGTTCAAAAAGTATTTTACATAAACATCAACTATTCATCTTTATAAGTAACGTCTAATATATTTAAATAAAAACTTCCATGTGTTTACTCTCACAAGTACCTAAAAACTTTTTACAAATAAAGATTCTCATACAATAACAAAAGGAACAAGACAAAAAATTGTATGTTGCTGCACATTCATATTACAAAATATATTTTATGATTTGTTACATGGTATTTTTTAGAGTTAAAATAAGTCAATTTGTAAAAAATTAAGAACATGTAATTAAAACAATAAATTGAGAGAGAAGTGAAAAACATTTTGAATATGTTACTTAAAAGCACAAACTTGTTTAAGTAATAATTATCACATACCCTTTCACCAACTTTTTTGTCGCCACAAAAGAGACGAATTTTGTCTCTTAAAATATGAAGACTACATTCATACATTTAACGCATCTTTAAAACAAGAAGAATATTTCCTTCGATGATTTTTTTTTTAATTTATAAAATGTAAACTTCACTAAATCAAAAGCTAAAGTGAATCACACACAAGTCATTAGGCAATCAAGTTATAAAAGTTTTGATAATTTTGTTGGATGATACATGTGTCAATTGAAGTAAGCTTTAGAAAATTTGCAACTGATAACATCTGTTTAGAGATGAACTTGTTAGTTTTTCACAATTATATGATGTGACCATGCAATTTATGCTCTCAAAAAGTTAATATGGTTGTTGTACCTAAGGAAGAAAATTGTTCTCATCTAACTCGATCGAAACAAGGTTGGAGAAGCTTTGCAACAGGCTTGTTGAACATGAAATATGAATTGAACAAAGAATAAAGAGAAAGATAGAAAGTCTTGGCTATTTAGTATTTTGTATTCACAATCTACGAGTTAATATACAAATATTAAGTTTGTTACAAAAAGATTTAGAATTACTAGCTAGTTGGTTAATTGTCATGTACTCTAATTGTCAAGTGTTTTTCATCCTTTATAAAAATAAAAGGCATTGATAATTTCAAAATAAAACCTTTAAATATGAAACGGGGAATAACTCATTTTTGCAAATAACTTATTGCGCAGTCTCTCACTCTTTACAATAATATATGCAAGGGAATCATGAAAGAAGATAACAAGAAACAAAACTTTATAGAAAAAAAATACCACTAATATATTATTATATTTTAATTTCTATTTTTTAATAATATTTTATTGTGTTGACATTTAATTGAATGTATTTATCATGTTAGTTTGAACTAGTGTATGATCAAATATTTCTCATGAAAGATGAGTATTGAGGGGTCCTCGATTATAGAAGAAAAATATACTCAAGTTTAAGCCCATGTCATTAATTGGAAGGAACTTGTGATATTCTCTATAAAACATCAATGTTGTGTAACACTAGGACATGTACACAAATAAATGAATTTTTGTTTGAAATTTTTAAAATAAATATTTTAAAAATATTTCTTATGGAAATTACTGAACAAATATCTCATTTGTTAGAGTGTATTTGTAAAAAGTAGAGAAAGATAGAAAAAAAATTAAAGAAAAAAATAATGCGATATGTGTGGCAAATGATAAGATAGAAAATGAAGAGAAACATAACATAAAAAATTAAGTTCCTATCGATGAGATTGATGAATCTCTCATGTTCTGCAAGTTGGGTGTTCCAAGATGCAGGTGGTATATGCAAAAAAAGCTTTAATGCTTAAGTTAATTTTTGTAGATGTGAGTGTTTCATATATATAGTGCACATATCTTGATGTTGATTAGGATTTTTTTCTCCTTATATGAATATCTCATTGGTTAAGATAAGATTGCATACTTATTTTTTTTTATCTTGTCAGTTAGGGAATAATTTAATCTTTTAACTGATGTGATTAGATGATTTGAGGTTGAGATAATTTCTACATCAAGAATGATACGATGTCATGCATTTGACATTACAGACTTGGTGTGGAGAGTACAAAACCAATAAAAAAATTAATCTTTCTTCAATTTTTCTCTTATTAAATAACCTAAATTTTTATTTTATTTCTTATTGAATTCACTTCTCACATTTTTCCCTCTACTTCTTTTCACTTCCATCTCACTACTTAAAACATTATTAAACCATCGCAAACTTTAGCCACCATGTGGATAATAATAATACAATAACAATCTCTTGTGTGTGTGGCTATTATACGGTAACGTTTTCAATGCTATAAATGTTTCATGTATGTGATAAAAATCCGGATAGTTTTCGAAGGTAACCAAATTCGTCAACCAAAAGACGATTCCGTATCCACGTTATCGACACACTTACAATCATGAAATTGAAATGGACTAGATAACATGGATAGACATTAAAGTATTTTGATTTTATTAATTATTTAAAAAAGTCAACAAATGCAGTCAACATTTTAATTATTTTCAAATATAAATTAAGTTAAGACTTTAAATTTACTCAATAATTAGCACAAAGTATCTTATATAAACATTTAACAGAATATTCAATTACTTAAATTAAATCATAGTTAATTTTTTTAATGATTTGTTAGTATATTATTAAAATTAAAATAACAATATAATATAAAAGATGGTACCCTTGTTTTTTTTTTGGGTAAGGAAATTACGACTGTGATAATAAAAATCAAACCCTATGTATCTACTCAACTCCCTACCACTATATTTATATTTATTTATCTATTTACATATATCAATAAAACTGACTTGAGAGTAATTATAGATATTGATTACTCATATTGATATTTATTATTATTTTTATATAAATAAGAAAGGAGGAAATAAGAACACTTTTATTATCAAATGTCAACATTAATTGTGTAACAAATTTTAACTAAATAAATAACGAAAAAATCCAAAATAAAACATATGATGAGTCAAATTAATATTCAAAAATTAATTAATATGTAAATTAATTATAGATATAATTTTATATTAAAATACACCAAATTGAATTATATGATTATTAAATTGGAAATAAATATTTTTTTGGGTGTACAATCAATTTTTTTATAATAATATTTTCCAATAAATTATTTGATAATTAATATTTTCCTATAAATTGTTTGATAATTAATATTTTGTAATACGCATTTTTAACATTAATTCAAAACACATTAAATATTTTTTTTTACACCACATTAAATATATATTTATCACCTTGTTTCTAGAGAAATATATTTATATTCACCTTATTAATACAAAATTTGAATCTATACATGAAATGTATTATATCCATTTGTTTACGGTGGAATTAGTTTGTGGACTCTTTATATTCGAACTAGCACACAAAGTATTTCAATTTAGGTATTTTAATGCGTTTATGACCTTAAGGAGAATTAAAGATAGAGTAGAAGATTTTAACAGTTATTGGTTTCCAGATATTCATCAATGATTACCAATAAGCAACGTTCATGCACATAAATAATAAAACGAATAGAATGAACAATATATATATTTGCAATATAGATTATGGTTCACTTTGTTTAACGATCAAACTACAATCAAATGTTGAAACATATTGATTAAAGTACACAATTACACTACGTGATTAACAGAAAAACACGAAAACTACATTAAGACTACTCCTAAAAAGAGAAAAGAAAAGTGGCCGAGAAGTAGTCATACCCAAAAATAATTCCTTGCACGAAAGCCATATGCGCAGGCGGAGAGTGCTTGAGAGTTTAGTTCAAGTATGAGTTTTTCCGACCTCTGTGAAGGTACGAAGCTCTTGTATTTATAGAGCCAATCAAGAACGGTTAATTTCATGCATGTACGCCACTAGGGGATAACCGCTATCCACTATGCTTGTTACGTGGCTCTAAATTGTAACTTCCCATAACCGTTCACCTCGCGCTTCAACTTTACTCGATTCGACCCTTAATAACTACCTTAGTGCGTCTTAACTGTTAAGATCCCTTCAATAACAACTCTTTATAATTTCGCGTTACTATTACATTTTCGAGTTACTATCGAGACCGCGTTCTAGCTTAACCTTCAATGAACAACAGATAAATTTTCGAGCACTCCTTTGTTCAATTTTAATTAATTCTATTCGAACACATTCACGTGTGAACAAATAAGACTCTCAATTTAATCTTAGTAGGTGTTGACCTTTATCTTTTGTTTCGAGTAATTTTCTCACCCTTTTTGAGTCACATGGTTTCGAGTGACCTTAACACCATTGTATGTTTATAAATATAATTATAAAGTACATCAAATTAACATTAACTTTATATTTATTTATAATTATATTTAATACAAACCACATTTTAATAATATGACGCATGGGAAAACTATTAATTTAAATAATTTTGAATTTTCGACTAAGTCAATAATATGTCTGGAAAAAAAGAAAGAAAGAAACAAGTTGGAGCACAAATTGTGATTCAAGATTCTCTACTCCTAATATGCTCGAACGCGAATATTTTAAGTTATAAAATTCTAAATTAAACTGTACCAGCAATTTGTTTTTTTGGAGTTTTGACTTTTCTGTTGGTGTGATTTTTATCTTTTCGAGACTTCAGTCAGATTATGTTTTGATTTTTTTGTTGGTGTGATTTTTTTTACAAGATCACTGGTATTTTATATTTAACATAATCTTGCTCGAAGAGATAAAACTATAATAAGTGAAAAAACTCTTCGGAATATTTATAATAATTGCATAGTCAAAGCTTAAATTTAAAATTAATATCAATTGATTGACACGTTTTGTGATTATTGGTGTGAATTCTTTTATATGCACATATCCATACATAAATACGAGAATAATAATTAATTATTTGTTGACAAACATGATTAGGCATTTGGGCTCCTTCTTTAAAAATTAAAAATAAAAAGTAAACATGAGGGAGCATTGATTTGCTTCACCGGTGAGACCATCAGATTAGTGTCCCCAAAAATTCGACGCAATGAATACGTGACAGAGTCAGAAGACTCAGAATTCACTTCAGAAAAGAAAACTCAGCTACCAAACAAATGGTATGAAAAATTACAGCACTGATTGATCAGAAAATGTGGTTGCACGTAATTAGTTACTAAATAATAATAAAATAAATAAAAGTTTGATGCAAATCACTCAAATAATGTGTTTGGTGAGCATGAAAAAGGCGAGAAGAGGAAATAATTCATGAAAGTTATTCTGCATCATGATTTCATAATGCATGGAAAATTACATGGAACCTCATGAATTTTTTTTTTCACAAAACAATGCAAATTTGTAGACAAACAGTGCTATAGATATAATATAATGAATTATTACTATGTTGTTAGTATATATATTTTTTTAATAAAAAGCTTATTATAATTGAGATACCTATACGCTATACCCATATGGCTATATGTACCTGGCTAAACTGCGCAAGCTTGAAAGGCCAAGGTACTAACTTACGCACATGGTATCGCGTGGTAGGAACAATTAAAAAAAGCGAATAATAAAAAATAAAAAAATAAAAAAATAAATAAAGTTATTATTTAAGTTCCATGAAAAAGAAGAAAACGTAAAATCATTGATATCCCCTCTCCTTGAAAACAGAGGAGAAAGAAGGGAGAAGCAGAAGAGAGAAGAAAGAAGCATGGTTTCGACGAGGCGCAGTGGATCTCTCTCTGCCAACAATAGCAAAAGATCTTCATCTTCCGAAGATAAACCTCCTTCGCCCAAGCGTCAAAAGGTTCCTCTTCCCTTTTTCCCTTCTTATTTCGATTCACTTTAATCCCAACGCTTCGCTTTCGGAGATTTCCTGCCTCCGAGCCCTTACTTAGCGTCGCTTTCTGCGATTCAGGCGTTGAGACTTGTTCCGATTTTTTCAGGTCGACAATGGCGCTTCGTCGGAGAAACCGCTGCCGCCGCCGGAGAATTCCAAGGATTTATTTACTCCGGAGCCTGTGCCTGATCCCGGAGAATGTGGCTCCGGCGATGCTCAGATCGCCGGAGCGCCTGCCGCCGATGGAGTGAACTCCGCCGAGGGTGACGCTACGCCGGCCGTGCCTGTGACGGCACCGATTGCTGATGCCGCATGTCAGCACTCTGTTTTTTATTTTATTTTTTCGAATTTGTTCGGTTTTTGTTATTCTTTTTTTCTAGTTTCAGAATCACTAATAACAGAAGGTCCGTCGTTTTTGTTATTTATTTATTTTATTTTATATAATTTTCCTGTCGTTTTACTCTGAAGGTCTGTCGTTCTCTTCGCGGAGTATTTATCAGAAACAGAATCCGACTATCGAAGGAGGACCGTGGTGCAGGTTCTTGTCGCAGTCTGCTCAGGTAAATTCGTGTCGTTAGAGTGAAGTGACTCAGAAAAGTGGCGATTGTAGTAGTAGACACTGTTCACACTTTTGAGTGTTGACTCCACGTGAAGCACGTGGTGTTTTTTGTTGAGTTCACACCTTTTTTAACTTGGAATTTGTGTTACTGCTGCAGAATCCTAATGTTGCTGTATGCACACCCAATTTCACGATTGGTTCTAATAAAAATTGCAGCTTTCAACTGAAGGATCAAACTCATCAAACAATAAGTGGAAATTTATGCAAGATCAAACATACGCAGGTACATTTGAAGGATATACAAGCTTACTCCATGGAGCTTTGGATTTTTCATTAGACTGTGTGGTTAGGTCTTTTTTATGCTCAAATGAAGGCCTGTGTTAAGGGTTAACTGAACATTTTACCCTGTTTCAATGACGCAAAGTTTGGTATACTAAATCCCTATAAGTATAAATATTTTCTGGAATTATATGCTTGGATGGTTTTTTCCAGTCTTTCGTTTTTTCAGTTATTTGAGGTGAATACGGTAGGATATGCATGTGCAGTTTGATTACTGTTGTTTCTGGAAATGATCAGCGCGAAGGAAGTGCTGTAGCTGTGCTAGAAAGTACGGGTAGCAAAGGGACTGTGCTAGTAAATGGGACCCACGTCAAGAAGAGTACCAGCTGTGTGCTTAACTCGGGTGATGAAGTGGTTTTTGGTGTTCTTGGAAATCATTCTTATGTATCCTTTTCATTTTCTCAGTTGGATGTGATTTTTTATTTTGAAATGACAATATTGGTTATAGAATTTCTCAATTATCAATTGTTTCATTTTTCTCGAGGTGTTTTATTTTTAAACTTATATTTACGTTGGTGATTTTTTCTTAATTAACCTTCAACTTAGATTTTCCAGCAACTAAATATTGAGGCTGCTGTTAGGGGTGCAGAAGTTCAAAGTGGTGTTGGGAAATTTCTGCAGCTTGAAAGGAGAAGTGGAGACCCTTCAGCTGTAGCTGGGGCCTCTATTTTGGCTTCCCTTTCTAACATCAGACAGGATCTTACCAGATGGAAATCTCCATCTCAGACCTCCAGTAAGCCTACCCAGGGTACCAATGTCTCTAGTCATTCTGTTGTTAATGATTGCACAGAAATTGAGCTTGATGGCTCAGAATCAGCTCCAAATGTGCGGAGTGATAAAGCAGCTGATGTTCAAACAAGTGACAAGAATTCAACAATAGATTGCGATCCAGAGGCTGGTGCAGAGGCAGGCAATGTAAAACTCTCTGGGGTGAATGATTTCCTAAGGCCTTTCTTCAGGATCTTAGCTCAACCTAGTTGTAAACTGAAATTGAGCAAAAGTATCTGTAAACAGGTGTTGGAAGAAAGAAATGGGACGCTGGATATGCAGGCTGCATCGACTTTGGGTACATCTGTGCGCTGTGCAGTTTTTAAAGAAGATGTTCATGCTGCAATACTGGATGGAAAAGAGATAGATGTTTCTTTTGACACCTTCCCCTACTATTTAAGGTATACTTTTCTTACACTATCTATTGCAATGTGCGTTAAAGTTCCTATAAATTCATTTCTTGTGTCAACCGTTGTTTTTATTTTTAGTATTTGAATTTATAAATGATGGTGGGACATTTATTATTAGCTTTCACTTTCCATGTTGTTTCTTTCTTGAAATATCCATATATTTATTATGTTAGGAGCCTAGGATGTAACAATTGACATTTAGTTTAAATTATTTGCTGAGGTTCCTCTCTCTCTCTCTATATATATAGATATATATATATTTTTTTCTTTTAGAATTTTAAATGATTATGACTATTCTTTATTTGTGTAACTTGATTGAGTCTTTCAAATGTCATGCTTGAAGTTATTCTTGTTACTCTTTTATTTGATGGATTATTTAATTGTATGGATGTCTTTTTGTAGTGAGAATACAAAAAATGTTCTGGTGGCTGCTTGCTTTATGCACCTCAGGCATAAAGAACATGAAAAGTTTACTGCAGATCTTACAACCATAAACCCTCGTATTCTTCTCTCAGGACCTGCAGGTGTGTGAGTATTATATTACTGCTCTGTCTTTTTCTTGTAGTACTTGTTCCCTTAATTGCAAAAAATTTGCTGGTTGCAGGGTCTGAAATATATCAGGAGATGTTGGCAAAAGCACTTGCGAAATACTTTGGAGCTAAGTTGCTCATATTTGATAGTCATTTGCTTTTGGGTGTAAGATAAGGCTTCCTTTATTGACTGAGTTCTTGAAGTATTTTTAGCTTAAAACTGACAGGAATCTTTATTTGCTGTGTTACAATAGGGTTTATCTTCCAAGGAAGCTGAGCTACTCAAAGATGGATTTAATGTTGAAAAATCCTTCAGTTGCACTAAACAAAGTCCTACAGCCACAGATGTGGCTAGGATCATGGACCCAATAGCTAGTGAAACAGAGATACCTAGCTCTTCAAATGCACCTACATCAGGTGGTCTTGAGTCTCAACCTAAGTTGGAAACTGATAACATGCCTTCCACCTCTGGGACAACTAAAAGTTGCTTGTTCAAATTAGGTGTGTGCTCTTCTACAGTTCCTCCTCTTTGATTTGGCTTTTACATAAAGCACGGTTTTTGGTGCAGTGTTCATGTGTTGAACATGTATATAACATGTGTGGTCAATCTAGAAGTTAATTTTTTCAGCCACAACATTGGCAGAACACCATTTAAAATTTGTGAAACAAATAAATATCATGCAAGGGTTGAGTCAGTTTTTAAGTTTTAAGCAAATTTTAATTAGGCTTAAATATGTTTCAGTCCCTATAAAATGAAGTATTGATTTTGGTCCCTATAAATGTTTTTCCTTAATTTTCATTCTTCTAAAATAGTAAAATTTGAAATCATTACTTTAAGTCCTTGAAAAAAGAGTGAATTTTTGTTTCAGTCCAGTAAAACATTTTTCTTTCATGTTCATACCATAAAAATTTGAAATTATTATTTTAGTCTCTAATGTTTATTTTAAGGTACATAAATAACATTCATTTTAGGAATTCATGATTTTTTTAGAGATGCCATATGCTGATATGGTGCTAGTGGGTGTCACCTAGGATGGTCACTGAACCTTAATTGAACAAATAAGTAGTTAATGAGTGTTGCAAGACAGTAAGAAGTCTAGGGACCAAAAACAATATCATAGTTTTGAGGGATGAAAACCAAAGAATGTTTTTTACAAGGACTAAAATTGAACAACACTAATTTTATAGAACTAAAAACACATTTGAGCCATTTTAGTAATATAAAAGGAGATGAGATGGGTGCTTTTGCCATTTATCAATTTTAATTTGCTCCAACCTTTTCATTTCATTTTGGTACATATGACAAATATTAAGATGTGTAAATCTTGAGACTTATATCCATTTATGATATCATGAATATTAAATTTTAAATTATAAATATATGCACTGCCATTTTATGTCAGTGTATGTGCTTTGTACTTTCATCTTAAGCTGTTTGTATTTTCTATATATAATCATGCAGGTGATAGGGTGAAATTTAGCTGTTCATCTTCTTGTGGTGTATATCAGACATCTTCAAGGTATGGATTTGTGAAAACTTTTCTGCATTGATTTGTTTTTCTCATTCATACACTTTGTTTTGTGCTTTATTTTGCATGTCGGATGAACTATAGAGCCCCACTTAGCATGACTACCTATGCAGGTCCAACTTTTTATGCATGACAAAGTAGTGTAATGAATTGGCCTTTATAGGCCAAAATCAAAGCATAACCGCACATTACCCTGATCACTCATGATTATGACGAAAATTTCTATTTAATTGAAAAATGAAATGATTATACCACTGTTGGGAGATTTGGATACCAATGGGGAGAGGAGAAAAAACTTTATGGTGATTGTACTTTGGTAAAACGTTGGAACTACTATGCTTTAAGTTGATAACTACCTAGCTCACATTTGTATTCTTTCTATGTATTCTCTCTCTCTCATTCACTCCTGTTATTCACATTCTAGGTTGCAACTTCAACCTGTGTTTGGGTGGAAATGTAGTGGGAAAGAAGTATAATGGGCAATTTAGTGCACAGGGCCCCACTTAATGGGATTTGGGGAGGGTCGATGTATGTAGCTGCATTACTCCTGTAAGGGGAAATACTGCTTTCACAGGACATGAACCTGGGACTTCTGGTAGGAAAGAAATGAGGGAAAATAAAATTGGTGTTGGAAATGAGGTGTTAGAAATTAACTTTATCTTATCCTGTTTGGATTTTGTTCAAATGAAATGAGAAACAAGAAAGTGGAGTAAAGCAGTATTATATATTCATGATTTGCTAATTTTGTTTAAGATGATCAATAAGATTGTGTGCTTTGAATTTCATTAGCAATTTCATTTATTTTAGTTCACTTTAGTTTCTCTCAATATATAGCAATATGTAAGTCAATTATTTTTTTCTATTTCACTCCTCCATATCCATATTCTCTGTTGTTTTCTGAACAATTTAATGTAACTTCCACCCTAATTTCCATTGCTTTCAACCATTTCTTCACATTCACCAACTCCAAACGATAGTTATCAATAGGCAATTGTTGTAACGGCATAGTAGCTCTGTCTCAGGGCATTGTGGCTAGAGGCTGCTACAGATCTTTGGTTGGTGTTTTTATATTGTGCCTGTTGTTTGTGATTCACAGCCAAAATCGTTTCTATTCAAACCCTTATTACATCATGGAAGGTAATGCCCCATTTTGCCCCCAATTTTTTTCCTCTGATTTTTCCAACCCTAACTAGTATTTTCATCATTTCCGTGACATATTCAGAATCAGAAAATCGAAAGGCCTCCTTTGTTCATTTCCAAACATTATTCAGCTTTGGAGCTTGCCTTTGTTCATCTGGTCCAAGTCCAACATCAGAGCTCCATACCTTTGATTTCCTGTTGTATCTCCAGCCACTCCTTGGTTTCCAGTGTCTCCTGCTATTTGATTTCAACGATACCATTTCTAACCTGTCTTCTGTTCATGCTTTTTTAATTTTTATTCACCCTCTGCTTTGCCGCTCAACCCCTCACTGTTCTGTTTTTTAAGACTAACTTTTTAATCACAAATATGCCTTTATTTTTGGATACTTTCTTTTTTGGCATTTATACATGTATAGTTGATAGGCCAAGTTCTCTTCTTAATCTTAGGCCACTATGTTCTAGTTAATTAGGCAGTCATGTTTGTGTTAATTCTGTATTAAGCACTTGTGTGACAGTTATAGTGTTTTAAATTATGAGTTGTGACGTACCTGAAGGAGGAAGTTAAGGTATCAGATTGTTGCTTGTGTTGTGATGTAGGAAACTCCTTGTTAGGGGGAAACAACGCAGTTATATGTTATTCTTTAATTCTTTTCTATGAACTGGATTATTTAAGTAGAAATACAACTATTTCCTTGGTATAGTGGCCACTGGTCATCCTTCTGTATGTTGGTCTGGGGTTGATAACAATGCTCAAGAGCTAGTGTTTCTATTTTTTCATCATTATTTTGATTAGCAATTTTATATATAGGGGACCATCTAATGGAAGTCGGGGGAAGG
Organism: Cajanus cajan; assembly: GCF_000230855.2. NCBI lineage: Eukaryota > Viridiplantae > Streptophyta > Magnoliopsida > Fabales > Fabaceae > Cajanus > Cajanus cajan. Next base: position 56,542,122 of record NC_138521.1, read on the forward strand.
TTGTCTTACTGTTTGATGATAATCCCTTGTCTAAAATTGGTGTGAGATTTGATAAACCAATACCTGATGGAGTTGATCTTGGTGGCGCTTGTGAGGGAGGTCAAGGATTTTTCTGCAATGGTAATGTGTTGCTTCTGTAATACAACTTTTATATTTCTAGATATAATGTATTGTATTTTGATCTATATTTTATATAGTGTTGATTCTTACTATTTTTCTGTTTCCAGTCACTGATCTTCGTTTGGAAAGCAGTGCTGTAGAAGAACTGGACAAATTACTTATTCATTCATTGTTTGAGGTTGCCATTTACCCTACCCTGTAGTCTAAGAATGTCTTATAATCATTTTTACTTCAACCTTAAAATTAGATTTTATAATTGATTTTCCTTTTCAGGTTGTTTTTAGTGAGAGCAGAAGTGCGCCATTCATTTTGTTCATGAAAGATGCTGAGAAGTCTATTGTAGGAAATGGAGATTCATATTCATTTAAAAGTAAGCTTGAAAATCTTCCAGACAATGTGGTCGTAATAGGTTCACACACTCAAAATGACAGCCGCAAGGAGAAGGTATTTGATTGATTGAATTTCCTTCCTGTCACTCTGGTCTAAATTTCTCTATAAGTGATTGTTTTTGGTAAAAGTTACAAAATAATTTCAGAAAACTTTTCACAAGACCAAAGTTAGGTTATAAATGAACAAGTCAAGTCCAAGGTCAAGCTTTATTTATTATTTTAAAAACAAGCCAAGTTTTAGCATGCAATCAGACTCATTTAAATATATGAACTAAAGCTTGAATAACTCCTATTTTTTCCAAGCGAAGCCTAAACTTCAAGTGCTTAGCCTAACTCAACTTGTTTACACCTGTACCAAAAAATACTAAGAATCTGGAAAAGTTGTTGTATCATAGAAAGATTGGTTTTTATAAGAGGTAATGCTCACATTTTAGGGTGGAAAAAATATGATTTCATTTGAAGCTTCTGATTCAATGAAGGGTTTTTTAGGGGGGGGGGGAGGGAATCATGAGTCTCCAAAGAACTGTTTTAGTAATTGTGGGCTTTCTATATCATATTCCTCTGTATTAATTGTGAGTGACATATGTTGTAGTGAAATAAGATACAATTTAGATTAGGGATGACAAAAAAAACTGTATCTGTGGATAAAACCTGCTATGAATTTTAAATGGATAATTAAATGGCTATCCACTTAACAATGAGACGATGACGGATTATAAGGTACCCATACCTGTGGGTCTTAGCACTTTAAAAATACTTTTAATTATATATAAATTAATTTGGTTTAATTTATTTTTTAATAAATTTGTCATATTTTTTATTTTTAGTAGAAATATATATTATAAATTTATTTTCAATATAAATATATGTTTTAAAATTATTTACTTTTTACTTTTATTTTATTTCTTGCCTTTTTATTTAAAATTTCACATTTTAACAAATATCCATGGGGGCTATTACCTGTGCCCACCCTGCCCCATTGCCATTCTAATTCAGATATTCTATATGTTTGATTGATTGAATTTCTTTCTTGTCACTATTCTAAATTTCTCTGAGTGATTATTTTGTTGATGTATAACTTTTTCCCTGCAGTCACATCCTGGTGGTTTGCTTTTTACAAAATTTGGTAGCAATCAGACTGCCCTTCTTGACTTGGCTTTCCCAGTAATGACTAAATCTCCTTTCCACTTTTATTACTTCTATTTGAAGGAGAGAAACAGGAATGAGTGACATATGTTTGAATTTTGCGTATCCTCTCACATAGGACCTAACAGTGAGATAAATTATATCTCTTCAATCTTTTCAGGATAGTTTTGGACGATTGCATGACAGGGGGAAGGAAGTCCCGAAACCAAATAGAACTTTGACTAAGCTTTTCCCTAATAAAATTACAATTCACATGCCACAGGTATATACAGTGGAATGTTTGTTATGAATTTTGTTCTCCTTAATCGTTATACAGTATTAATAATATATTTCCTGGTATAGGATGAGGCTCTTCTAGCATCTTGGAAGCAGCAACTGGATCGAGATGTTGAGACTCTCAAAATCAAAGGAAATTTACATCAATTGCGCACAGTGAGTGCCTTATGTTTGCTTGGAAATTTAATTCATTCAGCATAATTTAAAGGCATTTTTATTGTGACATCTTCATATTTCGTGTAAAAAATATAGTTGAAGTTTATATAGTACTTTCTTTCAAAGATTTCATTGTGGAACTAAGTAATTCAAAGTATGATTTATATATGAATGGCTGGGATACCAGTTGAACAGTCAATGCATGTTATGCTTGCCCATGGAAGTTTGTTTCCCTTGCATGTATGTCCTTTTAGATCACCACTTTTTAAGGCTTGGAAGGTGGGTATTCTTGTATCAGTTGTGGAAGGATGTTTGGGCGGGTCAGATTTGTTTTCCTAACCTTGTGTCTATCATCTCATCTCTCCATCATGCATGATTTGCCCATGCAAAGTTTTAATTTTACTTTGAACTTTAATTTTTATAAATTTAAGAAACTGAGAAGTGAGTTAGAAATTAGAATCCCTTCTGGCCTTTATTTAGTTGTGTAATTTTTTCTTATCTAGATAGGAGAATTTAGACCCTTGATTTAATTGGTCTGTTTGATGCAAGTCAACCAATAAATTTCTACAAGGAATGCTAGTAACATTCCTAACACATTATTATTGGCTGAAATTGGATGGAAGTTACAATTTTTGGTGGGTCATGCATCTCATTCAATGATTCTCTCTTCTAATTCAATAGTTGGATCCACCAAAATTTGTGAATTCTGATAAATTTTAGCCAATAGTAGGGAAAGTGTTAGAACAAGAGTGTTGCTAAAATTTCTTAATTTCTAACTCTACTACTTTTTTGGAGGTTCATTTTTTAAGAATTCAGATTCAGTTGTAAGTCCAAATCCTTATGTGAATAACTTTTTTGGGCTAATGGTGCATGTTAGGGTTACCTGACACGGATGTTGAACTGTGTAGTGATGTAAATGTTGATTTTTACAGTTGCAGTTGCAGTATTTTAAATTTACTGTAATTACTAATTACAGTCTGGCTAATTTTATTTATAGGTTTTGGGACGTTGCGGAATGGAATGTGAAGGACTTGAGACCTTATGCATTAAGGATCAGACACTTACAAATGAAAGTATGTTCTAGGCTTCTACAATTAAGTGCTTAAGGATTTCTCTAGGATCTCTCTCCTATATCATGTTTGCTACATTGCAGATGCAGAAAAGATAATTGGTTGGGCTCTAAGTCACCACCTCATGCAGAATTCAGAAGCTAAGCCTGATTCAAAGCTTGTATTATCGTGTGACAGGTAATTGCTGGCTTGTGTTGCTTGTTATTTGAAATATTAGATGTACTTAATTATAATTTTACAATGGTGATGTCATATGTTATTCCACCAGCATTCAATATGGAATTGGGATCTTACAGTCAATCCAGAATGAGTCCAAGAGCCTGAAGAAATCTCTTAAGGTAGATTAATTATGCTTTTTGTTACTTAGATTTCATTCCTGCTTTTTGCTCCTTACATTGTATTCTAAACTATGTTGCTTGCTCAGGATGTTGTAACAGAAAATGAATTTGAAAAGAGGCTTTTAGCTGATGTTATTCCTCCTAGTGACATTGATGTAACTTTTGATGATATCGGAGCTCTTGAAAAGGTCAAGGATACATTGAAGGAGTTGGTGATGCTTCCTTTGCAGAGGCCTGAGCTGTTTTGCAAGGGGCAATTAACCAAGGTTTCATTTCCTTTACAGATTAAAATTTGTTTATTGTTTAACAGGATTTTTGCTTCTGCTCTTTAGGTCAGTTGACTATTTGTGAGATAGATCCCTCTAGTATTGCTCTTTTTATTTCATTGCATTTGCATACTTTTATTAGTTAGTTGAGTTGTTGATTTGATCAAGCAATTGATTTTGTGATGCTTTTAATGTGCTTTAAACTCTGTCCCCACTTTAAAAGAAAGGGAAAAGAAGGAAGTGGAATCAGCTGACCATGTTTTAATTGTTTGATTGGTCTACTTTACATGTAGGATTTGTTGCATTTATATATGATATTGGCCTCTGCACTCTGCAGGATATGCAACTCATTTTTTGTTTGAAATTTTCCATAGAACTGTAAAAGCTAAAAACATCTGTGACAGGCAATTGATTTCCAGAAACTGTATTTTGTAAAGAAAAAAATTGGAAATATTTCTGTGGTATATTACAAATACAATTAATAAATTTAATATTGTTATCAAAATATTATCTATGATGTTATCACAACTCTGAATTACCTTTTGTGCAGCCATGCAAAGGTATCCTATTATTTGGTCCCCCTGGAACTGGTAAAACAATGCTCGCAAAGGCAATTGCTACTGAAGCTGGTGCTAACTTCATTAACATTTCTATGTCAAGCATTACATCTAAGGTTAAATTTGTCCCTCTGAGTGAATTTTGATCTCACGTTTATCAGTGTGCATATTAAATTAACTCGTGTTCGTGCTCCTTTTTGCTTCAGTGGTTTGGCGAGGGTGAGAAATATGTGAAAGCTGTTTTCTCTTTGGCGAGTAAAATTTCTCCTAGTGTTATATTTGTTGATGAGGTAAGCCTTTTAACTAAAGGATATTGTTTTGTATTGATTCATTGGATATAAGTTTACTAGCTTTCTTTCACTTTCAGGTTGACAGCATGCTGGGTCGGAGGGAAAACCCAGGGGAGCATGAAGCCATGCGAAAGATGAAAAATGAATTCATGGTGAACTGGGATGGCTTACGTACGAAGGATACTGAGCGAGTTCTTGTGCTGGCTGCCACTAACAGGCCTTTTGACCTAGATGAAGCTGTCATAAGGAGGATGCCTAGAAGGTGAATACCTTATTCTACTGTGTTTCAATTTCCCCTCCCATTCTTTTGCCAACAGGGGCGAAGCCTAGCATGTTAAGTTTTTGTAATTTTTGTTTTCTGCAGATTGATGGTAAATTTGCCAGATGCTCCTAATAGAGCAAAAATATTGAAAGTTATACTGTCAAAAGAAGAATTGTCTCCCGATGTTGATTTGGATGCTGTTGCAAGTATGACTGATGGATATTCTGGAAGTGATCTTAAGGTTGCTGGGGATCCTTTTCCTGTTACCCTATTCTTTTGAAATCAGTGTTACTACTTTTTGTCAATATTTGATGCTTGCTCTTTTACTGCAGAATTTGTGTGTAACTGCTGCACACCGGCCTATTAAAGAGATATTAGAAAAGGAAAAAAAGGTACGACTCTTCTGTATGTTAGTGTTATGCTTGGTATCTCTATGGGTTTGTCAACGCTTTTGATGATAAAAGTCATTGTTGGGTTGAGTCCGTAATGTCTACATGCTATTTGCATGTGGTAAAAAGTATGCTATAAAATTATGACTGGTTGAGACAATAGAATAATAGGCCTGGAGAATTCTCTATTTGTTGATGATCTTAGATTTTGAAGTTATTTTTTATTTTTGATTAAGTTGTTAGTCAGTCAGTACTTTTAATGAAGGGGAATTATAGTATCCTTACAAAATATATGGGTTTATGATTAAAAGGAGCTAATGCCTGCTTAATGTGTTTGATGCATGACAGGAACGTGCTGCTGCTCTAGCAGAAGGTCAACCAGCTCCAGCATTATGCAGCAGTGGGGATGTCAGATCTTTGAACATGGAAGACTTCAAACACGCTCATCAACAGGTATGAAATGAAATTCCATTTATGCAAAGCCCTCTCCCATCCTATGAGCTCTCCCACTTTTCTTTTTTAGTAATATATTAATTTGTACGTTATATGGGAGCAGGTATGTGCAAGTGTTTCTTCCGAATCAGTAAATATGACCGAGCTTTTACAATGGAATGAACAATATGGAGAAGGGGGTTCAAGAGTAAAGAAAGCACTCAGCTATTTCATGTGAGAGTTTTTCATTTGCTTACATGTTTTCTCCCCATTTCCTGCCCCCATCTCCTGAAGCCTGCACATTTAATAGTTTTGCTGATTTTCATGGCTTCCTTGGGTTTGCTGTTGAGCCATTTCGTCTGTAAAATGAAATATAGGTTTTTATTTAAAAAGTTCTTTTTAATACATTTGGGGTGATGGATTTTGAAAGTAGTGGAGCCTTTCCAGAATTTTGGCCTCCTCTGCTACTTTTGTTTTGTTCCTCAGCCCAATAGAGCGAGTTCTTATTTATTTTATTTTTTTGGAGTTATTAAGTCCTAGATGAAAAGATAAAATAGTCAGGTGATCCTGTGCATATATTTGTTGTTTCTTCTCTACCGAAATCTGCTGGAATAATAAGCATTTAGATCCTGTCTTTTATCTGTTTTTTCACGTTTATGTACATCAAACAATTTAACTGTCCTCTTTAATTGATTCCTGCGGAATGATGGCCATGGATGAAGATTCTTCATTTGAATTATCCAATTATGAAATGTTTCAAGTTTTCAGGATGCATCTTTTTATTGAATGATTTTATGTTTTATTAATAAATTATATCTCGCCAAGAATTGTCAATGCCCGTGATGTTGACAGTATGGACTATGGAGATTTGATCGCTAATGTTAATTACACGAGAACCCACATAGATAAAAATTTTAAGACCACACATCTTATCTTCTCCAATATCCACTTGGGGGTTGGATAGTACCACATTTCAGAATTAAGGGCATATTTTAAATTAATATTGTATTTTATATTTTAATAATAATCGATGATAATGCCGAATTACAATCACGTAGAGGAAAAACATTTGTCGATGCTATATACATCAGTTAGCTTTGTGCTCTAACTCGAGGGAGACGGTAGAAAATAATGAAAATAGTGTTATTTTCAAATCAATTAAATAGATTGATTTGTTTCCCATTGTAAGTAACATGTAATTTTTATGTATCATCGTAATTATGTGGCAGACTACTGTGGAATTCCCTGGCTCATTCAACTTACTTTGCGTTTCACCCCTTGAACAGCATTTCTTTCTACGCAGTATGTTGACTCTTTTTGTGTCTTTTGGGTTGAGTTCGAAGGAAGTTTGGGATGGTTTTCTATTAAATTACGGTTAACAACTTTGACTAGTCTTGCGTTATGTTGGCCCAGATTATTTTTTGGGCTTAAAATCAAAATAATATTTAGAAATGAGTTTTAAAATAAAATATTAATTTGGTAAAATTTGTTTTTATATTATATTAAACTTCTTTTTAAGCTAAAATTTGTTCGGTGATTTTTTTAAAATTTAAATTTATTTTAAAAAAATGATGAGTAAAAAACATGTAAAATTAATTTAATCAACATAAGTTTATTTTAATGATAAAAACATACATGAAAGAGTTAAAATTTACATATTTATAATTTTTAAAAATTTTAAAAATTATACTTAAAAATAACTATTTTTAAAGATGATTTACAAATATTTACTATACATAAATTATTATGTATAAAAAATATGTACATTATCAATTGAATAATTTTAAGAAATTATAAAAAATAAAATATTTAAAATTTTCTATATTATTGTCCAATAATATTTTTAGGTTAAAAAAAATTGTTTAAACATAATTTAAAAGTGACAATATATATTAAATGAATTTGATAAATACTCCAAAAAAAAGTATTTAAATAATTAATAATTCAAAAACTTGACTAAAAACAAGAATCTTAAAAAAATTGAAATCTAAAATAGTTTTTGTTGATAAAAATAATAAATATTACAAAATATTGAAATATTATTTACTTATTTCAATAGCATTCTTTTATTTCATGCAATCAATACAATTAAAAAAATAATTTTAAAATGTAAAAAATTATTTAAACTAATAGACATTAGTTTGAAATGTGATTTACAAATATTTTATTTTTACAATATCAATTAAATAAATTACATTATATCTTTTAGAATAATTAATTTTTAAAAAAAATTAAAACCTCACAACGAGTAAACACAACTTAAAAATAAAATATGTGAGATTTATTATATGGGAAATTTGGATAAACATTAAAATAGGAAAATCAATAAAAAATAATAAATGGTATTTTCGATCAAGATGAGATTTGAAGAGGGATTACACAAATAAGTTTTAGTTAACTAGTAGAAAAACTTTTTCTACTAACTTAATTAAAAGTTTTTTTTTATTTCAATATTTATTTTACAAAATAAGTTGCTTATTATAAATTGGATCTTTATGAAAATGTTTGATTCAATTATTTATTTCAAGGTAAAAGTAAATTTAAAAAGTCGATCACACTCTCACTTAATGAGATGTTATCCTCATTTTTATGAGATGATAAGGGATAACATTCTCAATCGTATAGGATAAGATGTAACTAACTTATTAGAAAAATTAGTAAAAATCTAATCTAAATGATTACCATATTTAAATTATAGTAAGTAATTTTATTTCTTCATAGTTGATTAAAAATAAAATATTTGTATAATTTTGTGAAGTTTATTTATTCTTTGTTATGCTATTAAATATTATTATAATTGTGTTTAGATGAGGGTTTTTTTTTTAAATTTATTTATAAGAAGTTGTTGAAGAGGAGATCAAGAAAGCTATATTTTTTTTATTATAAATGATTTTAAAGATTCTAACATTAATGTATTATGAGCAATTTTACAATAGGGTAATTGGTGTGAGACCCTCGCAGCCTTTACTTCCTTTTCTCTCTTCCCTCACTTATTTTTTTCTCATATTCACTCACTTTGCCTTGGATTCCTGGTGCTTTTGGTGGTTGTGGTGATCTAGGTGCTGATTGAGGTGTTGGAAGCTAGTGAAGTCTTCATCTCCGTCTTGATTCTCCCCTCTTTCTTCTTCTCTCTTATTCCTCCGTTGAGCTTGTCTCCTTCCCGGAAGCTAGGATCTTCGATCAGAGGTAAGGGAAGCTAGATTTCTTCGCTGTTTTTGGATGCAAATGAGTTCAGGCAACTCATTAGTTGTTGAAGTGGTTGATTCTTGGCTGTGATTGAAGGGGATTTTCGTTCTCGGGTTTTCCGAGGTTTGGGTGCAAATTTTGGGGATTTTACTTGTTTGATGGTTGCATGTTGAAAATGAAGTGTTTTTCGTAATGCTTGATGAAAATGTGGGTTTTTGGTTGGTTTGCATGCTGGATTTCTGGTTGTTTTGCAGGGTTGGGTGAAATTTTCGAACTTGCTGGAGTTGCTGCTGAGCTTCGCGCCGGGCGCGTGGCTACCAGGGGACTCCATTTAGGCAAGCCCACCGGGCGCAATGATGGGTGCGCCAGGCGCGCTTGGGAATGTGGGTCTCTGGCTAGTCCGTGCTGGGCGTGACTTGGACCGCGCTGGACGCGATACCAGTTGTAACCTGTTTTGGGCTTTTTGATTCTGCGCTGAGCGCGACCCTTATCGCGCTGGACGTGAGACTCCTTGGGAGTTTCTGCCTTGAGGGCACTGGGCGCAATTTGAATTGCGCTGGGCGCGAGACCAAGGGAGGTCTCTGCCTTCCCCACGCTGGGCGCGGTTTAGGCACGTTGGGCGCGTGAGACTCCATGGAGTCTCTGCCTGGCATGCGCTGGGCGCAATTGGTATTGCGTCAGGCACGGGTGAGCCTGGGCTCTCTGGATGGTTCCGTCGGGCGCGGGCATGCTTGCGCCGGGCGCGATGGCCCCTGGTGCTCTCTAGTTGTGCCATGCTGGGCGCGACCAGGATTGCGCCCGGCGCGGAGGTGATGTTTTACTATATGCTGATAGATGTTGTAAAATGTTGTTTTATGCCGAATTGAGCTGAAATTGATGAATATGCTGTGTTGATTATAGTTGGGGATGTAGAATTGTGATGTTGAGCTGTACTAGATGTTTATTGCTGAGCTGAGCCGTATCAGATGTATATTGATGAGCTCTGCCGTGCTGTAAGCTGTTGTTGCTGCATGCTGTAAGATGTGCTATGTTGTATGTTGATATAAACTGTTGTAGGCCATAAGGCTGAGTTGTTGTAGGCTGTAAGGCTGAGTTGTTGTAGGCTGTAAGGCTGAATTGTTGTAGGCCGTAAGGCTGAGTTGTTGTAGGCTGTAAGGCTGAGTTGTTGTAGGCCATAAGGCTGAGTTGTTGTAGGCCGTAAGGCTGAGTTGTTGTAGGAGATCTCCGAGATGATATGCGTGACGACGCATTGTGTGCTTATTGCTATTTACGCTGTATAGTTGATGAGGTGTATATTGATGTTGTGCTGATAAGTTGTAGTTGTTCATATTTCATGTATATGTTTATATGCTGATTTTTTTCACTAGCTTATCCTTTGTTGTTTCTATGTGGTTTGGAATGCGATGATCATACTATGTATGGGAGCAGAGTAGGGATAGGGTGGTGACCAGTGGTAAGTCTGCAGCTGGCAGGCGGAGCTGATCCTTGTTGATGTTTTGTTGTTTCAGCTACTTGGTATAGTAGCTTTGGATGTATTTTTGTACATTTTGAATCTAGTCAGACTTGGACCATGTATATATGTATATTCTAGACACTATATGTATACACTTGTTCCTTTCTGTCCGATTTTCGGGTGTACTATGTAGTGTGTAGTGACCAGCCGGGTCGTTACAATTGGAGCTTAGTTGCCCAACCTCAAAGAAATCTTTAAGCTAATTTTAGCTTCTTTAAAATGTAATTTTTCATTTATGCCTAGAATAATATTAATTGATAGGATTTTTTTTTTAAGTAGCTGCTATATGAAATAATCAATTATGGAGTCATTAAGATAAAGGAAGCAACTAGTAAGATAAAAAATTGTTTTATAAATTCTTTGGATAAGCTGTCTATAAGTTTTATTTTTATTTTTTTTATCACTTTATAAGTTTATTTAACTAAAATAAATTTATTTGATACATGAGTTTAATTTAGGAGCTTATAGAATACTTTTATAATCTACATATCTCTTGTAAGTATCATAAACTTAAAAATGAAGAAAATCTTTAAGGTTCAAAAATTATGTTCAATTTTATTAACCTCTCTTTTAGGATTTTTTTGTAATTTCTCCATAACAAAGAAAAAGATATGTGCCTAAATTTGTACATTTGTCTTATTAAGATAATATACTTGAGTGATCCTTATATTTAAGCATCTTTCTAAGTGAAATTGTGAAAGTTTAATGAGATTTTGTACAAAAGATAATATTTGGAGTTGAGATGAGAAACTTGTGTGAAAATAATATTTGGGTTATTAAGTTTGAAGAAGTTTGGGGTTGAGAAATATTTATAATAATTTTTTTTACACCACTCAAATGTAATTTTATGATAGGAAAAACTAATATAATTTTTTTTTTATTTTTTATTTTTATCTTCTAAACACATTTTAAAAGAACTATATATATCACTCTCTTTATTTGTGTTTTACAAACAATCTTAAATGAATTAACTTGTCATCTTAAAATTTTACAATTTTTTTTTAAAATTTTGTAAAACACAATTTAACCTTCTTGTTTTTCCTTTGTGTTAAACAACCTTTAAGACAAATACAAATAAATGTATCATTTCTTATGGAGATATTGGAGAAATATTTAGTGATATACTTTTTCAACTCATTGTAAACTAGCTTATTATCAATTATCGTTCTAAAAAGTGTCGTGTTTTTCTTCTTCAAAGTGATGTCATGGAAATCTTACTACACACCACTTGTACCTAGAGTTTTTGAAAAGAAAAAACTATTTTTTGATAAAGAACACCCTTATATGTTTTCCACAACTTGGTTTAGAGGTTCTACAAGAATCTATTAGTATCATAAAATAAGTGTTTGAAGATGCCATTAAGTCTTCTTTTGGTGCTAGAAATGTCCCAAAGCTTGAAAGTTCTTTGTAATTCTTGAATGTTTCTTCTAATCAAATGAGTCATTCCAAGTGATTCTTAACATTAGGGAAAAAAGATTCATAAGTCATGATGCCAAAAAATTAAATGACTTTCTCTATGTTTAGAAATTATTAGCATGACTAAACTTCATTATGTTTGTTATGTGTCTTGTTTTTATAGGAGTTAAGTGAATAATATTAGGAAAGTTGAATCTTTTTTAGATATTACATCAAACATTTTTATCAAGATATTTAAAAGCGATAACTTCAACTCCTATATATAAAATAATAATGTCTTACTTGAGAGGATTTTTAAGAGGTTTTTTTTCGACACAAGAATTTTTAAAGATTGTTTATCTTTATATCTAATTTGACTTTTATTTATTATACTTATTTATAAATTAAAATTTAATACTTGTAAAATAAAATATTAATAAATAAAAATAATCTCATTGTTACCGAATAAAATATTTATTATAAATCTAAAATATAATATATATATTTAAAACTATCTATTTATTTAAAATTTAAATATAATTTATATATTCAAACATAATATTTATTTATATACATAATTTATTTTAAACTTTAGTTATATATAATAAGTATTTAACATGTACATTACACTTGTTAAAATACTAGTATCTTAATAAAAGAGAAAAAAAAATCTTTTCTTCTGTCATAATAGTGTGACTACATCTCATACATTTAAATAAAATGTTAAATTATATTTCTAGTCACTATTTATTTTTGAAATTTAATTTAATCCTATTATTTTTTAAATGTTCAATTTAATCATTTAATTTTCAAAAATATTCAATATTATCATTTATTTTATTTTAAATTGACAATAACGACATTAATAATTTTTTTAAAATTAAAGAATTAAGTTGAATAGTTTAAAAATAGTAGATCAAATTAAATATTTTAAATAATTGAGATTAACCTAATAGTTGAATGAGAAATAATTGAGGTAGTTAGAAATATAAAAACTTAGACTCAATCCTCATTACAATTATCTTTGTAATCTTTAATATCTTTACTAAAAAAATTAAATATTTTAAATGACTTGATGATCTAATTTTTAAATATTGTCATTATCCTTCAATCAAATTCTTAAAAATTAATAGAGAGAGAAAAATATAATTTCATTTCACTTCTTCCGACCTTTCTTATGATATATATGCTGAATCAAATGATATTTTATTTATAAAATTAACCATAAAATGTAATTTTATTCAAAACAACCGCATGATTTCATTATTACATTCCTCTTTAACTACATTTTTTTTAATATATGCTTGATTTAAGACATATTGCATGTTTTTCTACCTTATTTGCTTCTGTATCCAAAACGTTTCTTTTTTTGGTTTAAAATGTTTCCAAAATGTTCAAGTTACAGTATTATTATTACTATTCTTTATTTATTTATTTATATATTTTCTTCATTCAATAATCGGAAAAAGTATAAAATGTAAAATCGGCCATGGAGTTGGAGATTAGAGAGAGAAGAGGGAGAGACCGGTAGGCGTAGGTGCAGTGCGAACAGTTGCAGTTCCTCATTCCAATTTCCAAGTCTCAACCATAACCAATTCCCATTTCTCACCGCTCTCCGGAATTTCCCCCAAAACACGAGCGAATTAAAATGGCGGATCCGATTCCGGCGCCACCAAGATCCGCCACGGACCTCTTCTCCGATCCACTCGACGCCCACCCGCTGTGGTTCAAACCGGCGTCGTTTCTCTCCCCGGACTTCGACTCCGAATCCTACATTTCGGAGCTCCGAACCTTCGTCCCCTTCGACACGCTCCGTTCGGAGCTCAACAACTACCTCTCTTCTCTCAACCACGAGCTCATCGACCTCATTAACCGCGACTACGCCGATTTCGTCAACCTCAGCACCAAGCTCGTCGACGTCGACGCCGTCGTGGTTCGTATGCGCGCGCCGCTCGTGGAGCTCCGGGAGAAGATCGAGCAGTTTAGAGGATCCATCGAGGTTTCGCTTGTCGCCATTAAGAACCGCTTGAAGCAGAGATCTGAGGTGGCCTCCGCTAGAGAGACTCTGGAGCTTCTTCTCGACACGTTTCACGTCGTTTCTAAGGTAGCGCCTTAATTGTGCCTCTGATTGGTTTTTAGATGTAGTGGAATGGAATTGAAGATCCTGATGGCATTTGTTCTGTTTTTGATGAAGGTTTTACAGAATTAACCTAGTGTGATCTCGCTGTTAACTATGATGTGATGCATTTGCTTGAGTAGTAAGGTTAATAGATTCTTTTTTTGGTGTATAATGGCGGTAATCAGAATAGAGACTAGGATTTCTTGCCATAGTCCAAGGCCTCTTAATAGATTATGGTATTCTTTGTTTATTTGCTTCGTTTGAGTAAGAACCTGTAGCGGTAGTTTCATTGTTAGGTTTATGTTGAGGGAGGTTTCTAGAACTGGTTAGTTTTTATTATTCATCATAGCTTTCGATAAGACGTGTTTATTTCAATAGATTCTTAGATTGATTTTTTGAAATGTTGGGATTGAAACTGAAGGACTATTGTATGTGGTAAATTTGTGTGATTGCAGGTTGAGAAGCTGATAAAAGAGTTACCTAGTGTACCCACCGATTGGTCAAATGGAGATGTAAATTTGTCAGAGAGGAATAACTTGAGCAATGGAGTTTCTGTGCAGCATGTTGAGAATGAGACAAGTATCAGAGAGACTCAAAGCATGCTGCTGGAAAGAATTGCCAGTGAGATGAATCGACTAAAGTTCTATGTTACACATGCAAAGGTTTGTTTTAATTTTTTTTTTTTTTTCACTTTTGTTGTTTGTTCTGTGTAAGGTGTGTTGATACTTGCAATGATAATTTTCAGAAAAAAATTGTAAATCATTTGGCAGTTAAGTTTAGTAGAAACTAGAAAATGGAGTTGGAATTGGATGCAGAAGCTTGGCATGAACCAAGGATATATCATTTTATGGGTGTGTTGGTTGTTATTTCTCATTGTTAATGTATTGATACTTCCAATTAACATTCATTAAGAACAAAAAGGGAACCTGTAACGGACAAACCAAACCATATATGTATTTTTATTATTGAAGTTTACTGTGCATTTTCATTCTGCTATAATTAGAGTTGTTTCGGAGTGGATAAGTCTAGAAAGGAAGCATTTATGTTCAGGACTACTGTTTCTTGTGTCATTGCTCCATTGAAAGGAGTGGATTAGTACTTAAATTGTGTGCAGATAAGGTATTTAAGATTGTAAAGCGATTTTTAGGAAATAAAATTTGGTTTAAGAATCATAGTATTGGGTCCTGCCATCCTGCGTTAATTAGTAGCTTTTTGAGTTTGTCCTATATCTGTGGGTAGATAGATAGATATGCGCCTTGAAGTTTTGCAGAAGTTTTATGGATGTTAATGTATTTATTCCTTTTAACATTTTTTGTCTTAGTGTTTTATAGCTGTGAGTGAGATTCATAGTAAAATAGACCTTTTCAAGGCCTTGGTACATTCTGTGCTCATCTCTTTTTCTCTATTATGCCAGTACAGAACCTTCCTTTTATTGAGAATATGGAGAAGAGGATTCAAAATGCAAGCCTAACAGTAGATGCAAGCTTGGGACATTGCTTTGTAAATGGTTTGGAGCACCGGGATGCAACTGCAATTTACAATTGCTTACGTGCCTATGCTGCCATAGATAACACCAAGAATGCTGAAGAAATTTTTCGACTTACTGTTGTGGCTCCATTGATACAGAAGATTATCCCACATGGATCATCGGCTGTGGTTGCTGGATCATCTGGGGATGGTCTTGAAAATGATTATCAACTAATTAAGGAGTGCATTGATAAAGATTGTAAATTTTTATTGGAAATTACTTCAGCTGGTATGTTGTCTGACTTTCTTCTTGCTACTTTATTTTCCAAGAACAAATTGGACCTTTTTCGGTCAATCCGTATGATTTCTTGGACCCTGTCAATCCTTGATAAGGCATTCCTTTGTCCTTCTTAGTCTTTAAAAATGAAAAATTCTTAATTATTTACATGTATTGTTAGCTAGACTATTTGTGGTCATGCTGTGGTTTTGATGAAAATGCCATTCATACGTATCAAAAGACTGTAAAATATAGAATTGCTATATTTACAATTTTACATATAAGCTTGGTCTTTGGCGCAGAAAATTCAGGTTTGCATGTCTTTAACTTCTTAGCCAATTCTATCCTTAAAGAGGTTCTCTCTGCAATTCAGAAGGGAAAACCAGGTGCATTTTCTCCTGGAAGACCAACAGAGTTCTTGAAAAATTACAAATCAAGCTTAGATTTCTTGGCTTATCTAGAAGGTACTACTAATTATATATCTTTTCACCTTGAGAAACAAAAAAGAACAAAGAAAAACAGGCTTCAATTTACAAAGAACTATGTTGATTTAATATATGATTTGATAGTACATTTGCTAATTTTATTGTTCATACATTTCCTTAAGATTACTTATTCACTGGTATTATAACATTTAATTTTATGCAAGGTTACTGTCCATCCAGATCTGCTGTTGCTAAATTTCGATCTGAAGCAATTTATAATGAATTCATGAAGCAATGGAATATTGGAGTATATTTCTCTTTGAGGTACTTATGCTGCTTTAAAATGGTCATTACTTTAGATTACTTGTATTGCTCTCTGACATGGAAATCATATCTGCAATTGCCTCAGGTTTCAGGAAATAGCAGGATCTCTAGATTCTGTGCTTACAACATCCAGCCTTATCCCTGTTCAAAATTCAGATGCTGGTGAAGCAAATTATCAAGGTTTAACATTAAAGCAAAGTGTTACTCTGTTGGAGAGTATGAGATCATGCTGGAGAGAAGATGTTCTTGTCCTTTCTTGTTCTGACAGATTCCTTCGGTTATCCTTGCAGCTTCTTTCTAGGTCAGTTTAAGTTGGGATGTCAAGAATTTGTGTTGTATTTTTGGTGCTGATAGAACAATAACCAATTTCTCTTTGAACTTGCAGATACTCACATTGGCTCTCATCTGGACTGACTGCTCGCAAGAACCATAACACAAGCACAAGCTCTGGGTGTGAATGGGCTGTTTCAGCTGTCATAGATGACTTCATTTTTGTATGCATCATGTCTTCACTTTATATTTGTATGCATCATGCATTTATTTAACTCGCATTCTGTATGTTGAAGTAAAGCTTGAATTTGCTGCTTCAAATACTCTATACCCCACACATGCCCAAAATTATGCTCAAGTCTTCTACCAGATTTTTTTCTGAAGTTCCATGCGAGGAATGGTTAAAAAAAATGACAATGCGCATGATGAAATAACATTAGCATCACTTGGATTGTTTTCTAGATATGCAAAATAAAGATATTGGTTGTACTTTACCTGAAATATAACAAATTTTAAATGATTTTTAGGTTATTCACGATATAAGATATTTGGAGGAGCAGGTTCGTGGTGATTACCTACAACATGTGCTTCAGCTTTTATCTTCATGTTCCCCTGATGTTCTGGAATCAATAAGGCAGAGCATTTTACTGAGTGGTCAATCATTAAAATCTTTAGAACCTTTTGTCATTAAAGCAGTGGTGGAGTCACTTGTGGAAAAGTCAGTTGAGGTATGTTATAGTCTCAGGTTTATTCGTTAAATTGGTTGCAATATTCAGATATGGGATTGTATAATTACTATATATATTTGCAATCTTCTAGAATTTATTTTTTCTTCCCTTCCTCTTCAATTCACTCATTTCTTTCTCTTGTTCAAAAATAATTTAGGACTTGAGACAAATGAAGGGGATAACGGCAACCTATAGGATGACCAATAAACCTCTTCCTGTGAGGCATTCACCATATGTTTCA
Source organism: Cajanus cajan (assembly GCF_000230855.2). Lineage (NCBI taxonomy): Eukaryota > Viridiplantae > Streptophyta > Magnoliopsida > Fabales > Fabaceae > Cajanus > Cajanus cajan. The sequence goes on from NC_138521.1 coordinate 56,559,758, forward strand.
GGGGTATTACGGCCCCTTAAGGTATGCAGTATCAATCAAGTATCATGGTTTATTTTATTTTCACCTCGCTCTCTTCTTTGCATTGGTGGCTTGATTTCAAGTTAATGCAATGGTGATATTTTCAATGTTTCCAACAGATTTGGGTTTCTAAAGTGAGAATATGTATAATTCACCTTTAATTTAAAATAGGCTTAAATTTGTTTTAGTCTTTTAAATATGGGGGAATTTAATTTTGGTATCTTAAATTTAAAATTGTTTTTTTAGTATCTGTAATTTCAAAGAAACTTGTTTTAGTCCTTCAAGATCACTAGCAGCATCATTGATAAGGATAGATTGAGTTAGTTGTGCAATATTAGTTGGGTGGATTTAATGTAACGTCTTCACACGTTCATTAACAAGGGGTGTTAGTAAGTGGGTTTTATGTGACAAATTCAGTAATAACTATAGGTGAGTTTTTTTTTTGGACTAATTTACTAACAAAATTTGAGCATTGGGATTGAATCAAGTTTTTTTTTTTTTTTTTTTCAAATTACATGGATTAAAAAATCAATTTTAAATGAGAGATCCAAAACAAATTTAACTCGTATATGAGGAATTAAAAAGTAAAAACATATTTAAACTTTTAAAGTATGTTAAGTTTTCAATGTATTTCATTTCCAATCAACGGTAGATCTATCTTTACTTTCTTGCTTCACGCATATCACTTTATAGGAGTTAAATCAATTTTGGGTAGAATGTCGAGTCTGATGGCATGATCATAGGACAAACTTCAAAATTTAGTCATTACACTGGTGGTTCCAGTTGTCTGAAACTAGTGAAACTACGTTCATGGAAATTTAGTCTAATTTGATATGATGGTTGGCAGTTATGATTCATGTGCCCAATTTTAAACCCTCTTTTGTTCTCTACAATCAACATATGCTAAAAAATGAAGGTAACATTGAATAGCCCTCTTAAAAAAAAGAAGCCAAAAGTTTATGTATGAATGTGTTGATATTTTTGGGTTCTGTAATTTGTAAGAAATATTTTTTATAATTTTCAATTGGAGTGCATTGTTATACCTAAAATCATTAATGTATATTGATGGCATGCCAATACATCCCAGGCATTTTTGGATGGGGAAAGAGCTACAAGATTTTTGGCCAGTGAAACCAGGAATGAAATACTCCTTTATGCTGCAACTGAGATTACTGACCGTTATCATGAATTAGCTGCTGACCTTGTTAGCGTGGTAAGTGTCCAAATTCAAAATACATTGATGGAATTCATGGATTCTATGTTAGAACTTGTTTTAATAAACTTTAATCATGATCAGGCAAGAAAGACAGAGTCTTCGCTCCAGAAAATTAGGCAGAGTGCACAAAGACGAGCTGGAGCAAGTTCAGATATCTCTGATAATAACGTGTCTGACACCGATAAAATCTGTATGCAGTTGTTCCTTGATATTCAGGTTGGTATAATACTTATTATTACCCTTACCAGTGTGATCTTTCATTCTTGCATATACAACTCATAAATCTCAATCTCATGGCTTCTGAATGAGTTTTTGAGTCAGTTTCCAGCAAACTGACTGCTTTCATAATTCATTTACATAATGTTCCTCTGACAGTCTTACTGCTTCCATTTACGTAACCTTCCTCTTGCAAATTGTCACCAGGAGTATGCCCGTAACCTCTCTGCCCTGGGGATTGAAGCAGTCAATATTGCATCCTACCGTTCATTATGGCATTGTGTGGCTCCTGCAGATAGGAAAAATGCAATTAGTCTCTAAGAGTTTGCTCCTATGGAGTTAATGCGGCTTGTAGATTGTTTTCTTCCTGAGTCAAGAATTTCTTTTTGTAACTTAATTATGAAATTCGTATTATAGCTTTACACAATAATCACAGGTTATCATCGTTCTTAAAAGGGAAGAAAAAAAATATTTTGCTCGTAACTGTTATCTTTAAGGGTCTCTGTTGTCACTACGATGGCAGATGTGTGATATTCTTTGTGGCATGTTTCTTATCACCATTCTTTCAAATTTGTGCAAACATGCGGCCAGCTTTTTCCATTTTTTATTTTATTGTCTGGCAGATGAAATATACTGTTGTATACTCTATTTTCTTTTTGATGCTTTGTATATCCCAATGTTTGCTTTTCAGTTACAGCCTAAGCTTGTGTTTGGTAGAGTGGGAAGAAATAGGTGAGTAATAGTGTAGAGAAATAAAAAGTGAAGAAAAATTGGTAAGGAATAAAATAAAAATTTAGTTATTTGATTAAAGAAAAATAAGTAAAAAGTGCGTAAAAAAAAAAAAAGGTATATATAAGAGAGAGAAGAGATAAACAAAATAAATAAAATGAGGTCTATCACCTTTTAATTTTCCTCTTTTCTATTTTTTTTAATCAAAAAAATTTCTTTCATTTTTACTCTCTTATTTCCACTTCCTTCACCCTATTTTTTATCCATTTCTTCTCTATAAAATAGGACAGTAATGTAATTCACCGGTGCGAGCCTAAATTAAGTTCCAAGCAGAATTTGATATTTGTATTTTACCTTTCAATATATGCTGATTGCTGATGGTATCTATTGTATTTTTCTTCCACCTTTTTCATTTTCCAAAATGTTTTTAAGTTATATCATTTTTATTTATTTATATATGTTTATTCAATTCAATAATCGAAAAAGGTATAAAATGTAAAATTGCCAGACTTGGAGATTAGAGAGTAAAGAGGGACACTACGTTAGGCTTACGTGCACTTGTAGTGGTTACAAGTCGCAACCATAAACACAATTCCTCAGTCAAACTTTATAAAAGATAACTGACATATTAACACACTCCTTATTATTTAGTGAGATTGATTTAAAAATTTAGTTTAGGGTTTATTCTAAAATACAAATTAATGGATTTAGTCTAAAATTTAAATTTTATGAGTATAATTAATAATTATTAAAAAAAACATAGAATCAATTATATCATATAATTAAAGTAAAATAAATAAATATCCTGACCACGGTAAGTTTAATAACTTTGTAAAAGAACATCAAATACATCCTAATATGATAATTCTTAACATAAATAACAGCATTATTAAATTTTAAGGATTTTTTTTCCTATTTTGACACGTTTCAAAATTTTAGTAAAAGGATATCCATTTTAATCAAATTGAGTTCTTTTTTGAGGTGTGACATTCACGTGTTTAATAACTCATATTCTATATTAAATTTCAACGATCTAACCATTAAATTTAAAGTTTTTAATGCATAGATTAAATTTATAAATTTTAAAAAAATTTAAAAATTATTTAATACTTCATTTCATTAATTTAAATTGACGGATAATCATAAAATCATTTTATACATTGATTTGAATTTATGAAACAAAGTATTAAATGATTTTCAAATTTTTTAAAAATTTGAAATTTGATCTATACATTAAGAACTTTAAATTCAACGGTTGGATTGTTGAGTTATTGAATGAAATAAGTCTAGATAGATTTTCTTCTAAAGTGAATAAAACCCTCCTCTTTTAGCAAACCTAAATGCATACGACTGGTGCATGAAACCAAATAGCCAAATAAATAAATATGATGGGCAAAAGAGGTCTTTAATTGATAAACTTGAGAAAAGTTTGTAATGCAATTTTAACATGCACATGTCTGCACCCAATATTTAACTTAATTGCAAACTCTCATAAAAGGTAAGGGTGTAAGTGGGTACGGGTAACCCGTGAATCTAAATTGATCCAAATCAACCCAATAAGTTTGAATTAGATTTTTTCAGTGTTCAGATCAGACCCAACTCAACTCAATCAAAACCTGACACTATATGGGTCATGTAACAGGTTGTGTTTCTAATTTGTTACCGATCATCTACTCAAGATAATACTCACTGTCACTCTTACTTAGTAACAAGTTTTGTATTTTAGTTTGATAGCATTGTAATAATATAATATATTCATTTTAAATTTTATTTTGTATTAATTAATGTTGATTTTTTAAGTTGATAATAATATAAAAAATTAATAAATTTATTTTAGAATTTAATTTGTATCATTATTTGTTTCATAGGTTGATAACATTGAATTTACGAACATATATCAAATGAGTTACATCTATTTTGAAATATTTAAATTTTTACAATAAATAAATAAATATAATTATGTTAACCCGATTAACCCAATTTAATCAAACTCATTCGTGATTAAGTTGGGTTGGATTAAATTTTTTTAAGTTTTTTACAAATTTGATCTAATCCAACCCATTAAATTTTAATTGAGTTAAATAAATTTATTTAATTCGACTCAACTCAACCCAATCCATTTGCACTCCTAATAAAGGTCATATATTTAGTGACGTTAGTTTGAACTCTCTAAATAAATATTTTTCTTTTCATAAGTTCGGTCAAGAAGATTAAAAGAAATAATTATTTCCTAAAAGTTACTTAACACTGTGATGCCAGAGGGCTCAGACCCATTCACTTTCCAAATGAATAATAGAGCCAAACTTGTCCTTCTTTAGCCTATAGTTATAATTATACGCGTGTTTACAACATTATACATACTAGGCAGATTGTTCCTATATTTTAAAAATAATTGGATACCGATTATAATAAGAGAAAAAAAAAATAATAATTACCACTTATGAGTAATAAGAAGTTTTTATTCCTGATAGAAATGTAACTTAACAAAAATTCTCATTAATTTATTTTTTTAAGAAAGTTGAGAAGAACAAAATAGATCCTTTAAAAATAGAAGATATTTTTATTATTTATTATATATATAATTAATCACCTATACACGGTCAGTGTAAAGTTTTTTTACACTGACAGTCAATTAGAGCCGTTAATAATATCTTTTCATCTGTTCATTTAATTAAATTAAAATAAAAAAAGTACTACTAACGACTTTGATTGATTGCTAATGTAAAAAAATTTACACTGACAATGTATAGGTGATTAACTCATATATATATATATATATATATATATATATATATATATATATATATATATATATATATATATATGGCAAACACAGTCGATTGATCTGGTTTAACTCGTTTAAAAAAAAAAAAAAGCAAATAAAAGACTAAAAGAGTCAAAAACCAGTTGCAGTTAAGAACCCTTTTTAGCTTCTGTGGAAACAAAGGAGAACAGAAGCGAAGCTTACAAACAAACGACCCTGATCAAGTTCCGATTGGAAAAACCCAAACTTCTGCTTCCTTAGTGTGTAGTTGCTCGTGATTATATGCGTGGTTACTAATCAGATCAATACTAAAGATAGGAATAAACTCCAACATCTGTTACTGTTTTTTCCACTTGCAATCATTTTGTTTTGCTTTCAAACTAAGAATCGTCCGTACCAAAGTAGCGGTCACCAAATTCTCCTAACCCTGGTATGACACGGGACTGGTCATTTAAACCTTCTTCAATCTCCGATGTGATGAGTTTCAGATGCGGAAAGTGTTTGCAAACACAATGTATTCCCTCAGGAGCCTGAAATGAGTTTTGAAATTTACGGTACTTGTATTCATCAAACACAAGATATTACTAGTATTCAATTGAATATAACTTACAGAAATGAGGTTAAGGAATATTATCTGGGACTCTGGAACTCCCTTCTTTATAAGAAGCTCGATTGCTTGGCTAGCAGTGTTACCTGGATATTTATTAAGGTGCTTATTGCCAGCAGAAAGAAGTGGCGGTGTCATGCATAAATGAACAAAAAAAGGTAAATAAAGAACTTGTTGGACTGAAGCTTCGTAAGTTAACAGTGATCTAATGTTAAACTAAAATTCTGTTTCGTAATCTGGTCTCGAAAATGCCAAACTTTGCTGTAATATATTATTATGCATCTAGTACCTCCCGAGTAATTGGTTGTACAGCAGTGTTCAATAATAAGATTTTACTAACAAATCTTATAGTGAAATTTTAGAAATTTAAATTTAAATAAATAAATATGTGAGCATTAAGGAGTTTGATGTACAAATAAAGAACGAAGACGGTGCATGCAAAAAGATACTGACCTGTACCAAGTACTGGGTCCATGAGAAGAACATGTCTCTCTGAAATATCTTTAGGAAGCTTCTCATAAATAAGCTAATGGAATGGAAAACATTGTAATAATTACATGTGCAGAGTTGTATCTTCTATTATCTTATACACAAATACAACAAATTCACGAAAGAATAAGCAGAGTCAAAAAGGAACATTGATACCTGGGTTTCACCACCTTCACCATCACCACGGTGAATGAGAATTTTTCCTATCTTTATTCCTTTGCAGCAAGCACGCAAAGCATTTTCCATGCTTTCGCCGCTGAAATATTATAAAGGAAACCAACTGTAATTTTTATTTTTGTATAATTAAAATGACTGACTTAATGAGAATAATTAAACGATCCAGCATAAAATTGCCAAGAAGTTACATCAACACGCATTTTTTCACACTTCAGATTAGGAGTTACACACACATATATATATATCATATGAAATTTGTTTCAGACCGAATAATTTTTTTTATCAGATATTGGATTTGGAACTAAAACTTTATACTGGACAATGGTATCTTGAAAAAACAATTGCTAACGAGTTTGTATCCCAACTTTACTATAAGAACAATTAATACAACCAGAGTCTTGAACAACAGTCAACAATGGAGTATGGACAACTAGACTATGAAGTATTGTATTGACAGCAAACCTTTCTAACAAGGAAAATTACCTTCGAATAATGGATACTCCGCACAATTTCTTACAAAAATCAACTCCAGTATAAATTGAGCCTGAAATGGGATAACAAGAAAAAATTGTGGAGTCTGTGAGTACTTATAAACAGCAGGAAAATGTTGAGATGAGGATGGTAAAACGTGAATAAATGAAACACTTGTTCGCAAATTCAAAGGATGGAAAGATTTTTCCTCTCCTTTAGATAGACGTCACAGACCTGTAGGTGTGATAACTTGTTTCTCTGTAAACGGTAAGTAACCAAGACCATGTTCCACTACCTGTGAAGTCGGTGACACTAAGATTATTTATTAAGAGGCGCTGTAAATCCTGTCTAAAGCTCAAAGCCACTACCTACCAAACGAATTAGCCGATCTGAATAAAAAACAAAATCATGCTTTGATATGTCCTTGTCACGAATAAGAGTGTGCATGCCTCTAGTCTGTAAGAAGGCTTCAAAATTAGAAATAAATTAGCATACGAAATATTTCCGTGGGGGAAAGAAGCAAACAGAAAATTTTAGAGGGAAGATGATGGAAGATGAAAATCACCTGGAAAGTGGACTGTATAACATTCAAATTGGGATATATCTTGCAGAGGTTATGTTGGCCAAGCTTAGTGCGAATATGTTGAACAATCAAGTCAATTGCTACACGATTTTCTCCCCCACGAGGTATGATAATGTCAGCATATTTTTTGGACGGAAGAATAAAATCATCGAAGGCAGGCTTAACAAATTTTGCATACTGAAAGTACAAGAAAGATTTTGCATATCAGCCACCAAATTTCATGTATTGGTAACAATCAGAAGTTCGGGTTGAACAAAGCCTAACCAAATTCAGGCTATAAGCAAACAAATTGTTTCATGCATATCACGGTATCATGTCACCAATGAGATTTAAGTTCAGAGATACCGCCCTCCAACAACTATTACTATTAGCATATTGTTTTCTAGTCTTCTTTCATCCTTGAGAACAGATATAGGGCCCCAATACAAACAGCAAAATATTATCTTTATACCCAAACAAAAGAAAGAATTTTTTCCTTTTTGAGAAAAAAAATTGAAAAAGAAAGACAACGTCATAATCCAAGAGTTTCGGGCATTTGTTGGTTGCATATTATATGACAATCCGATTTTGACTCGAAGCATATGTCCTTTACAATTAATGGGACCGAGTCATTGTTTCGGGCAACCGGATCTTCCACACAATAATTTTTCCGAATGGGATTCAGGAAGAATTTCAGAATGGGCATTGGTAGCATTATTTGTTTCTTGTCGATCTAAATAAAAAATCTCTTTTATTTTATCATCTTAATAATAAACAATTAGTTTTGGTAAATGGTAATTCCTGACATCTGTCAGTCTGATGTATGTAAAGATAATAAGTCTTGCCTGTTCCAGTACAGAGTGTACATCTCTACCCCTCTCAACAGTATCCCGTCTTATTCTGCGGGCAAGCCTTACATCTGGATCTGTATAATATGCAATGCAATATCAGTATGACGACAAGAAAATATAAAACCACCGACAATTTCAATAGAAAAATTATTTTCTCATAAAATTGTCGCCATTTATCATCTCAAACTATTTAGTTATTTACGATGAAAAGAATCTGCCAGAAAGGAACAAGAACTTTAGATGGACCAGCAGAACAGTAAGCAAAGTCTCTCACTGTACCAAATCACATGATTTCTAATTCCGCTCATCATAGTTATGTAGGGTACTTTTCCAATGCGAATGACGGTTAGAAGAGTAACATGTTAGTTTGTTTTAATCTCTGGATAGGATGTATAGATCCACATAGATTCATGATGTTCAGGAAACTATAACACAGCAATTTATATTACCTCAAATCATCCAAAAAAACTTGTCTAGCATACTTTTGTTAAGTGATAATAATGTTAAAACTTGAAAGGCTGGATGGATGACTATACATATAGTCCGTGGTTTATGACCAGCTTTGATCAGTTCTAGTGCTATAGCGGAAATTTGCCAAAATCAAGTTCGATGTGGGTAACTTATCTAACCTGTAATAGATGGTATAAAAAGCTTGAAACGTTAAATAAAATGGAAGAGCAATAGACCTGCATCAACAAATATCTTCATATTCATCATGTTGCGGACACGTTGTTCATGAAAAACCAATATACCCTCCAGAATGATTACTTCAGATGCATTCACCTGCCAAATAATAATAATAATAAAAAAAGAATTAAAATCGTCCCTAAATTTTCATTTTGTACAAATACTGCACCTCCAATCATAATTATCTAAAAACATCTAGCAACTCAGGCCCAATAGACCATAGTGAAGAAAGGGCATTAACATTAAATTTAAAGAAAACTTATTCAATAAACCAATGGTATGAATTAGAAAATTATACCCTTTCTTCTTCTGAATAAAACAAATACAATTTCAGGCATGCTTAGATAGATACACAGGCAAGAATATCAAGTGTATGATATCGACCGTTGGCTCTTTAGGAGCTTTGTAACTGCAAAGATTCAACCTGAGCTACAAATCTGAGAACAAATGATATCAACACCTCAATCTAGCTTAACACGTCAGAAGATAACCTGTCGAGATCTGTCAGAAGATCTCTGGTGAAGCTTAAAATCATATATTGGAACCTGAACTGACTGTCCAGATTTGAGCTTACTGATGGTTTCTACGAGTTGCTCTGTGTCAAATGCATCTACCAAAACCATAACACATGGTTAGAATTACAATCATAAAAGAATTATTTAATAATTAAGGCTATAGCTACCGTACTAGGATGATCAAAATTATACTCATGAACGTGTTTCAACTCATCATTTGTCAAACCGCGGTAGAATGAATCCTACAACAGTAAATCAATAACAGATCATTAATCAAGCCACTAATAATTAAAGTGAATTCATCTGTATTCGCTTTCAGATTAATTAAGCATAATGCAATTAACTCGGCTGCAATTACAAAGAAGAAATTCAATGATTCCACTGCGATCCAAATCCAATACCACCACGACAAGATTACAAGTAGAGAATCGCAGAGACCTGACAGACGAGCACAACTCTGTGATCTTGCAGTTGCTGAATGATCATGTCACACACTGTGGTTTTCCCCGATGCAGTGCCTCCAGAGACACCTGATCCACGCAGAGAACACAAATCGAATCGAAGGACACGTGAAGAACACACGCCATTAGATTTCTCTCCGACGAGAAAATGCAGGAAAATTATCGTAACTAATGTTTCGAGATTGTAGGTTCTTTTCCAACAGTAAGATCAAATCTATCCGCGAGAGAATTCAAAACAAGATGTTCATTCAATCAGAGTAACAAGAAAATTGAAGAGAGAAAAAAAATGATGTGTAGTTGGGGAGCAAGTGGAGCATAAATTAATTATGATTTTGCAGGGAACGAAAGTGATAAAAATAAAATGGCAAATGTAAGAAGAAAAAAGATGAATATGAATGGTTGTTGGGAGTATATATAGTTACCGATGACGAAGGGGTGATGTGAGGATGTTGGAGAAGAAGAGGAGGTGGTTGAAGGATGCCAACCGGAGAAGTGCGCACCGGAGAGAACCTCTATAACCATATCCATTGCCGTTGTTTCTGCCTTAGTTTCTTATCACTCCCCTGCGCTGCGCCCATGCTTTCACCTTCTAACGCTCTTATATACGTATGCGTTTGCGGGCTCTACACCGCTCACAATTCAACTCACAACTCCACCGCATTCTTTTTTTACTCTCTAAATCATTCTGTTCTTCTTTTTTCTTGTTTTTAAATTTATTTTCATCTTTTATTTTTAAAAATATTTATTTTAATCTTTATCTCTTAAATTTAGGTTCTTTTTAATTTTTTAATTATTTTTAATAATTTAAGACTTAAATTTATCTCATTAAATTCACTTAAATAAAAATTATTAATTATAATTAAAATTTAAATCGAAAGTGTAATTAATATATATAGTGAAATAAGAGGTTTTAATAGATATAATTTCATGCTATTTTTTAATTGTTTATGAAATATTTATAAGTGAATTTAATATTATAAATTTTATGTCTTGAGTAAAAAATTAATTTAAAATTGAGTCAAAATTAAAAATAATTATTATTTTAAAATAACTAAATTGATCTAAATAAAAATAAATAAATAATTAAAATGAACATTTTAACATATAAAAGATCAAAATAAATATAAAAATTAAAATAAATGATCAAAAGTATAATTTGAGGTTTTTTTTTTTTTTTTTTTTAACGTTATCATTGGTTAGCACAAATAGTATAAGATTTGGTCTAATTTAAGTTTTTCTTGACTCAAGTTCAACTTCCTATGACTAAAATTTTACTTTGGCAAGTATATATATAAGGAGATCTCTTAGTGCCAGACTATAAAAATCCTCTTGTGGGTTTTTACTAACCCTCAGTTCAACAAATAAAACTTTGAGTCAAATCAAACATTGTTAAGCTTCAATTAATCATTAAATAGATAATGATATTTGGTCTGAGGATTCTCTGCATACCATTGATTCCTTAATCAGTAGTCATGGAGATGTCATCCCCTATCTACCATTTTACATAAAAACAAGTTTTCTTTATTAGATTATATTTCTTCCATAAATATTGTGACAATCACATCCTATTTTAAATATATTTTAATTCTTATTTTAAAAAATAATAATATGTACATCTAAAATTAATTTAAAAAAGTGTTTAATCATAAACTAGCACGGATGATAAATAAATTAAATGACTTTCATAATAAGTATTTTAAAAGTTATATGCGTATGACAAATGAATTAAATGACTTTTATAATAATTATTTTAAAAGTTATATCATATACCCACAATGATTTCTAATACTTTCATGTTATATTTAAAAGTTGAAGTTTGAAATTTATAATAAAAAAAAAAAATAAGAATCAAAATCACATCACTAAGATTTTAAGTATATAAAAAAATGTATTATATTTTTATTCAATTTATTTTTACACTATCATTTATTATAAAACATTATAAATAATTTTGAAGAAAAAAAAGTATGCACCTCCAAACTAAAAGTGTCAAAATAGGATACAAATTTTCAAGAACTAAAAATAAATTTGAAATAATTTATAGAATTCAAAATCATATTTTACCCTTTTTAAAAATATAATACATAAAAAATTAATAATAAAATAATGTAAATTTATACTCATGTTATAGTTTTATATTTAAATATAGAATAATTTTATTTTTAAAGGAAATATTAAATAATATAAAATATTATCTGACAGTTGTACAATTCTTTTAAAAATTGTGGACTCTTCTTAATTATGGATTCAGAGTGCTCATACCTCTAGACAATTCTTGAAATTGACCTTATTTCAAACACTAAGTACATATTAATCTCTAGTAATTTGGGTTTCAATTATATAAGTACAATTTTTTTACATTAATTATTATCTTCATTTTCTCCTCAAAATAAATTAATTCTTAGAAGAAGAAGAAACTATTTCTTTTATGTTTAACATAAATAAATAATTTTTTCAATTCTAGTAAAATTATTATAAAAAAAAACTATTTCTTTAAATATTTAACATAAATATATACTTAATTTTCAATTTTGATATCAGCAAGAATAACATTACTTGTATTTTAATTAATGTATATAGGTTAAATTAAAAAAAAACTTAAAACGTATTTAAATTGTAATAATCTTATTTTTCTAAAAAAATTGCAGCAATTTAAATTATAAGATTTGGTTTAATATTATTAAAATAATCATTGCTCATTTATTTTTTGCATGATGATACATATTTAAAAAAACAAAAAAGTTGTGTAAAATTATTATATGAATTTTAAGGAAATCCTGTCAAATTATCTAAAAATGGAAATCGCTTTTTTAAGTAATATTTAAAAGATTTTATCTTATTTTATTTTGTCTAAGTATCTCGGTACGAATTTTTTAGCAATATAATATTTTTTTTTATATAAAAATTACAAGATTAACAACTGTGCAGGTTTATTTACCACACTAGAACCATTTATTGTACATGCTCAGAATTCGATTTCCCGGGAATCGAATTCTGAGCTTCAAAGTGTTATTTTTTTTGTTTTTTCTACTCAGAATTCGGTTCCCGGGGAACCGAATTCTGAGTTGTTTAAATTTTTTTTTCTTCGTGTTTGTGGGGAAATTTTGGGCAGATATTAAAAGTGGAAGGGCTCGTTTCGAAAGCAGAACGAGCCGTTCTGCTTAAAGCCACAAAGTCATTTTGTTGGAATTAAAACGGGCCAAGAACAGGCCAAGAACGGGCCGTTCCAGAATTAAGAATGAACAGAAAAATAGACCCATGAACGACCCGTTTTAAAGAAATTTTTTAGTCATTTTTTTAACCTGGAACGGGCCGTTCTTGTTTTAGAACGGCCCGTTCCAAAATAGAAATTTACACATGTTTTTGAATGTGGAACGGCCCGTTCTAGGAGCTGTTTTCACGAAAGAGAACGTAGTTTGGAACGGGCCGTTCTGGTTTTGGAACGGCCCGTTCTGGGCAAACAGTAAAAACGCATGTTTTCCTATAAATAGGCCCTCTCCGCTTCATTTTTTTCATACGATTTCAGCTAAGTTTCTCTCCTTTATTCCTTCCCTGTACTGCTTCTGATTCACCTTCATAGTAAGAAATTCTTTTTTTGGTTCAATTTTCATTAACCAGATATAAAAAATGTTGTTGTGGAAGCAAAATGAGCATAGGTTTGCCTTCATTGGTAGAACGGTAAGTTTAGCACTTTCGTTATTTACTTTAAATTTCAATGAACTTGTAATAAATTAGTACTAATTTTGGTAATTATTGTAGGAGACTGAGAATATTATTTGTTCTTACTGTCATTCAATGCCAGAACCCCACCCTCTAATTGTTCCTATACTAGAGGAAGTTGGTTTTTCTGGGGTTGCAAAGCTCAGACATCTAAAAGTGGATCACGCATTAATCACAGCTTTGGTTGAAAGATGGAGACCTGAGACTCATACATTCCATTTTCCAACCGGAGAGTGTACCATAACACTAGAGGATGTTGTACTTCAACTTGGCCTAAGAGTTGATGGTTTACCAGTCATTGACCCAACATTATATGACTGGGAGGAAATGTGCTCCACCTATCTCGGAATCATGCCAGTTAAAGGTGAGTCACTAATTGGCTCTATGATTAAGTTAAAGTGGTTAAGAGAAAATATGTTAGAATTACCAGAGGAACCATCTCAAGAAAAAATTGATGCATATTGTAGAGCTTATATATTAGGTTTAATAGGAGGTGTTTTGATGCCTAACAAAAAAGGCAATAAGGTACATCTTATGTATTTATCTTTATTAATAAATCTTAGAAGAACAAGACGATATAGTTGGGGGTCAGCTTGTTTAGCTATGTTATATAGGGAAATGTGTAGAGCTACAAATGTTAGCAGCAAAACAATGGGTGGTTGTGCATCTTTGTTACAGTCTTGGGCATGGCATCGCATGCCATATATTGCGCCTATTTCCAGGATACCAGCAACATTCCCTCTAGTCTGTAAATGGAGCGAGGGCAGAGTTTTAAACTTTCAAAATGTACCTCATAATGATGTTGTTGGATATAGATCAAGGTTTGATCACATTCAGAATGATCAGGTAACTCTTTAAAATCAAAGTTTTATTATTTTTTTTAATTTTCTTTTGTTTAGCATAATATGTTAACTAAAAAAGTTTAATTTTTTTGTAGTTTTTATGGGCGCCATATGCAGTATTGCAAACAACAATACCGATGCAAGCATATAGAGATGCTCTGCTATGGACATCATGCACCTCCATTATTTGTTTTGCAATTATTGAATGGCACCAATCTGATAGAGTGAAATTGCAATTTCGTCTCTTCCAGGATGTCCCTTCTCCACCGAATAATTTGGATAACCTGCACAACATTGACATGAGGGGAAGACAAGATGAAAATTGGGTTACAAGACATGCTCAATGGATCGACATATGGAACAATAGACGTGAGCACACATTGATGGGTCATCCAATGCAAGGCCCACTGCTTCACACACGAGAATACATGGAATAGTACATGGCCAATTCCATCTATTTTTTATCTGTGCCACGACTACTACAAGATCCAAGGACCCATCAACAACGAAGGACTTCCACAGCATTTGAGACTGGTGCAACTTCCATGCGATCGCATGAAGAGACTCGTCAGCATGTATCAAATCCTCACTACGTCACTCCTGAAGAAAACATAATTGACCGACGACATTCATTTGCAACAACTTCAGAGGATTTTTATACAAATTTGTTTGGAGTAGATTTTAGAACTCCATCTTCAGCACAATCATACATGCGATCTCTTTCTTGAGTATGCACTTCGAATAGCTTCATGACGATCAGAAATAAGGCACAACCCATCTTGCGGTGTTACATACCGCCTCAAGTTCTTAAGAAAAAAAACCATGCATCGCTAGTTTCCCCTTTCAACAACAGCAAATGCAATAGAAATTATGTTGTTGCGACCATCTTGCGCAACAACATAATGCATGGTACCATCCACTTGTACAATTGGTTTGCAGAAGGCAAAACCATCAATGCATGGTTTAAAGGTCCAAAATAACCTTTTGAATATAACACTCCCCTCGTCCAATAATTCACCTTGGTAAGCTGGTTGCGTATTTAATTTCTAAATAAAACCTGGAACATACATTTGCATTGCTTGCAACATACCTGGTAACTTGTTGTATGACTCCTCCCAGTTTCCAAAGATATTCTCAATGGCATGTTGCTTGGCCAACCATCCCTTTCTGTAACTAATTGTATAACCCATGGTGGACTTGATGTGGGCTATGATGGTTGAAATGGATGTTGATGGATCAGCCTCAATAATTTCACCAATGCTTTGAGCAATCATTTGTGATCCCAATTTATTATGATCTTGGGAGATAAGTGGGGAAACACATGTGTGGGGGCCCTCAAGGATCATGATTTCTCAATGTTGTTCCCTGGTGCGCAATATACCACGACATCTCCAGGCACAGTCGCGGTGAACGCATTCTATAACAAGTCTACTACTGCTTGAGTTTTTAACCTTGTAAGTGCAATGGTTGACAATGTGAAATCTATTTATGGCGTCCTGCATTTGTTCTTTTGTTTGGAAGCGTTGGCCAACAAATAGTGTTCCAGGTGGATACACAACCATATCACGCTCCAACAAATGGCTATACTCAGTGTCTTGTTGGATTTCATTGGGAAACTCTAAAAAGTGTGGAGGTGGGTTGTATATGGCTACTGGTTGTGGTTGTAGTGGTGGATTATTTGGAATTGGGAGGGTTTCTTCATCATCATCTTCATGTGCAGAGAGAATTTTGTCTTCGTCCTCACTAAAAGGATCAAAGACATTTTCTATTGGGAGACCAACAACAACATCATCTTCAATGTTGGTTTCAACATTGGGTTGAGAAGCAGAAGGTGTAGCTTGCTCAAATGGCTGAGAAGGTATTTGATTAAGGTCCATGATTGGACCACTTAAAAGCTGTGTGTATGACTCAATGTCGTAGTTCGAGGGGATATCATAAGAGGGGCCAAATGGGCTAGTGTTCTGGTAACTTTGATAAATTTCGTAAGGTGAACGTGAAGGTGAAACTTGTGGTGCATGTGATTCAACTGTAGTAAATGTAGCATATAATTCAATACCTGATTGAAGTTGATTAGAATCGTGAACATTGAAAAGTGCCTCAACGTCTTCATCATCCGTCAACTCAACACAAGTATAGTTACTAACCCCTGGGCCAAGTCTAATAGGGTACCGAAAATGTATGCTAGCCACCCTCTCAGAATCTTGTCGATGTAGCTTTGTGTGGATGACTCTTTGAAGCCTTTCTAGAGTAATTCCTCTCTTGATACGAACTAATTTTGCAGATGGAGAGGAGAAGGTGATTCCTTCATTCGGACATTGGTTAATGGAACCATCAGAATGAACAATAACGTAGATTGAAGAAGCCATTTTATAAAAGGTTTAAAGAAAAAGAACGTGATTCTAAGAAAGTAATTCAAAAGGGGTAGACGGAAGGAATAAAGAAAAGAAGGTAAGTTGAAATCGCATAAAAAAAAATGAAGGGGAGAGGGCCTTTTTATAGAAAAACCCGCGTTTTTACTGTTTGCCCAGAACGGGCCGTTCCAAAACCAGAGCGGTTCGTTCCAAACTACGTTCTATTTCGTTAAAACAGCTCCTGGAACGGGTCGTTCCAAGGCCGTTCCACATTCAAAAACATGTGTAAATTTCTATTTTGGAATGGGCTGTTCTAAAACAAGAACGGCCCGTTCCAGGTTCAAAAAAATGACTAAAAAATTTCTTTAAAACGGGCCGTTCATGGGTCTATTTTTCCGTTAATTCTTAATTCTGGAACGGCCCGTTCTTGGCCCGTTCTTGGCCCGTTTTAATTCCAACAAAATGACTATGTGGCTTTAAGCAGAACGGCCCGTTCTGCTTTTGGAACGGGCCGTTCCACTTTTAACATCTGCCCAAAATTCCCCCACAAACACGAAAAAAAAATAAAAATTTAAACAACTCAGAATTCGGTTCCCCAGGAACCGAATTCTTAGTAGAAAAAACAAAAAAAATAACACTTTGAAGCTCAGAATTCGGTTTCCGGGGAACCGAATTCTGAGCATGCACAGTAAATGGTTCTAGTGTGGCAAATAAACATGCACAGTTGTTAATCTTGTAATTTTTTTTTAAAAAAATATTATATTGGTAAAAAATTCATCTCGGTACATGCTATTAAGTATTAAACTAAGCTAAATTTAGGTTGTATTTAGTTATTATATATTTATATTTTTTTTCAAATTAAATTTCTTACTAAAAAAATTTATTCAATAATTTCTGTGAATAAATTTATAAAGAAAAAATATAAAATGTTTTTTTGGGGTTACATTTTATACAATTTGTTTTCATTTTTAATCAAATATTTTACATGTTTTTTTCCCTTTATTGATTATTACATTTCTATTAATTATTGAATTTGATCTGATGTGAGAGATTTAATTTAAATAATTATAGAGTTATGAATATTAATTATGATTGATTAAAATTAAAAAAACTAAAATTGTGCGTAAGTAAAAGTATAAGAACCAAAATTATAATTAATTTGTGTGTATAAAATATTTTAAATAAAAAAATGTGAGAGTAAAAAAGTATAATCATTAAATCTTATTGTAAATAGCTAAAATTAAATCATTTATTTTTGTTAAAAAAACCGATGTAGCCTACACATGTTCGTGCGTCACTTGCAACAACAGTTTTAGGGTGTGGCATATTTTTCAGATATTTATAGTTGAACATTAACCAACAAAGCAATCATTAAAAAAAAAAAAAAACATTTATAGTTGAACCGGATTCTCCGACATTTTGATAGAAAGCAAAGCTTAAAGCGAAAAATAATTTAAAGAGTGGTTCTAAGGCCATATCTGTTTGTACCAGTACATTTTTTTTTTTTTTATGATGTCTTTACTCTTTATGTTCAATAAAGGATTTTATTCCTATACACAGTTACACGTTAAAAGTGGAGATTCCTCAATATTGCAAGTTTTATTGGTTTTCTCCTCTTTATATACATATATATTATAGAGATCTATTTATTTTAAGAGAATTTATCTAAATTTTTTTTTTTAATAATTTATATTTTATATCAAATTTTTAATGATTTAATTGTTAAATTTAAAATTTTTAATATAAAAATTAAATTTATAATTTTTTTTTTAAAATTTAAAAATTATTTCTAAAATAAATGGATCTTCTTCATATATATATATATATATAAGAAAAAATGTTATAGACGATATTTTTATAATTGATTTATTTTGTTTCCTGTTTGTATTCTTTTTCAGTTGTTGAAATATCAACTAGTAAGAATCTCTTTTACATTTATTTATAATGATGTTTTTTTGTACATATTTCATTATTAATTTTATATCAATAAAGGATAATTTAATAATTATTATTTATTATAGTAATTTAATTAATTAATTAATATTAAATTATTTTACTACTCTCTCTAACTCATTATCAACTTCCACTAATTTCTACTACACACATGACACAAGTTCATTTTTTTTTTTACTTTAATAGAACTACCAAATCAAAAGAAAAATTATATATTTTATACATAAAATTATAACTATCTCTCAATTTAATTTAATATAATAAATATCATAAATATTATATTATTTATGCTGTTCTTAAAATTATTTTTTAAAAGAATTACGAATTTCATGATTCAGACTGGATTTTTTTAAGGGATATACATATAGTTAAATTTATTTTATTTTAGTAAATTATGGTATATTATCTTACTCCAATATATCACTTCACGCTATTTATATTAATTCAGTAACAAAATTGCAAACAAATATTATAATCATCCAAAGTTGAGTTAACATTTAACAAAAATATTTTACTTCTATTTACTCTCTTTGTTATCATGGAAGACACTCATCCTATTTACTCTCTTCTTTTTTATTTTTACCATATAGTGTGTGGTTTCTTTTCAATTCTTTTTACTATTAACATGTTAGAAACTTAAATTAGTTTCAACAACATTTGTATTGTTGACTCTTTTTTTATACGTTACGGATTTTTTGAATCATTTTTTTTCGTGTATCGTTGGTATCTTCTTTAGAGTACAGTATGCAAAATTCTTAAATTTAAAGCTACTGGGAGTATTAATTAAACGAATAAGGAGAAGTGACTAATTTTTTCTTTTATTTTTAAATATGATTTCAGTCCTCAATTTTATAATTAATATAATTCCAAATGAAGTTAGTTTCGGTTTGTTGGGGCTACTAGTATCATGTTCAAAAAACTAATATCATCATTGACATAAATAGATTAGATTCGTTGTGCAGCTTAATTCTTGTTAAATATAATGTTTTAACTAAAAAAATAGATTAGATTCCTTGTGCAGCTTAATTCTTGTTAAATATAATGTTTTAACTAACAAAGATACTAATAAATGAATTTTTGAATTTTTGTATAATTTGAAAAAGAAAAAAAGTTGGTGAGGTACTAAGTAAATTTTATTTAACAAATTTATTAATGATAGTTAATCAAATAGATTAAACTAAGTTTTTTTTTAATTTAAAAAACTAAAAATAATTTTATCTCATATTTAATTTTTTTTATCTATACTAATAATAAATTAAATAATTCCATTTGGTGTTTATTTTTTTTCTTTCCATTTTATCCATAAAAATTACACAAAATATCTTATAACTGCACAAGATACTAAAGAGAGAGATTCGTTATTATAGGAATTATTTCGACTGGTTCATAGAAATCGAATTATATGTAAGAGGCTTATAACTGTCAAACCAACTAGCTAAAAATAAGATGTTGGATTCCTTACAACGCCATAACATTAACATGGGGTTAAGCTTTTTCCCCCCTAACAGCAGTTCATCCCTACTTTTCTTTTTAAAGGATTTTATTCGAAAACATAATCTGTAAACAGAAGGGGATGAGTAATTGGTGTGGTTCTTTCTTTTCCCCGATAAAAATTAAAAGTAAAGAATAAAGCATGAGAATGTTAAGGAAAACCTTACAAAATTGATGCCTTTCACTTGGAGGCACACGGTTCTAGTTTTAAGTTTTAACCAAGTTGTTAATTATATTGGCACATTCCATGAACACGAAAGCGATTTAGAAACTGTTCTTACCGGAATTTGGTCGTAGGGGTGATCCGTCCTCTGCCACGAATTCGGCGCCGCAGGCGGGCTCGTCGTAGAGGCCTGCCCGGACTCAATACCTATCCCATCGCTTTGGGAAGGGTATAGATAAGGTGCAGCTGGATCACGTGAGCGCCTCTGCCGACATGGATTCATTGTGGAGCGTGGGGGTGACTACGGAGGGGTTCTTCCCTCAGGGTTTGATGAGCGCCTCTGGCCAAGTTGAGGGGCCGACTTCAACCTTGGAAGGAGGCAAACAAGATCCTGAGGGAAGAGAATAAAGCTCTTAGCGCAGCCCTTGGTGAGGCGAAGCGGCACGAGGCTGAGCTCCGTTCTGCGCATGACGACCTTTCCCGGGTGCAGAAGTCTCTTGAGATTGCGTTGCGATCCAATGAGGCTTATGCCTCTCAGGTGGGGGAGCTGCAGGAGCTCGTCGCCTTCTCTCAAGGCCGTGCTCGCTCCTTGGAGGATGAGGTGACCTCTAGTCGTGGCCAAGTACGGGCCCTGGAGGACATTGTGACCTCTCTTAAGGGCGAGTTGGCGACGACGGCTGAGGAGCGCCTCCGTAACGAGGTCATTCTTGGTGGCCGTGAGGACAAAATCGCCACCTTGAAGGCGGAGCTCGCGGAGCTGGTGGCACAAGAGGCTCGCGGAGGTCGAACGCTCTGTTGTGGTTGAACACAAGAGGGGCTTCCAAAAGGTTGCTCGTCAGGCTCGACTTCTTGCTCCCGGATTCAACTTTTCTTCCATGCATGTGGAGAAAGTCGTCCGCTTTGGGAGGCTAGTCAAGGAGGACGATGCCGACGGCAGTTCTGGCGGGGATGCTTCAGCCTAGGCCGCCTTTGTAATAGTTGGATTTATTTTTCTTTGGCTTGAATTGATGTACCGAATTTTGAGAACTTTGTTTGTATATATATATTTTGCTCTATCTTGTCCGTATTTGCGTTCAATTTTGGCTGTTCGCGCTGTTTGAGGCACATGTTTGGTGTCTGCTATATGCTTTTGTATATGGTGATACTTCTACCTTGAGTTGGTGAAGTCGAGATTCGAGGTCGGCCTTAGTTTTTGTTTAGTAGGACTTTTCGTGGGAGTTCGAACCCGACCGTAAATGAATGTGTTAAGATTCGTATTCGACCTCGAATTTTGACTAAGTAAATGTTGTGAAAGTTCATAAATGACCCTAGACTGGAGTCAAGGTCTGAATTCGACCGTAAGTTGGTCGTGCCGGGGTTTGAATTCGACCCCGGTATTGAGAGTGGGGTGTGCTTTGCCAGGGTTCAAAGTCGTCCTCAGGTTAGCGGTTTGGACTCGACCTTTAACCTCGACCTTTATCGGGAGCATCGAGGTTCGTACTCGACCTCGGAAATGTCGAGGTTCGGACTCGACCTCAATTTTGGGATATGCTGTTTAGCTAAGGTTCGAACTCGACCTTTAACGAGAGACTCAAGGTTCGTGCTCGACCTCAGGTTTGAGATAGATTATTTCATTAGGGTTCGAACTCGACCTTAGACAGAAGCATCGAGGTTCGTACTCGACCTTGGACAGAAGCATAAGGTTCGTACTCGACCCCGGATTTTTATGTTCGAGGTTCGTGTTCGACCTTGCTTTAAAATGAACAACATAATTAAGGTTCAAATTCGACCTTATGCTGAGAGTCCCGAGGTTCGTACTCGACCCTGGATTTTCATGTTCGAGGTTCGTGTTCAACCTCGCTTTAAAATGAACAACATAATTAAGGTTCGAATTTGACCTTATGCTGAGAGTCCTGAGGTTCGTACTCGACCCCGGATTTTCATGTTCGAGGTTCGTGTTCGACCTCGCTTTAAAATGAACAACATAATTAAGGTTCGAATTCGACCTTATGCTGAGAGTCCCGAGGTTCGTACTCGACCCCGGATTTTCATGTTCAAGGTTCGTGTTCGACCTCGCTTTAAAATGAACAACATAATTAAGGTTCGAATTCGACCTTATGCTGAGAGTCCCGAGGTTCGTACTTGACCCCGGATTTTCATGTTCGAGGTTCGTGTTCGACCTCGCTTTAAAATGAACAACATAATTAAGGTTCGAATTCGACCTTATGCTGAGAGTCCCGAGGTTCGTACTCGACCCCGGATTTTCATGTTCGAGGTTCGTGTTCGACCTCACTTTAAAATGAACAACGTAATTAAGGTTCGAATTCGAACTTATGCTGAGAGTCCCGAGGTTCGTACTCGATCCTGGATTTTCATGTTCGAGGTTCGTGTTCGACCTCGCTTTAAAATGAACAACGTAATTAAGGTTCAAATTCGTCCTTATGCTGAGAGTCCCGAGGTTCGTACTCGACCCCGGATTTTCATGTAAGAGGCCAGTTTAACTTCGAGCGTTACAAAAGCAATTCGTGAGGAAATGGATTGAGCAAAACGTATAATTTTATTGATTTGTTCTTACGTGCCTCGTTAAAAACCCTCTCAGTTGAGGACTGAGGCGGGAAAAGAGTGCACAGCTTGTTCGTACTGAAAGTAAAAGAAGATTAAGCAAAAAACTTAGGGAGCTATAGTGGGGGGATTCTCCTCGCTTTGCTTGCTCGACGAGGAGATCTTCAGGCTCTCGGCGTAGCATTGCCGAGCTATCTTCTGATTAGCTTTGACGGAGATGACCTGACTGTCCTTGCCCGGGAACTTCATAGTGAGGTGTGGGGTTGACACTACCGCTCCGAGTTGGTTCAAGGTTGGCCTCCCGATGATAATGTTGTAGGAAGTGTTGGCTTCCACGAGGAGGTACCGGACCATGACCCGCCTTGTATCTGGTGGCGTTCCGAAAGTTGTCAGCAAGTCTACATATCCCCGAGTGTGAACTCGTTCTCCCGCGAAGCCGACTAGGGGCTCCGTGTGAGGTTGAATGAGAGAGTGGGGGACGTCTAGTTTGAGGAAAGTCGGCCAGTACAGGACGTCAGCCGAGCTTCCCTGGTCAATGAGTGTTTTCTGCACTTTCTAGTTGGCTATCTCCACAACGATGACCATGGGGTCATCCTGGTTAGGGCTGACGCCGGCGTAATCTTCATCGAAGAAGGAGATCGGCGGCGAACTTGGGTGCGGGGTCGAGGTGGTAGAGTGGACGCAGCTGATGTTCCGCAAGTGTCTTTTCTGGGCCGAGTTGCTAGCGCCTCCTCCAGCAAAACCACCTGCAATCGTGTTGATTACTCCCCGTAAGGGAGCCGACGCTGTTTCCTGACTTATTTCGGCCTGTATCGCGCCGTTAGCATTTTGTTGGGACCCTGTGGGTAAATCTGTGCGAGCTCCTGACCCGCGGCCTCTCCCGCGTCCCCGGCCTCTCCCGCGTCCCCGGCCTCCAAAGCCACCTCAGGAACCTGGCTGTCGCTGGATGTAGTGGCCGAGGTGGCCTGCCTGGATGAGCTCTTCGATGCGGTCCCGGAGCGTGCGGCACTCGTCAGTGGTGTGGCCGTAGTTCCTGTGGTACCGACAGTGTTTGGACTGATCGGCGCTGTTGGGGGTGTGGTCGGGTGGTGGAAGGGCTAGTAGGTTATTGTTACTGGCTTCTTCCAAGATGTGGACTCTCGGGGCGTTTAGGGGAGTGTAGAATTCATACCTCCCGCTTCTGTTGGCTCTGGTCGGCTTCTTGAATTGGCTGTCATTATTGACTTTTACCTTATCTCTGAGGTCCTATTCCGGTTTTGCGGGGCCCTTCCCGCAAACTTGGTCGCGGAAGGCCGAGTGCTCTTCCATCTGAATGTAGCCGGCGGCCCGGGCACGCAGCTCATCCATGTCGCGGGGGGCGTCGCGGCATAGGCTGTCGACGAACGATCCGGGTTTCAGTGCCATGAGCATGGCGTGCAGGGCGACCTCCGGGTTTAGATTCCGGATCCGAACCGAGATGTTGGAGAAGCGCTCCATGAAAGCTCGCAGAGATTCATCATCGTTCTGCCTGAGGTTGGCCAAGGCGGCCGAGGTTGTGTGGTGAGGCCGGCTGGTGCCGTATTGTGCCACGAATCGCCGCATCAAGGTGGCAAAGCTGTCGATGGATCCGGCTAGTAGTTGGGTGTACCAATGAAGCGTGGGTCCCTTGAGTGAGGTCGGAAAAACCCTACACAATATAGCGTCGCTGTTAGTGTAAAGGTTTACCTGAGTTGTGTACGAGTCGATGTGCTCGTCGGGGTCCGTGGTGCCGTCGTAGCGGTCGAGGTGGAGGGGCTTCCACCCGCAGGGCAGTGGGGTCTCCATGATGCCATCCACAAAAGGATGACGGTGGAAGGGTTCTTGGCCCTCGAAGACATGGGTGGGGGCCCTGCTAGTACCCTGCCCTGATCTGTGCGTTGATGCATGAGACCGGTGCGTGGCGGGCCGTGAAGTCGGTGCCTTGGTCGTCGCTCGGGATTGGGAGGCTGAATGTGCCTCCTCCTCATGAGTGTCGCTCTCGTGCGGAGGTTGTTCGGAGTGGTGTCGAGGGAGCTGGGCGCGAATGCACTCATTCTCGGCACGTAACGCTGCGAGGTCTGCTTCATTAGCGGTCCGCTTCGCTGCAAGGTCGTTTTCATGCTGGGTGCGCATGTTTTGAAGGTCGGCGTCGTGCTGTTGTCGCATCTGCTCAACTTGGTCGATCAGCCGCCTTAGGGTTGCAGCGTCGCTGTCCATGTTGATTGAGTGGCTTGCGTCGTCTATCGCTCGTCTGATATGGCTTCTAGTAGAAACCATGCAGGTGGCCGATAAGAGTTGTCTTGATTGGCCCCACGGTGGGCGCCAAATGTTCTTACCGGACTCAATACCTATCCCATCGCTTTGGGAAGGGTATAGATAAGGTACGGCTGGATCACGTGAGCGCCTCTGCCGACATGGATTCATTGTGGAGCGCGGGGGTGACTACGGAGGGGTTCTTCCCTCAGGGTTTGATGAGCTCCGAGGACCGGGAATTGATAGACAGGGTCGGTCCCGAGGACAGCCTTGATGCTGCCCAGGTCATGCTGCAAAGAGTGATGGGTATAGTGAGCCACTGGAAGCCTAAGTGGGGCCAACAGCGGGAGGATTTGGCTAAGCAGCAAGAGGACCTGGCCAAGTTGAGGGGCCGACTTCAACCTTGGAAGGAGGCAAACAAGATCCTGAGGGAAGAGAATAAAGCTCTTAGCGCAGCCCTTGGTGAGGCGAAGCGGCACGAGGCTGAGCTCCATTCTGCGCATGGCGACCTTTCCCGGGTGCAGAAGTCTCTTGAGATTGCGTTGCGATCCAATGAGGCTTATGCCTCTCAGGTGGGGGAGCTGCAGGAGCTCGTCGCCTTCTCTCGAGGCCGCGCTCGCTCCTTGGAGGATGAGGTGACCAGCTCAGCAGCCTGCACCTCAGGTTCAGCGGTATTTCCTGCCTGCAAAAAATCACCCAGATCGGACATCCAGACAACATAACAAAAGGCAAAGGGAAAGTCCGAGAAAGACGATACTCACCACCTCGGCAACTCGGGCAGCCTGCCCGGCAGTCTGGGCCTCCACCTCGACGACCTGCCCAGTAGGCTCAGCAATCTGAGCCACCTCCTCAGAAGCCACCTGGGGTGGTGGACTCTCAGTGAGATCCACCGCATCAGCATCAGCGGCCTTGGAGATCACCTCCTCGGCTCCTGGAGGGACTGAGGTTCCCTCGGCCTCTTTCTCTTCCGACTAGCCTTCAAGGGGGCAACATCTTCCTCCGGAGGCTTAGGAACCTCGAGCTCGGTAATGTTGTAGCGGTGCTTAAGCTCACGCCACAAGTTTTTCCCCATAATGCCTGCAGATAAGAAATAGAAGCACATCAGTAAAAGGCAACTACACAAGCCCGACAATCTATTGAAGCGTGCAATACTCACTCTCTAGGCCCCTCTCCCTATAAGGCGAATTTGCAAGCGACAGAACGAGCTTGCAATCCAGCGGACGAGGGAGCGCCGCAAGATTCTTAATGGCGGCCGCCTCCGTGGCCGTCACCTTCTGATCTCCCAAGTCGTGAAACCTAGACGGTTTGGGACGCCAATAGAACGGAAACCTCGGCAAACCGACGAAGTAAAACACCTCATCTTCCAAAGGGTCAACACCCATGAGGGCGACCCGGAAAAACTCCTGCTTGAAATTTTTATACGATTGGGAGTAGGGAGTAAACAAACCCCCATCCCTACTCCCGCTCAGGGACAAAATGCCATAAGGCGGAACGCCCATCTTCAACTGATAAAAATGAAGAAAGACGCGAAGAGACACCTCTATACCTAGAACTGTATACATAACCTGAAAAGCCCTCAAAAAATCCCAACTATTGGGATGCAACTGGCAAGGAGCCGCGTTGATGAAATTCAAAAAATCGCACTCAAACTGAGTGAAGGGAAGACAGACACCCAAATCCCTAAAAAAGCATTGATATACATAGAAATGGGAGGGATCAGTAGACCTCCCCATGTACACGCCCTCATCGGCATGACAGGGCTCAAGCCGAATCAGGTGGGAGATGGAGGAATCGCAAACCCTATGCGCTCTCCGAAACGCATTCACTTCGAGGATAGAGCGAAAAATGCTCTGAGCCTCAGCCACCTCGCGTTTGATCCAGTCGTAACCAGGAACGCCTGGCTCCGGGCCCCTAGGCGGCGGCGGGTCTTTCTCCTCAACAGTGACCCTTCCGACGGCCACCGCCTTGCCACGCGCCTTGCCCCTGGCAGACGCAGAGGATCCGGCACCACTTCCACCGGCCATGAAAAGAGAGAAGAAGCAAATAAAAAGGAAGTACCTGGTACTCCTCCTCAGAAAACAACCCTAACAAAGAAGGGGTTACCGAAAACCACGACGGAAGCGCAAAGGCAAGAAAGCAAGAAAAGCTCTCGTACTCGAGAAGTCAGAAGAAAGACAAAGAGCAAAAACGAAGAGGCGCGAGTGGAAGAAAAGGAAAAACTCTCTCCCAAAATTCAAAACCGACGCGACACGTGTCGGCTGAAAAGCACAACTGACAACACATTTATTGCAAAACCATCATTACACAACCGTCACTTCCCTTAACGCGTCGCTCGAACGCCCTCGGGAAATGAACAGTCGTGACACATGGCAAACCTTCGGACAACGTATAGCGAAAAGCCGCTCCCCTCCAATGAGCCCGGCCTTAACTCCTCGACCTACGGCTTTCGGAGCTCGGGGGGCTAGTGTACTAACCGTATTTCGCACCCGGGCTCCTAGCCCGGATTAGTAATGCAAATAGGTGACCTCGGGCACGCGGTGCATGACGCCAGCCCGGTATTTGAGCAAATCATACCTGATTCTGAGGATCTCGTCCCAGACCAGATCTGCCCTTCAATTATATCATATCATATCATGATATATCTTATCTCAAGCCCAAAAGCTCAAGGCAAACCTAGATCACCTCAAGGTACGTGCATTATATATATGAGACTATTACTCATGCAAACCCTAACTTTGGCATCGGAGTCTCTTTTGCAGGTACCTCCTCCATCTTGGAGCACCAATACATCAAGCAAAGGAGGTTCACCGATCTTACTGGACAGATCACCCCTACGACCAAATTCCAGTAAGAACAGAAACCCATGAATTAAGAAAAGAATTAGACATAAGACAATGTAGAAACAAATCAATTAATTAATCCACCAAACCAAACTATAGACAGACGAACTAAAGTGGCAGAATGAATGTACAAGTAGCATAAGATTTCAGTTCATCATAATTGTGAATTCTTCAAAGCTAAGCATGCCATCCCCGTTCAAATCAAAGGCACTAATCATGGCTTTGCACTCTTTGGTGGACTTGGAGTCCCCCAATTTGTGGAGCATCCTCTTCAAGGCCTTGGGCGTGATGAAGCCACAACGTTCAGTGTCGTACAAATCAAAGGCTTCCCTTAAGTCCTTCAACTTCTCCTCCTCTCCCACTTCCTCCATGAGATTCACCAAATCCTCCAAACACAGCAACCCGTCACCGTCGGAGTCCAAGGCCTCAATCGCCATTTCCGCTTCCTTCAACAGAACCTCGCCACCCAAACGCTTCCTTAGCTCAGACGCCGAAATCTTGCCGTCACCGTCGTCGTCGAAGTAGCTTAGCACACGCTCGTACTCTTTGTCTCTCCTCATCCAAGTTAATTTCTGTCTTGCGGCAAACAAACACGTGCTTAATTAATTTCTGTCTCTTGCGTTATGTTATCATGGAATTAACGTTGGGGAGTTTATATAAGTTTTGGTTTTGCGCGTTGCAAGTTGCAAGTTGCGGGGAAGGGGAAGAAGAAAACAACACTGACGTCACCCCATATGTAGTTGGGATTTTAGTGGATAACGCGGACCCCGGAATGAAAGGGGAAGACTTCAAAATTCAAAGTTCAAAACCCCTAGAATAATAATCGAGATTCGAGAGTAATGTGGTCAAAGGAATTGTCAATATTATTTTACTATTTTTTTTTATTTGCAATTTCGCATGTTGGCAATTGGCATGGTCACCCAATGGGTATGCAAGACGCGTTGGTGGCTCGGTGCCAAGTGCCAACACACTCACACGGTGGCTACACCTAAATTAGTTCTTATCCGTGCCAAAGTGGTGTCCTATCATTTATTATCATTATTTTATTTTTAGTTCTCCAATATATAAATACCATCAACTTTATTTTTTTTTAATATTTTTAAATAATAGAATTTTATTATCTGGGTTTTTCTGATAACAATACTAATTAATTTCATTTTAGATTTGTAAAATTTATTATGTGCTGTTATTATATTTTATTCTTTGTTTAGTGTACTTTTTATGACAAAGTCTAGATGTAAAAAAAATAAAGAGAAGTTCAAAATATTTTATAAAACTTAGAAACTGTCACGCAGCATGTGAGAAAATATGGCATTATCCTTTTTTTATTTTTATGAACTGTCAGCTATGGCATAGATTTAAAGTAAATTTGGAAAAAGAATCATAATTTATATTTTAATTATGTATTTTAGGGTAAAAATTGTATATTTAAAACAACAATTTTAATTTATAAATAAGTTTTTGCTAAAAAAAACTTTTTTTATGAGGTTAAAAATTTGAACTATATGATTAGTTCTCAATTTCTTTTTCATAAAAGTATTTTTATCTAAATAAAATCAAATACCTTAAAATTATTTTTTTAAAATAATTTATTTTAATTATAATTATAATACATTATACATGTAATTGATTATTCAAGTAATTTAGTTTTTAAAATTTTCTCAAAGACATTCTTAATGATTATAATGTCAGTATAAAAGAATTTAATGATCATGGTGTAAAAACTTTTACATTGTTAACTAGTAAAATGTTATAGTTATTGTCACTTTTAAGATAATTATTTTAAGAGTTAACAAAGTTATTATAACTGTGATTTGTGATTGGATGATCGAGTATAAATATTTTACACAAGTAATGCATAATCTTTTTTCTTTATAAGAAAATTGCATTATAAAATTATAAAAATAAAAAATAATTATATTATGTCTTACAAATGAAAATTCTCTTCAAAATGTGTTCCACCTTTTGTGGAAGTGGATTCCTCGTACATCTTGTCCACAATTATCTTTAAGTTTGTGTTTGATAAAAAAAAGATACATAAGAAATATGGTAAAGGAAGTAAAAATGAAAGAGTGAAAATGAGAAAAGTTGTTTGATTAAGGAAAAATAAAAAAAGAGAGAAATTAAAAGACGATAAATTTTATTTATTTATTTATCTTATATATATATATCTTATTTTTTCATATATTTATCATTTATTTTTCTTTAATTAAACAATCAAATATTTATTTATTTTTCTTCATTTTTATTTTTTCCATTCTATTTATCATATGTTTTTTTCCTCACAACCAAAAACAACGTAAACAAATAAAGTGCGTTTGTGTAAAAAAATGACGGATAATGTAATGTGTCTTGTCTTATCAATTTTTACTTTTTTAGCATGACTCCTAGGATAGAACCCAACCCAACCGTCATAGAAATTAATGGTTAAACAATTTAATGAGAAGCTCAGGATTCAGGAATCCAAATCCACACGGACCACACCGCCACTTTACATGCCACACTTGGGTGACTAAAAAAAATGATATTCAAGATTGGATTAAAATATAATAAGCAACCATTATTGCTGACCATTCCATAAGAGCATAATTATAGTTCTCATCAGAAGTAAACAGAACTTGGAAATAATCTTTTGGAATGTCAATAATCTTGATAACACCTTTTCCCCCATAACAGTCACTCCTTCCAAGGTTTACACCAATCCAAAAATTCTTGATGAAAGATGAGAATTTCAGGAAAATTGGCCATGTGGTGAAAAGAAATAGAAGGTAGAATCTCCTCATCCCACTATAAGACATATAAGACATCTGGGCACTCAATTGTACAGCCTGATGATCACCAAACACCCCCTTACCTATCTCCATATGCCTCTTTAGAAGCCTCTGCAGAAACCTTACCAAGGCCTAGAGCCTCCATTATATTATGAAAATAATTAGCATACCATTATACTCATATAATACACTTATACACGACATGACCAAATGCGGGATTTTAAATAATTAAAGAAATAATGATTCACTTAATTGTTTTTTAAACAAACTTTAATTAATAGATTATAAATATAAAAAAAACTTTAATTTTTTTACACCAAAACAAACTTTAATTAATAATGAAAATTATGTTGAAAGCGTATGTTAATACACTCCTCTAGAAAAAAAAATATTATTATCTCAGACGTTTAAAATCAAACCAATTCAAATGGAAAATCACAAATTGATTAACAGAATCGAAAACTAATACAAAACTGTAAATTAATAGTTCTGTTGAATTTTTTTAAATCATGCAGTTTAGCTCGTTTTTTGAACAAGAATGTGAAATCAACTCAAACCAAATTTAACTATACTTATATGTAGATATGTTTTTTTTTTCTTCTTTCAAATAAATAATATAGATACATAACATAAAAGATATTTTATAAAATTGAAAGTTATTAAATTTTTATCAAATATACATTATAATAAATTTGATTGAAAATATATTTTAAAATTATATTATAAGCTACCAAATTATATTTTAGAATATAAATTTATGAATTATTTTACAAGAAAATAAATTTATTTTAAATAACAAATTATATATATGAGAAAAATATTTAATACGATAACTAAAATTATATTAAAATATATTTTTACTAAAATAATAAAATAAGAATTAATAGTAAATATATTAAGTGACAAAAAAATTTCGTGTTTAAATATATTTTTAATTTTATTTTTTACATACACATCTTTAAACAAAATATATAATATTATATATTATTAATTAAATTTAAAAAACTATAAAAGTCGAATCTAATCAAGAAAAAAAAATCTAATTTGATTTGAATTGAATTTCATAATACATTCGAATTGAATTAAAGTAAACCGTTCTTAAATTTTCTTATGTAACCATAATGGTTTGTAGGTAAAAATCCAAAACCGCAGCGGCTATTTAATTGTCTTAACCCATGTACGAATTTGCGATCCCTGGTTTTCCACTTTTTCTCGGCGATTCAGATTCTTCCTTCTTTCTGGAAGCTTGGAGTTGGGATTGAGATCGTCACTTCGACGCCATCCTTCCAACCTACTAATCTAAATTATCTGAAATTTCAGCAACCTATTCCTTGGCCTTATTATTAGGACCACAACTTTGAAATAACGTTATATGATTCGTGCTCATGAAAATATAAATACTTTCGATCTTTTTTGGAGTATATTTATCAAGCTTTTCTTTTCATTTAAGTTATAACACCAAGTATGCATAGTGTAACAACCCGATTGGTCACTACACACGGCACAGCACACTAGAAACACCGCACAGAAAAGAACAACTGTATACATATAAAGTCTAGAATATACATATACATGATCCAGTCTGAACAGAGTTAAAGTGTACAAAAATTACAATCAAAAGCTATTATCCCAAGTAGCTCAACAACAAAATAATCACAAAAGAGATCAACTCCACCGGTCCGCTGAAGGCTCCTCACTAGACATCCACCTATCCCTGCTCTGCTCCCATACATAGTATAATCATTGCAGTCCAAACATCAGGGAAACAACAAAGGGTAAGCTAGTGTAATTAAAAATCAACATATAAATATATTGCGATATGATAAACAACAGCTACAACTTATACCACTCAACAGTATCAGCACCGCAATGCGGCAATATCAGCACTGCTTGGCAGCAATAACAGCACCACTTAAGTGGCTATAACGGCACCGCAAAGCGGCAACAACAGCACCGACTTAGCGACTATAACAGCACCACATATGTGGCTAATATCAGCACCGACTTAGCAGCTATAATCTCACCCAACTCAGCACAGCACAACACAACAATTCAACACACTTATTTCTCCCGACTCAGCCCAACATTCTATAGTTCCACTATACTATAATTTAACATTTTAATTCATCGATTCCAGCTCAACTATATACCTCTAATACAACTAAACATTATTATCTCAGCTTTATCACCTAGTCAGCATGGCGTATACATCAAATACAACTTAGTTCAGCATACAACAACATTGATTAACAATCTCAGCGCAATTCAACATCCAACAGCATATATGTCAATATCTCCTTGCGCGCCCAGCGCGGCTCAACCCGAGAGCACAAGGGGCCAGCGCGCCCAGTGTAAGAGTATTCGCGCCTTGCGAGACTCAACCCGAGAGTCCAAGGCTCTCACGCGCCTGGCGCAATTCCAATTGCGCCCAGTGCCTACCAGGCATAGACTCTAAGGAGTCTCGTGCGCTCAGCGTGGCCTAACCCGCGCCCAGCGTGGGGAAGGCAGAGACCTACCAAGGTCTCGCGCCCGGCAATTCGCATTGCGCCCAATGCTCTCTTGGCAGAGACTCCCAAGGAGCCTCCGCGCCCAGCGAGTCCAAACGCGCGCTAGCGCGGCACTAGAGTACCCAAGACATGTCACCATTGATATCGCGCCCAGCGCAGCCCAAGTCACGCCCGGCGCGGGCCAACCAGAGACTCCCATTTGCAAGCTCGCCCGGCGCACACAGCTTTGCGCCCGGCGGGCTTGCCTAAACAGAGTCCCATGGTGGTCACGCGCCCGGCGCGAAGAACAACGCCCAGCGCGAACTCAGCAGCAACTCTCCCCAAGTTCAAAAATTTTCCAAATCCTGCAAAACTTAATAGCAAATCCACATGCAATCCAACCAAAAGTTCCCATTCTCATCAAATATCAATAAAAACAGCTCATTTTCAACATGCAAACACAAATCATCAAAACCCCAAAATTCCTTCAAAGTTCTGAAAATCCCAAAAATTCAATTTTAATCCATCTCAGCCAGAAATCATCCATTAACAAACAGCATAGGAGTATCGAAGACTTATTCCACGTCAAAAACAGCCAAAATAACTAGCTTCCCTTACCTCGGT
The DNA here is from genome assembly GCF_000230855.2 of Cajanus cajan. NCBI lineage: Eukaryota > Viridiplantae > Streptophyta > Magnoliopsida > Fabales > Fabaceae > Cajanus > Cajanus cajan. Next base: position 56,593,553 of record NC_138521.1, read on the forward strand.
AGAAGATTCCGAGCTTCGGGATGAAGAAAATGGAGAAAAGGGTTGAAGAAGAACTTGAAAAATCCGAAGGAGGAGAAAAGAAGATTCCGTAACTCAGCTAGGAAACCACAGCTACTCCGCACTACCACCTTGAATCAGCAAAATGAAGAGAGAGAAGAATGAGACCCAAGGTACAAGAGGGAGTAAGGAGAAAATGAGAGTTAGAGAGTAAGAGAGTTGGGGAAGAAAGGAAGTCCGTACGGGGGGGTCTCACATCCTCCCCAACAACAAGAGTTTTCATCCCCGAAAACAGACTTACTTGGGAAAAGAAACGGGTACCGCTCCCTGCACTGCTGCTCCACTTCCCAAGTAGCCTCACCGGTAGCTGCATCCCACAGTACCTTCACCAGAGCGATGGACTTGCCCCTCAACTCCTTCAGCTTATGATCCACTACAGCTACTGGCAACTTCTCATATGTCAAGTTTTCCTTGACTTGTACATCGTCCAACTCCACCACATGACTAGGTTCATGAATATACTTCCTCAGCTGAGACACATGAAATACATCGTGTAGGTTTGAAAGAGAAGGTGGCAAAGCCAACCGATAAGCAACGGGACCTACACGCTGTATGATCTGATAGGGACCCACAAACCTTGGTGTCAACTTTCTTGCCCTCAGCGCTCTTCCCACACTAGAGGTCGGAGTCACCTTCAGAAACACATGTTCTCCTTCGGCAAACTCCAAAGGCTTATGCCTCTTGTCAGCATAAGATTTCTGTCTACTCTAAGCGGTCTTCATCTTCTCCTGAATCATCTTCACCTTCTCAATAGTCTGCAGGATCAGCTCCGGTCCCATAACTACTGATTCTCCATCTTGATATCAGCACAAATGAGTCATACATCTCCTGCCATATAAGGTTTCATACGGTGCCATCCCAATGCTAGCATGAAAGCTGTTGTTATAAGTAAATTCCACTAGCGGTAGGACCTCCTCCCAGCTACCCAGGTGGTCTAACACACAGGCCCTCAGCAGATCCTCATAGGACTGGATTGTCCTCTCTGCTGACCATCCGTCTGTGGATGATAAGCAGAACTCAGCTTCAGTTTCGTGCCTAGGGCCTGATGTAGACTCTGCCAAAATCTGGAAGTAAACCTCGGATCTCGGTCAAAAATATTACTAGAAGGCACCCCGTGCAACCGTACTATCTCCTTCACATACAAGTGTGTCAGCTTCTCCAAGGACCACTTGATGTTGACAGGCAAGAAATACGCACACTTGGTCAACCGGTCAACAATCACCCAGATAGCATCACTATTCCTTGCTGACCTAGGCAATCCCACAATAAAGTCCATAGTGATGCTATCCCATTTCCACTCGGGAATCTCCATCTGTTACATCAACCCACTCGGCTTCTGATGCTCAACCTTCGCCTTCTGATAGGTCAGACAGACCGCCACATAATCAGCTATCTCCCTCTTCATACCAGACCACCAGAAAGTCTTCTTGAGGTCTTGGTACATCTTCGTCATACCCGGATGTATGCTAAGCCTGCTCTTGTGACCTTCCTCCAACACAGCTCTCTTCAGCTCAGCATCCTGAGGTAGGCAAATTCTGCCCTTAAACCTCAAGATTCCATATTCTCCCAGCTCAAAGCCAACAGCCTTCTCGGTACCCAGCAAACCAAGAAGCTTCACTAGCCCGGCGTCTTGCAACTGCTTAAGTCCAACCTGCCTCAAGAACTCATTAGTTATGGTAATCATCCCACAGCTAATGTGATCCTGAGCTAACTCCACACAGAGATTCAAATTTCTGAACTCCTCAACCAGCTCCAACTCCTTCATCATCATACTCGATATGTGGATGGATTTCCTACTCAGCGCATCTGCCACCACATTGGCCTTGCCTGGATGATACATCAACTGAAAATCATAATCCTTCAGAAACTCCATCCACCACCTCTGCCTCATGTTCAGCTCCTTCTGATCAAACAAGTACTTCATACTCTTGTGATCACTGAAGACGCTGAACCGAGCACTATACAAGTAATGCCTCCATATCTTCAAGGCAAACACCACAGCAGTTAACTCCAGTTCATGAGTAGGATAATTCCTTTCATGATTCTTCAATTGCCTTGAAGCATACGCCACCACTCTCCTATTTTGCATCAGCACACACCCCAGACCCTAGTGAGAAGCATCACAGTACACATCAAAAGGCTCACCAGAATCCGGCAACACCAGCACAGGAGAAGTGGTCAATCTCCGCTTTAACTCCTCAAAACTCTCACAGGCGTCTGTCCAGATGAACGGCTGCTCCTTCCGTGTCAGCTGGGTTAGAGGCGCTACTATCTTAGAGAATCCTTCAATGAACCTTCGATAGTAACCCGCTAAACCCACAAAACTCCTAATATCTGTGACAGTTCTTGGACGTTCCCACTGCAACACCGACTCCACCTTAGCCGGATCAACAGCAATCCCCTCAGCTGAGATCACATGTCCCAAGAACTTCACCTCATCCAACCAGAACTCACATTTTGAAAGCTTAGCATACAGCTGCTTCACCTTCAAAATCTCCAGCACTGCCCTCAAGTGCTCACCGTGCTCTTCCCGGGTCCTTGAATAAATCAAGATGTCATCAATGAACACCACAACAAACTTATCCAAGAACGGCCGGAAGATCCTGTTCATGTAGTCCATGAACACTGCGGGGGCGTTGGTCACACCGAACGGCATCACAACATATTCATAATGACCTTACCTAGTCCTGAAAGCAGTCTTCGGTATGTCACCCTCCTTCCCCCTAATCTGGTGATAGCCTGACCTCAAGTCAATTTTGGAAAACACCGATGCTCCCCTCAGTTGATCCATTAAGTCATCTATCCGGGGAAGTGGATATTTGTTCTTAATGGTCAACTTGTTCAGCTGCCGGTAATCAACACACAGTCGACTACCTCCATCCTTTTTCCTTACCAATAACACCGGAGCACCCCACAGCGAAACACTCGGTCGCACTAACTGCTTTTCCAACAAGACTTCCAACTGACCCTTCAGCTCAACCAGCTCAGCCGGAGCCATCCTATAGGGAGCCACCGACACTGGCCCTGCACCTGGAACCAAGTCAATGCTAAACTCCACCTCCCTAACAGGAGGCAACCCAGGCACCTCATCCGGGAACACCTCAGCAAAATCCCGCACTACATCAATTTCATAAATGACCCGCTCGGTCTCAACACTCAACGCAGCAAGCAGAAGACAGCACTCTGCCCCATCTCTCAGCAATGACTCAGCTTGACCAGCTGAAATCAACAGCTCATCCTCCATCTGGGAAAAAATCAGCCTCCTATTGGCACAATCTATAAGGATGTGATTGGCAGACAACCAATTCATCCCTAAGATTATGTCAATATCTACCAAAGGCAAACAAATCAAGTTTACCTTGTATTTCTTCTCATTCACCACAATCGGACAACCAACACATAACTCAGAAGCAACTACCGAAGCAGAAGCGGGCGTTGACACAAGCAGTCTCAACCCCAAATCACACACAGGTACACTCAACATAGCAGCACATGCATAAGATATAAATGAATGCGTAGCACCAGAGTCAAAGAGAATCATCACATCCTTACCAGCAGCTTTGCCTTTCCCCTTTACAAGATCATAAGAAGTCGAAGCCTCAGCACCCGTCAAGGCAAATATCCTACCAGCAGTAGTGGGTCTGTCACCCCTCTGTGTATCAGCTCTCTGTGCACTACTCCTCTGAGTATCAGCCCTCTGCACATCACTCCTCTGAGTGCTCCTCTTAGGTCTGTTCCTAGCAGGACAGTTAGCCAACTCGTGACCCATCTGATGACATCTGAAACAACGGTTCTCCGTGTGTGGACAGTCCCTGACAAAATAGGGCCCAACACACCTGTAGCATCTCAGAGTGGCACCTCCACTCTGTCTACCTCCACTAGCAGCACTAGAAGATTGCCTAATAACAGGACTCCCTTGCTGTGGTTGGGGCCTATCATACGGCTTCCTCTGACTCTCACCCTTCTTGGACCCAGATGGCCCCCCAGCAGTCCTCGCAACACGGTTACCACCTTCCAACCGCTCTACAACTTTCTCCTTCTCCACTAAGGCCGGGAACTCAATGATGGCCATAAGCACCACCACCCTCTTCAACTCATATCTCAACCCATCAGCAAACTTCCTGCATTTCCAGGCCTCAGCTATACCTTACGAATAAAAACGAGCCAGGAGCTCGAATTTCATCGCATACTCCGAAACTGTCATCCCTCCTTGATGCAGTCGCATAAACTCTGCCTCCTTGGCATGCCTCACACTTTCCGAAAAGTACTTCTCCATGAACACCGTCCAGAAGCACTCCCAGTCAATTGTAACTCCTCTAGCAGCAAGCATCTGATAGGTGCCTCTCCACCAATGTTCAGCCTCTCCCACCAGCATATACACAGCATATGCCAGCCTCTTCTCTGGAGAACATCCCAAAACAGCAAAGATCTTCTCCAACTTACATATCCAGCGGTCAGTAGCCTCTGGATCCGCATCTCCCGTGAATAGTGGGGGATGGCATTTCTGGAACTCAGCAAGGTCCCGGCTCTCCTGTGACCCTGTAGGTCTTGTTGCACCAGTTGCAGCTCTCTCGGCCTCCATCCTAGCAAAATAGGCATTTTGCTGCTGCATAGCCATAGCCATCATTTCTATGGCACGGGCTATCTGCTCGTTGGTCCTAGTCATCATCTACAAAAGTAACAGCATCTTTAGTAAAAAATAACTAAACCAAACAACAATCAATAGCACAACAAATCATCACAACAAATTCAGCACAGCAAACATCACAGCAAGACAACACAGCACAAAGCTAACACAACAAAAGCCTAAAGGGACCACCCCCAAAGAGTGTCCACTGACTCGAACTGCTCTGATACCACTAAAGTGTAACGACCCAGCTGGTCACTACACATGGCACAACACACTAGAAACACCGCATAGAAAAGAACAACTGTATACATATAGAGTCTAGAATATACATATACATGATCCAGTTTGAACAGAGTTAAAGTGTACAAAAATTACAATCAAAAGCTACTATCCCAAGTAGCTCAACAACAAAATAATCACAAAAGAGATCAGCTCCACCGGTCCGCTGAAGACTCACCACTAGACATCCACCTATCCCTGCTCTGCTCTCATACATAGTATGATCATTGCAGTCCAAACATCATGGAAACAACAAAGGGTAAGCTAGTGTAATTAAAAATCAACATATAAATATATGGTGATATGATAAACAACAGCTATAGCTTATACCACTCAACAGTATCAGCACCGCAGTGCGGCAATATTAGCACTGCTTGGCAGCAATAACAGCACCACTTAAGTGGCTATAACGGCACCGCAAAGCGGAAATAACAGCACCGACTTAGCGGCTATAATAGCACCACATATGTGGCTAATATCAACATCAACTTAGCGGCTATAATCTCACCCAACTCAGCACAGCACAACACAGCACAACAATTCAACACACTTATTTCTCCCGACTCAGCCCAACATTCTATAGTTCCACTATACTATAATTTAACATTTTAATTCATCGATTCCAGCTCAACTATATACCTCTAATACAGCTAAACATTATTATCTCAGCTTTATCACCTAGTCAGCATGGCGTATACATCAAATACAACTTAGTTCAGCATACAACAACATTGATTAACAATCTCAGCGCAATTCAACATCCAACAGCATATATGTCAATATCTCCTTGCGCGCCCATCGCACTCGAGGTCGCGCACAGCGCGGCTCAACCCGAGAGCACAAGGGGCCAGCGCGCCCAGTGTAAGAGTACTCGCGCCTTGCGAGACTCAACCCGAGAGTCCAAGGCTCTCACGCGCCTGGTGCAATTCTAATTGCGCCCAGCGCCTACCAGACAGAGACTCTAAGGAGTCTCGTGCGCTCAGCGTGGCCTAACCCGCGCCCAGCATGGGGAAGGCAGAGACCTTCCAAGGTCTCGCGCCCGGCAATTTGCATTGCGCCCAACGCTCTCTTGGCAGAGACTCCCAAGGAGCCTCCGCGCCCAGCGAGTCCAAACGCGCGCCTAGCGTGGCACCAAAGTACCTAAGACATGTCACCATTGATATCACGCCCGGCGCGGCCAACCAGAGACTCCCATTTGTAAGCTCGCCCGGCGCACGCAGCTTTGCGCCCGACGGGCTTGCCTAAACAGAGTCCCTTGGTGGTCACGCGCCCGGCGCGAAGAACAACGCCCAGTGCGAACTCAGCAGCAACTCTCCCCAAGTTCGAAAATTTTCCAAATCCTGCAAAACTTAACAGCAAATCCACATGCAATCCAACCAAAAGTTCCCATTCTCATCAAATATCAATAAAAACAGCTTATTTTCAACATGCAAACACAAATCATCAAAACCCCAAAATTCCTTCAAAGTTCCAAATACCCCCAAAAATTCAATTTTAATCCATCTCAGCCAGAAATCATCCATTAACAAACAGCATAGGAGTATCGAAGACTCATTCCACGTCAAAAACAGCCAAAATAACTAGCTTCCCTTACCTCGGTAGAAGATTCCGAGCTTCGGGATGAAGAAAATGGAGAAGAGGGTTGAAGAAGAACTTGAAAAATCCGAAGGAGGAGAAAAGAAGATTTCGTAACTCAGCTAGGAAACCACAGCTACTCCGCACTACCACCTTGAATCAGCAAAATGAAGAGAGTGAAGAATGAGACCCAAGGTACAAGAGGGAGTAAGAGAAAATGAGAGTTAGAAAGTAAGAGAGTTGGGGAAAAAAGGAAGTCCGTACGGGGGGTCTCACACATAGATATCTTTTTAATTTTATTTTCTAAAAAAAACTATTAAATCAAAAGTGAAACATTGTACCACGCTCAAACTTCTGAACTTGCACTGCTTAATAATTTTTTGGGTTACATCTCCGTAAATAGGTAAAATATTATTTTAAAATGTGTTAAATTTTAATATGACAAATTTTGTTCCAAGAATGTTAAATTAGCATGTGTATGATGTGACAAGATAAGAATTTGACACATTTTCAAAAAAGAAAGAATAAATATCATTGTTTTAAAAATAAGAGACTAAAAATAAATTTTTACATGTAATATTACATGAACGATAAAATAAATAAATAAATAAATTGACCCTGATTTTATGTTAATGTGAAATTAATTGATTTAATCACAAAATTAAAAATACTTATAACTTTATTATTAATATTATTAATTAGGATGACACTAATTTTGATAATTATCTTTAATGTCCAGTTTTACGTGGACATATTTGTTTTTATTTTATTTTGAAATTATATTATTTTTTAAATTATTCATAAATAATTGTCTTACCTTTACTATTATTCAAAATGACTTTTCAATTAATATCTGTTTACTCATATTCAATTTAATTATTTTTATATTTATTTTAAAATAAAATACACATTCATAAATTCTCTCTTTTACATTCGTAATAAATTTAGTTTATACAATGTCATGTAAATAAAAAAAATTAATTATTGCTTTATTACACTATTTTATTTTAATGGATAATATCTTATTTAAAAAGAGATGAGTTATATTAATGCAACTTATATATTAGTACATTATTTATATCTACAAAAATACAGAATGTGAGAAGAGTATTCGAGTTTGAGCTATAAAAAGTAGAATTTGCAACCGACAAATATTATTCTTGTAATTTGTAAAGGAGATGTGACTTTTAATAAAATTGGACAATGTAATTAAATAAGAGAAAGCAAGTGATCCGGATGTGGCATCATATTTTTTATCTCAGAAAGTACTAGAGTTAACTGTTTAGCAATAAGCAATTGAAAGCCCGTTTCTACATTCCATTGTGCTAAGAATAGAATCACGTGATTCTAAGCAAATCAAGTATATAAAATGAACCACGGAATGTAAAAATAAAATTGGTAATAGGTCCTTCCCCAACGGAGCATACTCCGGATCTTAACATAGTAAAAGGTTCTTCTATGTGGATCACAAAACATAGACTTGAATCGGTTCCTACTTACTAAGATTATTTTGCTAACATTCCATGGAAAAACCATTCATAACCATGATATCTGTCTCATTCACAAATCACGAGAAGATAGTAAATCGTATAGAGGTATCTGTTTTTGTTTCTTGCTTATTCAGTAAACTTCTTACATCTTTAGTAACTGTTAGATTTATATAATTTTCAAAAACAAATCTTCAAAAGCCTTGTTACAGTATTTCATTTGCCTAGGATGGGAAATTTAATAACATTTTGACAAAATTAAGAGGTGTCATTTGATTATCACCATCAAAGTTTCTTTCTACAGTAGATAAATATTCAATAAAGTTTCCTATTCCTTGGAGAATACTAATTATTTTTCTGCATTTGCTCCCTAGTTTTCCTTCCTTTCTCCTTTTTTGTTGAACATTCTTTAGCAGTTTTAATTATTCAATTTCCCTATTCCTTATCTTGATGATCCATGAATTTTGGTAAAATTTAGGCCAGGTGGAATGATCATGCAAGATGCAGGTAGCATGGATCATAAACAGAAAAGAGAAAAAGCTAACAAGGAGGAAGATTGTGAAGATCTCATCAACCAATTGCCAGATGGAATCCCTGTAGCCATTTTATCTAAATTGCCAATAAATGATGCTGCTAGGACCAGCATCCTCTCAAGAAAATGGAGATATCTATGGACCTTTTTTTCTGGGACCTTAGAATTTGATGGTTCACCAATTATGAAAGACATGAAAAAAGACATTAAGAAGGCTTCAGGAAGACATTTGCAGATGGCAATGGAGATCATGTACGATGCTGAAAGGCAAACATATACAAGTTGGATCAATGAATTGTTGAGTTCACTCAAGAGTTCAACTCTACAAGGATTGAAGTTTTGGTTTCATGTGGGTACTGAGTGTGATACTGATAAGTGGGTTCACTTTGCCATTCAAAAGAAGGTTCAAAAACTTGAGTTGTATTTTGGGCATTCATTTGAATATGTTCTTCCGTTGCACCTGTTTAAAGTCGAAAGTTTTAATTCCTTGCATGTTTTGCGTCTGAAATTCATTACTGTGACCAAGGAGATGCTAGAGTATTTACTGTGTTGCTGTCCATTACTTGAAACGTTGAGCTTGGTTAGCTCAGTAGTTCCAAAAACTATTAAGGTTTCAGGTCCATCCCTCAAGCTGAAATGTCTAGAATTGGTAAGGTGTTGGGAGCTGGTAAAACTTGAAATTTTTGCTGAGAATTTAGTGTCATTCAAATACTATGGATCCCATTTGGACACAGAATTTAAGATCGTTCCAAGTCTTATGGAAGCAACATTTGGAGGATCCTTTGTGGAGTTCATTAAAGAAAGCTTTCTTCCACAAATAAAAGTCCTTAAATTGGATATTACACAAAACGTACCTGAAGTGGTAGCCTTTCTTTACCCTTACTTTCTTTAGGTTGCTTTGCTTGCCAACAAGAGTGGTATCATTTTTTCTGTCTTATTTTCAGATTTACTGGCTAAGTCAACTTCCCAGATTAAAAAGTCTCAAGCATTTGGAGTTGATTGCCTGTGTTGATGATGGCATCACACTTTGCGCTTGTGCATTGCTATTGAAGGTCTCACCTTCACTATGGAGGTTCACACTCAAGGTGAATATCCTTTGGCCTAGTTGCTCTAAAAAATACATAAACTCCGAACGGGATTCTTTAGTAACCTTTCCCAGTTCCCACGCATTCACACTGTATTTGTATCTGTTAGATGAAGATGAACAACTCGAATCTCAAATGTGTTTTGAATCTAATTTACCAAGACTAAATATGAGGCATCTAATCTTTCATTTGATCTTCATCCAATAGTTCCAAGTTGTTGACCATGTAAATGTTGGAAACGTTACAACAAGGAATCTAGATCCCTATGACTGTTTTGTGCATCAAACATGTTGAAAAACTAGGATAGTTGAAGATCTGAATTTGCCTTTTATGCATGTTGCAGATGCTAAATACCAAACCCAACTTTAGAACAGAACGCAAATTTACAATGGAATGTCAATACAGTCTCAAAGAGTTGGAATTGGTTGGGTTTTGTGGAGCAGCATGCGAAATTGAATTAGTTATGTACATACTTGAGAATGCAGTTGAGCTCCAGAAGATAACTATTGATACAAGGTTACCAACTAAACCGAAATTAAGACCACTAGGGGAGCACTTCAAAACTTGGGATCATGAGGAAAACAGAAAGCGGGCTAGGGGATTGCAGGAGAAAATACCACCTTGGATTGAATTTGTTTGTATTTGACGTAGTATTGGAAGCACAAGCTTCATAAGTACAGGTATTGAGGGAAAAAAAATTGGTGGATAAGCATCATAAATAGATTTGTTATTATCAATCGTTATTAAGAGAAGAACAGGTCAAGTGTTAACTGACTTCGCAAATTTTAGCTCAAAAGAGAAGAACCACTAAAGTGTTAACTGACTACCTACAATTTGCAATGCCAAACTAAAAGAGGGGTTCAATCTTATGTTAGTACATATGGACTAAAGAAGTAGGATTTTTTTTTTCTTCCCTTCTATACTACTAGTTTAGGGTCTGTACATATTTTATGACTTATGTTACTGCTTCCAGTGTTTCTACTACTACTACTCACCATAATATTAGTCAGGACAAACAAAGATTCTTTAGTGTTTGAATTTGAACTCGGGATGAATATTAAACATTATTCATTTTATTAGGATTACAGGGATCTACTAACAATCCACAGTAGTCTCTAGCTTCAATCCAACTTTTCTAAACAAGCAAATGGACAAGGAAATTCAGTACATATTGAAATGAAATTAACAATTAGATACCCTGCTCAAGCATTGCTCGGACCCTCATTGGAAGACCATAAAGTCGAATGAAGCCAGCAGCATCAGCTTGATCATATATCTGCCCACTCTCAAATGATGAAATGTCTTGCCTATACAGGCTGAAGGGACTTGCTCGACTGGTTACAGTAACAGAACCTTTGTACAATTTCAAAGTCACAGAACCTGTTGTGGTGTCTGTGATCTTCTGCATAAAGGCATCCATGGACTCCCTAAGTGGATCAAACCATCTTCCAGCATACACTAACTCTGCATATTTAAGGGCTAAGGAATCTTTGACTTGTATTGCTTCTCGATCAAGTGTCAAAAACTCCAACTCGCGTGCTGCAGCAAACAGGATGGTTCCTCCAGGAGTTTCATAAACTCCACGGCTCTTCATACCTACAAGCCGATTCTCAACCATGTCAATCCTTCCAATTCCATGCCTTCCACCAATCTCATTGAGCTCGGCAAGTAAAGATGCCGGTGAAAGCTTCTTCCCATTGATTGAAACAGGAAGGCCTGACTCTATCCCAATTTCCACATATCTGCAAGACAATGCGTTCTTTCAAAATGTAAAAGTACATCTTTATAAAAGTATAACAGAGACTTGGAGGCTATATTGAAAGTGAAATCACAAGAAACGAGCTTACTCTGCTTGATCAGGAGCATCTTCAGGGTCTACAGACATCATGTACATGTCCTTTTTAGGTTCATTAGCTGGGTCTTCCAAAATATCTCCCTTCAATGTCACAGATTGCAATTATCAAAAAACAGCAACATGCCATTTCCAAAATTCAACACAATAGAGCATGAGATTAAAAAATGGTGCATTTTGATTCCAAAAACAGAACATGACATTACATTCCATTTTATCCGCACAATAAGGGTGTGTTTGGAAAAGCTATAAAAATTAGATTATTTTAATAATCGATTATATGAATAATCAATTATTGCTATAATCAATTATAATCAAAACGGAATTCTGTTTGGGTAAGTTTGCTGATAAACAGTTTTAAAATGTCTAATTTTGTTTTGAACTTTTGATACAACAACAAAAATCAATTTTTATGTAGTTAATCAACCTAAAAGGAAAAGAGTTGTTGAGAAATAATCATAAACTTTAAATTTCAGCTTCATATAGACAGCTTGTTTTTCAAAAAAAAAAAAAACTGTTTATAAATTTCAGCTAATATCCCAAATAACCAGCTTTTTCACAAAACATTTTTTTTTATATAAAAACAGCTGAAAAGTGGGAAAATAATGTTTCCCAAACACACACTAAACATTAAACACTATCATAATCAACCACTCGCCCCCATAGTTGGATCTTCTCATGTTACATGACTCTCATTGTAGGAAATAGTGCTTTGTTGAGTTTGTTCTCTATCACCCCTCTTAATGGTCATGTAACATACGAGAATCCAAGAATCCAAATCCATTACTTTGAAAGGTCATCAAACTTTTACCTTAAATTCAATAAATGCTTAGGCCTAAAAAAATGACAAATCATTAGACATAAGCTAACTTCGACACTAAATATAATTAGAGCTATACTGAAGATAGCAAAATATACCTCATGGCTAAGGTGCCAAAGGTTCCTATCCCTGCTATATATGGAATTCTTTGTCACAGGAACAGGAACATTATGCTTTTTAGCATACTCAATAGCATCTTCTCTCCCTGTAATATCCCACTCCCTCCATGGAGCCACAATGTTGAGATTGGGGTTCAGAGCAAAGAAAGTGAGCTCAAAACGGACCTAAGAGTTTATATATAAATGTGTCAGCATAAAATAATTGACATGATTTAGTGTTAAGAACCTAATAGTAAGACATGCCTGATCATTTCCTTTCCCTGTACACCCATGGGCAACAGCATCAGCTCCAACTTCTTTCGCAACATCGACCATGGCCTATCAATCAGTAAGGGATCAATCAATATATGTTTATAAAAGGTAAAAGGGGGTTGAAGATAAGTGCATTCCACTATTATTATCACTTGATTCTTCTTCAATATACAAAAAAGTTAACACTGCATTAAGAGCTACCAGAAGAAATGGCTTTACCAAGGAAGATGTATATATTAAACTTCAAGCAGAAGTACCTTCGCAATTACCGGGCGGGCCATTGAGGTCCCAAGCAAATACTTCCTCTCATAAACTGCACCAGCACGCAGGCAAGGGAATACATAATCTTTAACAAATTCCTCCTTCAAGTCTTTTACCACTAATTGACAGGCCCCACTGGCTTTGGCTTTGGCTTCTAAACCTTCCAATTCTTGTATACCCTATGACATTTAGTATTTCTATTACATGCATGCAACATTTAAGCAAGAATTTGGATAAAGCAATTCCCCTGGTAGAAGTTTAAAATCTTAAAACACCTTTCCAATCACACAATTCACATAACAACAATCTTGGTTACAGAAAATGAATTCAAAAACGTAACATACTTGGCCAACATCAGCAGTGAAGCAAACTACTTCACATCCATAATTCTCTCTGCAAAACCAAAATCATTAAATAAAATATTATAACAAAAGAATACAAAATAACAGATAAATTGACAAGGATAAGATATAAGATCACCCATTTTAGCTTCCATGCTTTACTAGAAAACTAAATCATTTTTTATTTAAAACCCCACCAGGTCATCTATACAATCTCAAAATAGTCTCTGATCTGTATTTACCCCTTCTAATAAAAATCTAAACTTTTTTTTTTCTAAAGAGAAATCAGTGATTCTGTACCTCAGCCATGGAACAATGACTGATGTGTCTAATCCACCACTGTAAGCCAGAACCACCTTGTTCAATTTTCCGCGTAGGCCACCAGCCTTAGTGGTTTCAGAAACAACCTTTGTATCACTGCGTGCACCTGTGTTTAACAATTGCATGTCAAGTAACAAATTCGGAATTCGGAAAAGAAACAAATTCAAAAAAAATGGGCACCTGGTGTTTGAAGGGAAGAAGCAGTAACAGGAGAAGATGCTTCCAACTGAGCCATTGTTACACAACACAAGAACAAGACAACGAGTGACAGTGTGAATGTACAATGTATGTTAGAACTGCACCTTTCTTTTAAAGAAGGGTTTCATGTTATAGCTTTTTTTGTGTGTGAATTCCACGTCATAGCTTTATCGCAGTCATTTCACTATCGTTATTTTTATTATTTTTTAAGTCCGCTAATTTTGATTTACTTTAATTTAGTCGTGTTATTTATTTTCAAGTTCAAAACTTAAAATGTGTTTTTATATCGACATTTAATATTTGTTTTCAGTTTAATTTTGAGAATAATAAGCATGCATAATTTTTAAAAAAAAAATTACCCGACCGATTAGTAAAAAATTACTAGTAACATAATTTTTAAATAATTATAATTATTATAAAAAAAAATACAAATTTTATTATATATATGTTAGATTGTGATGGATGCGTGTTATCTCCATAAATTCATACATTTTACTTATATATACTAACAAATAAATAAATAACCCCACAAGAAAAATAGGTATTGTACCATAAAATAATTTTCTTTTAAATAAGCACAAAAATTTATAAAAGATAAAAAATAATAATAATAATAATAATAATAATAAATTTATTATTTTTAATCTTCAAATTTTATCATTTTACTTTTTTAGTTCATAGAAATCACAATAACAAGAGAGTTCAAACTTAAGGTTTAATACATTCTATTTCAATCTTTCACCATTAAGTTAACTTTAATAATTTTGTTTTATTTTTTAATATTAAATAAGTTATACAAAATTACAAATACACACCTCATTACAATCTCTAACAAAGAAAAAAAAATAGAAATCGTTGCTTTAGTCTTAAAACAGTCATAATTTATATAAAATAAGAAAAATAAATAAAAACCTATGAAAATATGTATTTTGTAAAAAAATTATGATTTTTTTAATATAAGAATATTATATTATAGACTTTTTTTTGTTCGCATTAAATTATTTTTCTAAATGCGTCACTTATTGTGATTAGATGATAATGTGTTCTTTTTCTTTAATTTCATTTAAAAAATTTATTTTATATGAATGTACAAGTACAGTCATTTTCAATTTAACTTCCATAGCGGGTTATTATTATTATACTTTTAATTCTTAGACTATCTCTAACAAAAATACATGTGAGGAGTGTATTTGACCATATTGAAGTGCCAGCGTAATAAGGACATGTAAGACACTAGATGCTTTGTATGGTGTTAATTGTTTTTTACAGGCATAGTAGAGTAGTAGTGTACTTTTAATGAAATAATAATAATAATAATAATAAGTTAGTAATAATTAATATTGATGAAATATAAGGTTAAGAGTTTATTTGTAGGACTAGTTTAATAAAGAAAATAAAATTATCGGATCAGAGAAAAAAATTTCTTGAATTATAAAAAGTGAAAATGAATAATCAAAATGATAAAATCCAATTAAAATGTATAAAAATAAAATGTTGGATCGGAGATGTTGTGAATAGTATTTTATACTAAATTCATTTCGCGGTACCATTTTCATAAATGCAGGAACGAATTTAATAATGATTATATGTATTTTAAATTTTATCAAATATAAAACTAGATTAAAATAAACATTGCGTCTAAAAAGAAATATATTATTTGTCTTTTTTTTTTAAGCTTTAGGTTTTACTTTTATGTTGTGATAAAATAGATAAATAAAGCTTTTACCTTTATGTTTTGGTTAGGTCCATGTTGTCTTGTCTAGCTATCTATTCTCGTTTGAATTGGGGACCTTACGGAAAGCAGGTACCATCGGTTTAGTTACAAGAGGAAAAAAAAATTAGGTGAAAAATAAGATAAAAAAAATTAAAAAATGTAAAAAATGAGTGAGTGAAAAAAGATAAGAATTTAAATAAAAATTAGTTTGTTTGGTTTTTGAAAGAAATAAATAAAAAAGGAGACTCATTTGCGGTTTTATTTATCTCTTTTATAGTAGTAGTATTGATAATCCAATTTTTAGCTATGGAAATCATATTAATTTTCATTTATTTTTTTCAAACCCAAAGTAATGTCTCCTTGTGGTTTGCTTTCGTGTCCAATTTTATGTAAACATATTAGTCTCTATATAAACAAGTTCAAATTAAAGTTGTGCTCACAATAATTCAGTTTAACTTTATTTTGAGTAATTGTCTTGACCCAATAAAAAGTAGCAATATAGTATCTTTTATTTTATTTTTAAATAAAATATTAAAAAAATGAAGTGTTTCTTTAATATTAGTAAATAATAAAGTGAATGTAAGCAATTACGAAATTCTCATAATCGATTACATTGGCTGTATTCATCAATTGATATTTCTTGACTCTTGTAACCGATTACAACAACGTGAACACAAACTAGGGACGACCATAGTAGTTCTCATAAAGCTTATGTTTAATCAATCATGGTTTGGAAGAAAAAAAAAGGCACAAGACAATAGTAGGTAGGCAAAGTAAGTTACGGGCTCAATGTCTCATCCATTTTCATGTTGAATAGCGAGAAAATAAAATGGACGTGCATCTCATGCATTTTAACTTTTTTTATTTAATATTAATTCGAAACATTTGGTATCTTTATATTTGTTTAAATATGATTAAAAAATAATAATATTTATTAAATTAACTAGTATTATTATCCTTATTATTTTGATGTATAGATTAACTAAACCATTATACCTGTTTCCGCACATCAGCCAGTGTTAGAGTAACCTAAGTAAAACACATTTGACTACAAACGTTGTTCTTACCATATAGCAAAACACATCTAATATGCCATAGAGATAGACTCTATAATACTTTTCCAGTGTGTTTGGAAACTCATCATTAACATAAAAACTATGTCCACTTGAAGCAATCTGAAGTAGCTTCCACATTTTTTTAGCTTATGGATATGGAAAGAGAGTACATATATGTACATTTCAAACATAGTTCCAAATTAACAAGCACTTTGTCAATTTAGAAATTCAATTCTCTAGATTCAACAGATATCTATCCATTAATTATGCAGAGTTATTTTTGTAACTATTAAATATATTATTAAAATAAATGAATAGCTATGATATAAAGAAAATATTTAATCTCAAATATTTACTTTTTTAATAAGTTAAAAATTACACTTTAAATCTCTTATTTGTAACTTTGATTCTCAATTTTTTACTTTATAATTTTAATTTTGTAAATTTTCTAATTTTAATCTCACTATTAAATTTTTCATTATTTAACCATTAGAGTTGTAACGTTCACAATACATACGTGATAATAAATTAAATAAATGGTATAATAATAACATTAAAACTAAATTGTAGTTTCATTTTTCACTCATGTTTCATTTTCTTTTTTAAAAATTAATCTACTATTTTTTTTTTATATTACTAGATATATCTATTTGAGTACAATGAAAGGCGAGTACATTATCTTTTCTGAATATATACCACTCATATTTTACTACAAGAATGGAATCATAGAGGTAAACCTAGCCAGAAGCAGAAAAAACAAAAAGACTCAATAAAATGAAGGGTGGCATCAAGTAAAGCAAAGTCCAACCAACCACAAACACCTCTTATCCAAAAACCAGCTTCTGTGACGCAAGTTAAGTTGAGCATTTATAATAAACATATAGTGGGCAGCACCAAACACAGCCTCGGCCACCATGAACGACTCCGTGGACAAACTGGTGATCTTCCTAGCAAAGCGAGACGGCATCGACAAGCTCGTGAAGACCTTCCAGTACGTGTCGAAGCTCGTAAACTGGCACGTGGAAGCCTCTCACCCGGCCACGGCGAAGCGCTTCAAGCAATGGGAAGTGGCCGCAGGCCTCAGCAGAAAGGCCTTCAGAACCGGACGCTTCCTCACCGGCTTCAACGTCCTCCGCCGCAACCCCGGCTCCACCCTCTCCCTCCGACTCCTCGCCGTGCTCGCTAACGCCGGCGAGATGGTCTACTTCTTCTTCGACCACTTTCTCTGGCTCGCCAGAATCGGCACCATCGACGCAAGCTTGGCCAGGCGAATGAGCTTCATATCGGCGTTTGGTGAGTCGGTGGGATATATTTTCTTCATCATAGCTGACTTCATCTTGCTGAGGGAGGGGCTTCGGGTGGAGAGAAAGATGAGAAGCTCCGAGGAGAAAACGGAGGAAGATGAGAAGGGGATTCGGAGGATTAGAAGCGATAGGGTTATGAGGCTCATGGCGGTGGCTGCGAATGTGGCGGATTTGTTCATAGCGGTGGCGGATATTGAGCCGAATCCATTCTGCAACCACACTGTCACTCTTGGGATTAGTGGCTTGGTTTCTGCTTGGGCTGGTTGGTATAGGAACTGGCCTTCCTAAACACAACTAACTATGCATGCTGTAATTTTTTACGTAAGTCTAATGGATGATGCATAAATACTTTACTTTAATCCTCTCTACCTTAATTATAAACTCTTGCATGCTATTTTCTTTCATCTGTTTTATACACATATTAGGATATATAAGTAGGAATAACCTTTATTTTACACTTAGTGATTAGTTTTATAAAGTTTAACTAAACTTAAATTTTAATTTCCTGAGATGATATACGTCTCTGTCGTAATAATTATTGATTATTATTGAATTTATTAGACCAATGATTATTAGATTATATACAAATATTTAATCTTTCAAATTTCATGTTCATAATGTCTAATTATATTTGATGTAATTAAAAAGAGTGTGTTATAGATTTCATATAATGCAATAGTTATAATAGTATATAAAAATGAAGAACTTTTATTTTACAAACAAATTTTATAAGATTAAATTAAACACATTTCTGGTTTATTAGGAGACAAGTTAATCGGGTCGCCCACACTTTAGCAAGGGTGTCAAAATCTTACGCTAGTCACCACTCTTTTGATTTTATTCCTCCATGTATTGTCTCTCTTATCATTAATGAAATGAGTTAAGTTCATTTGCTTCAAAAAAAAAAAAAATTAAACACATTTCTCTTCAAAGTTAGCTTAGCTGTTGCCCCATTGTTTATAAGAAGCTAGAAGTTCAACACAGTATATTTATTACATTACTACCATTCATGGACGTAAAAGGATGCATAGGAAACGGTACATTACTATTACTAACTATATAGGCACAGCAAATTGCACTTGGTAATGGAAATCACATGTGGCAACTTTAGACTCAACTTTTTTTATCTTTTGATTTTCACATATATTACATTAAAAGTAAGAGGAAGGCTAGTGTTATGTTATCGTGAGAATGAGTTGAATCTGAGTATGGTTAATAAAACTAGTACGTACACCGTACATGATAGACCACATGTTAGAGTTGTCCATCTTAGCATTTCTTTAACAAGAAATTAAAGAGTAGTGATGCATATATAAGAATCTTTAAAAGAATTTTTTTAATATTTATCTATTTTCATCACATCATTTCTTATATATTCAATTTTTTTCTCTTTCCAAATATCATTTTTCAATTAAATAACATATGATTAATTAATGATAAATATCACCGTACACTCGTCCCATGGGATGGATGTTAAGCCTTTCTCCGATATAGAAATCATTTAAATGAGTTTTATTGATTTTAACAAAATTATCTAACATGTATAGTCATTTTTCAAATTATGATCGTTATTTTAGCTTCATTCTCTAATTACATATGATGGCTAAACACATCCCTCTCAAGCATCGTGTGAATATGAGTAGTATATTACAATTCTACTTTGGAGTAAACTCTTGAATTAATTGGTTTCCAAAATTGTATGCGTCGAGCATTTAGTTATTGAAATATGAAAAATTCTTCGTTAATTATTCTGATTTTGAAAATGAAATTTGTTTAATTTGGTATCTTTCTGTGTAAAATGAAAATGACCAATAAGTTGAATGAAAAATATATCAAAGGCAAAGTAAAATGTCAATTTTCATAGAAGGATACAAATTTTTTAACTCAAATCACATGGCGAAGAAGACCTTGTTTTAAGAAATCCAACATGTATTACTTTGGTTAATATTTTTTTTATTTGAACACTTATAACAGATTTCAATTATTATCCCCCAAAAAAAAAATTAAAGCTCTTTTACAAGCTCGAAATAAAATGCTAACTTCTAAATTCTAAAAGAGTTTTTTTAGAACAAATTTATGCAATGGTTCGACTATTGCTTTGGAGTCCGAATAGATCAATTCTTTTGGGTCCGTCTTCAAGCATGATGCATTGTTTATCATAGGCATATAATTTAGGGAGACAGTCGTAATCTCAGGTACAATAGTAGTATCATGCAAAGAAGACAAATTCTTTTTTGGCGCGATACTATTGTACTCGTTTTAAGCTATTTTATCATTGACGTCAGTTTTAGCTTTTCAAAAATATCCTAAATCTAAACCTTATGTAGTTTAGATTCTTGACACATTTTACAGACATGAGTCCTCTCGAGTGACTTAATAAACAGGATTTTTTTTCATTCTATACTAATACTGTCACTACTAATAACAATAATAGTCAGAACAAAGACTTTTTGGAACATCAGAATGAATATTAAATACTAATTTTATTAGGATTCGAGAGATCTACCAACAATCCACAGTACTCTAGCTTCAATCCACCATTTCTAAACAAGCAAATGGACAATGAAATAGTACATGCTGAAATGAAATCAACAGTTAGATGCCCTGCTCAAGCATTGCTCGGACCCTCATTGGAAGACCATAAAGCCGAATGAAGCCAGCAGCGTCAGCTTGATCATATATCTGCCCACTCTCAAATGATGAAATGTCTTGCCTGTACAGGCTAAAGGGACTTGTTCGACTGGTTACGGTCACAGAACCTTTGTACAATTTCAAAGTCACAGAACCTGTTGTGGTCTCTGTGATCTTCTGCATAAAGGCATCCATGGACTCCCGAAGCGGATCAAACCATCTTCCAGCATACACTAACTCTGCATATTTAAGGGCTAATGAATCTTTGACTTGTATTGTTTCTCGATCAAGTGTCAAAAACTCCAACTCACGTGCTGCAGCAAACAGAATGGTTCCACCAGGAGTTTCATAAACTCCACGGCTCTTCATACCTACCAGCCGATTCTCAACCATGTCTATCCGGCCAATTCCATGCTTTCCACCAATCTCATTGAGCTCAGCAAGTAATGTTGCCGGTGAAAGAATCTTCCCATTGACTGAAACAGGAAGCCCTGACTCTATCCCAATTTCCACATATCTGCAGGGCATGATGCACTCGTTAAAAATGTAAAGTACCACGTTTTTAAAAGTATAACAGAAACTTGGAGGTTATATAAAAAGTGAAATCACAAGAAAGCTTACTCTGCTTGATCAGGAGCATCCTCAGGGTCTACTGACATCATGTACATGTCTTTTTTAGGCTCATTAGCTGGGTCTTCCAAAATATCTCCCTTCAATATCACAGATAGCATAACAGTAACAAGTCATTTCCAAAATAGTTCTTGGAGCTCAGTACATAAAGCACAGGCCTAGATCAAGATAAAGTGAAGCAACTTCTCGCAATAGAGCATAGAAATGATGCTGTGTATTCAATTTGATGATTCACAAGTTATAGAGACTTAAAATTATCGGAAGAAAAAAATGAGGGTCTGTTCAGGAAAAAAATACTCTATCTGGACTCAAATATAAGCAAAAAAAAAAAGTAAAATAATTCACACTAATTAAGCAAGTTAGTTAACATGATTTAATTTTGTTAATCTCATTTTAAAAATAAACTCCCTTCTAAATTGCCCTTCCTTGGAATTTGATATGAAGAATTTAAAAAGAATGTTAAAATTAGAATATCAATTAAATGAAGGATATTTTACAAACAGTATCGTTAAACAAGGGAATATTAGTTAAGAGTTACTTACATTTGACCACTATACATAATTTTTTGCTGCTTATATTTGGGTAGAGGGAGTACATGGAAAATGCATTCATAAATAGTCAACGAGGGTAATGTCTAGTCCTGGAATGAATATGAATGTTGGAGCACTTTCATACAATAAGTTGAGTTTAATTTTGAGCCATGGAATACTTGATAGTCTAGAAGAAATAGGAATGGAGACTTGATTTCAGATGCCAACATGAGACAGTTCAGTTATCAACATAAAGGTAGTGTTTAGTACTAGTAGACATGTGAGGTATTGCATGGTAAACATGTTAAAACAGGGAAACATTCTATGTTTGATGTATTACCATAATAGAACAAATAGAGCATGAGGTTAAAAAATGGTGCATTTTGATTCCACACAACAAACAGAATAATAGTAAACCACTCGCCTCCAAAGTTGGGTCTTCTCATGTTACATGACTATGGGAGGAGATAGTGCTTTGTTCTCTATCACTCCTCCTAATGGTCATGTAATGTAATATAAGAAGATTCAAATCCATTACATTCAAAGATCATCAATGTTTTGACCTTAAATTCAGTGACTAAATAGGCCAAAAGAAAATGACAAATCATTAGACATACCTCATGGCTTAGGTGCCAAAGATTCCTGTCCCTGCTATATATGGATTTCTTTGTCACGGGAACAGGTATATTATGCTTTTTAGCATACTCAATAGCATCTTCTCTCCCCGTTATATCCCACTCCCTCCATGGAGCCACAACATTTAGCTTGGGGTTCAGAGCAAAGAAAGTGAGCTCAAATCGAACCTAAAAGTTTACATAGTAAAGTGTTAGCATAAAATAAATGACATAATTAGTGTTGTGAGACTAATAGTAAGACATGCCTGATCGTTTCCTTTCCCTGTACACCCATGAGAGACAGCATCAGCTCCAACTTCTTTGGCAACATCAACCATCGCCTATCAATCAGTAGATATCAATCAATCTATGTTTATATAATGGGGAAATAAAGATAACTAGATAAGTATATTCCACTATCATTGTCATTATAATTCTTCTTCAATATAAAAAGAGGGAATACTGCACTAAGAGCTAACAGAAGAAATGGCTTTACCAAGGAAGATAAATATATTAAACTTAGAGCAAAAGTACCTTTGCAATTACAGGGCGGGCCATTGAGGTCCCAAGCAAATACTTCCTCTCATAAACTGCACCAGCACGCAGGCAAGGAAATATATAATCTCTAACAAATTCCTCTCTTAAGTCCTTTACCACTAACTGACAGGCCCCACTGGCTTTTGCTTTCGCTTCTAAACCTTCCAATTCTTTTATACCCTATTAAATTTAGTGTTGTTAAGATGATGCGGCATTGTAACAAAAATTGCATAAAGTAATTCCCCTCGTCAGAAGCTTATGACCTTAAAACACATTTTCCAACACAATTTACACAAAAATCTCAATTACAGAAAATGAATTTAAAACTCAGAACATACTTGGCCAACATCAGCAGTGAAGCAAACAACTTCACAACCATAATTCTCTCTGCAATGCAAAAATCATCAATAAAATATTATAATAAGAATACAAATATACAATAACAGGTGAAAGTGACAAGGATATCCACTGCTCAATATCCCAGTTCACATCCCAAATTCTTAAAAATAAGGATCACCAATTATAGTTTCCATGCTTTATTACAAAACTACAACATTTTTTAGTTTAAACCCAATCATATCATCTACAAAATCTCAAAATGGTCTCTGATCTCAATTTACAAATTCTAATAAATATTTAAACATTATTTTCTAAAGAGAAATCAGTAATTCAAAAAAAAAAAAAAGAACTCATCTCTAAGTCCCTGAGATTTGTCATTCAGATTTCAGAATATATGCAAAGAGAAGGAAATATCCAATATTGCAAACTTGCAATGGATGTCTGATAAAAAAAATGGGGTAAAAAGGGGGAAACATCTATACCTCAGCCATGGAACAATGACTGATGTGTCTAAGCCACCACTATAAGCCAACACCACCTTATTCAATTTTCCACGTAGGCCAACAGCCTTTGTGGTTTCAGAAACTACCTCTGTATCACTGCGGGCAGCTGCTCTAATAACTGCACATCAAGAGATTTTTAATATCATTACAGACACTAAACTTAAGTAGCAAATAGCTCCAAACCAATATATCAAGCAGTGAACACAAGGTGCCCCAAATGACCTCGTGTTTTCAACCCAAGCCCGACATATTCTAAGAAGCCACAAATTACCCCTTCAGAAACTATTTGTATATTGATGTTATGACAATATTTTGGTAAGGAATGCTGATTTTCAGAATAGAAGTGAAAACAGATGAATCAATTACAACAGATGAAGAGTACAATACAAAACACTTCATGTTAATAACTAACGCGGTTTTAATGAAAAGATTCAACTATAAAGAACAATGAGATACAACATCTTAATGACTAACACTAACTTAATTTAAAGATCCACCTTTATCAGACTGTACTATGTTGTTTACCCTGTTGTGTCAGTTTAGTTGAAAGATCAACAAAGATCTTATACTTTACCCAACATGAAAATTTAATTTAGATAAGCTCTTTTAAGCTGGGTTTAAAAATCAAGTGAATAAAGGTAATGCTATCCAATTACAGTTTCCAATGGGTAGGAAGGGGGGCTAAAGTTGGGACAAAATAATCTCACCTTGAAGTTTATTGGCACCAATTCTTGTTCTTAGCCCCAACTACATACAGCACAGAAATCCAAAATACCAAAATGAGGCCAACATAGCACCCATCAAAACACAAAGATAACAAAAATAAGAGAAAAGGGCTAGTAACACACTTTCTAACTCACTCTTTATTACAGGTTAAAATTTATTAGAAACTTACAAAATGAGTGTGACTAATGTGTGTTTGGGAAAGCTGAGAAAATTAGATTATTTCAATAATCAATTATTGTTGTAAGTGATTATAACCAAAATGAAATACTGTTCGAATAAATTTGCTGAAAAACAATTTTAAGATGTATAATTTCGTTTGGATACAATAAAAAAAATAATAAAAATAAAATACAAAATTAAAGTAGTAAATCAGCTTAAAAGGTAAAAAGTTGTTGATTTAAATTTTCAGCTTTAAAATAATCATAAAAACAGTTTACTTTTCAGTAAAAATAGTTGTTTACAAATTTTAATTGTTGTCACACAGCTTTTTTTTGTAAACAGATTTTTTCTCAAAAAAACAGCTGAAATGGGAGATTATAATCTCTCCTAAACACACTAATAATTAAATAGAAGCGAGACTCACAAAATTTTGTCAATTTCAATAAATTTTGGTCAACACTAGTAGAGACTAGAATGTGTGTTCAAAAGAGTGTGATAGACAATGTTCTGCTAGCATTTTTCATAATAAGAAATAGGCTCAAAGTACAGGCACATGCATGTAAAGATTAAATTTTAAGCTTTTAAAATGACCTCTTTGAACGTCGAAGGCTTTGCCTTCCAGAACTGATGAAACAGAAGGTGCCCTGCAAATAGAGATCAAATGAAACAAAAATAAAAAAGTAGAACCTTTAAGCATACACAATGATTTCCCTTTATTCAGATACTTCAAATCCTCTAAACTTGAGAAAACCCTGTCATGTCAATGAAAGTGAGTGAAGGGAAAGTTTCCCTAACCAGGATTCGTTAGCATTTAAAACTCAGGGGGTTTTCAACCTTTATCACCGTTCAAAACATGACATTTCAAGAAAGAGAGTGATACAGAAATCGGAATTCGAAAAAGAAACAAAATCAGAAAAAAGGGCACCACCTGTTGTGTGTAGGGAAGGAGAAGTGGCAGGATATGAAGACGCAAGAGATGGTCTCAACTGAGCCATTGTTGCACAACACAAGTACAGTGACAGTGCGTGGGTCAGTGAGAATGTATATATGCTTATTTCAGCGGCGTGTCTAAGGAAGAAAGGGTTTCAAGCGAATCAAGTCACACCTATTTTCCTAAGTTCTTTAAGAAGAAAAAAAATACATTAATTTTGTGTTGTTTGTTTTATAGGAGGAATGTCACCCATACTTTCTTTTAACATTTGCTCTGTTGTCTTGAATTTATTAAAAATTACACCTTTTAGTTAATATTGTGTCACTTTTATTACGTACATAAATTAAAACAATTTTTCTAATAAGTATTTTTTTTTAAAAGATTACTAGTATTTTAGTATTACATACTCGTTAAATATTTATTATATATAATTAAAATTTATAATAAATTATATATAAATAAATATTAGATAATATATAAATTATATTTAAGATTTATATAAATAAATAATTTTAAATATATAAATTAAGATTTGACTCTTTTAAAATGAAATAGTATATTTTAGAAGTATATTAAATTAGGATTTTAATAGACTTTTAAAAAAATTATCATAAAAAAATATTATGGTATTCAAATAAGATTTTTTTTAAGATAAAAATAGTTATGTGGTATTAAATTAAGACAATCAAACAAATTTAAAAGTCTATCAAAATATGGTGTATTCAATTAAGACTTTTTTTACTTAAAAAAAGTTTGTTAATATTCAAAAATATAGAAATTTTAATGGATTATTTTGAATAGATTTTGCATGATTTTTTTCCTTCTATTTTTTTTTTCTTTCTCTTAAATCTTTTCTTTCACATATTTTTTTCTCTACTCCTCTCCTTATTCTTATTTCTCTATTTTGTTTTTTTCTCTATCTCATTTTCACTCCTTTTTTTTATTCACCTATCATTTATCTCTTATTCTTCTTCATCTAATATTCTTTTTTATTTCTCTTTCTATCTCTTTTTCTTCTCTATCTTTTTCTCTTTCTCTTATTATTCATTTCTCTCATTTATCTCTTATTTTTCTTCTCTTGTCTTTTTTATCTATTAATTGATGTATAATTTATCAATATTTATTTTTTAAATTATTAAATATTTAAAATGATTTTTTGTATTATTAAATATTATTTATTATTAAAATTTTAAATTATTAAAATTTAATTGTTTATTTTTAATAAAAATTAATATTGAAATATTTATTAACCCTCAAAATGAAAATGTAGCTTTCAATTTATATCATGCATCATTTCTTATGATTGAAAGAATATTTAATATTTTTATATCATGTCTCATAATTTTTAAATCAAAGTCTCTATTTCTATGTAAAACCCAAGTTGAATTTGTATTAGCATATAATATACATAACTTTATTCACAAAAAATATCATTTTGATAAATTTTTAATTAAATTAGTAAACGAATCTTCATCTTCAATGTTACCAATTGATAAAAGTCATAATTTTGAACATATTATTTGATCTCAAGATATGTAAAAAAATGTTAATTAAAATAAGTTATTTGTCGAAAAATAAAAATTATTTGTTATAAATTTTAATTATAATATAATTTATATATCTTAAAGTATTTATTTGTTATATACTTTCATTATTTAAAAAATGTATATTATTTATGTTAAAATACTAGCTTAATGGTCAACCTAATGATAAAAGTTGAAATAATATACCCATTAATAATCATACATTTTAGTATGTCTCACATCTTAATTGATGAGTTTATACTCGATGGGAGTGGGACCTACCAAGACGGAATATGACTAGCATTTCATATTGTTTTACGTTAAAATCTATTTTTATATTGAGTTATTAGTTGGTTATTGTCATTATTGTGTTCTTAATTCTTATAAGTCAGGTTTTATTTTTAACATATTAATTTCATGATACTATTCCAATTTCGTTGATGCATAAAAGAGCTAATAGTATTATATATTTTTAAAATTAAAAATACAGCATGAAATTAAAACAAATGTTATGTATAAAAATGAGTTTAATGTGTTTTTTTTTTTTTTTTATAAGCTAAGAATTTATTAATCTCAAGAAAATTGTGTACAAGAAGTGCAAGTCATAATTATAAACAAGATGACCCAAAAATAAAAAAAAAATAAAAATTTAAGGGACACTTGCACAGGATAATGGGTTCATCAACCATTCTGGAAAAGAAGAAGACATCATTCTAGCAGCCGTACACCACTCCCACGATCTCAACTGTGCCATGAACACAATCTCTTCCACCTTAAAGAGTTTGTCTTTAAAAATGTTCTCATTTCGAGCCTTCCATAACTGTCATATACCTGCAAACCAAACTCGCTTAATACCCTTACTGCCACTCACCAATCCCATATATTGATGACAAAAACTCCTAAGTTCGTTGATAAGCACCCCTGACACTCCCCATCAAGCGTATAATCTGACCCAAAACGCGTCCACACAAGGAAGGTATCCACACCCATATATATGGCATGCTTCGTTCTCCTTCCTAACCAATGTGGGACTTCACAATCCACACCCACATCGGTTAGGAAGGAGAACGAAGCATGCCATATATATGGGTGTGGATACCTTCCTTGTGTGGACGCGTTTTGGGGTGGCATGCGTGCCATTGCCAGAAGCAAAACCGTGAGGGCTGCGGCCAAAGCGGACAATATCCACATGCGGGTTGCTGGGCTGTTACATTTGGTATCAGAGCCGGGACCCGGGCCGGTGTGCCAGCGAGGGCGCTGGACTCCCTTGAGGGGGGTGGATTGTGAAGTCCCACATCGGTTAGGAAGGAGAACGAAGCATGCCATATATATGGGTGTGGATACCTTCCTTGTGTGGACGCGTTTTGGGGTGGCATGCGTGTCATTGCTAGAAACAAAACCGTGAGGGCTGCGGCCAAAGCGGACAATATCCACATGCGGGTTGCTGGGCTGTTACATTTGGTATCAGAGCCTGGACCCGGGCCGGTGTGCCAGCGAGGGCGCTGGACTCCCTTGAGGGGGGTGGATTGTGAAGTCCCACATTGGTTAGGAAGGAGAACGAAGCATGTAACACCCAATTTTTTGTATTATTATTTTAATGGCATTTTCGTAATTTTAATAAAGTTATAGGGGTATTTTGGGTTCCGGAACGGGCCGTTCCAAAAGTGGAACGGGCCGTTCCAAATGTTGAAAATGTGAGGTTTTTGTAGTCCCAGAACGGCCTTGGAACGGGCCGTTCCGGTATGGAGAACGGGCCGTTCCGGAAGGAGAACGGGTCGTTCTGCTGAGATTGAGAACAGGCCGTTCTGGTTTTTTGGGAACGGGCCGTTTCGATTTTGGAACGGGCCGTTCCAGTTACAAATTTTGCTCAGATTTGAAGGATCCGGAACGGGCCGTTCCGAAATCAATACGGGCCGTTCCGGGTGCATCAGATTGCCTATAAATAAGGGCAGGGGGTGAAAATTTTTATACAGAGGAAGAAACTGAAATTTTAGAGAGAGAAAGAGAAAGAGAGAGAGAGAGAGAGAGAGAGAGAGAGAGAGAGAAAGAAAGAGAAAGAAAGAGAGAGAGAAAGGAAGAGGGAATCCAGAGGAGGAGGCTCTGCCTAAGTTTCAGCTCCGCTTATCCAGGTAAGGGGGGGAGTGAGAACCTCGCTCAGGGGTGTGGGGATAATTGTTGGATAGTTGTTTGTCGGATTGGCCCCAATCCTTTGCCGTTGTTCTGTTTAATTTTCTATTTACTCTACTTTGTTTTTGTTGAAGGTACCGTTGTTCTGTCCGATTTTTTATTTATTATACTTTGTTCTTTGTTGAAGGTGCCGTTGTTCTGTCCGATTTTTTATTTATTCTACTTTGTTCTTTGTTGAAGGTGTCGTTGTTATGTCCGATTTTCTATTTATTTTACCTTGTTCTTTGTTGAAAGTAATAAATGAATATGAAATTAATGTTAATAATAAATAAGTTTTAATATGAATAAGAATGCTCTCTGGATCTCTGTGAATACCTATGCGGACCTTAAGAGGAGTATTTATGACATGACCTTGTGAAATATGGACAAATGACATGAGACATATGAATGGACTATTGAGACATGATATGATTATGAGACTATGACAAATAATGACATGATATACTTGATGAAATCTTGTAATAAGTTAAATGTTGAGTTCATGAAATAATGAATGTATGACATGCATCATATGCATATATTACTCCAGGTGTGCCGCTGAGGCCGCATACCATTGATGCTAACAAGGTGTACCTTAGGGTCACCGACAGTTGATGATATGCTAACAAGGTGTACCTTAGGGTCACCGACAGTTGATGATATGCTAACCAGGTGTACCTTAGGGTCACCGACAGTTGTGCAGGGGTGCCTTAGGGTCACCAGTGATGATATGTGAAACTTCCTTATGGCGCCACATGCATGTATTTATGAGTTGAGTTCATGACATCCTAGCATGATAAATGAGTATATATGTGATATTGATTATTTATGTGTATTATTTACATATGACTTGTATTTGTTGTGTGTGTGTGTGCTATCTAACCTTTATTTCTGCATCTGAAACTGAGTGAGATGTTTCTCACTCCCTTGTTGTTTTTGTATATGTTTTAAATTATGTTGCAGATAATCAGCATCATGGGGATTTGGTGATGAGGCTTAAAGGCTTCAATTGGGCATGCTCTGATAGGATGTGACATCGGGGCATAGTTATTTTTAGTTTAATATGTTATTGTTTTAATAACTTTAGTTTCTCTTCTTTGTAATTTCTAACGAAGAGATAACGTAGATAAAGTTTATAATTCAAGGAAATTGTATGTTAAGAATTGTAATTTGAACGTTCTTGATAAAAGACCAGAATGAATATCTTTGTTATATTTTATTACATGATTTGGAAAATATAAATTGATTCCTAACTAGGAGGCACTGCCACCTTTACTGGAGTTAATTTATATTTCCTTTATTATTATTTGTATATATATGATTTCTTGTTTTTCACTAAATTGTATTGAAAATCTTAACTTCTTTTCTTTTATAATTTTTTTTACACTGGAGTTATGATTTATGAGTTACGAATGTGAATCTTCTACCTTGTGATATCTGAAATATTTGTCAACTATGAAAAATTTTATTTACCCAATAAGAAGAAAAGAACTATTTTATTGTTACATTTGTTGTATATTAATAATGGGGTAGAGGATGTCACATTTAGTGGTATCAGAGCAGGTCGATCTAATCGACCGTGAGTTATGAGTTTACTATGCTTATTTGATTTACTATGTTTATTTGGTACATGAATGATGGACTAAACTGATTGTAAAACTTGTTGGTATGCTAGTATGATGATTGATTATGTTTATTGATTGTATTATTTTCTTAGACTATGGCTGGTAGAAATGATCGTGCGATTGCCGATGCTCTTCAAGCATTAGCACAAGCTATGAATAATAACAATAGGACTGAAGTTACTCCTAACTGGTTGGAACAATTTCAACGAAATCACCCATCTACCTTTAAAGGAGGATATGACCCAGATGCTGCTATGAATTGGCTAACAGAGATTGAGAAGATCTTCAATGTCATGGATTGTCCCCTCACTCAGAAGGTGAAGTTGGCCACCTTCATGTTGACTGCTGATGCTCACTTTTGGTGGGAAGGAGCACTTCAGAGGATGATTGATGGAGGGGTGCACTTGAATTGGGACAACTTCAAGAAGGTCTTTCTTGAGAAGTATTTCCCGGATGATGTGAGAAGTCGGAAAGAAATGGAGTTTCTTGAACTGAATCAAGGGAATAACACAGTGGCAGAGTATGCTGCCAAATTTGACGCTTTGGTTCGTTATTGTACACACTACCATGGTGAGGGTGGTGAAAGAGCTAAATGCATAAAATTTGTAAATGGTCTGCGTCCTGAAGTGAAAACTGCAATTAACTATCAGGAGATATATCACTTTCCCACTCTGGTCAATAAGTGCAGTATTTATGATCGGGACAACCGTGATCGTGCTGCTTTCTATAAAGGAGTTGGAGGTCCTATCCGTGCTGTGAGTTCTAGTACTTCGGGTAGGAGTAAGCCTTACTCCGCTCCTACTAGATTTCAAGGGAATAAAGCTGCTGCTAATAAAAGCAAGTCATTTACTAGAGGATCCACTGTTAGTGCTACTGGAAGTGTTGGAGGATCTGTGTCCACTCCTTCAGGAAGATGTGGAAAGTGTGGACGTATTGGTCATAATCGGTCTGAGTGTAATGACAACGAGGTTACTTGCTTCAATTGCAGGGGTAAGGGTCACATCAGTACCCACTGTCCCGAACCACTAAGAACACGTGTTATTGGATCGAGTTCGCAAATTGAGCGTCCAAAGACTATAGGGAGAGTATTTGCTCTTAGTGGTGCTGAAGCTTCTCAGTCAGAAAATTTGATACAAGGTACTTGTTTCATAGCTGAGACTCCTTTTGTTGTACTATTTGATTCTGGTGCAACCCATTCCTTTATATCTGTCTCTTGTGTCCAAAAATTGAATTTGTCTGTGTCTTTGTTAGATTTTGATCTAGTTGTTGAAACCCCTACTAATGGTCCTGTGACTACATCCCTAGTGTGTTTGAAATGTCCCTTGACAGTTTCTGATAAGCAGTTTCTAGTTGACTTAATTTGTTTGCCTCTTAGTCAATTAGATGTAATCCTTGGCATGGATTGGTTATCTTCTCACCATGTCTTTTTAAACTGCTTTGAGAAATCTATTTCCTTTGGTGAATGTAAGAGTACGGAATTTCTTAGTGCTGCTGACATTAAAACTTGTTTAAAAGAAGATGAAAGAGTGTACATGATCTTAGCTTCCTTAACACTTGAGACTGATAGTAAGCTAGATGAGATTCCCTTAGTGAGAGAATTTCCAGAAGTATTTCCTAAGGATGTGTCTAGTTTACCACCTGAGAGAGAGATTGAGTTTAGCATAGACTTAGTACCAAGTACCTCACCTATATCTATAGCACCCTATAGGATGTTCCTAACAGAGTTAGTTGAGCTTAAGGAACAAATAGAGGAACTGCAAGAGAAACAATTCATTAGGCCTAGTGTTTCACCTTGGGGAGCACCTGTTTTGTTGGTTAAGAAGAAAGATGGGAGCATGAGGTTGTGTGTAGATTATAGGCAACTGAATAAAGTGACCATTAAGAATAAATATCCCTTGCCTAGGATAGATGACCTTATGGATCAACTAGTTGGAGCTTGTGTGTTTAGTAAGATCGATTTAAGGTCAGGATACCATCAGATTAGAGTGAGAGCTGAGGATGCTCCTAAGACTGCATTTAGGACCCGTTATGGGCACTATGAGTATTTAGTTA
Organism: Cajanus cajan; assembly: GCF_000230855.2. Taxonomy (NCBI): domain Eukaryota; kingdom Viridiplantae; phylum Streptophyta; class Magnoliopsida; order Fabales; family Fabaceae; genus Cajanus; species Cajanus cajan. The sequence continues at coordinate 56,626,401 of NC_138521.1, forward strand.
TGCCTTTTGGTGTGACTAATGCACCTGGTGTTTTTATGGACTACATGAATAGGATCTTCCATCCTTACTTGGATAGATTTGTAGTGGTTTTCATAGATGATATCCTACTGTATTCCAAGACTAGGGAGGAGCATGTTGAGCACCTTAGGATCGTTCTTCAAACCCTTAAGGAGAGGCAGTTGTATGCAAAATTGTCAAAATGTGAATTTTGGTTGGATAGTGTGAACTTTCTAGGACATGTGATATCCAAGGGTGGGATAGCTGTAGATCCTGCTAAGGTAGAAGCTGTGTTAGAGTGGAGAACACCTAAATCAGTATTTGAGATTAGGAGTTTCTTAGGACTAGCCGGTTATTACAGAAGGTTTATAGAGAATTTCTCTAGGCTAGCTCTTCCTTTGACTAAGCTGACGAAGAAAGACCAACCTTTTGTGTGGGATTCTAAGTGTGAGGAAAGTTTTCAAGAGCTTAAGAGGAGATTAACTAGTGCTCCTGTGTTAGTGTTACCTAATCCTAGTAAGACTTTTGAGGTATTTTGTGATGCTTCTAAATTGGGTTTAGGAGGAGTACTTATGCAGGAGGGTAAGGTAGTAGCCTATGCTTCAAGACAACTTAAAATTCATGAGCAAAACTATCCTACCCATGACCTTGAGTTAGCTGCAGTAGTATTTGTGCTTAAGTTGTGGAGACATTACTTGTTTGGGTCTAGATTTGAGGTTTTTAGTGACCATAAAAGCCTTAAGTACTTGTTTGATCAAAAGGAATTGAATATGAGGCAGAGGAGATGGTTAGAGTTCCTTAAAGATTATGACTTTCAATTGAATTATCACCCCGGCAAGGCTAATGTTGTAGCTGACGCTTTGAGTAGAAAATCTTTGAAAGTGTCTTCTTTGATGATTAGGGAATTGAATATGATTGAGGAGTTTAGGGATATGAGCTTAGGGTGTGAGTTGACCTCTAAGAGTATTAAGTTGGGAGCTTTGAGAGTGACTAATAGCTTGATAGATGAGATTAGAGAAGGTCAGAAGATAGATCCTTTCTTATTGAGTCAGGTAGAGAAATTGAATCAAGGTGTGGAGAGTGAGTTTAGAATTGGAGTGGATGGAGTTTTGAGATTTAAGGATAGGTTGTGTATTCCTAATGTGTCAGAACTTAAGAGAGCAATCCTGGAAGAAGGTCATAAGAGTATCCTTAGTATCCATCCAGGAGCCACTAAGATGTACCAAGACCTTAAGAAGATGTTTTGGTGGCCTAAGATGAAGAGGGAAGCGGAGGAATTTGTGTATGCTTGCTTAGTATGTCAGAAAGCTAAGGTAGAACACCAAAAACCTTCAGGTTTGATGCAACCTCTAGATGTGCCTGTGTGGAAGTGGGATAGCATCTCTATGGATTTTGTAGTTGGGTTACCTAAGACTGTGAAGAACTTGGATGCTATATGGGTCATTGTGGATAGATTGACTAAGTCTGCCCATTTTATTCCCATTAATATTAGGTACTCTTTGGAGAGGTTAACCAAGTTGTACATCAGTGAGATCGTGAGGTTGCATGGAGTTCCTACTAGTATTGTGTCTGATAGAGATCCTAGGTTCACCTCTAGATTTTGGGAGAGTTTGCATAAGGCTTTAGGCACTAAGCTTAAATTGAGTTCAGCTTACCATCCCCAAACAGATGGCCAAACTGAGAGAACCATACAATCTTTGGAAGACTTGTTGAGGGCTTGCATCTTAGAACATGGGGGTAGTTGGGATAGTTTCCTACCTTTGATAGAATTTACCTACAATAATAGCTACCATTCTAGTATTGGGATGGCACCATATGAGGCTCTGTATGGTAGGAGATGTAGAACACCTTTATGTTGGACAGAACCTGGAGAGAATGTCATGTTAGGACCTGAGATAGTTCAACAAACTACTGAACAGGTTAAGATGATCCAAGAGAAGATGAGAGCAACCCAGAGTAGGCAAAAGAGTTACAATGACAAGAGGAGAAAAGACCTTGAGTTTAAAGAAGGTGATCATGTATTCCTTAAAGTCACTCCTTGGACAGGAGTAGGCAGAGCACTGAAATCACGTAAGCTTACTCCACGTTTCATCGGTCCTTATCAAATTCTTAAAAGTATCGGTGAAGTAGCCTATCAAATTGCTTTGCCTCCATCTCTTTCAAATCTCCATAGTGTCTTTCATGTTTCTCAACTTAGAAAGTATGTCCATGATCCTTCCCATATCATTGAGTCTGACAACATTCAGTTGAAGGATAATCTTACTTATGAAACGGTTCCTTTAAGGATTGATGACACGAGAGTAAAACAACTGAGAGGAAAGGAAATTCCTTTGGTTAAGGTCGTTTGGGGAGGAAATATTGAAGAAAGTGCTACATGGGAATTAGAAAGCAAGATGCAAGAAGCTTATCCATTTCTGTTTTCAGGTAAATTTCGGGGACGAAATTTCTAAAAGGAGAGGAGAATTGTAACACCCAATTTTTTGTATTATTATTTTAATGGCATTTTCGTAATTTTAATAAAGTTATAGGGGTATTTTGGGTTCCGGAACGGGCCGTTCCAAAAGTGGAACGGGTCGTTCCAAATGTTGAAAATGTGAGGTTTTTGTAGTCCCAGAACGGCCTTGGAACGGGCCGTTCCGGAAGGAGAACGGGCCGTTCTGCTGAGATTGAGAACGGGCCGTTCTGGTTTTTTGGGAACGGGCCGTTTCGATTTTGGAACGGACTGTTCCAGTTACAAATTTTGCTCAGATTTGAAGGATCCGGAACGGGCCGTTCCGAAATCAATACGGGCCGTTCCGGGTGCGTCAGATTGCCTATAAATAGGGGCAGGGGGGTGAAAATTTTTATACAGAGGAAGAAAGTGAAATTTTAGAGAGAGAGAGAGAGAGAGAAAGAAAGAAAGAGAGAGAGAAAGGAAGAGGGAATCCAGAGGAGGAGGCTCTGCCTAAGTTTCAGCTCCGCTTATCCAGGTAAGGGGGGGAGTGAGAACCTCGCTCAGGGGTGTGGGGATAATTGTTGGATAGTTGTTTGTCGGATTGGCCCCAATTCTTTGCCGTTGTTCTGTTTAATTTTCTATTTACTCTACTTTGTTTTTGTTGAAGGTACCGTTGTTCTGTCCGATTTTTTATTTATTATACTTTGTTCTTTGTTGAAGGTGCCGTTGTTCTGTCCGATTTTTTATTTATTCTACTTTGTTCTTTGTTGAAGGTGTCGTTGTTATGTCCGATTTTCTATTTATTTTACATTGTTCTTTGTTGAAAGTAATAAATGAATATGAAATTAATGTTAATAATAAATAAGTTTTAATATGAATAAGAATGCTCTCTGGATCTCTGTGAATACCTATGCAGACCTTAAGAGGAGTATTTATGACATGACCTTGTGAAATATGGACAAATGACATGAGACATATGAATGGACTATTAAGACATGATATGATTATGAGACTATGACAAATAATGACATGATATACTTGATGAAATCTTGTAATAAGTTAAATGTTGAGTTCATGAAATAATGAATGTATGACATGCATCATATGCATATATTACTCCAGGTGTGCCGCTGAGGCCGCATACCATTGATGCTAACAAGGTGTACCTTAGGGTCACCGACAGTTGATGATATGCTAACAAGGTGTACCTTAGGGTCACCGACAGTTGATGATATGCTAACCAGGTGTACCTTAGGGTCACCGACAGTTGTGCAGGTGTGCCTTAGGGTCACCAGTGATGATATGTGAAACTTCCTTATGGCGCCACATGCATGTATTTATGAGTTGAGTTCATGACATCCTAGCATGATAAATGAGTATATATGTGATATTGATTATTTATGTGTATTATTTACATATGACTTGTATTTGTTGTGTGTGTGTGCTATCTAACCTTTATTTCTGCATCTGAAACTGAGTGAGATGTTTCTCACTCCCTTGTTGTTTTTGTATATGTTTTAAATTATGTTGCAGATAATCAGCATCATGGGGATGTTGGTGATGAGGCTTAAAGGCTTCAATTGGGCATGCTCTGATAGGATGTGACATCAGGGCATAGTTATTTTTAGTTTAATATGTTATTGTTTTAATAACTTTAGTTTCTCTTCTTTGTAATTTCTAACGAAGAGATAACGTAGATAAAGTTTATAATTCAAGGAAATTGTATGTTAAGAATTGTAATTTGAACGTTCTTGATAAAAGACCATAATGAATATCTTTGTTATATTTTATTACATGATTTGGAAAATATAAATTGATTCCTAACTAGGAGGCACTGCCACCTTTACTGGAGTTAATTTATATTTCCTTTATTATTATTTGTATATATATGATTTCTTGTTTTTCACTAAATTGTATTGAAAATCTTAACTTCTTTTCTTTTATAATTTTTTTTACACTGGAGTTATGATTTATGAGTTACGAATGTGAATCTTCTACCTTGTGATATCTGAAATATTTGTCAACTATGAAAAATTTTATTTACCCAATAAGAAGAAAAGAACTATTTTATTGTTACATTTGTTGTATATTAATAATGGGGTAGAGGGTGTCACAAAGCATGCCATATATATGGGTGTGGATACCTTCCTTGTGTGGACGCGTTTTGGGGTGGCATGCGTGCCATTGCCAGAAACAAAACCGTGAGGGCTGCGGCCAAAGCGGACAATATCCACATGCGGGGGTTGCTGGGCTGTTACATTTTGTCCTTCTAGAGTAACCCCTCTCAAAAGGAGGTTATCCCGGGTAGGTAACCTGTCCGCTTCCAACTGCCACACTAAAACTTGAACCTTAGGAGGGATACCTTTGGCCCATATCGTATCATAAAAAGTGTCCACTTGAACAAGGTTTGACTTTGCTAAAATCTTATAAGCAGATGCCACCGAATATTTCCCTGACCTTAGGAGTTTAATGTGTTGTTAATATCTCAAATGTGATAAATGTGATTTTTATCCTTCATATATGACACAAATGCGATTTTTGTATAACAATTTTGAATCAGTGAACCACATTATTATGTTAAAGAATTTACATCATTGAGGTAAGAGGAGAAGTGAAAAAGTATTTCTTTATAGATACATACAAGGATTGTGAGTAGTGAAACTACTCTTAAACCTCTTAGATTATGTTGTATGCGATTGGAAGGTTATAAATATCTACAAGAATATTCTTTATTATATGTTTGATGGAATGAATTGTAATGTGTTTTGTGTATTGTGATTGAATTTGTTGTATACAAATTTATGATTTTGCATTTTGCCCATTTTGGTATTTTAGGGTTTATGTGTGTTTAATTGATATGCAAGAAATGTGTTTAATTGATGGTTTATGAGATAAAGATGTTAAATGGTGATATAATTTGTATTTAGAATCCCTATGTTGATTTGACAAGTTTTAGCACATTTGGAAAATTTGGAAAGGTATGAACCTCAAAAATTGCATAATCATGAAAGAGTTATATCATGAATTTGTATGAGCAAATTTAAGGCCAAGTGTCATGAGTAAAAATTTGCTTGAGCAAATTAAACTTACTTTAAAAACTAAATATTATCATATTAGGTTATATGGTTTTCATAAGATTTGTAATTATAAAGAGACTTGTGATATACGAAATCTTTTTATTTTTTAAGAAATCTTAAATCGAGAATTTTGATTTCTCATATTTGATAGATATAAAAAAATCTAAAAAAATATAGTTTATTAAGAATGATTTTAATCTTACTTTCTTAAAAAAAAACATTTTTATGGAGAGTTGAGAATTCAACTTTCCCAAATTAGGAGAAAGTATCCAATTTTTCCGAGTTATGAGTAAAGTTTTATGTATAAAAAATTATTATACGCATTTTAAAATAGAAAACCTAATTAATATTTTTATATTCATTCTCATTTGAACAATAAACACATTAATTTTATTAATTGATTAAAATATAATTAAATTAAATAATTCACTAGGCATGCTGTTTTTTATCACTGTTAATTATATTATTTTTTAAGAAAAAAATTGGTGTAATGTTTCATGTATAAAATTTAAATAAATTATTTTTTTATTACAAAATATTTTATTGCTATTAGGTTGGAATTAGTATTTTTTTATTTATCATTTTTCTCGTTAATCTAATAATAAAAATTAAATAATTATATAATTTTCATAAGATATAATATTTTATAATTATTTAAAATTTAGAAATTATAAAACTACATTACTAATTTCTTATTATAATTTTTAACTTCTAAATTTAACAAATTATTTAAGCAAAATATTCTTATATATGTTTTTTTTATTGTGTTATAGTTTACTTATATTTTTACTTTAATTGTTATTTTGATTATTAATTTAACTTTTCATCATTACGATATATTATAAAAACTATATTTTACACTTTAATTTACTATAATTTTACATTTATTTTAATCATATATAAATTTTTGATTTGTTATTTTAAGCTTAATATGATATTCTTTACATTAGAATATGTTACACCTTGCAAGGAAGAATAAATTCAATCTTTTGTAAAAAAAAATATTTATATAGCTATAAAAGTAATATTATAACTAAATATAAGAACCTTTATTATTCAAGAAATTTATATCAATATTTTTAAGAATATGTATGAGTAATCAAATGAATTTTAGTCATTATCAAAAATTATAATTTTCAGAATTTGTAATTTTCAAGAATCTTGATTCCCATATATATATAAAATAATAAAAATAAATAAAAATTCATACCAAACGATCCCAAAATTCCTAAATGTTAGACAACTTATGAATTTTAAATTACTTAAAAAGAATGTATAAAACTCAATATATGATCAAAATAGTGAGGAAAGGTTAAACTATTAAAGCTATAATAATATTTTGTATTTGTAATTTGAGTTAAGAGTAGTATCGAAACATCCTACGCTAAAAATGGACTAAAATTAGATGAAACTAAATTAAAAGTTAATTACTTTTATAAAATTTAAATACTTACACAATTGGTCATATAGAGCTACTAAAGTGTAATGAAAATGAAACGATTGCCTATCAAATGATGCACAATTATAAGTAAGGCAAGTATCATTGGTCTTGATGGATCTTTGTCTTAGTGAAGGTTGATGTGCATGGTTACCCATTGTGTGGTTATCAATATTTTTCATGTATGCCTAAGTTTCTTCGTATGTGTTTTACGTGCTAAGAGTTACTAATGGCATTAAATACATATAGAATTAAGAGCATAAAAGTTCTCATGTCAAGTTTCTTTAACTGTTGAATAAAAGTGCACTTGTGTAATGTTTATATATGCATGTTAAGTTTTACTTTATCTTCCTCTTGTCACTCATTTATTAATTGTTTTGCGTTAGGTTAAATGTCAACTTCCAGGTGAATACGTTGAGCATGCAAGATGTGAAGTTTAGGTTTCAATTTTTTATCTTTAAAGATTGCTTTGAGAACATGTGACATTCTCGAGGCATGACTATTTTATGTTAGTTATTTTAATTTGGACTTTATATTATTTGGTTTCTTTTGATTTTGATAACCTTTGTGAAGGTTGTTTGAGTGTTTAATTTCATTTCTTAATTTATATATTAAAGCTTTGTATTCAATTAAGTTATGATGTGAATCTTTTATCTATGTGAAAAAATTTAGTTTTATTAAATTAATTTCTGTATTTTTGATAAATACAAGAGAAAACATCTTGAGGTAAAAGGGAGTCACAATAACACTCATAAAAATCAACAAAATATTACCTTATTTTAATTTGCCCAATTTGAATATGAAAGTAATATGTTTTAATATTAACATTTATTGTATCGTTAATAAAGTAATAAATTACATATTTACTTTAGACGCTTGATTTTGTTTTTATGTGACCTGGCTATTTTAGAACTATAATGTTCTTCGTTATTGTGTAATTTATTTTGACTTATATTTGTTTATTTAAAATTGTAATTTTGACATAGCTTGATTTGTTTGAAAATGAACAACCAAGTCAGTTGTGTAAAATGCACTAGCTCCGTGAATGTGATTGAAAAATACTTTTTTCAAAATTATTCTAATTAATTATGATATAAAATCACACATGCCCAACAATCAATATGGAAGAGAAGTGATCCATGCAATGGTGAAAACTGAGTAGTCCATTTCCACCAAGAAAAAAAAATACAATGTCAATGAATCCATGAGATTTATTTTGTTCTCTTGTCTATTTAGTAAATAACAAGTTATCATATTTAATTATTTTTTCACTATTTCCCAAGCTCTCCTCATGTTTCTCATATATTTGCCTATAGGTCGATTTTCTATAAAGAGTAATTTATTATCTATTTAATTTGGCTATGACTTGTGAGACTCTCACATCAAAAAAAGTACCTAAAAATTGATAAATATATAAATTCATATTACAAATTGTCGTTCATTATTCCCTTATATGGTTTTATATAAAAACAAAGTTAGGTACACAAGGCCGAAAGTCCAACAATGACTCAAAACATATTTGGAACATATACAATATGAAGCAAAGGTCTATTTTTTCCTCTTTTTTTTTAGATGAAGACCTTGAATTTAAATGCTGCGTACATAAGGAAAAGTACAAATGAATCTAAAAATATATTTAGCTATGGCTTTAGATTTTTCTCTTCCCGTACCAAACTTTGAATTTTGAGTTTTTTTCTTCTAGTTTTATGTGTGTTGATGATGTTTGGACATAACAATCTGTGTTGTATAAAGTTCAATAGTTGTGATTGCAACTGTTTGTTTATCACTGTAACATGCTCTGCCATATTTGTCGCCAATACATGATTCTTGATACTTGTTTCCACTTTCATTTGTATGGTCATGGACATAGGCACATCTGCTTTCTGCCCAAGAGAAAATAGTAATAAAGAACAACATATTTATAATTGTTGGGAACATGTTTGTAGATATAAAGATAAAACGCACAACAACAATCTCTTGTTGCCTATATATCTAAATATACAATTATTTTTATATTAGAAAAAAGAGAAAACCTGTGAACCCCCAAATTATTATGTGTTGATTTGGGGTGGGGTAAATTATAAGGGATCTGACGTTCTTGAATGTTATTTATGTGTAAATTGCAAAAACATTTTACATGTAGGTTATACTACCATGTGTCACATAAAATTATTACGTGTTGATAAATGAGACTATTTAGAAAGAAGAGAAAACCTGTGAACTTGAAATCTTCTGTCTTGATAAATCACTACTTCTCAAATCAATGCAAGTTTGGTTTCCTTTGTGGAGTGGGCACAAGGAAAGAAGAGTAGTAGTTCCCTTGAATGAGTTAATCAACTGAGGATACTTGTCAAGTGGAGAAACATAATACTTATTGGAAACTGTCTCGTACTTTGATGCAGAAACCAATGCGGACCGTGAAACTATCACAAGATTAGTTACTTTCCCTGCTGTTAATATAATCATCAACTTAATATATGCATATTGGATTTTTTCCAAATATCATTTTGTCTCAAGAAATATTTTATACATGCTCAAAACGACTACCAACTTCTTCTACCATAAATGATATAAGAACAATAATATAACTAGACAAGTCATATTACCTTTTTGAAGATTAAACCTATGAATGACTTCCCAGTTGAAGATATCCCAAATATAGATCGTGCAATCTTCAGAGGCAGATATTAGGCATGCTCGAGAGCATGTTAAGGCACTAATGGCTCCGCTACACAGTTGAGTATTTTTAAGTCGATTACATTCAACCTCATTATATGAACTTAACTCAAATTGTGTAGAAGTTATGATTAATACTTTATCACTTAATTAAAGGAGGTTGCTCTCTATTACTAAACAAGTTGATTATAAAACAAAGCATTTTAAAACATTACAACGCCTACATCTAACTAATTTTGGAATCTTGAAATTTACATGTTTGGAAAACAATTATGCAATAATGATTCAATAACCAAAGGTTAAAAAAATAACTTTTTATTTTTACTTTATTCACAACTTCTATTATGAGGGTGAAATTATATTCTCAATAAATATTATGAAATGAGAAGCTTCAAGGAACATATATTACTTTTGTCCTTTCAATTCAAGTGGTTGAGCTACTGTACCCATGGAAGGACCTTCTTTCAAACCAATGTCAAGCTTGTTGACAATTATTGTTCCATTTTCCATTCCACAAAACAAAAGTCTTTCTCTTTGGTGGAGGGTGATGGAGGTTATTGCAAAAAGATAAACTTGAGTTTGCACGAGCCTTCCGTAGATAAAATCCCAAACCTACGATAAACATAAAATCTCATTTTAATATAAAATAGTATAATGAAATTCGTACAATGTAGGAGTAAAAATTTTAATGCAGATTTTCATCACCTTGCATGTACCATCAAGGGAGCTTGATACTAATATTGAGTTCGGTATAGTTAAAAGACCTGTTATGGATGACGTGTGTCCTGACAAACAATGTAATGAAGGTGGCGAGCTTGTTGTTTCTTCTATGTCTAACAAACTACCATCAAATTGAGTAAAACAAATGCATCAAAATAAAGGTGTTTAATATTTGTTCTATTAAATATATACTGATGAGGCCAAAAAGTTTTCTAGTGAAATAAAATTCATATTACCTAATCATAGACCAAACACAGATCGTGCCATCAACTGAACTGGAAATAAGAAAAGAATCATCATCTGAAAATGCCATACAGTTTAAAGATTTATTATGAGCTCTCCAAGTCTTCAATAATTTTCCGTTGGTCACCTACAATTCATCATATATAAACATATCAAGATTTTAACATTAACAAATATTCATCTAAACTTCATATAAAAGCCCAGAAATGAAAATTTAAAGTTCCTACACATACATTCCAAAGATAAGCAATTCCTGACAGAGCTCCTCCAACAAGGTATATGCCATCATTTGTACAACAAAGTGGTCCAACAGCCTCCACTGTGTAATTCAAAAGTGGTTGTTGAGGCTGAACAAAAACAAATAAGTAAAAATGTTTTTTTTTTGCATAATAAATATTTTTATTTTTTAAAAGGTAGGATAATAAGATACTTTCATTACATTATTGAATTGTCATAATAATCATAACGTGAGAGAAATAAGCACCGTTGTCGCTTGCCAATAATTCCTTCATTTTATATGGGGTAATTAATATTTACTAATTAGTCATATCCAATTATCTAATGGCATATATGGTCATTATATAACAACAACATTAAGTTCTAACCATTTACCTTTTATTTTGCAACTATTAAAACACGGAGAATGGATTTAGGCTTAAACTCCTTAGGGTCGAGCAAAAGTTCATAAATAACCTCGAGAACAAACAGTTAAAAAAAAATAATCAACCCTTATATATTAAATAAAAATCTTTATCTTATACAAAAGTATTTTTAAGAAATTTTTTCAATAAAAAAAATTTTAAGAATTTTTTTAACTTCTTATTTAATTTAATTTTTATTTATAATAATTATTTATGAATTAAATTTTAATATTTTTAAAATAAATTATCAATAAATAAAAATAATATTACGCTATAATATAAATTCTTTAAATATAATTTATACGTTTGAAATATCTATTTCTACAAATTTTAAATATGATATTTTATATATTCAAATACAATATTTATTTTTATATATAATTTATTATAAATTTTAGTTACATATAATAAATATTTAACATTTACAATCTAGTAAAATTAATAAACACTAACCAAAATCCAATGAGTGAAATAATGTGATCAATTGATATCTTTTTAGACTCATATTTGACTTACATTGTATTTATACTAAATGTTAAAGGAAAAAAATATATTATGATCAAAATAACTTTAATTTTCATTGAAAAATTTTAGAAAACTAGGTTTAGTTATGTTGAAACCTCTAGAGGATGAAATTTCGTCATGCTTCCCTAAAAATATTGTGTTTTGCTACAACTAAGCTTAATTTAAAAATTAAAAAAAAAAGATTGTGAAGTGATTTATGAAACACAATTAAACTTTTATTTAGTGTTTTATTTTTGTCTTTATAGTTTTTTATCCTTTTTCAAAATATCACCTCTAATTGGTCTACTAAATTAATATTTTCACAAAATATCCTTAAATAGAAACATTTGTTAACTACATAAAATAAATTAAATATTATAATTTTAATATATAGTTTTAAAGGTCTTATAGGAAAATTACACCAATTATTAACAAATTTAATATTATTAATTAAAATTTTCAATTACTTTGAGGTGGTTAAAAAGGTCTTATATATTTTTTTACTAGTAAAGTTTAGCTTAGCGTAATACATGACACCATCCAAGACAGCTAACCATCAATATCTTTTAGGATTTTCTATGAAATTTTGAATCCCTTACATTATTTTTAGTGCAAATCCACATAATAAAAGGATATAAAAAATAAAAAAATAAAAAAAAGTCAAATTTAATCTTATACCTTAGTTAACAGAAATAAAAAGACTTAATTAGTTGTGTCGCCCTTACAATATTAAAGGTCTTATATATTTGATGAAAGATAATGTTATTTTATTTGCATGGTCAAATAATTAAGATAATGTAATGCAACTCATTATTTTCATGATGTGTCTCAAAAGTACAGCAAGATTAGAAATTCAAAAATATGAAGAGAAAAAAAAAGATACGTTTCAAACAATTTTAGTTTGTATTAATTATAGTTGACTATAATGAGGGATCTAAATTAGATAATGGGAGTAATACTTTTTCATATATTTATAGTATTAAAAATTTTACATATAATTTTTAAAAGTATAAATATATATCATAATTAATTTTTACAAACTTTTATATCTAATAATCAATGATAAAAATAAATTAGGTCAGACTATGTTATATTATAATTTAGTTAGTTTAAATCTATTTTTTTTTTTAAATACATGTTTTAAATATGACTTATTTATCTATCATAGACATTTTTTATGTGTTTTGTTAGAACTACAATCCTAAAGATCTATTTTTTAATAATTTAATACTAATAAAAATATTAAAAATAAATATGTTAAATTGTATAAAAATTAAGTTTAATTTATTTATGATATAAACATGTTTTTAATATATAATATAAATTTTTAGATGATAATTTATTTTAAAACATATTTCATAATAAAATTTTTAAATAGAACATAAATCTTCCAATCTTTCTTGTTTTTGATTTTTTTAACCAACATATACAATCTTACAATATTTACTATTTTAAATTTTTTAATCAATGTATAAAATAAATAAAAAGCACAAAAGGTAAACATACATGTTGCAAAATTTATTTTTATCAAAAATTCACTTTTTTAATATATTACATTATATATGTGAGCATTAATATATATATATATATATATATATATATATATATAAATTAGTTAAACTTTTTTAAAAAGATATTATTTATCACATATGAGAACTAATCTCCTTCAAAAGTTTGACAAATATCAAATAAATCTTTCAAATCTATATTTTATACATATGATAATTTATATATATATATATATATATATATATATATATATATATATATATATTATAATATAATTCTTATTTTTTAAAATATACTATCTTTTTGGATAAATAAATATGTATGTATAAAATGGTTATCCCCACTCTCCTCCATGTAGATCTATCCTTGATTGACTTTCTCAATAATAACATTAGTTATATTACATTTTTTTATATTAAATCTTTTAAACTTCAAAACAATCGTTAAAGTAAGATAAAAATAATCCATTAAAGTTGAAGTAACTTGATAGATTACACAAAGTCTTATGTTTGATTTGATTTATAATAACATCAACTTGCAAAATGCAACTAAATAAAAAGTATTCACTAGTCATTATTTCCATGTAGTGTCTTAAAATCACAAACATGTTTAAAAATTCAATAACACAAAGAAAAATAAATATGAACATTTTAAAAAAATTATCTTGTATTAATTAGAGTTGACCTTGCATGCGCAAAAACAATATTAGTTATGGTGCGTTAATTTTATATTAAATCATTTGAAATACAAATGAATTCTTAAAGTGTGACCGAAAATATAACTAAGAGTTTACCTAGTGATAGGACTTTGGTAGCTTGTATAAAGTCTTAGGTCTTGTTTCAATTGATTCAAAATAACCTCCATTCAAAATATGTTGTTTGAAAAAAAGTATTCACATGTCATTATTTGATTTGAGAAGTTATAATAACTAGTTCGAATCAACTTTTAAGAAACTTTAGATGTGTTTTTGTTAAATTTCCCATTATAGTACCTATAAAAGAATAAAATAACAAGGTACAATCAATTAAATTTCTCTTACATGTTAAAATCAATTCATGAATAAGTTAAAATCAAAATTTAAAAAAGTTAAATAAGATGTATTTTTATATATATAAAAACTAATTGCATAAATTGATTTTAACTTATAAATAAAACTTAATTTATTTTACCTTCTTATTTTATGTCATAAGTACTTACTAAGAATTTTTTTTATAATGTATTAAGAAGTTTGTTTATATAAAGTCTCAATTTTCTCTAAAAAAAAGTCTTTGTTTAAGTTTCTTTTATATATTTATTTGCTACTCTACCACAACAATTGCATCAAGTACATAATGGTAATATCTGGTAAAAATGCTAGAACAAGATCATGCTTAGAAACTTGCAGTGTAGACAAACTTAGATACCAAAAGACCCCGATATTTTTAATTACCGACTTAAAAGTCAAATATAAATATATTTTTTTTATAAATTTTTTTTAATATATCTTACTTAAAAAAATGATTCAAGAACACTTGGTGCTCATATATGCCCCTATAGAAGAAAAAAAAAAGGTGTAGATGTGATAGGTAAATATGATACTACAAAAACAGAAAGTTAGAAAAAATAAATAAATAAAAAGGATCAACGGAAACAAATGTTCGTATATCATTACTTATTTACTAACCAACATAAAAATCGATTTCTTAGTGATGGGGCAAAAACAAATATCAAAGACTAACCTTTTTTTTTAGATACAAAATTCATTAAAATCAAAATATTACTCCTATATTTTTATGATCTTCTCCCATAAGATGACTTGCATTTCAAATAACTTTGGAAAGAAATGAAACAGACAAAACAATTCCAATTTCGTCCCAAATTTCAACAAAACGAGATCAGCATTTTAACAAATATAATTCATTTACTTGTATTATTTTCTCAAATTTTAAAAGTTTAAATATAATTTTTTTCCTATAATTTATCACTCGTTCACTTTTAGTCTCTAAATTTTTGTTGTCGTTTCATACCCTCTTCAAATTGCGAAACATCATTTTTTGGTTGTTGCTGGTGGCAAAGCTAAACTACTAGTATCCCTTCTTTAATGAGGTGTCCCATTCGTCGCTAATGCAACAGTCATTTTAATAGTCCAAGCACACTAGAATAAGAAAGATCCAAATATTGTATAGGTGTGAGATTGTGTAATTGAGAATGACTTAAAGGAATTAATTTGTACTATATATACTAACAAGATGTATCTACTTTTCGATAGTTCATCACATAAGAATTTAACAATTATGTGTGCTTGTCTTGGAGTAATTTAGAGATTGATGAACCTTTTGGAAAGTTTCCTAAAAAGCATGCAAGTGAGAATAAAAACACACTGAAAAGTCTTATGTTGATTTGTGAGGATGATCGTTAATTATAGAGGCAACCAAATCTATCAAAAAGAACTATCCATGAAGGGTTATGACTAGTAAAGGATTTTGACCAACAAGAAGTTATGTGAAGTATTGTGGAGTGAAGTCGTTGAGATGTCAAATTTGAAAAGTGTTACAAATGTTAGCAAAGTCCTCTCTCCCAATATGGTGTGGTTTGGGGATGAATCAGGCAAAAGTTGGTGAGTTTGTAATAGTTTGGATACACCAAAATGAGAGAAATTCAAAGATTTGTACAAGTTTAGATTATGTAATTGATGATGACTTAAATAAATTAATTTTTACCGCCTATACTAATAAGATTCATCTACTTTTCAGTAGCTCATTGCATAAAAATTTCGTAGTTAAGTGTGCTTAGCTTTGAATAATTTAGGAATGGGTCACCTTTTGAAAAAGAGTACAAGAGAAAACAAAACACATTGACAAGTCTTGTATTTTGTGGACATAGTTGTTGATTTTAGAGTCGACCAAGCCTCTCAAAAAGGGTTATCCACGAAGGCTTTTAATTGATGAAGGATTATGACCAGGGATGAGTTGTGTGAAATGTCACTGTGTGAAATATCACCATGTAAAATATCGTGAAATGGAACTACTAAAACGTTAAATATAAGGAGTGTTACAATCGCAATGTCGATAGTCTTGATGGTTTTGATCAAATCAACATAATTCTTATTAGTCTTAGAGAAGGCGACATTGATAATGATGCAACAAAGTGGACGACATTTTTGTGGCACATGAACTCCTACACAATGGAGGAGTAGTCAAGCGTGAGGTCAAATTCCCTCATGGTGAGATAGCGACCTCACAACTACAGTGGTCATTAAGGATGACCTCAGTGCTATTGTCAAGATCATGAATTGTGAGAAGATGTTCTTCATCGAGGGATTAGGCTTTGAGTTGGGATGCTTAGGACCTACTTGGTTTCATCATTTTCTATTTTCATTTTCAAATAAAATAGAAAATAAGTACAAAGACATGTTTACTTTTAATTTTAGTAAATGTTTTCTTTGAAATTTTTTTCAAAAGAATCCCAAAATTGAAAATGAAAAATATCATTTTCACTATTTTCTATACTTTTGAAAATGAAATAACATGCGATAGTAATTATTAAATTTATTTACGAACTTACTTCTAAGCTTGCATCTTGCACACATAATTTAATAGACTTATTTTTTTTATACATGTAGTTTAATCGATTCGTCTTACATTTTCTTTTATGTGTAAAGAAGTTTTGTTTAATACTTCTATATATATTATAAGTTTTATTAGATATATTTATTCTATAGAATTTTAATTACATATGTTGTTTATATTATTTACTTATCTTAATTAAATATATTTTATTAAATATAATTAATATTTAGTGTGATTAAGTTTTGGTTAATATATTTTAATATAAGAAATATCGTGTGTGTATATATGTGTATATATATATAAAATAAATATAAAGTATATTTTATTTTGATATATAATTATTACTTGTTAGATAATAAATTATTCATTTGATATAAAAAAATATAGGAGACATTTGCGTCCTTTGAGAGTAAAATTCACTTATTATGAAAAAAGAGTATTTAAATAAGATTAAACATAAGATAGAGTGAAAAAATATGAAATATTTACAAAATAATATTATTCTAATTCATGTATAAAGAGTAATTTTGATTATAAAATTTATATAAAAAAATACTTTATGAACTTTTATTGGAAATAGTCAAACCAAACATGTTTTATAAATATTAAAATTTAAAAATAAAAATTATTTTTCTGAAAATAAAAATAAAATATATTTTTTAAAACCAAACATACCTTTAGGATTTATAGTGTCAAGGTGCATTTTGAAAATTTATATTAAAAAAATTAATATCAACCTACCTAAATATATTAATATAATATTTATTTCATTTATCATATGAATTTTTTAATGATAATTAATAATAAAAATTATTTTTTAAATATTATAAAAATTTAAAGAAGAAATAAAAAAAAATATTGGAATCAAAAGTGAAAAAAAAATATAAAAACAGAAAATTATAAAGATGAAAATTATATTTAAATCAATTTTAAACAATCAATTTCTTCATTTGCAAAATTGTGGATATATTATAACCATGTGATTTATCACTACAATGTAAGAATCTGGATCCTAATTCCTCAATCCAATTAATCCACCCCCACAACAGACATTAAAAATCTGAAATAAAAAATAAAATAAAATAAAAAAGTATTTACCTTGTTGAAGGGCCAAACTAGAATGGCTCCATCGCCGATAGAGCCGTGTTTGTTAATTTGAGATGCGACGAGGAAACGGTTTCTCAAGCACAAGAAGCCGAAAGGTGGCGAGGCACAGGTTGGTATGTGAAGCAGTTTTTCTCCCGTTTCCAAGTCCCACATCGTGGCCCCAATTTTCATGCTCTTGTCGCTGCACGCCACCACTGCCTCTGCTTCTCCTCTCACCATCTCTTTCTCCCTCCTCTGCTGCATATTGTTATTGCACGCTACCTTCCTCAACACTAATCACTAATCACACACCCTTCTATTTATTTACTTTATTTATTTATTTTATGTCTCCAGTGGGAACAAAAACGACAAATGCAGTTGAAAAGTGATGATGACAAGTTTTGGTATTCTTCTGTAATTACTGTTGCTTTCCTCATCTACTGAGTTGGATTTGGATGTGCATGTTTCATGCTTAGTTGGTAAAAATATTTTACATAAAACCTTTACGAGTCGAGTCACAACTATTCCAATTTTACTATTGTTTTTAAATTGAAAAATGCAATTATTTATCGTGTGAAAGTTAATTAATTAAAATAATAGTGAAATAGTGATTTGAGATTATGTAATTTTTTTTTTTTCTAAGAAGAAAATGTACCTAATAAATCACTGTTGTGATATCAATTAAGGTGGAGAAGTAACGCGGTCAAACATTAAAAGGGAAAATAACACTGAAATGTATAATAATGACTAAAGTCAATTTAGTTATTTTTAAATAATTACTTTAAAAATTTATTATTATAAATATGTGAATTTATTCTAAAAATTCTTAAATTAAACATTATTATCTATTTAATAATTAGTCCATACTTTATATGAATTTATTATATTAATTAAATTTCATCACTTTTAATACTTCATAAGAAAATAATTTCAACATACAAACAAATTAAATATTTTTTTAATTGATAAGACATATTACATTAACAATAAAGATTATAACTAAGTCACCATATGTCTATTTTAAAATGACTATTATATTGACCTAACTGATATAATTTTTAACATTAAAAACATTCATGAATAATAGTATTTACATAAAATATAATATTTTACTTTCATTACTTCGAACTAAATTTTAATGATATAATTTTCATTAGTTTATACTAATGATATTTCCAACAGATAATCAGAAATTAATTTTTTAAAATCATATAATTATTGAGGTGAATTTTATCTTTGTTAATTAAAAAAATTCTCATTCACATAGTAAGATTTAGTTTCCTGCAACATAGTTAATAGATTCAACTATTTATCAGATATGTCTTGTTGGTGAAAATTAAAACGTTTTTTTTTTTATAATGAATTCTTATATATTAAATAAGAATCATTATTTTGAGCGAAAGTATGTTAAGAAGTTTTCTTTTAAAAAATATATATAAATTCTTTTAACTTTTTATCTAATTAAGTTTTTATTATTATGATTATTTATAAATTAAATATTAATATATTAAAATAAATTATTAATAAATAAAAATAATTTTGTGCTACAATATAAATTATTTATCATAAATTTAAAATATAATTTATATATTTAAAAAGATATATATTTATACAAATTTTAAATATAATTTGTATATTCAAATATAACATATATGAGTAAAAAAAATGCAATATATGAGTAAAAAAATAAATGTAATATAATAATTAATAGATTAAATAAATGCAATATAATAAATATTTAATAGGTTCAATAAATTATCTTGTCCTTGAAATTTTTGGAAGTTGTTGCTTAGATCTCTGCACTAAAAATTTTGAAATTAGGCTTTTCATCTTTAAATATATTTTTAAAATTTTAGTTTCAAGGATTAGAAATTCATTTATAATTTATGAATTATGTAAAAAAATTCTTGATACATATAGATGATGACATAAAATAAAAATCTAATATGATTGTTCATGTATGCGAATATACACAAATTAATAATCTAACATGATTGTCCATGTATGTGAATATTAAAAATATTTTATAAAATTCCATAGATTGTAAATAAATTTCTAAAGACTAAATTACACAAAAATATAAAAAGATAAAAAAAATTAAATTACTGTTTTTAATTTAAAAAATTAATTAAAATTTTCTAAAAAATTTAGAGAACAAATGATATATTAAACCTATTTAATACAATAGATTTTGAAATTAATAAGGACAGATTATAATTAAATATAGGTATTTTCTAAGATTTTTTTTCTGTTTAATAAGAAAGTTTAACTCTTTTTCATTGGTACATTATTTTATTTGTTGGAATTATATTTAATTTTTTAAATAATGTTTTTTATTTTAACAACAGTGTGATTTAAAGTTTCATTTTTAGTTTTTTATATTATTAATTAAATTTCTGTAAAAAATAATAATAATTAAATTTATTTAATCTATCTTCTAATTCTATTTGATGTTAAGTGTTATCAATACAATTATGTTTTGTTTAACTATTAGGATAAAATAAAATATATATTATGAGAGTAAGATAAAATAAGAGTAAAATATGATAAATTTTAATATTATAAAATATTTGATGCATACTAATTAAGATATCAATTAGTAAATTAAATAATATTATTATATTATATATTTTGTATTTGACATAGACCAGAAAGATAAATAATAAATTGTTTTTAAATAAAAAAAAAGGTTTAAATAGTTTTTAGTTTGGGTAAAGAGAGTGAATTCTGATTTTTGTTCGATCAAAGTTTTTCTTTATTTTTCATTCTTCTAAAAATTTTAAACATTATTTTTAGTCATTATAAAATATTTTTGGTCCTTGAAGATTAATAAATTTTAGTTTTGGTCCTTGAAAAATAATTTTCTATGATTTTCATGTCTCTAAAATTTAAATTCAACATTTTTTATTTCTAACAAAGACTTTAAGGCATGTAAATAATATTTATTTTAGTGACCTATAAATTATTTTAGAGGTGTCATATTCTAACATAGAATCACTAACAATTGTGGGAAATACATTAGATAGTCACTTAGCATTATGAACAAATAAGTGGTTAAAATGATTACACGGTAATTGAGACAAAAAACAATAATTAAAATTTTAGAGTGATAAAAAATAAAGAAAAAATTTACAGCGAGCAAAATTAAAGCTTATTCATTTTACATGAAGTAAAAACATATTTAAGTCGATAAAAATATTGTTTCTTTAAAATTACATATAATTTTATAAAAAAACAACTTTTTATATAATTTTTTCAAATTTATAAATTATAAAAAAAATATTTTTAATTATATTAGACAAAAATATTTTTTGACAGCCGTATTGATTGTCACAAGTAATAAAATGGATAGAAGTCAAAGTGTCAAATCTACATAAACTTGTGTAACAACTAGTTTATCTAATTCAACGTTAATTAATTTTTTTTATAAAATATTGTTTAAAAGTCCATAAAAAAGTAGATAACGTATTTTAAAGATTTTAAAATTATGCAACAAATGTAAGATACAAATTTAAATTAATTGATAAAAGTTGTCAAAGATTAATTTCATTAATCTTCCCATGTAAATCCTTTCAAATTCTCATTCAATTTCATAAATGAATCGGTTAATTCATTAACTCTCTATTTTACTTAAACCTTAATTTCTTAAGCAAAAAATTATGAGTTCCTTAAGGAAAATCTCAAATTGGCAAAGTTTGTTTAACAACTTACATTAAGGTTAACGACCTAAAAAATGATTAATAAGATTTATCTTATTCCTAATAATTATTATTATTAACATTTTTACCTAAATCATAACTCTAAAAGCATTTCCCAACCTCATAAAAATTGATAAAATCATGCGATGGATGATTAGACCATAACAAACATCAAGAGATATAGTTGCTCATGGCTAAAGCTTTTACACAAATGAATAAAAGATTTTTTAAGGATAAGTGATTACAAGATTGCTTCCACACATACTCTTTCTAATCTCTTTAAATAAAGACAAAAATATACTTTTCGTCCCTTATATTATTTATTAGTGTCAATTTAGTCTTACTTTAATTAATTGAATCAATTTAGTTTCACATCTTTAAAATGTATCTCAATGTTTAACATTCAGTTTCCTCCGTTTAAATACTTAACAGATGTGACATGTGTCATGTCACGTGTCATGCTATCATGCCACGTAACATGATACATGACATGACACGTGGCATTATGACATGACACGTGACATGATAGCTTGACATGTGGCATGGTAGCATGGTACATGTCATGTCATTATGCCACGTGTCATGACACATGTCATATCTGTTAAGTATTTAAATGAAAAAAATAGAAGGTCGAACATTGAGATACATTTTAAAGATGTGGAACTAAATTGATCCAATTAATTAAAGTGAGATTTAAATTAACACTAATAAATAATATAAGGGGTGAAAAATGTATTTTTACCTTAAATAAATCTAAATGTAAACGTGTTCTTCCCTCTTTTATAAGCCTTAATTTTATAGTATTTGACTGGGCCTTCGTCCATGTATGCTCGTTTAGAGTTTTAAGATTGACTCGCTTGAGCAAACTTTGATAATATGTCACTTTAACTTTATTGTGTTGATTCACTCAAAATGCCAAACTAATTTGCTCAAGTTAGCATGATTCTCTAAGAGTTATTGTTCATTTAGCTCGCTTAGAGCATTCACATAGTTCATTTAAGTGAACTTTTCATTTGATTCAATGTTGTATTTTGAAGTGGTTCGCTTTGAACATTCAAATACTTAGTCTAAGTGAGTTTGAAGTGGCTTGAAGTCTTTTTCTCGATGTGTAGCTTCATTTGCTATCTTCATGAGTAGTTCCTTTCTTCTTGTATGTCAACATTATATAAAAAAAAAACTAATAAAATTACTTAAGATTGAACAATTTCATTAATTAAATCAAATTAACTTAAAATATTACAATGTAATAAGAACAAGACTCTAAAATATAAAAACATATTCAACAATTGTCTAGATTGTATATGTACCGGAGGGATCCTATCGGTCACGTGGACCAACACGTGTCGTTTTGTTAGACACCCACGCAAACTGAACCACGCCCCCACGAACCTTAACGTTAACATCGGCTCGGCATACAGCCGAAGGAAGAGAAGAGTTCGCTAGTAACCTCGGCTCGGCTGAAGACCGATAAGAATAGCACCACGATGCGTCTCCATACGCTATGTATCGGCTCGGCCGAATGCCATAGAGCTTGGCTAACCGAACAAATGCCTGTCGGCCCGGCCAACGACCGAAGACACCCAGCAACCCAAGCATTTACCTGTCGGCTCGGTAATGAGCCGAAGGATAAAGCAAGGATTATGCCAATGATCACGATCAGCAAGGACAAGTGCATGATTAAGGCATAATCAGCCGATTAACATCGTATTACCTAATTCGGTAAGTGTCAGAGAAGGCCCACCATGTTCAGGCCCATGTCAGGTATTATAAATAGATCACACGTAACGAGGTATATCACTGTTCAATTATTACCCTAGAAAATCGTGTTTGTCATTACTTGAGCGTTGGAGTGCCTTTTGCAGGTACCTCCCTTCTCTGAAGAATCTACCTGAAGCTCTCGTTTGGCCCTTCACCACAGAAGATTATGAGTGTGCCCTCAGACAGGTACATTTTGGCGCCCACCGTGGGGCCGAACCGATAGCTTTTCAAAGACAGATTGAGCACTACGTTGAAGAGAATCATGGCAAAGACAAGGAGAACTAACGTTGAAGACCACTAGTCAGAAGATGAGCATCAGTCCGGGGCAGACAATGCCGAGATGGTAGACGAGACGAACCTGACCGAGATGGTACGCCAAATGAAAGAAGAAATGGCCGCCATGAAGCAGCAACGGGAGAAGGATGCCCGCGAGATGGTTGTGTTACGAGAGGAGAATGCTGCCCTCAAAAACCAATACCGTGATCCCACATGGAAGCCCTCTGAGACGACACACACTCAGGGGTTGTTTCACTCTCTCGGCCATCACACCTCCATCCCACACCACTCTATCGCCGCCCCAGGCAATCACACTTCAGTGCAGCCACCTGGCCGACCTGTACATGTCGTCCCGACCGGCACTCACCGACACCCGTTCACCCCAAACATTATGCAGTCCTCACTCCTTGACCATTGGAAATCCCTGCCATTGGACAAGTATGACGGGACGACCGATCCAGATGAGCACGTGGATGTGTTCCTAACCCAAGTCACTTTGAGCACCACAGACGAAGCGACACTCTGCCGAATCTTCCCGACGTCACGGAAAGGACGTGCGCTAAGCTGGTTTACTCGGCTTCTTGCTAACTTGATTGATTCGTTCAGCACGTTAGCCTCCCAGTTCACTATCCAATTCGCTACGAGCCGACCCCACCAGTTGACCTCTTTGGCGTTAGTCAGCATTCGTCAAGAGAAAAAGGAATCCCTTCGGGCGTTTATGAGTCGTTTCAACAAAGCGGCGCTCAAAATTCGGGACCTGAATCCTGCTGTAGCTCTGCACCATCTCACCACCGCCTTGAAACCAGGGCCCTTTGCCAACAACATTTGCAAGAAACCACCCACCGACATGGACGATTTGCGTCGGCGAGCCGACAAGTACATGCAAATGGAGGAACTAGCTGAGTTCCATAACCAGGCTAGGGCGGAGGTGGCGGCTAAACCTGAAAAGCCGGTCGAGAGTAGTTTTTGGAGCCGTCCGAAAGAACTGGTCCCCCGCGAGAAGCCCCCTCTAGGCCGAGGTACTCACAGTATACGCCCCTCAATACTAGTAGATCGGCCATACTAGAGCAAGCACTCGCCTCAGAGGTGCTAGCCGTCCCGAAAAGAGCTTCGACCCCTCCCAGGGCCGATACAACCAAATCCTGTAGGTACCACCGTAATCGAGGACATTCAACAGAGGAGTGCTCGGCTCTGAAAGATAAGATTGAAGATTTAATCAAGCAGGGGCAGCTGCAAGGTTTTGTGAACCGACAGAGCTCATCCCGATACGCTGATCGGTCCCGCCGACATGATCAGCCTGAACAAAGGACAAAAACACGCTCGTACAGGGAACGCAGTCGGTCAAGAGATCGAAGAGAGGAGGAACCTTCAACACAACCTCGGCGAGTCATCAACACCATAGCTGGTGGATTCGCTAGCGGCGGTTCCTCCTCGTCGGCACAACGGAGGCACTTGCGAGCCGTTCGGCACGTACATGCAGTGGAGAAGGCCCATCGCCGATTGCCTAGCATAACCTTTACCGAGGCAGATTTCAAAGGTATCGACCCGGACCAAGATGATCCGGTGGTAATTAGCGTGGAGATTCACAACTGTATTATGCGTAAGACTCTAGTTGACCAGGGGAGTTCAGCTGACATCCTTTATTGGAACATGTTCAAGCAGTTAGGCATCCCAGAAACTGAACTAGTTCCTTACGATGAACCTTTGGTAGGATTCTCGGGTGAGAGAGTCAAGACGAAGGGTTATATCAAGTTGTCGACCCGGTTTGGGTTTGAAGGAGCCAAGTACCGGGACGTTTCGGTTAAGTATGTGGTGGTTCACACCAACACGTCCTACAACATTTTGCTCGGCCGGCCGTCCTTGAATCGGCTCGGTGCAATCGTCTCCACTCCACACTTAGCTATGAAGTTCCCAGCCGACTCAGGACGAGTAATCACTGTCCATGCTGATCAAAAGACCACGCGAGAATGCTATTTTGCTAGCTTGCGGTTGCCAAAAATGAAGAATGAAACACCAAAAGAACCGAGAGGTGTGCACTCGGTATCACAGCAATCGGCCATGGACCTCGACCCCCGGATAGATCAAGATGAGAGGGTTGAGCCCATCGAAGACAAACAACCAATCCAGATGGGAGTGTCCGAATGCCAAGTCACTTACGTAGGAACCAACCTCTCCGAACAAGAACGACTGGCTATTAAGCAAGTGGTCCTTGACAACAATGATTTATTCGCTTGGCACCCGTCCGACATGCCTGGCATCGACCCTAATTTTCTTTGCCATAAGCTCTCCATAAGCAAGGAGGCAAGGCCAATCGCTCAACGGCGCCGGAAGGCCGAGGAAGAAAGGAAAGCATCAATCGAAGTTGAAGTAGGCAAGTTATTGGGCGCTCGATTCATCCAAGAAGTGCATTATACAACCTGGCTGGCCAACGTGGTCATGGTTAGAAAATCGAATGGAAAGTGGCGCATGTGCACCGACTACACTAACTTGAACAAAGTCTGTCTGAAGGACGCCTACCCGTTACCAAACATTGACCGGCTCGTTGATGGGGCATCCGGTCACAAATTTTTGTCTTTCCTCGACACATACTCTGGGTACAACCAGATCCAGATGCACCCTCAAGATGAAGAAAAAACTACATTCATCACTGAAACGGCTAACTACTGCTATCGGGTGATGCCGTTCGGATTAAAGAACGTCGGGGCCACCTATCAACGTCTAATGAACAACATCTTTAGTGACCAGATTGGCCGGAGCATGGAGGTGTATGTTGATGATATGGTTGTAAAGTCGAGCGATGTATCGGCGCATGCGCGCGACTTGATCGATGTATTCCAGGCGCTTCGGCGACACCAAATGAGGCTCAACCTCGAGAAATGCGTGTTCAGGGTCTCAGGCGGCAAGTTTTTGGGGTTCATGTTATACAGCCGAGGTATCGAGGCAAACCCAGACAAATGTCAAGCCATCCTGGATATGAAAAGCCCAACTACCTTGAAGGAGGTTCAGAAGCTAGCCGGTCGGCTTACCTCGTTATCTCGGTTCCTCCCTCGCTTAGCCGAGATAGCCAATCCGATCCTACTTCTGCTCAAGAAGACGGAGCGGTTCAAGTGGACCCAAGAATGCGAAGAATCTTTTCAACAGTTTAAAGAGCGGCTTAGCACGCCTCCGATACTGTCTAAATCGGCCGGTGGCCTAGACATGATTGTCTACTTGGCGGTATCAAGCAATTCTATAAGTGTCGTCATGGTACAAGAGGAGGACCAGGGCAGTCAACAACCAGTATATTTCATCAGCCGGACGCTGCAAGATGCCAAGTGGCGTTACCAGCTGTTGGAAAAGGTGGCCTTAGGGCTCATCTATGCCGCCCGACGGTTAAGATAGTACTTTCAAAGCCACAAGATAATCGTCCGAACCGACTGCCCAATTTCAAAAGTGATTCGGATGCCAGAGATTGCCGGCCGGATGATGGCATGGTCGATCGAGCTCTCAGAGTTCGACGTGTCTTTCGAGCCGAGAGTGATAAGTGTCTAATTAGTTTGATTTAATACTCACTTGAGACACTTATCTAGCACATTTTGTGTACATATTGATATTATTTTGATCTATA
Source organism: Cajanus cajan (assembly GCF_000230855.2). Taxonomy (NCBI): domain Eukaryota; kingdom Viridiplantae; phylum Streptophyta; class Magnoliopsida; order Fabales; family Fabaceae; genus Cajanus; species Cajanus cajan. Next base: position 56,653,613 of record NC_138521.1, read on the forward strand.
TATACTTAGAATCAAAGAGGTGCTTTTGATTAATGTTAGTACAGGGAATAGGAAGCCTTTGATCCAATTTGGTGTTATTTTGTAGGTTTTGAAATCTGGAGGCAAACGGCTGAGCGCCTTGAAACGGCTGAGCGCCTTCAAGCCAGAGAGCTCAACAAATGCAGCAAAAGAGAGGCGCTCAGCCACTATAAGGCGCTGAGCGGATTTGGCCCTGGAAGAAGGAGTGCTCTCTGCCTCCTAGGCGCTGAGCGGATATGAAGCGCCCAGCCCCTTGTGCTTGCTTAACAATGAAGAATCTCTCAGGCGCTCAGCGGATTTGAATGGCTCAGCCATTCAGATTACTTCATGGTGAAGAATTCTTCAAACCGCTCAGCCGTTTCAAGGCGCTGAGCGGATTCTTCTCTTTCCTGCCTACTCTGTTTTAATTCTAGCAATTATAAAAGGGCAGGGGAGAGAGAAAAGGGGGAACAGAGACGAAAACAACGAGAAAAACAAGAGCTGGGAGCACAGGAGGAAGAAAGAACAGAGTGGGAACGAAGATTTGGAGGCTGGATCACTTGGGAACGAGGATCAACTCCTTTTCTTCATCTCTTCCTTTGTAATTTCTTCTTCCACTCCTTTGATCTTGTAAATGGCCATGAGGGGCTAAATCTTTGAGGATTGGTCTAGATGTAACTACTAACTCTTCTTCTTCTTAAATATATATATGCATTTCATTTTCATTACTTGTGTTTGATTCTTCTCTTAATGCTTATATCGGCTTGATCACCTGTTGTATGATTTTTGGTTTTTGAATCCGGTTGGAAAACGTTTTTGAAAACCCGAACTGAATCTTGCACCTAAACATCTCTTGCTCTAGGAATAGACTTGATTTGTTTAGTCACCTTGTTCAAGTCATTGCTCTTAATGCAAAGTGTTAATCATAAAACATAGAGGAATCATGTTTTAGATTAATTACTTTATGATTCAATTTTGAGGGATCTTGTTGAATTACTAAATGAACGTGGAAGTCATGAAGATGAAATCATATTTATTTTAAGGAAATTTAGGAGTTAGCAAGTGCTCTAGGGTCCAATCCTTGTTTCATATAATTGTTCTTATAACTTTTACATTACCGTTTTAATTTTGCCTCACATTAGCTCACTTCCAATCATATTAACATCTCTATATTAATCATTAGAGTAAGAATTACTAAATTCTCAAATCCCTGAGGACGATACTTAAATACTACATCGAAACTTGGTCCGCTTGCCAAGTGGAGAGATTGCGAAAATCTTCATCAGCCCCATCAAGTTGCAACACTTGGTCGATTTTGTCAACGAGCTCACTCCTCCGGGACGTTTCGAAGACGAGTCGTGGACCATGCATGTCGATGGGTCCTCCAATGCTCAAGGCAGTGGGGCAGGGGTAATTCTTGCTAGCCCTTCAGGCATCACAGTTGAACAGTCTTTGTGCTTCGACTTTCGAGCATCCAACAATCAAGCGGAATACGAAGCCTTGCTAGCTGGGATGTGGTTAGCAACCGAGATGGGTGTGAAAAAAGTCATATGCTGGACTGACTCAAAGATCGTGGCCGAACAGGTCAACGATAATTTTCAGGTCAAAGACTCGAACCTGTTGCAATACTACCACTTATTCCAGTGACTCAAGGATGGCTTCAGTGAAGTTCAGGTATGGCACGTCCTGCGAAGCAATAACGAACGAGCCGACCAGCTAGCTCGGCTCGCCAACAGCCGAAAGCCGGGGCAACTACGGACCACCATTCATCTTGAGATTCCCTCCCCAAGTGTAACGGCCGAATGCATGACAGTAAATGAAGCACCCTCATGGATCACCCCCATTCGGAACTATATAATTAACGGCGAACTGCCGACCGACCTGATGGAAGCAAAGAAAATACGAACGCAAGCGGCTTGGTACTCCATGGTAGCCGATGAGCTCTACAGGCGAGGATTCTCCACCCCGCTGCTCAAATGCATTGATGACCTACAAGCCGACTATGTGATGCGGGAAATCCACGAAGGTATTTGTGGTTCTCACTCGGGAGGGTGAACCTTGGCGGCCAAGGTCTTGTGAGCCAGTTATTATTGGCCGACTCTAAAGGGAGATTGCGCCGCGTTCATCAAAAAATGCGTGCAATGTCAAAAGCACGGGAATCTCATCCACGCTGCGGCTGCCGAGTTACACAGTATCAGCTCCCCATGGCCGTTCGCTTTGTGGGGTATCGACGTACTCGGACCATTCCCTGTGGCAAAAGAGCAGGTCAAGTTTCTCCTTGTCGTGGTGGATTACTTCACGAAGTGGATAGAGGTCGAACCGCTCGCCTGCATCTCTGCCGCCAACGTCTAGAAGTTCGTCTAGAAGAACATGGTCACCCGTTTCGGCATCCCGTACGCCATCGTCTCGGACAACGACCTTCAGTTCACGGACAAAAAGTTCAACTCTTTCCTCGAAAACCTTGGCATTCAGCACCGGTTCACATCAGTTGAGCATCCTCAGTCAAACGGGCAGGCTGAAGCGGCCAACAAGGTCATATTGACAGAATTGAAGAAGAGGCCAGGTTCGGCAAAAGAAGCATGGGCTGAAGAGTTACCGGAAGTTCTGTGGGCGTACCAATGCACACCACAATCAACCACCAGGAAGACGCCTTTTCGCCTAACATACGACGCGGATGTGATGATTCTGGTAGAAGTTGGGGAACCGTCATTCCGGCGGCAACACTTCCACGAAGAGTCTAACGACAATTCACTCCGAGCCGAGCTCGATGTTCTGGACGAAGTGCGAGTAAAGACACAGGTTGTGGCCGAAGCGTGTAAACAACGAATGAGCCGACGCTTTAATTCCAACTTAAATCCAAGAACGTTTCATGAAGACGATCTTGTATGGAGAGCAACCAGGTCGGCAAGACGCAACTCATCTGAAGGAAAGCTCTCTGTCAACTGGGACGGCCCATTCCGGGTACGACATGCACTCCACAATTGAGCATACAAGTTGGAAGAACTGTCCGGCAAGGTCATTCCGAGAACTTGGAACTTGACCCATCTGAAGACATACTATAGTTAAATTCAATTTTGTAATACCTAAACAATGTATATGTATCACAATGCACTCTTTTCCTTGACTGATCTTTTTTCCCCTTATAAAAACGTGAAAAGGGGTTTTTGGTCGGCAAGGTTTTTAACGAGGCATCAATTCATTAATGAATACCCATTCCACGTACTTAAGGTGTCAATTTTTCAGAATTTTTACAAGTCTTCCCTCCCGAGATCTCTCTCGGCCATGGATGCGGCTTACTGTTAAGTCTCAATTATACCTCTTTCTGAATGAGATTTATTGAACAATTCTACTCATTCTTTACACCATTGCAAGATAATTGTTCCCTTTTTGATTCATCTTTTGTGCAGATATAGCTAACCCATATTTAGCTAACAATACCTTAATACACCTCATTTTTTGTGCAGGTATTGAGCTAGAGATTTGAGGATTGAAGATCTTTGGGATTGGAAACTTAAGGAGCTTAGAAGCAGAGCAGAGTGGCTGCGCCGGGCGCAAGATGACCCCCCGCCGGGCTTGAGAAGAACAGAGTATTGCACCTCTGGAAGTCACACATGCGCTGGGCGCGAGACTCCCCCACGCCGGGCGTGATCGAGGCAGAGAGTACCTCAAAACTCTCTGGAATGTATTGCGCCGGGCTTAATAGAGAATTGCGCCGGGCTTGCTCTAGAAGACACCGCGCCGGGCGTAAAAGGAAATTGCGCCAGGCTTATATTGAGGCAGAGAGTGCTCAGAAGACTCTGCGCCGGGCGAGAAGACTTATGCGCCGGGCGCGAAACCCTAATCTGATCTCCCAGGCTCGTATTTGAAGCCATTTTCGAGGGTTTCTCCCTCATTCACACATTGGGCGCCTCCAGGAGCTGCGGAAGAGATTCCCAAGGCTTGGGATCGTTCGTGTGCGGATCTTTCCTTTGGTTCTTCACTTCTCCTTTCATCTCTATTTTGTATTTACCCTCATTGTTGAGTGGTTCCACCCATTTTTGTGGGGTTAGATGTAACCAACGTACTCTATTGTAATCCTTACGTTTTTAATGATATATATATATATGTATTGTTTCATTCTTTGTTGTGTACGTTTCTACGCTTAATGCTTGCTTTGGATTGATCACCCTTTGCATGATTTAAGGTTCCATTGAGTATTGGGAAATACCCTTGAAACTAGTTCTGGAACATATGCCTAGTGGAGATTGTATCTAGGGATAGAGCTTGACCCATTAGTAGTCTAAACCCTAGCCCGTAATGCGGGTGTAAATATTGGGTACTCAAGGGATTGATATTCAATGTCCGCACCTAGACTCTTTCTCTAAGGGATTATGTTTGAGTAAACTTATGGGTTGACTAAGCAATGTATGTAACAAGAGATTAAGGATACATTAGTGTTACGTTTGGTGAAATCTGACCCCCACAACCTCACAATACCACAATATCATTTCTAACCTTTTCCACTCTCAAACAAATATTTTTATAGCTTTCATTCCAGTAGTCATGATCTTTAATTCACATTCACATGACAAACTACAAATTGGAATTATTCTTTAGTCACGAATAGTCAATAAATGCTTATTTTACCTTCTAATCCCTGTGGATACGATATTTTTACTACTTGAACGGCCGGTACACTTGTCGTGTTTGAGACCGTTGATAGAATTAAACGAATTTACAAATATTAACAAAAGTGTTTCAACGGAAATCTCAACACTTACATTAATTTTTACAAGTCTTCCCTCCCGAGATCTCTCTCGGCCAAGGATGCGGCTTACATTAATTTTTACAAGTCTTCCCTCCCGAGATCTCTCTCGGCCAAAGATGCGACTTACATTAATTTTTACAAGTCTTCCCTCCCGAGATCTCTCTCGGCCAAGGATGCGGCCTCCCGAGATCTCTCTCGGCCAAGGATGCGGCTTACATTAATTTTTACAAGTCTTCCCTCCCGAGATCTCTCTCGGTCAAGGATGCGGCTTACATTAATAATTACGTCATCCCTCCCGAAAAAGAATATATCATATTACATCAATATACGGCAACAAGCAAAATTTAGATTCATTAGCAAGGCACTATCGGCCCAACAAAGTACATTAAAACAGGGCTCTATCGGCCCATCATTACACAAAAAAAAACAACAGGAAAAGCTTAAGATCCCACCTCCGGTTCCCCCTGAACCGGACCATCTTTAGGCGCAGCTTCCTCGAACGCCGTCTCCTCCTCATTCGGCCTAGTCAGCCGCGCCGGAGCTTCCTCGTCAGCTTGCTGGTCCGAGGGAATGGCGGTCAGGTCCACCAATTTACCCTGGAAGAAGTCCTTTGTCATATCCAGGTGAAATTCGGGGGGGAAGTCGCCAAAGTAGCATGCCTGCCGAGCCGCCTGGGCAAACCCAGCCTGATGCTGAGAGAGGACCTTGCTGCGTGCCTTCTCCCTATAGGCCCCGAAGGCAAGCTTCTCGGCATCCAGCTCCTTTCCCAGTATGGCACATTTCTCCGTCTCAATCTTCAAGGCTAACTCGAGACGTTGTACCTTCAGAGCCAGGTCATCGGCAACTCGCCCTCGGCGGTCCAGCTCGGCCTGATATTTGTTGTTGGTTGTTTGGGCGTCAGTCAGGGCCGTCAGCGTCTCTTGTAGAGACTTCTCTTGCTCAGCCAATTGCCGACGAAGCCCATCGGCCTCGCCGTTCGGCTCCATCACAATACTTTGTGCCAAGGCCACCGCCCGCACTTGGAACTCGCAGAAGAAGCTCCATTTATGAGCTGAACTCAGGCGGCTCAGAGCCCCTTGCCCCGATTCAGAGGTCAAGTCCTGGCTCAGGAAATCCTGAGCATTGACGTTGCTGGGCAAGAAGCTTGATCCAACCAAACCTTGCGGAACGGTCGGATTGGCCAAACATTGTTGTTTGGCCTGGCGGTTCTCCTCCTCGACCCTTGCTTCTTCGGGCCTTCTTTTTTCACTTTGGGGCCGGGTTGGACCCTTGCCCCCTTCCTTGGTTTGGCAGTCGGTCCTGCCCCACCGCCTTGGGGAACCGGTTGATTCCCTCCTGCACGCGCGCTGGCCGGGGCCTTCATGGCCGGAGCAGAAGCCACGCGGCTTCCGATCAGATGACGGATGTCCAAATTGTCGTCTCCATAACTCGCCATGATACCTGCACATCATTAGTCAAAATCAATGATAACGTAAGAATTTAAACAAGTAAGAAAGCTACTATACCGATTAACTCTTCTGTCACGTTAGCCGACTCAAACAGTCGAACCAACGGTCGGCACGGCAAAGGCCGAGGAAGCTTCTCCAAAAAATTCAAGCTAGACCGCTCCTCCGGGGACATTCGGGACTTCGACACCGTATCGTATTTGCGCGGTTTCCGGGTCCAGTAAAGCGGGAACATCGGCCTCTCCTCAGCATCAAAAAAGTATTTATTTCCCGTCGTTGGCCGAATCATTACCTTGATGAACCCTACCTTGAACTTCTTATAGGAAGTGGTAAACGGCTGTAACAAACAGTCCGCGTGCCGAACCAAAGACAACCACTTAACCTTCTTGGTAGGCCGAGATGAATAGAAGTATAGGAATAGGCGAGGAGTGGGCCTGATGCCGAGAGCCAGACACAACTGTCTGAACCCTTGCATCGCGACCCAAGTATTTGGATGGAGTTGGGTCGGAGCCACGTTTAACAACCGAAGTATACCAGCAAAATACTCGCCAAACGGCAGCGTTACCTTCAGATCGCGAAACATGTAGTCGTATACATAAAAGAAATGATATTTACAATTCCCTTGATTCAAGAAGACGAAGTCTGGATTCGGCCCGCCATCGCCTCGGCACGGTTGAAAGAAAATCGGAGAAGGCTCCTCTTCTTCGGGGGAAGGTTAGAAACTTCACAGCCGAAATGAAGAGCGCAATATAGTTCTTGTCAGTATACCGAGAGTGAACACTGCCCTCCTCCCCATGCACCCATGAATAACCAGGAGTCTCGATGGGCGCAAACTGCCTAGAAGCCGTAGTCGGCCGGCCATCTGAAGCTACTACAGATGAGGAGTCACCCTCACTTGCTGTGCGCCCCGACCCCGAAGCGGATCCCGCGTCGCCTGACCCGTTGGAAGCCGAAGTCGATACACGGTGTCGGTCCGATGCTGCTCCTGACCCGGCGCCTGCAGAGTCACCTGTATCCCCAGAGGAGCCGATATGAACAACATTAACATCTGCCATTACGTGCCTAAATGTGGAACTTAATCGGTGTTGAAAGATACTTGAACGCTGCAACTCAGTTGATCTCAGCTCGGAGTAGACAAGTTACATTAGGGTCCCCCCCACCACGCCTATTTATAGGCCTTCCTTGCAATCATTTCAAACGCCACACCCCCTTGAACACCGTTGGATCAACTTGATCCAACGGTCTACAGCGTGCAACCCTTCGTATGCGTCATTAATGCCCAACGGTTACAACCCTTAGCATTCCACGAGCAGTTGTAACCTCTCGCACGCGTCATCAATGCCCAACGGTTACAACCCTTGGCATTCCACCAACAGTTGTAACCCCTCGCACGCGTCATTAGTGCCCACCAGTTGTATCCCAAGAAACACACCCCATGGTCACGATTCCCCACATTTTCAAGCAATTCTCGTGACCGACACATCCTATTTACCCTTCGCGTCGTTCCACTCCTAAAGGCTGGGGGCTTGTGTACCGGAGGGATCCTATCGGTCACATGGACCAACACGTGCCGTTCCGTTAGACACCCACGCGAATTGAACCACGCCCCCACGAACCTCGACGTTAACATCGGCTCGGCATACAGCCGAAGGCAGAGAAGAGTTCGCTAGTAACCCCGGCTCGGCTGAAGACCGATAAGAATAGCACCACGATGCGTCTCCATACGCTATGTATCGGCTCGGCCGAATGCCGATAGAGCTTGGCTAACCGAACAAATGCCTGTCGGCCCGGCCAACGGCCGAAGACACCCAGCAACCCAAGCATTTACCTGTCGGCTCGGTAATGAGCCGAAGGATAAAGCAAGGATTACGCCAATGATCACGATCAGCAAGGACAAATACATGATTAAGGCATAATCAGCCGATTAACATCGTATTACCTAATTCGGTAAGTGTCAGAGAAGGCCCACCATGTTCAGGCCCATGTCAGGTATTATAAATAGATCACACGTAACGAGGTATGTCACTGTTCAATTATTATCCTAGAAAATCGTGCTTGTCCTGACTTGAGCGTTGGAGTGCCTTTTGTAGGTACCTCCCCTCTCTGAAGAATCCACCTGAAGCTCCCGTTCGGCCCTTCACCACAGAAGATTACGAGTGTGCCCTCAGACAAGTACAGTATAAAAGACTATCAACATATTTCACAATTATTAAAGAATAATCATAAATTTTTAATTTTTATATTAAAAAAATCATTTACAAATTTAAGTTGATATTCTAAACAGTATTTTTAAACACATTTTTTTATTGGAAACCACTGAAATGATTGATTTTTTTTTTCGTTTCCCATACATGTTGTATATCTACATTAATTTTCCGTTTTATTCCTATATATGAAATATTGTTTTACTTTATACAGAAATAATTTCTTATCTTTTAGTATCAATTGTTAGTTTTTTCTAACGGAGTAAAATTACTATAAAATAGAAGCACAAGGATTAATATAATTTTTTTTATACGTGTAAGAACTAATATATAAAACTTTTAAATATATATAAGAACTACAACAAAAAGTTAATACAAAATTAGAAAGTAAACATGGTTGAAGAAAAAAAAAATTTAGTTTTGGCACACGTGTGGTCCTAAAATACTTTGGGTAGACACGTTCGATCTGGTGTGGTCGCCAAAAGCCATAGTGATAAGAAAGATATTTGGCAAGGCACCCCGCACCTGACCCGAGTAGAGTGACCATCTCTTTCCCGCTTCCAGCTCAAGTTGTAGAAAGAGCTCCTTGCAGAAGCAGAACCCCCCAACGCCTCTCACCATTATTAGGGTTTTCATTTTCAACTATCAAAATTGCACTCTCTCTTCTCTCACCCTATCCTTAACACAATGGCCACTTGCACTTCTCTTTCCCTCTCTCCTCACACCTTCTGTTGCCGCCATCGCCCTTACCCTACGCGCCGTTCCCTTACTTGCTCTCTCTCCTCTTCGCCCCTCCCAGGTACTCCATCTTCGCCATTTCTCTTTCCTTTTGAACAAACTTTGATTAAATGGATGCGGTTCCGTTGAGGTCTTTTCCAATTAAGGTTTTAACCTTTGAAGCGGGATGGTTTTTAACTAGGAGTTCTAATGTATGACGTGAGAGTTTCCGAGACACTAAAGTGTGATATTAGCACCTTTGAGAGAGGTTTTGTTTTGGTTTGGAATTCGGTTTGGCTTAAATGAGTATAAATGAGTGATACTGCAACCAACTGAACCAAGCCTGTTGGTCCGGTGGTTGTAAGTTTTGTCTTAGCAAGGATCGACCTGTTGCTCTCAGGTATCGATTCATGCAGCGATAAAATAAGGTTTAATCAGCATAAGTCGTGAGTGTATATTAGTCATTGATTGTTAGTTTTGAGATACCGTGATTACTCTGTAGACCATGTTTATTGACAAACAAAATTTGAGTGATACTGCAGGCATCACTCTGTGTAGATGTGGCTTAAGCTTAAATCATAATTTTGTTTCTTTTCTATTCCTTCCAGTAAATAGGCAACTATTTTAGTCTCGTGTTTCATTTGTTTTATCATTAATTTTAATCTTATGCTTGATCTTTATACTATGTTTATGCTGCTTTTTTATGTAGATACGGATGGACCGAAAGTACTACGTAAAAGATCAAGAAGAACAGAAGGTCCTAAAAAAAGCATGGAAGACTCTGTTCAACGCAAGATGGAGGAATTTTATGAAGGACGGGATGGGCCACCCCTCAGAGTTCTTCCTATTGGCGGGTTGGGTGAAATTGGGATGAACTGCATGTTGGTTGGCAACTACGATCGGTATATCCTCATTGATGCCGGTGTCATGTTTCCAGAGTATGTACAATTCTTACCCCATTCTCCACTGCGTGTTTGTCAAGCATACTTGAACTGTTGTATAGAAATTTTGTTATGAAAGGCTTTAAAAATGTAAATATTAATCAAAGTTGGCATCTCGTTCTATAGTTGAGAACAGATAATCTTTTCTATATGAAATCATTTGAAATTTTAAATATCTTTTAAAGTCATAATCAAATTGTCAATGCACAATTGTTGTTTGCTCTGATTTCTTTTTCTTTATAGGTGAACTGACCTTGATTTATGCATGAATTGCATATTCAGCTATGATGAGCTTGGGGTCCAGAAGATCATACCTGATACAACATTTATAAGAAAATGGAGACACAAAATTGAGGCAGTTGTTATAACACATGGCCATGAAGATCATATTGGTGCATTGCCTTGGGTAATGCTTTCGTCTCCTAGGAACTGCTGGCTTGAAAAATACTCTTTTGTCGACTAGTTCTCTTTGATGGATTCCAATATATCTGTTTGTGTATTTGTAATGAGATATAATAGCCCCGTGTTTTATGTATTCTGCTATAATAAATTGAGACTGAACTTTAAAGAAGCACCCTCAGTTTCCTGAATGAATCAATATCTGGTGCCTTTGCTGCTATGACAATTAAAAGGTAATGTTTGAAAAATTTGCCACCATTAAATAAATCAGTTCTTTAATTCGTAGCTTTCAGTTTGTAGCAGGTTTCAGGACTAACTAGGGCTCCTGGATACATTGCTGACTATTTTGTAGTATATTTTTTCACTAGCTTTGGCATATATGTGATGTAATAGTTGAGTGTACTTTCTTTTGCCATGTTTGGCTGTTTTCCTTGCTTGTAACACTGACAGAAACTTAAAACAGTCATATGTACAAATCCTTTGTGGAATAGGATTGCTTCAGTTCTCCATGCTTTTATTTCTTATTGAATCTAAAGAGTTATTTTTTTTAATATAAAAGTATTTTGATCTTACTGTTTGTTAACTAGTACTCTATCTTTAATTTTTATTATTTTTATTTTTTATATCTTAACATTTAATCTAATTCATTATTATTTTATTTGGTATAAAATAGTATTTTGTCATTTTCTTACATCTGCTCATGCTTTAACTTTGACTTGGTCCATCAGGTTATCCCAGCATTAGATTCTCATACGCCAATTTTTGCTTCATCCTTTACAATGGAGGTAAGTACAATTTTTTCAGTCTTAATACTCTGTTGGTAACATGCCATTTTTCATTTGGTTTGTCATATGAATCAACAATGGGGTCCACTAGTGATATGAGTTAGATGGTAGTGTTAACATATTTTGAACCTGAAGTCAACTGATTAATTCTTGAACTCTTAATTTTGTTACTGTACTAGTATTTATTGTAACAAAAATTGGGGCACAGTTTAGCTGTCAAAGTTTGTTTGTTCTTTGCGTTGCTTATTTTGTTCATTGCAGTTCAGACTTCAGAGGTGAAACTTTTTTCTTCTTTACAGCTTATAAGGAAACGTTTGAAGGATCATGGTATCTTCGTTCCATCTCGACTCAAAGTATTTAGAACAAGGAAGAAGTTTGTGGCTGGGCCATTTGAGATAGAGCCTATCACAGTGACTCATTCTATTCCTGATTGCTGTGGACTAGTGCTTCGCTGTTCTGATGGTACCATTCTTCATACCGGGGATTGGAAGGTTAGTATCTTCCTTTATTTTTCAATGTGTTTTCCCTTTCTTCTGCCTTGAATCTGTTGCTGAGCAAGTTGATTCAACAGATTGATGAAACACCATTAGATGGCAGAGTTTTTGATCGTGAAGCTCTAGAGGAACTCTCTAAAGAAGGAGTCACATTAGTGAGTCACCTGTTTCTTTGAATTTTTATGATTTTTCTCTGTGATACATAAATAGTCCCTTTTATGGTGAATATAGCTTTTATTGATCACTGTTATGCTTATAGATGTGCTCAAAAGGGTCACATCTTTCTGCTTCTTTTAAGTTTCAAGTTTTAGTCTGTTCAGTGACTTGCTTAGAGAGTTTTTTCTTTTCAAGGATACCAATTGAGCTACAGCTTTTATTTGAATTTGGGCTTGACCCAATGTTTTACCTGACCTGACAAGGACTTTTCTTGGAGATATTGTGGTGGAGCTCAGGAAGTGGAGGGTTGGGCCAATAGGGAGATATTGCTGAGAGGGTTGGGCCATTCAAAATAACTGTATTGTGATTAGGGTTTCATTGTTGAGTGGCTACTCATTGTAACCTTCTTTGAATATAGTCAGTTTTCTCTTTATTTTTTCCCATGGACATAGATCTGCAATTCGTTGTTGGTTGAACACGCATGCTAAACTGTGTCTGTTTGTTATTCTTTTGCTATGTGCCTGGTTATGACAATATATGTTGCCTTTCTTCTTTTCTCGGATATTGACAAAGGATAGAAAAAACCAATGCTTTGTGTTACTTTTCAGATGATGAGTGATTCAACAAATGTACTCTCACCTGGAAGGACAATCAGTGAATCTGTTGTGGCAGATGCATTATTGAGGAAAATTTCAGCTGCTAAAGGAAGGGTTATAACGACCCAGTTTGCATCAAATATCCATCGTCTTGGAAGTGTGAAAGCTGCAGCTGATTTGACTGGTAGAAAGTTGGTATGTTCATCATTCTCCCAAACTCATATTTGAACTGATAAACAAGTGTTAGGGCTATAGTTTCATAACTTCATTGCTATTCCATCAGGTATTTGTTGGCATGTCATTAAGAACATACTTAGATGCAGCTTGGAAGGATGGAAAGGCTCCAATTGATCCATCTACTCTGGTAATAAGCATTTGGATACTTTCTCTGTCATTTTGCTTAATTTGTTGTATTTGATTACTGGACTTGTTTTTTATACCTTATTTTTTTAATAATATAATGTTAAGACAAGAGTTAAGTGATTGACAGATGGAAACTAGAGGTTGGAGAAGTCTAGTTCTGATCAGCTGGTATTGTATTATTTAAGGTGTTAGAGGAAATTCATTGCAATTTGCAAGTAGGCAAAATACCAGTTATGAATTTTGCTTTGTCATCTTTTGGTCCTAGTTGGCCTTACTTTATACTACTGCACCTGCAGTTAGTTTTTATAGTGTCTGCAACATAGTTGTACCTTGCTTACCAACCAGAACTTGTAGGTCAAGTGGTTCTTTTACACATTTCTATCTTGAAGTTTTGAGATAATATTTAGCGTTTACTTCTACAAATGTGAACCAATATTTATTTGTCTAAATGTACAGTTGTATCTGATTTGTTTTTCCATTTATTTTAGTAGTTAATTGTTGGATTTATTTTTTTTGTTTCCGCCTTTTGTCACTATTAGTATTTGTTTCTAAATTTTAATGATACCTGTATATCCTTGTTTGTGTAAGAGCATATGTAAGTCTCATATATGTTACCTGCTCTTGATTATTTCTAAAATTTCAAAGGTGAAAGCGGAGGATATTGATGCTTATGCACCAAAGGATTTGCTTATTGTAACAACTGGCTCTCAAGTAAGTATTTTTATGGTCCTTTAAAGGATGTCTAGTTCCATTGACTTGCTCAAGTTTATGGCATTTGACCAAATATGTGCTATTGTGTCAGGCAGAACCACGTGCTGCCTTAAATCTTGCATCTTATGGAAGTAGTCATTCTTTCAAGCTGACAAAGGAAGATGTTGTTTTGTATTCAGCTAAGGTATGCTACATGTTTGCCTTTGAATTTATCTAAAGCATGTCTAGTATAATTGTAGGCTAGTTTAGGAATGCTTAAATTCTGGGAAATAATTGTATTCTTTTTAAAATCTATCTCAAGAAGCTAGCAGAAAAGCAAATAAAATGATTATTTCCTTAAAATATGCTCATCTAAACATGCACAATGCAGTAAATGAACCCTCTGCTAATGTACCAATAGCAGTATATGAACTTACAATTTACTGTTGTTACTTTCAATTTTCAATTTTTCTGCATGACATTTTGCTTGTGTCAGATTCTGAACAATTTTCCACGTGAAGAAAAAGATAATTCTGAAATTTTCTATCTAAAAATAATGTGTTGTAAGGCCATCCTTTGCTTTTTATATCACTGTTATAGGTTATCCCGGGTAATGAGTCTCGTGTTATGGAAATGCTAAACCGCATATCAGAGATTGGATCAGCTATAATTATGGGGAAGAATGAATGTCTGCACACATCTGGTCATGGGTATCGTGGAGAATTGGTAAGCTTTTAATTGCATATATATAGTTCTTTTTTTCATGTTACTCATCCTTGTTTATTAAATTTAAGCAAGATATGCAACGTCATCAATTGAAAGAATATCCTTGATTTCTAAAGTATGTGAACACATTTACATTTCAAAGTTTTTTATCTTTTGTGCCTTTTTTCTACCTGGTTATTGCATTAGATATTGAGATAACAAAATGTCACATGGATAATCAAGCCTTTTCAAACTAATTACTTTGTCATGATGCCTTTTAGTTCACAATATATAAGCTTTCTCTTTTGATATGTATCCCTGTGTATGGTTTTTGTCTTTGATATGGCATATTATTGAAGACAACGCATATTTCTGCAGGAGGAAGTACTTAGAATAGTGAAGCCACAACATTTTCTACCCATACACGGAGAACTCTTGTTCTTGAAAGAGCATGAATTACTTGGGAAATCAACTGGCATTAGGCACACAACTGTGAGTGATTGCCTCGTTATCCAATGTTCTTATGTGATACATGAGAGACTATTGGCCCTTAACAAGATTTAGATAAACATGGTATAAGAATTGTTACATAAAATGTTGAAGCAACTGATGAGATTTATGCACCAGGTTATTAAGAATGGAGAGATGCTTGGTGTTTCTCATTTGAGAAATAGAAGAGTCCTTTCAAATGGTTTCATGTCATTTGGAAAAGAGAATTTGCAGGTTGGTGTCTAAAAGTATTATGGTGGCCTCTTTTTTAGAAATTTATAATTCTGAGATTCCCTCCCACTTTTTCATGCAGTTGATGTATAGTGATGGTGAGAAAGCATTTGGTACATCAAGTGAACTCTTTATTGATGAAAGAATGAGAATTGCGTTAGATGGCATCATAGTGGTTAGGTAAATCTTTCAAGTCCTAAATTAAATCTAAGCCAAGTATAACATGTTTAATAACATGCTAATATTCACCTCTTTACAGCATGGAAATATTTCGTCCTCAAAGCCTAGACAATCCGGATGAAAACACCTTAAAAGGAAAAATAAGAATTACCACAAGATGCCTGTGGCTTGACAAAGGGAAGCTGTTGGATGCACTCCATAAGGCTGCTCATGCTGCTCTTTCAAGCTGCCCTGTAAGCTGTCCACTGGCTCACATGGAAAGAATTGTGTCTGAGGTGTTGAGAAAAATGGTGAGGAAGTACAGTGGCAAACGGCCTGAAGTTATTGCCATTGCCATAGAAAATCCTGCAGCTGTTCTTGCTAATGAAATAAACACAAGGTTGTCTGGAAAATTCCATGTAGATGGGATATCACCATTGAGAAAAGTCGTGGATGGGAAAGAAAACCTGAGAACCAAAAAGCAAATAAGAGGTAACATCAATTTACATTTGAAGAATACATATAGAATTGTGGAGATCTGGTTGGTATGCTTTTGTTCGTTTATGTGCAATTGTGCTTCTTATATGAAGGTGAATAGGTCATGTTAATTGTATGTTTGCATGCTTCTTTTGTATCAGTTTTCTAAAAGAACTGGATCAGATTCAGAACAGAGGTAAACAATGCAGTGTTAATGATCAAACAATCCTTGAATAATAGGCATTAGTGATTCACAAAGAGATTGAAAAACAGGATAGAACAATAGGAATGCAGAATCTCCTTCTCCTGTTATTCGAGAGACCACGGCTCTCCCTCCTACCACAGGCATTCACGAGACCTGGCCTCTCTTTAATCTCAAAGCTGATCACTATTGTTTCCCTCCTATTATTTATACCCTGTTATCTACTCATCCCTAATGCTGACTTCCCACGACTTTAGGGATTAAAAGGTCTGCTAGACCAGCCTCAGAGAGGCAGACTCTGATACCAACTTTTGAAAGTTTTAGACATTATGGGAATGAGTTTTTTGAATAACTCGAGTTACTCAGCTGATCTAGTATTTATATAAACTTGGTAATAATTACAATTTTGTGTTTACAAATTACAATAGATTAATGATGATTCTAATCCCCAAGTTCATATATTGTATATTCTATGTGAAAGAATAGCTATGCACATGAATCCAAACATTAATTGCTACAAATTCCAATAGCCATTTAACTACTAATTCAAACAATGTCAAAACGCAATGAATCTCTGGTTTTTGCTGTATCATTATGTGTCTCCCTTTCATTTTTCACTATATTTGCTCTAAATATTTGTGAATTTTATTTTAACTGATATATTTCTTCTGCTATATTTTTTAATCTTTTTTCCTCACCCTAGTTTTATTAATTGATGCATATCTCATTGATGTAGATGGTCTACCACCTACTGAAGACATCACTATCTCAAGTGGATATGAGGATGACTTGTCTGAGACAGGGGATTCAGATGCAATTTTGAAACCATTTGTTGAATCATCTCCAGTTGAGAAGTCAATTAAAGCTAACAATGGTTATGTTCGACGAAAGGAAAAGTTGTCCCCACTGAGGGATGATGGTTCTGAAGACACTGAAGAATGCAATTCTGTAGATACATCAAATTCTGAACCTAAATCTTCAAAATCAGCAAAGAGAAATAAGTGGAAACATGATGAAGTTAGGAAGCTGATTGGCATGCGTGGGGAACTGAATGATAAATTTCAAGTTGTGAAGGGCAGGATGGCCCTATGGGAAGAAATATCTCAGAATTTGTTGGCTAATGGGATCAGCAGAAGTCCTGGGCAGTGTAAATCTCTGTGGACATCTTTGTTACAGAAATATGAGGTTTGTTTCTTCATCTAAGTGACTTGATTTTAATCTTATAAAGCAAATGATTCAATCCCTAGAATTAGAAATAATCGTTCTTAGTTATTGTTTTTTATGTTTAAGGAAGCCTCTACATTGGATGGTGTGGAAAGGGACAGAAATCCGTCTTCTTATTTTTGCTGCCATTTTTAACTTGTTTAAAATTTTGTTTTTCATGATACTCATCCCTGTATGTCCAGACAACCTATTCTGAAAAATTAATATAATTTTGCACCTGTCTGTTTTGGATGTCAATATGGTTACACCACATTAATTTATGATTATTTTTTTTTTCTATTCTGATAGTTAATATTAAATGCATTATTTGTCTTAACATTTTTATTTTTGCTAGCGATTTTGTTCTACCAACTTTCTTTTACAAAAGTCTGAATTCTCAGACTTATACTATTCCGAAACAATGTTTAAAACAAAGAATGAGGATTATTACACTTGACGTCTGACTGTCTGAGTACCTTAAATAGAAAGGGTTGCCTTGTGAATATAGCCTATAATACAATTGTGCAACTATTATGATCATGCAAAGGATGTATAAATGCTATTAAATAAGACCGCTACGTTTTCAACAATTGACATCTTTATTTATTTTTTTATTTTTTTTTTTTAAAGCAGGAGGTCAAGAATGTCAAGAGCAAGAAAAAATGGCCGTATCTTGAGGACATGGAAAGGATTCTGTCTGATAACGAAGCACTAGCAACAAAATGATTATAAAGGTGATGGATCAGACAAGAAAATTTTGCAAGAGTTTTCTGCATTAAGATTGGTATATGTCTGAGCATGGTCGCTGGGAAGGTAATCCATCAGTTGCATAATTCTTTCTTGCAACTTGAACTCGTTCATTGGATATCCATAGTTTCCTGAGGAGATTAACAGCATTAAAGGCCATGGCATTTTACATTAACACAAGTTAATGAGGGAGACTACGCTGGTTCAGGGGATGATTTATCCCCTTCCTCAAAACTCAAAAGGCAGCCATCCACCAAATGGCAGCACTTTAGGGTCATTTTGATGGTATTGATTGACATTGCAAAACTATTTTAATGATAATGAAGGGTTGATAGTAAACTCAAAACATTTTGTTATTTATCATAATTAGTTTCATTATTTTAGTTAGTGGCACGCGTTGATATGAAACAACCATGTTGGCTACATACGACAGTAAAAAGTGAGTCTTGATGCTTTTACTTATCATTTGCCCGCCTGCAACTCGTAGACTATCTCTTGTAACAGTTTTTGGGTCTCCCATTTAATAAAAAGAAAAGTAGAAAGGGGACAAATTAGCTCAAGCTTCATACAGAATATTTTTTATTTTTTATTTTTTATTTTTGGTTCGTCCCTTGAGTATCCACTGTCGATAGCGGTGACTAATCTCCTCGCTACATTAGAGGCACCTCAAAGGGTGAGATAGCTGGTCCCAAGATTTAACGGTATAAATATATATTTATATTATTATTTAATCATGTTATATGTGATAATTTTATAATAGTTATCTTAAAAAAAATTCATGATGGTTTATTATTAGTTGGAGGCGTAAATTTGTTCATTTAGACATTCATTCAGTACATAACAATTAAGTTTAGATTTAGCTGTAATTTTGGCAATTATATCACAGCCAATGGGAGATTTTGGTTTTTTTAATAATATTTTATTTGAATTTCGTCTTTATTATTATTTTTTATTTATAATTATTATAACCAAGTTGTTATGTCACTTTTCCTTTATGAAAGTTTAAAATTTTTATTTTTACTCAAATAATTACATGTTTAGGAGAAATTTGAGATGGCAAATTTATATGGTTCAAAAGTTATAAGTTTAACTTTTGAAAGATTTTGAGGGTAAAAATTGAGTTATTTTATTTTATTTTTTACTTTTTATTTTATTGTGTGGGTGAAACATGATGTTTTGTTGGAAGACTTTGAATGAAACAAGATTTGAAATGGTTTTATATTTTTAATCTGTGGAAATTATAAGAAAATGGTGTCATTTTAAAATTAACTAATTTTTAATTATATTTATTAAAAGTTAAAGGATTATTATAATTAAAATATAAAAAACAAATTCAAGAAAAAGTAGAGAAAATATAACATGATCCAACGTTAAAGGAAAATATGATATGTAAATTTGTTTATATATGTGTAAAGTTATCCTACATCCAACAATTTACTGTTTACATTACATTATAACTATTTATTCGTGAAATTGAAAATTCTTATTAAATATATCGTTTAGAAGTTTTTTTTTTTTTAATTTTAAAAATGATTTGATATTTCATCTCTTTAATTCAAATTTGACGTATTAAAATTAATATATATTCACATACACTATTTAATAATATTATTTTATGTATTATTTAATTATCATTATTATTTTATTAATATTGATTGAACCATATTTAGACTATTAAATTTTGAACTATCTTGATTAGTTTGATTCTAAAAAAGCATTGATCTTAACTATTTATTGTCTTAGTATCTTCTCTATTACTTGCAATAGTATCTTTTGTTCTCACAATTTTCTATTTGTAGCTTTGATATCATAATTTCTAATATAATATATGATCTAAATAGTTGTGTCTCTAATGATAAATAAAATAACTTAGTGATGTAATATCAATTAATGATATTTAATTTTGCAAGCATATACTATATGATTGTCCATTCACCAATTTAGTCTTATTTAATGTTATATAATTTTTATCATATTAAGACATACTTATTTCATGTTAAACTTTTTAGATGTCTTTCTCCTATTATATAAGATATCATTTATCTTTTATCATATCTTGATATCTTTTATCTTGATTTCTTGTATTATATATGACATTTATAATATATCTACATTTTTTTCTAAACCGATGAGAATGAAGGAACAACGACAAACCTTAAGATAAGTAGATATAGGTCTAATATTCACATTTAATTCACCTAATCATATTCATGACATAATTTATGATAAAATTATTTTATCATTAATTTATTGACATCCATAATTCATTTATAGATAGAGACACATCTTAAGAAATTTAGGAGCTATTAGATAAAAAAAATATATGTAATTTTCTTTATAAATTAATAAACATATGGGGTAAGATGTAAAGAAGAAAAAAAATTGATTGAGAATAGAATCGCCTTGCCCAAATATTATTGAAACTTATCTATTTTTTTCTTTTATAAGGAGTGTTCCCATTGAATATAAGGTCTAATTTTCTCGGAGGTAGGAAATGCGTAAATCCCTCTTAATTAAATTTGTTCCATTCACAAGACGTGAGAATCACCCGTAACTAACATTTTATATCTTATGAAAAAAAAACCAAAAACTTTATTTTCAAAGAACAACGACCATCTACAATAGGAGTTGCTTACAAGTAATTCTTATCCACTTTAAATAGATTTCACTGTGTCACATCACTTATGAGTAACTCATACTACATTTATACAATTTTTGTTTCAATGAGAGTTGTTTATAAGCACCTCCACTTTTTGACAATTCATACTACACTTTTTGATAAATTTTAAAAAATTTAATTTGGAGAACAAATCAAACCTCTCCACGTGGACTCAAGCAATGTGTTTTAGAGAAGATACATATCTTAATTTTTTAGCAAATTTCATTGTCATGTCATTCCACTCCAATGAGAGTCTGTAATAATGGACAATGCTTAACTTTTACGAACTATCTAAGCACTCTCTGCTGAAGGTGCTCTTATCACTCATGCGAATTTGAATTTGTTGTTCGTCTTCATAATTATCAAGCTGAACATGAAAAAAATACTACACTTTTTGATAAATTTTAAAAAAAATAATTTGGAGAACAAATCAAACTTCTCCACGTAGACTCAAGCAACGTATCTTAGAGAAGATACATATCTTAATTTTTTTAGCAATTTTCATTGTCATGTCACTCCACTCCAATGAGAACTTGTAATAACGAACAATGCTTAGCTTTTACGAACTATCTAAGCACCCCGTTAAAGGTGCTCTTATCACTCTCGTGAATTTGAATTTGTTGTTCGTCTTCATAATTATCAAGCTGAACATGAAAAAAAAAAATATAAGACAGAAGAAATTGTAAGTAAAGTGACTTATTTTATGCCTTTTGCTAGGTGTTCCTACAATTAAAGCCGTAAGTTGTAACACTAGTTCTCGGTATAGTTAAGTAGAGGAATTTTGAATCCCTAAAATAAATTAGCTTTTTTTAAGCATTAAGAGCAACTTCAATGGGAGTTGCTTGTCCCATGAAGCAACTCAAGTTCCGATTTCTTGTCATTGGAGGACTCTGACGTGGCAACATGAGTTGCTTGAAGAAGAGAGAGAGTTGTTTCCTCAAGCAACCGTTCCTTACTAGATTTCAAGCAGATCTTATTGAATATATTTGAGAACATTTCAAAAATAATAATGATAAAAATTAATTTCGTATAATGTTTATGTATTTATTATTGCTTTATTTTATTTTTAATATCTACTTATTATGTATTTTTTTTCCGTAATTTATTTTCTTTCATTGTAGTGCAATTATCCTTTTTAATAAAAAATTAAACTTGGTTCATAAATGATTAGAAAAAAAAATTATAAAAGTTAAATTTCTTAAAATTTCTTACCATTGGAGTAAATTTGTGTTTGAGTTGCTTAATGCTGACATAACACACTAGGAACCACTTTTTTCATTTTTCAATGCATGAAGCAGCTCAAATGAGTTGTTTCCATCAGAGATACCCTAACAATATTTTTCGCCAAAAAAAATACATTAATGATATTTATTCCTATAGTTTAAGATAGAAATTCCAATCAAAGAAATAAAAGCATAAACTGATCCGGTTCAAAATTAATTAAAAAATCTTCTTAAATACACATCTATTAATTAATAATAGATACCCTTTATCCTTTATTTATTTATTTCTTAAATATTATTTTTTAGAAAATTATTTTTCAGAGAAAAAATATACTTTCAAAAAATAGTTTTTGAAATACAAAAAGTACATTTATGAAAAGTACGTTTTAGATCCAAAAACATTTTCTGGAAGTATATAATCTTTGCTTCTACAAATTGCTTTCTAGAAGATAAAAATATATTTTCAAATAAAAATTTTTAGAAGAGAAATATTTTTACTCCTTAAAAAAATACTTTCCATAAATGTGTTTTAGCACCCCCAACTTGAAGAGAAAAATATATTAATAGAAAATATTTTTTGAAAAAAAAAATATATACTTTTGGGACGTACTTTTTGGAAGATAAAAATATACTAAGGAGAAAAAATATATTGAAGAATTTTTTGAAAGAAAAATATTTTTACTCTTCATAAAAGTACTTTTAAGAAGTATAGTAATGATACAAATATATTGTTTCTAATCAATAATTTATTATAAAATCAACAAGTCATATTTTTAGAAACGTCTTCATAAATTTTATAACTTTGTATCTAATATACATATATATATATATATAATATTAAAAATAGAGTAAAAATTAGAGTTTAAAAATATTAAAATTAAAATGCAAAAAAAAATAGAGTTTAAAAATAATAAAGACAAGTCAATGAATATTGTTGAAAAAAAATTTAAAAAAAGAAAAAGAGGATAGCTTGAAGAGTAATTAGAGAGATGAAATAGGAAAATAAAATGAGTGAAAGAATAAAGGGTAAATGAAGAATATAATTTTATTAAAATAAAATAAATTAAAAAGTATTTAAGGAGATTTTCTTTTAAATATTGAGAAGGGTACAAGGCCCAAATTTTGCAGCCCAACTAGAAATCAACAAAAGCGTGTTGTTGTCTAACAAAACCAAACCCAACCTATTTGTTTGTAGCCTAACAATTCCCTCACATTTCAAAACCCGACCCACATTCCCGATCCGAACCGACCCATTTCCAAAAGCAATCATCATTTTGTTCCTTCTTAAACCCTAAACCTCGGTAGCCGGTAGGCCGCAGCAGCTTCCTTCAAATACCTTTTTCTTCGGATGTATTTCAGTTTTAGGGTTTGAGTTTAGGTCTTCTTCCATGGCCTTGTTCTTGCTCTACGAATCCGCTTCCGGCTACGCCCTGTTGGAAGCTCATGGCCTCGACGAAATCGGCCAGAACACTGAAGCCGTTCGGAACTCCGTTTTGGACCTCAACAGGTTCGGCAAAGTCGTCAAGCTTCGTTCGTTCAATCCTTTCACTTCCGCTCTCGATGCTCTCAAGCAGTGCAATGCCGTCTCCGAAGGTAACCGACCACCGTCTCACCATCACACTGTTATTCTCTGTTTGCATCTCCATGTTACTACGTGTTTTAGGCGTTATTGAAGTTGTATGTTATAGGGATTCAACCCGTACCAAGTGTTTTTTTTTTTTTTTCGCCTTGTTTTTCTGCCATGTGTTTATTTATTTATTCATTTTTTTTTTGCGTATTGAGGGTTGCTAATATGCGTGATATTGGTTGACATTCAGTAAGGTGTTGTTTAGATAAACTTTTTCACGTGTGCATATAGGAGAAGAAAGTAAGAAGGTAAAATGGATTGAACTTCTCTGAAGTTATAAGTTGATTTTAACTTCAGTTCTTTTTACCTTCTTATTTTCTCTGGAAAAGCTTTATTGAAACAGGGCCTGAGTTCTAAATTTGTCTTGTGAACTTGGATTCCTTTTGTCTGCTTTTGTTTGTTGCTCATTTGTTTTTGGGTGTTCAGGCATATTAACTGATGAGCTGAGGACTGTTTTGGAGACTAACTTGCCTAAAGTGAAGGAAGGCAAGAAGTCCAAGTTCAGTTTAGGTGTGTCTGATCCTAAGATTGGTTCACAGATATCTGAGGTGACTAAGATTCCATGCCAAAGTAATGAGTTTGTGAGCGAACTTCTTCGTGGGGTGCGATTCCATTTTGACAAGTTTGTCAGTGATCTCAAGGTTAGTGTTTCCTCTGGCCTCCTTTTGTATTTCTGTGGGTTGAATTATATTTATATCATTAATTTATGTAAACTTTTTGTCCTGTTTGATTTTCACAGTCTGGAGATTTGGAAAAGGCACAACTTGGTCTGGGGCATAGTTACAGCAGAGCTAAGGTGAAATTTAATGTTAATCGGGTTGACAACATGGTTATTCAAGCTATCTTCCTTCTGGATACACTTGATAAGGATGTCAATTCGTTCTCAATGAGAGTCAGGTAGTGCGTTTCAACATTGGATACTCAATTAATTCTTGGATTTTGCATTTAAAATAATTTGTTTCCTTTGAGAGAATTTGTAAGCTTGAAGAATTCATTCTCTATTGGCTTGTCAATTATGAACAGAGAGTGGTATTCATGGCATTTTCCTGAGCTGGTGAAAATTGTAAATGATAATTATCTGTATGCCAAAGTTGCAAAATTTATTGAGGACAAGGCAAAGTTGACTGAAGACAAGATTCCAGACTTAACTGACATTGTTGGAGATGAAGATAAAGCAAAGGAGATTGTGGAAGCTGCCAAGGCCTCCATGGGTAGGATTCCAATCCTTTTTAGGTTTAACTTTTGTTTCATTCTTTATCTTATTCTTTTTTCTCATAATCTTTTCAGGGCAGGATTTGTCGCCAGTGGATTTGATCAATGTCCAGCAATTTGCCCAGAGGGTAATGGACCTATCTGAGTACAGGAAGAACCTATATGATTACCTGGTTGCTAAAATGAGTGATATTGCACCAAATTTAGCCTCTTTAATTGGTGAAGTTGTTGGTGCTCGTCTGATTTCCCATGCTGGTAGCCTTACAAACTTAGCTAAGTGCCCCTCTTCAACTCTTCAAATTCTTGGTGCAGAGAAAGCTTTGTTCAGGTTTAACTTCACCTCTTGTTTTGAAGTTTTTTAAGTTTGAAGTAGCAATTTGTTCATAGAAACCAAAACTAGATGGCTTCATTTGTGAAAGTGAAACTGCAAGAATTTGGCATTTCCGTTGTTGTAGGTTATGTGTTTTATCAGGACAACAGCTAAAATGGTCTAATATAACTATTTCTGTGTGCTCACTGCTAATTTATATTGTATTGCCTGCTTTATTCAGGGCACTAAAAACACGAGGAAACACCCCCAAATATGGTCTGATATTCCACTCTTCATTTATTGGTCGGGCATCTGCTAAAAATAAAGGCCGTATGGCTCGTTATCTTGCAAATAAATGTTCAATTGCATCACGGATTGACTGCTTTTCTGGTTTGTTGCTTACATATTCTATTTAGCAACATCTCGTGGCTTGTTTTTAGCACCTTTGTCATGATTTTGTTGTACTTCAATGCAGAAAGGGGTACTACTGTTTTTGGGGAGAAACTCCGTGAACAAGTTGAGGAAAGACTTGACTTTTATGACAAGGGAGTTGCCCCTCGCAAGAACATAGATGTCATGCAGTCTGCTATTGAAAGTGTTGAAGACAAAGGTACGGATGCAGGGAAACGAACTGTCCCTTTTTCTTGTTTTCCTTGAGAAGAAAGATATAAACTTTTTTGTGATTGTGAATGTATTGCAACTTATGACTGACCACTGTATGAAAAAACTATTTCTTTTTCTACTTCAGCTGAGGTGGTGGAGAGTTAGGTTTGTTTTAATGTTAAGAAGCATATATGTTGCAGTTCCTAATTTGTTTTTGGTCATGGGGTGGAAGCTGATGTATACTAATTATTGCAGATACAGATATTGAAGCTTCAGGCAAGAAGGCCAAAAAGAAGAAACAAAAAGCTGCTGCTGCTGCTGAGGGTGATGACATGGCTGTAGATAAAGTTCCAAATGGTGATGCGGAGGATCTTAAATCAGAGAAGAAAAAGAAAAAGAAAGAAAAGAGGAAATTGGAACAGGAGTTGGAGATTCAGGATCTGGCTGAAGATGATGGGGATGCCAATGAGCAAAATGGAACAGCTAAGAAGAAGAAGAATAAAAAGGATAATAACGGAGAAGTATTGGAGGCTGCTGACGAGTCTAAGAAGAAAAAGAAATCAAAAAAGAAGAATAATGAGTAAATTATGATGTATTTCTTTTAGCTTTTAGTGTCGAAATCGAATTTGTCATGTTATAGTTTCGGACAATGTTAAATTTTATTTGCTTGAACTTAACCAATTGTTGCATGTCTAGATTTATGTTGACTTGTCATTTGACGTACAAATTTTGTCCTAGTAAGTTTCCCCATAATTTCTGTATTATCGCATGTTTTTAATCTACTCTTTATTCTTGAACCGTTTCATTGCATCAATCCTGGGTTGGTTTAAGCAATTATTAAAAAATAAAATATTATATTGAAATTATAAAAGTGTACTAAATGATTTATTTTACATTTTTAGTAATTTAAAACGAGTGTTAAAGATTGGTGACAGTTCATATCTATATAACTGTTGTAGTTAAAGAATTGTATACTTCTATGATCTCATCAGTTAATGCCTGAAATAGTTTTTCCTTAATCACGATAGTTGAAATTTAAGTACTACCGTCGTGGTGAAACATTATTAAAACACCAGGTTTCGTTTCGCTTTATGGTTGATAAGATTTTTAGTTGTGTGGCTAACGAGCTACAAGCTTGGGTTTGCACCTCCAGTATACTTGAAGTCGTGTCTATTTGATGGCATACCAGATTTATGGGTCTCACAAAGAAGTCTACACATCTAAATCTGGATTAGTTGACTTTGGAAACTAGAACTTCCAGAGAACTCTTAATTCTTTCTGTGGCAAATTTGTCATAGAACAATCCCAGTGAAGCAACTCCTTGTGGAAAAACATATTTCACAAACTAGCAACTGCCCACGATGCCTAGTGGAGGCTGAGACCATTAACCACTGCCTGTTTAATTGTTCCTTCGCTGAGGCAGTTTGGGAGGCCCTATGGATTTGCGAATCTAAGAGCCCCACAGGATGACAGGGACCTCACGCCTTGGCTGTGTGATACTAACCTGACTAATGCAACTCTGGTTCCAACAACTATGGCTCATTGAAATGCCCTTGTTTTCAACCATCAACCCAAGTTGGTATCGACAATGTACGTAACGATTGTTGCACAAACACATGTATTGGAGGCTTTTACAAATAATACTAATCATAATAAACTCCCGCTGATAATTAGTGGGGTTGCCCCCTCGGAGTCTTATTGGTTCTGGGATTGCTAGTATTGGTGGCCTATGCAGAGATAATACTGGTCGGTTCCTTATGGAATTTTTTTTTTTTTTTGAAAAAAAATGATGTGACTCATTAAAAATTTATGTTTAATTTAATTACCCTATTAATCTAATTAATTATTTGATAATAAAGAATTGTTATAGAATAATAATCAACTATTATGAATCATAATAAAAATATTTTTATTGATTTTTAATGGAGAAATTAATGGAGGGTTATTATGATAATAAAGTAAAAGGTTCCTTGTCTTATCTATAAAAAAAATTTGTAGTATATCATTATTTAATGAACTTGAGGAAGAATAAAAGAAAAAAAATTATTTCCATAAATATCTAAATATTTTATAACAATTTGATAATAATGAATACAAGAAGTAAGTTTTCGTTATTATAAGCTATATTATATGATTTTAGTTTTTTTTTATATATAATTTTGTGGTAAAGTGGGGACAGTAACTATTCTCCAAGTAGAAATTTGAGCCTTACTGAAAGGCCTTGAACTATTCTGGAATGTTAGGTAGCGATATGTGATATGTTACTCATGACGGTTGTTGAGGTGGTGCACAAGAGTGTTGGCCACCATCATCCTTACTCTAACGAGATCATGCTTTTAAGAAGGTTAATCCAAAGAAGTTGGACGTGTTCCGTGAGAGAAGGGAATATTTGTGCAAGTCCAAAGACACAAATGGCAAGCAAATTAGTAAAGGAACAAGTCATATATACGCTTTACCCAATGAATCGTCTAAAACCCAAAGAATCTGATAAACACCATATATTATATGCCATAATGCTTAGTGTCATACCTCAAATGAATCTAGATGACACCAAATGTTGCCATTGCCCTTACGCCATTATCCAATCCATGGTATCACAATCTAAAATTTGCATAACGAATTCCAGTACAATATATACTTTCCAGCATTTTTTTAAGTCTAAAAAATGTCAAAAGTACTACGATCGTCTGTAATCAAAGTGCACCAAGAACAGGAGAATGATGTACAAGCGTGAGAATAAAAACACCCTGTTAATTTCCTGTTTAAGTGTTATAAAATGACTTGGACAGTTGGACTTGTGTAGCAAAATTTAATTAAAGGGACAGAAAAGGAAACATGCTACAACATATTATTTTTGTCCATAAAAATCTTTCACAATGTCAAAAACTTCAAATGTGTTAGAACTACTAAAGTCATTCTAGTAGTAGGTAAATATTAGTCGATTTAGTTGTCATTATAATTATAATGAATTAAAAAAAATTTAAATATGTTTTTATTTTTAAAATTTATAATAATTTTTTTTATCTTTAATTTTAAATTATTTTTTTATAGTTTTTGCAATTTTTAAAAATCTTGTTTTAATCTTTTAGATCATTTCACGTGTAGTCCAAATTAAAAAAAAAAAAAAAACTCAATACAATTAAACAAACAACTTTTCATTTAACTGTTGTATGAAAAGTAATATACAATTTCTTTGTATAAGAGAAGCATCTTAAATTAAAAGAACTATTAAAAAAGAGCACAAAATTAGATTAGTTGGTGAATGGCAACTACCAACTGGCAAGTTGGGATGCAGATCTACAATTTTAAATAGAACTTCACTGTGTGCAGTCACATCTAACGGCCTTTGAAATAGTGTTTACAGTTTTTTTTACTAGCCTGTGTTTATTGGGCCAAAATTTAATCTCTATCAAAAGTTGTTTGTTACGGTAAAAATTAAATATAGGATTTTTTAATTAAATATATCATCTTTATAATTTTTTAACAGAAAAAAAAAGTACTTGGTACTCATACTTTATGTTTATTATTATTTTAAAGTTTTAGAAAGAAAAAAAAAACGGTTGTAAAAGAAAAAAAGTTCAAAAAAGAAGTATAGCTGTTATAATAAATATTGACGAACACAACATGCCTAATCAATATGTTTTATAATTTTTTATTGATTAAAATATTTTTTTTTATAATTTCACTTATTTTACCTTTTAATTTTTATAGTTTAAAATATATTTTTAGTCCTATATTTATCTTTTTAAATATTTTTTCCCTATAATATAAGACATAATTTTTTAGTCTCTATATTTATATATTATAATTTTTTTTAATTTTTATATTTTAAAATAAATATTTTTAATTTATATATTTATAGTTATAAAGTAAAGTAAGTGATATTGAGAAAAAAAAAACATTTTAACTTTTTTTATTTGTTCACAAACTAACTAAACAATAAACACTTTAATGGCCATGATTGGGTGCAGTTGATTTACCAACGGTTGGCGATCTGAAACGTTGCCCATCAAAATCATCTAAACAGATCAAAGAATTCTTCTAAAAACAATTTATCAATAATATATATTAGTTTAAAAAATGATTATACTTTTTTAATACTATATTCTAATTTTTTTTCTCACTAATATATTTTTTAAGATGGAACAAAATATACCACTTTCGCTATTCACTTTCTAAAATACGATTTTTCTTATATTATATTTTTTCTTACTAATTTGTCTTTTTAAGACAAAATATAAATAAATAAAAAAATTATCCACTCATTAATTTTTTCATAGATAAACTTATATTTATTTTAAGGAGGCACATAGTGATTTATTCGGCGTTAGTTTTTATCGAATCGCAAATAATTAAATAATATTTTAATTTTTTAAACTCTTAATATTGAATATTTAATGAGAATACAATTGGGGAATTGACATTGAAGAATATTGATTAAGCCGGAATAAGCGATGGAAAAGCAAGTTGGTAGAAAGTAGAAAGGGTTGGCGTCTGCACTGCACCTAGCGAAGAAAAATATTAAAATAATAATAAACGGTTGAAAGGAAAAGAAAAAAGAAGCAGTCACCTAATACTTGTTAAGGTTAGAAGACGGCCCAAAGTGATTCTCATTTCTCGTTTGTGAGCATCGGAAAGAACAATGGCCAACACCAACTTAGAAGATGTTCCTTCTCTCGATCTCATGACTGAACTCCTTCGTCGTTTCAAGTGTTCCTCCAAACCTGACAAGCGTCTTATTCTCATTGGTATCTCTCTCTCTCTCACTCTTAATTCAGATCCGGAAATGCTTCTCTTAAATACTTCGCTCTTTTCCTACTCGTTGGGTTCGAATGTTGATGCGCTTTCTAGGGTTTATTTCACGCTGCACTCGGTTGTGTTTGCTGTAATAGGGAAAACGCCCAGAAATTTTAGTGCTTTTAGCTCTGCAGTTCAGGATGGAGATACACCGTGTACTGGGAAATTTTTCACTTGCCACAGAAGAAAATGAGAGAGATTTACTTTTCAGTTTACGGATTTTTTTGTTGGTGTGTTATTCTGCTGAACTTTTTTTTTTTTAACTTCCTTTTAGTTTTCATTTGGTGCTTGTATGATTTTCGAAAGTGTGTGCTTGTGGGTGTTATGCTGTGAAGTTATTGCCTGGCTTGGTGCCTGGTGATTTGAACCCCACGAGGCATGGGGTCTTTCAAAAAGTAGTTCTTCTTGTCGCTTCTGAACTGATTTATGCTTGCCATTTGAATATGATTCTTTATATTGCCGAATCAACGCAAATCCATTCCTTAGAAAGGTTTGTGTTTGTGTTCCTTCATTTTAGGCTTGATAATTTTTGTTACCCGCCTCGTAAAATACTTGAGGTGTGTAAGCTTTACTTTTAGACAATAGAAACTTGTACGTCTGTGGCAAAGATTTTCTTATAATTTGATTGGATAATAAACTAGTTTAAAAGTGTTTCCAAATTCCTGTACAAATTCTTGTTTTTTTCTTTTTTACATTTATTCTAACTTTAGTTTGTTGAGTTGTCTGTGTACTCTTTGGTGGCTTTTTCTTTTTTGATTTGGTTTCAAGCAAGTTCTGTTGATTTTGTCTCTAGGACTTTATACTCACTTGATTATCATTTGAAATTGCACTCTTCCATAGAGCCTATGCTTTCTTAGCATGTTGCATCTTATAATTATTAGCAATTATTTTGCTACTAATACAATTTCAGTCATTTTGTGACACCTACTCTCTCTATTTGCTAAACAGAAAAAGGAAGCTCTAAATTGAGTTGCCCCATTGTACTTTCAAATTGAACCTGTTTATGTCACAAGAGTTAGGATAGGAAATTTAACGTGTGTATTCCTATAATCCTGTTATTAAAGGGAGGTTTCATCGATAATAGATCCTTGTCCTCCTTTTTTTATGCTGCTCTTTTATTTAGTTTGAAAAATAAAAACAGTGAAACACAGTAGTGGAGTATAACTTGAAAAAATGTGAATGCAGGCCCACCTGGATCTGGAAAAGGTACCCAGTCCCCAATCATAAAGGATGAGTACTGCTTATGCCACTTGGCTACTGGTGATATGTTAAGAGCAGCTGTAGCAGCTAAGACTCCTCTTGGTGTCAAGGCTAAAGAAGCTATGGATAAGGTAAGGCCTTTATGTATAGAATCTCGCCTGAGGATTTATTGCTTTATTATGTCTACTTTCTTGAGACATTGCTAATATGATATTATGTTGTAATTTTTCAGGGAGAACTTGTTTCTGATGACTTGGTTGTTGGCATTATAGATGAAGCAATGAAAAAACCATCCTGTCAGAAAGGTTTCATTCTTGATGGTTTTCCAAGAACTGTGGTCCAAGCACAGAAGGTATAATATTGTTTGACATCCGAGTTTCTTTTGTTTGAAATATTGGGCTTGTGTAACATTGAATTACTTGATTATATGCACTGTTTTACATGCTGTTCATCTACATCTTTTGAACCTGCATTTTCTTTCTTTGCAGCTTGATGAGATGCTGCAACAACAGGGAGTTAAAGTTGATAAGGTGCTCAATTTTGCAATTGATGATTCAATCCTTGAGGAACGAATTACCGGTCGCTGGATACACCCATCCAGTGGCAGAACATACCATACAAAATTTGCCCCTCCTAAGGCTCCTGGGGTTGATGATGTAAGTCTGCATCTTTATTTAAACCCTGCAAAATGTTAGTTGCCTAAATATGATTTCTGCGTATAGGTGCTACAGCATTTATGGGAGTTCTGTAAAAGCTGAGTATCATTCAAACTTGAATATTGTTAAGATGTCTAGCATGGCTATAAATATGGCCATGCACTTTTTATAAGAGTTGCGCAATTCTCCACTGTAGAACTTGCGTCAGAGATTGATTTTGGCACAATACCTTTTTAATATGAAATCAAAGCCTATTTGATCTTGATGTTACGCCACTTGCAAATGTCTAGTCACACAAACTCAAAGCTTGTGTCTAGTCTTGGGTGTGAGATGCCCCACATTGGCCAAGAATATGGCCATGATACTCCTCTAATAAGACTTGGGCTATCCTCTCCCCTTAAGCTTGTATTTGGCGAGTTAAATCCTAGTTCGTTTTAATTAATATAATAATGAGGTGCCATATTTTTTTGTTAAAATGTTCTATTCGGAAATGAATTTGGTTTTAGGGCCCTGCTGGTTTTAGTTGCTGGCAGTCCTGAATCCTGATAGTCTTTACAAAAGTTTTTTTGTTCTTTTTTTCTGTTGCCCATTTTGGATGAATAGAAATTTTAGGGGAAGTGGGGGATGCCTAGTTTTAAAGGTTAGGGCGTGCCACAAGCTTTGTTTTGTTAGCTTAAGGAAGCACTAGCCCTGAAACACTTTCATTGTTGAATTTGTTTTCCTCAGGTTACTGGCGAACCACTCATTCAGCGCAAGGATGACACTGCAGCTGTTCTTAAATCGAGACTGGAGGCATTTCACAAGCAAACCGAACCGGTATGATTCTGAATCCTTTTTCTAATGGACTTGGATTCCCTTATGTTGTTAAGTAACATTATAATTTATATGGTCATGTTGGAGAAAGAAAGAGAGACAGTTGTAATTAAATTTAGTGGGTCCTACCACCAATTATGATGGATCCTTGTTTGATAAAAATGGTCTCTTTTTAACTTTTCCATTATTATGTTACTTAACATGACCGGATCCAAATTCTTTTTTCAACTTAACAAGTAAAATTTCAAAGTTTGGACATACACTTACTGTCAGCAAGATAACGGGTTGTAATGTTCTTGGTTATACTTAGGTTTGATTAAAACTTGATTTAATTTCTCTCCTCTCACCATTTGGGCAAATTTATAGCATCGTTTCAATTTTTGTTTGTGTTCTGATGCTGGTTCTTTATGGCTATGGTAATTATTTGAGGAATTGTTTCTCATTTATCTTTTTTAGAATTTTCTTTGTAATTTCATGGGTCTTGATTGAAAATTTGCGCATTGAACATGCAGGTAATTGATTACTATTCGAAGAAGGGAATTGTTGCTAATCTTCATGCTGAGAAACCTCCCAAAGAGGTGAAAGTTGAAGTGGAGAAGGCGCTGTCTTAAATAGAGTTCACCTTGGATCCTCGGGCTCGAACTGCAATTGTTCTTTCGTTTTTCCCCTATAGGAAGACTTACATTGCTAATTTGTATTTTAATATACTCTGAAATCCGCTATCCTTTCAGCTTTACTGCAAATGCCGGCTGTTCTCAAACCCAGATTCTAAGAGCTACTTTGATGAATAAAAAGTCAATTGAATTTAAATTTTGTTGTGTTTATTTTTTTGCATGAATTTTCTCTCGACATTTGCAGGTGTTTTTGTACTCGTGGTAGGTATTGGTTTCATTAAAATTTGTTGGCAAAATTTGAGCTACGCACAGCATGTTTGTGGGAAAGCATTTCTGCTCATCATACTTGCTTTTGATGGTGTGAAACGGGATTTTGCGAGAAATTGTCGCATGTTTTGTTTTTCACAATCAAGTTTGCTCCTAACATGTTTGATTAAAAGCCAATAAATGTAGTTTTTACGTTGGGGTAGGATTATTATAATGAATTGCTGTATATTTTTAATTTATGATTGAAAATATTCATATATAAATTATTTTTCTATTATTCTAAATAAATAAATTTTGTAAAACTGAAGTGACTCAAAAATAAAAATATGATCGCTAATTTTGTATAATTCAGGTTACATTTATATTTTTTACTTAAAAAAATTGATATCATTTCCAGATTATAAAAATGACATTAAATGCATGTTCAGGTAATGGGTGGTAAGAACTAAAAATACCATTAAAAAAAGGCATGGAGCTTTCTAAAACCTATACCATCTATTTGTATGGGTTTACAAAAGATTAGTCCATGCATTGGTATGGAGCTTCCTCTAACCCTTTATGCCTGCCTAAACAGAAACCTATTTAGTTTTTCAAGCTGGTTGTAAACCTCTCTGAAAAAAGGGCAACCCGTGAAAGAAAGAGTAATAACCTTCCAAGAGGAAGTCTAGTTTGAGTATGGCTCAAGATATATTGGTAACTTCTTTCTTCTTACGACCATGTAGAACAAGTTTTATGTATGAGTCTGACACTTGTACATAAAACAAACAAGAGTCTTGTTAATCAGTATACTAATGACATTTATTAAAGAATTAATATGTAGAAAGTTTTCATTGAAAATTAAAAAAAAGTTACACAAAAAATAAGTAAATACACTTTCAATGAAAATTTACTATTGCTGATTTTTTAACCAGTGCACTAAATTTCCAACAAGAAATAAGGAGAGGAGGGATTCATTTATCTAATACTCGGAATGTAGTGAAATACTCTGATGCCATTAATTAACACTGTCATCATAGAACAGAAGATATACACACTCTTAATTACTGGGATAAAATATTGGTCAAAGCCAATCTCCAATACCGTATCCACTATCCAGAAGAGAATCCTAACAATGGCAATCACAGGTTTTCCCAGGATCTATCTTGATAGCTACCTCTTTTTTCCCTCATGGAATGAAAAATTTCCTAAGCTACAACAATATTGTTCGAGCTGTCTTCTAGGAGCAAAACTACACTTTCGTAATGATTTCTCTAAATCACATTACATGATAAACAGATGGCCCTATACTGGAAGATGCTGAGAGGATTTCCA
Source organism: Cajanus cajan (assembly GCF_000230855.2). Lineage (NCBI taxonomy): Eukaryota > Viridiplantae > Streptophyta > Magnoliopsida > Fabales > Fabaceae > Cajanus > Cajanus cajan. Next base: position 56,688,652 of record NC_138521.1, read on the forward strand.
ATCTTGGGAATAAGGAAGATCAATGTTCCACTGATGTCCTTAAATCTCTCTTGTTTCTCAGACAGAACCTCTAATAACTTCTCAGTTAGCTTGGAAAAAAATAGAATGTAACCCGTGATAGCTGGTGGCTTTAAAGATCCCATACTACATACTACAAATCGGACCTCATCCTCATAGTCATGGTCCAAATCCTTCGAATAAAGCAAAGGAAACATCTTTGTCAACATGTGAGGCTGGCCTTTAAAGAACCACACTTTTTTATCACTTCTTTGCCCATGGGAATCCTAAATAGCTTTTACACAATTTCTCTTCCTTCTATCCACATCAGTTAAGAGGAAAAATTTGGTGTTACCATCACCAAGCTTCAAACAATCACACATAGCCTTATGATACAAGTAGGCTTCCTCTTGAGCGATAAGAAAGCTATACTTCTGCCAAAGACTCTTCTAAGCCTCTGTTTGTTTTCACGTCACTCTAAATACGTGGATCAACATGAAGCAATAAATACTTGCTTTGTATTAATTTGTCATTTTTTATTGGCAAACATGGATCCTGAAGGCCAGTGGCAGAAACCGGACATCATCTAGGAGTCAATACCAATATTTTATTATTTATTTTTTTGGGAGGGCTACAATATATTTTTATATACAAATTTTGGAGTAGACCATGATACCTCCAATCCCCCTAATCCAAACATGCACTAAATCTTCTCAAGATAATCTTCTAGCTATGCTTAGCTTGTTATTTATGCCTTCGAACTTGGCCCACACCCTTGAAATAAATTCCCATAAAAAGATAGTTTCAATTCAGTTGCTTGTTCCTGAAACCTGTTAACAACTTTCATCCATCATTGTCAACATTCCAAACATAAGCACAAGATGATGAAAGGAGGGGTCAACCAACATCCTCCAAGGTCCATTTGAGAAGACCCCTTATTATCAGACTTAAGAGAGGGTAAATGAAAAATAGTTGAATCCATGTCACTACAAATTGCAAACCCCATGATCCAAACTCTCTCCTTAACCCTTCTCCCCCTTCCCAAGTGAAATTTAATCTTCAACAAAATGTTTTTTTATATAACATGCTTCTTTCCATCTCTTTCCGCTGTATCCAAACACGGCATTTTTACCTCACTTTCTCCTCATTTGTATCCGTTCGTACTCCTGTGTTTATTATATATTTCTTATCTGTTTCGCTCATCTGGACGTATAAAAGTTTGTATGACACTGGTTCTCTTACAATGAGATCATGTAACAGATTGTCGTACTAATGTTTTAAGTTGAATATACGTTACTGTGAGACCCCCTTATTATTTCCTTCTCCCCCGAGGCCCATTCTCATTTCCTTCTTCCTTACATTGCTAACCCTCTCCTCTCGCTCACTTCTCGTTGTACTTCTCTGAGGCTGACTTTGTGCTCTCTTGCTGGTGCTCCACTCAAATTCAAGGTACCGACTAGGTGATTCTCTTCTGGATCCAGACCGTGCGGAGCTTCTCATTTTTCTTCTTCTTCTTCGTTTTCCTTCTCGAAGCTCGAATCTTCAAGCTAAGGTAAGGGAAGCTAATTTCTTTTGCAGATTAATTGCTGAAAATGAGTTCTAGTAGCTCATTGTTGTTTGAACGTTGGATGATTTGAGCTGAGGTTGATGAAAATGGATTTTTCCGGGGTTTCGGGGTTTGAGTGAAAATTTGGGGATTTTCCTTGTTTGATGTTGCATGTTGAAAAAGCTGGTACTTTTGGGTTGTTTGATGAAAATGTGATGTTTTGGACTGTTTGCATGTGGATTTTTGGTTGATTCTTGCAGGTTTTGTGAAATTTTCGAATCTGGGGGCAGTTGCAGTTTGAATTTGCGCCGGGCTCAATTTAAAGTCGCGTCTCTGTTGAGTTTTGAGCCGGGCTTGATATTAGCGCGCCGGGCGTGAGTATTTTGAATGTTGTAGCCTTGGATGTTAGCTTTCCAATGGCGCTGGAATCACTCAAAAAGGAGTTTTAGAACTCTAGATGTGGCTGTTTTAGTGAAGAGGGGTCGAGCTGTCAGCTTTGGTTATAGCTGTTGCGGTTTTCATCATTTTTAACAAGGTAGATGAAGGAATTTGGACTTGGTGTCTTAATGAGAGTTGTAGAAAATTTGATTATCTTTCATATGAGATAAGGATGAGCATGGTAGGAGTAGTATAACTCCCGATGCGCTGTTTGTTGTGATGGTTGCCATTTCACATTTAGTGATTTGGTTAAGTTGAAAGTTGTTTTAGGTGCTTAGGTGTACTTTTGTTGTTTGGGTGAGTAATTGGACAAGATAGATGAGTTGTAAATAAGATGGTTGGGTCGTATTAGGTGTTGATCATGTTGTTTTAAGCGGTTAGTGATGAATTATTATTGAGCTGAATGATGATGTTGATGTGATGCGCTGAGCGCGGCCCTTGTCGCGCCGGGCGTGAGACTCCTTGGGAGTCTCTGCCTTGTGGGCGCTGGGCGCAATTGGTATTGCGCCAGGCGTGAGTGAGCCTTGGGCTCTCTGGCTGGGTCCCGCCGGGCGCGGGCATGCTTGCGCTGGGCGCGCTTGCCCCCTGGTGCTCTCTGGTTGCACTGCGCTGGGCGCAACCACGAGTGTGCCGGGCGCGGGGATGTGACTTCACTAATGGATGTTAGAGGTTGTTTATGTTGAGTTTAAGGAGAAGCTGTTGATTATGATGTGATGACTAGCTGAAATTGCTGTTTGATGATGTTGAGCTGTGTTAGGTGTATGTTGCTATAAGATGCTTAGATGTACTGTAAGACGATAGGCTGTGCTGATTAATGTTGCCAATGTTGTATGATGAAAAGTTGTGTTGTGCGGTATGTTGTTAATGATGTAACGCTGGGTTGTGCTATGTGATGCTAATGCTAAACTTTATTATTTGAGTCGAACTGAATTATAGGCTGATCATTTTTGAATTTTGCTGTGATTGCTGAGCTGAGATGAAATTGATAAATAAGTTGTGCTGACTAGATGTAAATGTTGAAAGATGATGTTAAGCTGTAATAGATGTGTCTTGCTATGCTGAGCTGGGCTGTTATTGATGATTTTAAATGCTAATTTATAATATGGTTGTACTCTAGAATGATGAGCTGAGTTGTGAGTAGTAAGCTGTGTCGAATACTACTTGGCTGTGCTGTATGCTGATTTTGCTGTGCTGTGTTGTGAGCTGTTTTGTTGTGCTGTTTATTGCTGAGATGTATGCTGTGTTTAGCCACTAGTGTGGTGCTGTTATAGCCGCTATGTCGGTGCTGTTAGCCACTATCGTGGTGCTGTAATAACCGCTAGCTGGTGCTGATGTGTGCCTAGTAGAGAGGCCATTATAGCCACTTGAGGTGGTGCTGATGATTGCCGCTAGGCGGTGCTGTTATAACCACTTGAGGTGGTGCTGTTGTTGCTGTTCTACAGTGTTGATGTAGCCACATCGTGGTGCTGGTATTGATGCGTGATATAAGCTGTGCAGATGAGCTGATACTCATAATGATGAAATTTAATTACATTACTATGTATCTATTTGTATGCTGATTTTTAATTACACTAGCTTACCCTTTCACTTTTTTTTTTCCATGGTGTTTGGACTGCGATGATCATACTGTGTATGGGAGCAGAACAGGAATAGGTGGGCGTCTAGTGGTGAGTCTCCGGCGGACCTTGGAGCTGTTTTGCTTGTGTGGATATTTTGCTGGTAGCTACTTGGGATAGTAGCATTTGGTTGTAATTTTCTTTGGTACACTTTAACCCTAGTCAGACTAGAACTTTGTATATTTATATATTCTAGATCCTATATTTATATACTTGTTCTATCTGTCTGGAGTTTCTAGTGTGCGATGCCGTGTGTAGTAACTAGTCGGGTCGTTACAATTACCATTCACAGGGACGGACACCTGTGATAACACCCTACACGATCGAACCCAAGCTGAAACGGGTTATTTATTTTAGTATTCCACTATATATAATATGCTGTCCTATAAGAAATAAAATCTTAAATTAGTCCTCAAAATTATTATATAATTAAAGATTATAATTTCTGAATTTTTTAAAAGGCCCCATTAAACTTTTACTTCACAAAAACTTGACCATTTTAGCTAGCTATCACTTTATTTTAGCCATTCTACAAACAATGATGACGTTTTTATTTATTTATTGAAATTGTAATGACAAGGTTTGAACATAACACTAAAATCATGATAGGAGATTTTTTTTTCCATCTATATCTAAAACATAATTGTTAAAAATAGTTAAAATCTATTTGATTATTTATAAAGGTTTTTGAAAATATTTATGAGATTTTTAAGAATTAAAGATTTTTATGTTTAATTACAAAGTATATTTTTGGATATACAAATATTTTTCATAAAAATATCATTTATTAAAATAATATCATCAAATATATTTTATTACTTAAATTTTACTATAAATATGAATTAAATTATTTTAAAAAATTAAAATTATTTAAATACAGGATTCAATAAAATAATTAAAGAAAGAAAATGTTACATGATAAAGACTTTTTTTTTTAATATACTATTTTTTTTATTTAAATAACCTAAACTCAAATATATTTACCTAAATATACCACTTAGTTTTTTAGGTGAGAAATCGGTTACTGGGTAACTGATTTCTCAAAAGGATTTTTGCAAATTTTTGAAAAATCCCTTTGAGAAATCGGTTACCCAATAACCGATTTTTCAATGGGCCATTTTTTTTTTTCGTTTTGTGTTTTGTGTTTTTTTTTTTGAATTTTTTTTTCTAGATTTGTAATTTTATTTTTTTCGTATTTTAATTTTAAATTTTCAGATTTTTTAAATTTTTTTAGTAATTCTAAATAAAATAAATTAGTTAAGTTTTTAGAATAAGAATAAATAATGAAATAAATATTAATTTAAATTTATTAAAAAAAAAAGATAAAATATTTATTTAAAATAATAGTAAACAAAATACAACATTTGGAAGGTTTGATGACATTTTAAGTTTGGTGACTTGAACTCCCTTAACGATAAGCAAGGACGGAGCCAAGGGGGGACCTACGGGTGCCACGGCCCCCCCAACAATTTTAATTTTTTTTTATATACATATATATTACTATATGGCACCTCCTATTTTTAATATAAACTCATATGTATAATTAAATGAATAACCCAAATTTATTTTTTTATTCAACTTTTGGACTTCTGGTACGGCCTGCTATGTGGTATCACTTTGGAATTTTTTTTTTTTTAAAAAAATGTAGCGCCTCATTTGATCATTCCAATTCTCGGCCCCCCAGTATTGAAATCCTGGCTCCGTCCCTGACGATAAGGACATTTCTTCTTTGAGTGACCTACATTTCTGCACAGAGAACATTTTCTTGGTTGTCCTGATTCAACCATATCCATTTCAGTGTGTATTCTGGATGACTTTGGACGACCTTTTTTATTTCTAATTTTTTTCAGATTTGGTATGATTTGCGGTTCTTCACAATCCGGCCAATAAGATTCATTAGGCAGTTCACTAAATAATTTGTTATACACATTTGAAACATATTGTTTTGTGTATACCGGATCTATGTAAGATTTATAATCGTGGTGAACATGCTTACATGCAGTAACAACATGGGAGCATGACATGTGTAGCTTTTGGAATTTTCCACAGTCACACCAGTTGTCATGTAGTCTAACCGTGAAAGTTCCAGTAGGTCGTGTTTTCCTTGGGTTAATGGTCTCTTGCATCAGAAAACGTGTATTGACGATCAAATTCGAGGACATGATGACTATTTGCCTTTGATTCTGCATCTCTCATGGCCCTATTCACTATTTCCGTATAAACTTGGTCAGCCCTAAGTTTAGCATCGACTTCCTTCCCCCTTTGGATGAATAAGGCATTACATCTCTTATAAGTCGACATGATGATTGTAGAAATTGACAAATTTCTTATTTTTTTAAGAATGGAGTTAATTGCCTCATCCAAGTTGGTAGTCATGTGTCCCAATCGTCGTCCATCGTCCCATGCAAGAGTCCATTGTTCTTTTGGTATGGTGTTGAGCCATTCAATTACACCTTCAATTTTTGGTTCGCCCCTTAGCGTGTTGTAGTAGTAATTGAATCTTGGCTCAGTCATCCCATAAGCTGTGAAATCAGATTAGGAAAAAATAAACAATTTAGTAATGTTGAAATATGGTGAAACAAATTAAAGTAATTAATGATGCTAAGTAAGTACCCATATTGATGATTAATTTTTTCTGTTCTGTATTCTTGAAATGCCTCATGAAGTTTTGAGCTATATGGCGAATATAGAACACATGCACTGAATTCTCGGGTGTCCAACCACTGCCTTGTCTAGTGTAGGCATTTTTGATAGACTCGTGCCTGTCCGAAATTAAGCAAAGGTCATCTTGAGGGCAAACATGTCTTTTGAGATAATGTAGAAAGAAAAACCATGTTTCTACTGTTTCACCCTCAACAATTGTAAAGGCAATTGGAAAGATTTTGTTGTTACCGTCTTGAGCCACGACCACAAGGAGAGTTCCTTTGTATTTTCCATACAAGAATGTGCCATCAACTTGAACAATGGGTTTGCAGTATTTGAACCGATCGATACAAGGTTTAAATGTCCAAAATACTCTATGGAATTGAACATAATGATGAACCATCTCACCTTGTTGGTTGTATAGTGGCCTTGTTTGCTTCTCAACAACAAATCCATTAAGAAATCCACTCATGGCACTGAGCAACTTGGGTAAATCATGGTAAGATTGTTCCTAGTTACCATGTAAGTCTTCAATTGCCTTTTGTTTTGCCATCCAAGTTTTGCGATATGAGATCGTGTACCCTTCAGCACTTTTGATGTGTGCTATTATTGTTGGAATAGAAATGGATGGATCACTCTCCACCAAAGGAATAATACTTTTGCTAATATATACATAGCCAAGGTTAACATGATCTTGTGTAATAATAGGTGATGAACAAGAATGTTCACCTGATAGCTTACGAAGCTCCCATTTTTGGCTTTTAGTAATAAAAGCTACTATGCACCTCCAATCACATGTACTGTTAACACAGCGTGCAACAATTAATGTTGGTGACGATTTCTCCACCCTGTAATACAAACCTTTCTTTATATGGTATGCATTTAGAACATGTTAGACTTCCTCCTTTGTGTTGAAATTCATGCCTTGAAATAGGCTGTCAAGAGAGTACTCGACGTCAACATGGTCAAGTGCATGTTTATACTCTGGGTTGGTGAAATCTGTTTGCAAATCAACATTATGCATGTGTGAAGGAAAACTGAATGTGCTTACGTGCTGAGATTGTTGTACAAGACGATCTTGTTCATCTTGTTCATCGTCTTGTTGAAGTCTTGCATCATCTTCCCCCTCACTGAAAGGACCAACTTCTTCTTCAGGAACTCCAACTTCAGGGACTCCTTCCTGTTGATCTTCTTCCTAGTACAAAGCATTCATGCCTCTGCACAAAGCATTGATTTTTCTGACGCTCTGGGACAAAGCATTGATGACACTACATCAATGACACACTGCATCAATGACACTCTGCACAAAGCATTCATTTTTCTGACGCTCTGGTACAAAGCATTCATGACTTTGCACAAAGCATTTATTTTTCTGACGCTCTGGGACAAAGCATTGATGACACTGCATCAATGACACTCCGCACAAAGCATTAACTTTTTTGACGCTCTGGTACAAAGCATTCATGCCTCTGCACAAAGCATTGATTTTTCTGACGCTCTGGGACAAAGCATTAATGACACTGCATCAATAACACACTGCATCAACGACACTCTGCACAAAACATTAATTTTTCTGACGCTCTGGTACAAAGCATTCATGACTCTGCATAAAGCATTGATTTATCTGACGCTCTAGGACAAAGCATTGATGACACTACATCAATGAAACACTGCATCAGTGACACTCTGCACAAAACATTAATTTTTCTGACGCTCTAGTACAAAGCATTCATGACTTTGCACAAAGTATTTATTTTTCTGACGCTTTGGGACAAAGCATTGATGACATTGCATCAATGACACACTGCATCAATGACACTCTACACAAAGCATTAACTTTTTTGACACTCTGGTACAAAGCATTCATGCCTCTGCACAAAGCATTGATTTTTCTGACGCTCTGGGACAAAGCATTAATAACACTGCATCAATGACACTCTGCACAAAGCATTAATTTTTCTGATGCTCTGGTACAAAGCATTCATGACTCTGCACAAAGCATTGAATTATCTGACGCTTTAGGACAAAGCATTGATGACACTACATCAATGACACACTGCATCAATGACACACTGCATCAATGACACTCTGCACAAAACATTAATTTTTCTGACGCTCTGGTACAAAGTATTCATGACTCTGCACAAAGCATTGATTTATCTGACGCTCTGGGACAAAGCATTGATGACATTGCATCAATGACACTCTGCATCAATGACACTCTGCACAAAGCATTAATTTTTCTAACGCTCTCGGACAAAGCATTGATGAGTCTGCATTAACCATTAATTTTTTCCACTATATATGCACTACATACGATCCAACCCTAAACACACAACAAAAAATCAATTCTATTCAGCTATTGCACTATTGAATTTCGTTGCTATTGTTTTTCAAGAATGTCTTCTTCATCTTCAACTATGTTGTGGAAACAACACCTCCATAGGTCAAATGAAACTCATCTTATGGTAAGTTATTATACATTGCATAATGTTTACAACTAATATTATTCATTACTAACATTTCAATTCTACCATTTTCGTAGACAACAAGTGATCAAGTGATTCAATCTTACTATCATTCCATGCCTACACCTGACCCAAGAATTGAGAATTTGTTGGAGGTTGTTGGCTTTGGTGAGGTTGCGAAAATAAGACATTTTAAAATCGATGATTGTTTGATAACGTCTTTGATGGAGAGGTGAAGACCTGAGACACATACTTTTCACTTCCCAGTTGGTGAGTGCACGGTCACTTTGGAAGATGTCGCACTACAATTGGGTTTAAGGATTGACGAAAAACTAGTAACAGGACCAACTTTCTTTGACTGGATGAATTATGTTACGAGTTGTTAGGCTTCGTACCTCCGAAAGGGGAAGCTCTAGTTGGCTCAAGCATAAAACTAAAATGTTAAGAGACCATACAATTGCACTACCAGATGAACCCACTGAACAACAATTGCTCCAACATTGTAGAGCATATATCTTAGGATTGATCGGTGGTGTCATTATGCCAGACAAGTCAAGTAACAGAATTCACTTAATGTATTTACCATTATTGGCTGAATTGGAATGTGAAGGACGATATAGTTGGGGTTCTGCTTGTTTGGCACATTTGTACAGAGAAATGTGTAGGGCAATCTATCCATCCTTAAAGAAAATGGGTGAATGTTCTTTGCTTCTACAGTCTTGGGCTTGGTATCGCATGCCCTCAATCCAACCAAGAGTCCAACGGGATATTACATTTCCACTAGCATCGTGATTTGAATTAATTTTTATACCACTTTAATACATCGAACAAGTAAAATATTTAACCTAAAATTTTATAAATGTACAAATGTTTTAGGTGGTCAGGAAGAGGGCTAAGATTTTCAGGCACTCCCCATGGAGACTTACTTGGCTACAGATTAAGATATGACAACATGAACCATAACGAGGTAATACAATGTAAACTTCTCTCAAACATACTCTTTTATACTCAATTCATTCATACCTTAAACCTTTTTCTTTTCCAATTTCAATGGATGCCATATAGGGAATTTCAGTCCTCACTACCAACACGTGCTTATAAGGATTCTAGAATATGGATTGCTTGTACTGCTTTAACTTCATTTGCAGTTGTAGTCTGGCATCAAACTGATAGAGTCCAATTACAATTTGGATTATGGCAACCAATCCCCAATAAAGCTCATAATCTTGATAAAATGCACAAAATAGACATGAGAGGACATAGCGACACCAACTGGGCTGAACAACATGCAGACTGGATTTTCATTTGGAAAGACAGACGCAAACATGTTATTTTTAGGGAACCACTTCAGGGGCCTCTCCAACACACTCCGGAGTATTTACAATGGTTTCGTGCTAATTCTAAATTATTTCTTTGTAGCCAATATTCTTCATCACATGCATCCACTTCTAGTACATAACTCCCAACAACAACTGCAACAACATTCCCAATGGTTGGAGATAATCACCCACCTTATAGTGTGGAACAACATCCCCAGTCTTATCCATCATTTCATACGTACCATGAACAATTCATGTACACACCACCATCAACAACAACTCCAACAGGGCACTTCATGAGCAATCTTTTTGACGTCGACGTACACACGCCACAAAGTGCATATAATTACATACAAAGCATGAATTTCCCTTCATTTTTGTCTTATCACTCTGAGGTCGGTGGAAGTGGTTCATCAAATCCAGTCACCCATACTATTAATATAGAACATGACGAGGACCAAGTTGAACCACAACAACCACGCATTGGTCGTTGAAACCCAACAAGAAACCGACAACCTCCAAGGTGTGGAACGGGTGGGCATATACATCATTAAAGTTGGATTGTAATTTACTGGATTGTAATTTTGTTGTTCTTTTTTATTCGATCTCCTATTCCATTGTTGTATTTTATTTTTATTTCAAGTTGTTCATCTCAATTAATGTTTTTATCTAAAATTATCATTTATCATAATATTTTCATTTTTATATATTCTATTTAAAATTAATTTTATTCAATTTTATTCTTTAAATTTTATTTTAAATACATTTTTATAATCTAAAATAAAAAGAATAACTAAATTAATTTTTTAAAATTTCATTATAATTTTTTTTAAAATCTAAATATTTTAAACTGAAAAACTAAAAAAAAATACAAATCTGGAAAATAAATATTTCAAAAATCAAAAAAAAAAACACAAAACACAAAACGAAAAAAAAAAATGGCCCATTAAGAAATCGGTTACTGAGTAACCTATTTCTCAAAGGGACTTTTCAAAAATTTGCAAAAATCTTTTTGAGAAATCGGTTACCAGTAACTGATTTCTCACCCAAAAATCTAAGTGTATATTTAAGTAAATATATTTGAATTTAGATTATTTAAATAAAAAAAATGATATATTAAATAAAAAAGTCCATAATAAATGAGAAGAAAAAATATAATATAAAAAAGAAAAAGAAATAAAGATATAAGAGAGAGGGGGTGGAGAAAGGAAGAGAGACAGAGTGAAACTGAAAGAAAAAAGAAAAAAGAGAAATAAGAGAAAGGGAAAGAAAGAGAAGAGGGAGGAGGGGAGTGAGAGTGAAATTTTCACTCTCCAAAATAATAATTTTGAGAAAATATGTTAAAAATAATTTTCAGAAAACTACATTTCCAAAATAAAAAAATATAAATGATTATCAATCATGAAAAATCAAAATTCTTGATTTAAAATTTTTAAAGAAGTAAAATCATTTCACGTGTCAAACGCGATTAAGAGTTATAAAATCTCGTAGACTTGCTTGTCTGAAGGTAAGCTATGATACAGTTTAAATACATACATCCCTTCAAACGTAATATAAATTAGATTAAAAAAGGGCATATTGATATTAAATGTTTTACAGTCAACTCCTTTCAATGACAACCAAGGCACGAGAAGAAGTATGCAATGACCGCTCAATTGTGATAACAAATTCAATTCTTAGTGTATGGGGAAAACATTTAAGGATAAATTAAAATTCAAATAAAACTCAATAACTTGATTTAGAAAAGATTGTGATTTCTAATTAAATCAATGAATAATAGTGTTATATAGGGGTATTAAGAAGTGTCGGTAACAATTCTCCTATGCATAAATCGTAACACACGTCTTATTCAGACGAATAAAATTGTAAATCCGTCACCGGTATTTCTTCTTAACAAGACCACTCTGTAATTGAGAACTATAAATTACAATCACCACGGGAATTTTAATACGAAAAAACAAATGACCAACACAAGGGTATTTTAATACAGCAATTGCAGTGGAGTTCTTTCTCTCACCACCTTCTAGCACTGCCTCAGGAGCTCCACAAGCTTTATGCCTGGCTTCGCCATAGCTCAAACACTTCCTTCTAACCAGCCATTTTCCAGTATAAAAAAGTCCACAACCTAAACTCATTATCACATCGTTGTAATCTAACAACCATATTTTTGGAAAAAGTGAGGAAGAACATGGAAGCTGGCCCCATCCCCAAAATCATGCACACTATCATTTTAATTCAGCGACTAACTTTCGAATAGAGAGAAACTTAACTTCGTTACCTGTTGACCATGTTGAAAATAAAAATAACTTTGACTTGATTAATTTTTCTACAACAGCTACCAATTGCTTCGCGAATCAATGCACCCAAAGTTTTTCGGAGCATTTCCTGGCGTAAGAATCAAATGTAGGAGAAAAGAAAACAGAACTCAATAGGCCCCAATCAGTATTGTTAAATAGCCACTACATTCAAGGTTGTGCAACTATAGTGGCATGTCAATTTTTATTTGCTTACAACTTATATTTTAAATTGATATATATATATATATATATATATATATATATATATATATATATATTGTATATCTTAACTGTTATGCAACTTCCGCTGTTTTGAGAGACGCTATCAACTATGTGATATAGCAGATAACTGGCTTTCCGCCATTTTCCGCAATCTGCAATTGATAACACCGGTCCAATTAAATGAGACAACAAATCAATACTCTCGCATCTTCGTTAACTTAAGAACTATATTTTGGTTAAGGAGAATGAAGCATTGCCGCAAAATGAGAAAGAACATGGAAGCTACTCCCGCCCCAAAAAACACTTGAACACAACATTTTATTTCGGGAACTAACTTACAAATTGAGAAACTTTACAACGGTACCTGGCCCATGTTGAAATTGAAAATCCCTTTCACTTGATTTATTTTTCTACAACATCTACCAACTGCTTGGCGAACCAATGCACCCAAAGATGTTAGGAGCATTTCCTGTTGTAAAAATCAAATGTGGGAGAAATAACAGAACTCGAAAGCCCCCCGGTTAAATGGGCCAGCAATCAGAATAAGAACAAACCGTAGCCAAAATTGGAAATAGATGATGGCACAGGATAAAGACGTACCATAGCAAAAATCCATCACTTATTACTAGTTGTCCTGAAATATATGTACATTGTTTTGACCAGCTAAAGAGGATACATTTGAGTTTCAGTCAAGAAAAAAAAAATCAGGTGTAATTCCATACCTTCTCAGGTCTATACATCAATCTGCCGCTTCTAATTTTATAACAAACAAGAGCCTAATGAAGTCCATTATCCTGTTCCTTGCAATCATATCATTCTTTGTATATGATCATTAACAAGGTAAGACAATGTTGGAAACAAAGTAAAAATAGTATTGTTCTTGGTATTTCATGCATCCTGCAAGTGTACCTGACCTAGCACTGCCAAGAAGGAAAAATAGGCTTGAAGTCAGATTTGGGAAGTGGGGCTTCATGGAACCAATCATGAAGGAGGGCATCTTCAGCAGTTATCCTCTGCAATAAGTAATAAAGAAATTATATATATCCAGTTTCCTGTCAAAGAAAACCAATCAGAATTTATTCCATGAACAATATATATACCTTTTCAGGGTCATAAGTTAGAAGGTTCTTCAACAAGTCAAATCCCAGCTCAGATAAAACTGGCAAACCAGTGAATGATGTGGCTGGAAACTTCTTCCTTAGCATATTATACCTGAAATATCAATAACTTAAAGAGTCAAACAGTTGAAAAGTATAAAACCATCACCACCCATAACATTAGAATTCTAACTAAGAAAAAGAACACAGGCTTACGGTTGCTTAACAAATTTTGCTTTAGCCCCAGGTAATTTGGATAATCCTGGCCAAATTTTCTCATGTGGGGTACCCAAGGTTCGAAAAATCTACACAGTTAACAAACAAAGAGAAGTGTTACAAGGACAGCAGATTCATCACATAATATAGATGATTGTGAATAAAAAAAGTAATATACGAGTGATTTCAGTAGTAATAACCTTATCAAGTTGTTCCAGCTCACTTTTACCCCTGAATAGAGGCTCCTTGGCAATTAATTCAGCCATTATGCAACCCACTGACCACATGTCAATAGCTGTTGAGTATTCTTTAGAACCCAGCAAAAGTTCAGGTGCTCTGCACAAACCAATACACCATTCATGAGTTTGAGGCATATACTTCTCTCTACCAGTATAATTGAAATTTGCAAAAAACTAAACCAGATATATCTATAGAGATAATGTTAATGAAAACTATAATAATTTTATAATATAATGCTACTCACCTGTACCATAGAGTAACCACAACAGGAGTATATGGCTTTAGAGGGCTTCCATATTGCCTTGACAATCCAAAGTCGCATATTTTAAGCTCCCCGTCATGGTTCAGCAGAATGTTAGATGACTTCAAATCCCTATGGATAACCCAATTATCATGGAGATACTTGACACCTTCAAGAAGTTGCCTAATCAAGGATTTAATTTCACCCATGCTGAAGGGCTGCTTCTTGGCCTCCATCATCCCCTTAAGGTCAGACTCCATGTACTCCATTACCATAAAAGTACCATCAAAATCATCAACTACTACTTCTTTAACATTCACAATGGAGGGATGATTAAAAGACAAAAGAATGTTTATTTCCCTCAAGGATGACAAAGGAAAGCCATCCCTCTCTATGTTCATTTTCACCTTCTTCAATGCAACTACTTCTCCAGTCTTCTTATCCCTAGCTTTATAGACAATGCCATAAGTTCCTTCATTTATTTTCTTAATCATCTCAAACTCGCACACACTTCTGCAACTCTGAAGCATGTTTATATTTCTCTGCGCGTGCATCAAACTACCACTCTCATCCGAATCTGACGAAGAATCACTAAAATTACTTTGTTCCTCAACATCAACCATGGAGACAACTAAATCCTTTTCGGAATCGGTGTCATCAGTAGAAGGACCCAGATAAAAATCTCTTCCACTGCTTCCTGATGATCTAGTGACTGTGCTCTCCGAACATCCACTGCCATCATGGGATTCAACAAGTTCAGGACTGGAGCTCAATTTGCCATGCTTGCGTTGATCATCAGCACCCATCGGTGAGGGAGCATCACAAGCCCATCTTGACTTTTTGATGGTCCATCCTTGCACATCATTCTCTTCCTCCACATCGGGTTTAAAGCTTCGGGGCAACACATCAGAAGAATCTGGTGAAGACTCCTCCATAACATCCCCACCATAAACACGATTAGCTCCAGGACTGGTCGGAAGAGAAGCACGAGAGAGAGACAGATCAGCAATTTGCGAGATCCTACTCTTTGAAGCAGTCCTTCCCTCCCCCTCTGCTAGGTCCCACACAATTGGAGAAAACTTCCTTTTCTTCTCTGGCGGTGGCAAACCATATGAGTGCTCATATTCCCCATGCTCTTCAACACAGATCTCACCGGGCTCTGTCTCCTCTTTTCCACCATGAAACCCACTCTCTCCGGAACGAACGAAGTGATGGCTGCGATATCCACAACCTTCCACGGCCAAAGAGCCATTCTTAAAGTGATCAAGCACCTTGGTGGAACTATAATAGAACGAGTCTCTCTTCAGAGAAACACTTTTTCGCCCTGCCGCCATGTGATTGACAAGCACAAGTCCTCTCAATAAGCAATTAAGAACCGAAGAAAAATGTATGTCAAACCGAAACCCTCAAAATCCCCAAATTTCCAAACCCTAATCCTCCCAAAAAAAAAGATACAGAACAGGGATTCAAGTTCTTTTTTCAATGATTCACACAACCCTAATCAATCGAACAAACAGTAATAATATTTTGTTTTTCCTGGATACAATGAAGAGCGAACCGATGGAAAAGGAAAACAAAAGAGGGAAACAAAGAAGAAAGCAAACAGGCAAAGAAAAGAGGAAGAAAGAGAGGATGATGGAAACCCTAAAGGTGGCAGCGTCTGGGTAGGGTTCAGAGGTATCGAATGGCCTTACCGACGACGAAGAAAGCGAAAGCAGAGGATAGACACGAGAGAAGCCGCCTCCTTTGACGCGTATGGTGTGAGAGAGAATCAATTAGGGTTTCCCACCTAAATAATAAACACCTTTCTAACCGATTGTCGGCGATACCTTCAATTATTTGGTGGATTTCACGCGTTTTGACAGATTTTTTTTGCCCAATTCTCTTTTTAAATATCTTTTTTGTTTTTGTAGAGATCTTGCAATCGAGGAGTATTAAATGTTAAATACCATATTGAATTAAATATATCTGCTGATAAATAACCTAAATTATATTTACTAGTAAAGATGAGCTACTTTGTAACTCTATTAGATATAAAATAAAATAAAAATTAAATAATAAATATATATTAATTTAATATTATAATTAGTTAATTAATTTTAAGTCTAAATTTTAATAAAAATATTATTTTTTTTAATTTTTTAAAATGAAAAAATATAATAATCAATAAAATATAAAGATCAATATGGTTACTAAAAAGAATATCTCTTCTATATATTAATATATGATTTTAATTTTGATAAAAATATTATTTTATTTAATTTTTTTAAAATAAAAAGATATAATAGTCAATAAAATGTGAAGATCAAGAAAATTATTAAAAGGAGTATCCTTTTTATATATTAATTAAAATTTGAGCGGTATAAATAAATTTATTATCTCAATATATTAATCTTTTTTATCATCTCAATATACAGTTTATTTTGGGAATTTTATATATTTATAATATTATCTGGATCTGTTTTTTCATTAAAAAAATAGTAAAAGAATTATATTTTGTACTTCTATATAATTTATTTTCAAAAAATTATATAAGTAGTAAGTGAATGTAAATATAATCATTGATAAAAAATATCAGTGTAAAAACAAATTAGTGTAAAAATGAGAAAAAAAATATAAAAATATTTAAAGACAAAATCATCTTAATAAAAAGTAGTTCGGTTGAAAGTGTCTTTTTATATATTGTTATACATTTATATAAATGTTATAGACATTAGGATTTATTTTTTTCATTAAGTTGCGTGTTTTTTTCCTATAAATCTCGTACCTTTTATATTTTTTTATTCTTTGTAAATATTACTAGTATTATTTGGACTTGATCGTTTTTAATTTTAATTTTTAAGGCATCATTTAAAATTAATAGATTTTTTAAAATAAAATTAGTAGATAGAGATTATGTGATTTTAGTTAAATGATTTATAATTGAATTAAGATATATTTTTATAGTGTAAAGATATTTTATATAATTATTAATATATAATTATAAATTATTATATCATTAGTTTTAATGATTGAAAGTCACATTTTAAAACAAATTTTTATTTTTATTTTAATTACTTAATAATAAAAATCATTGAACTTGAATATTAAATTGAGATTTCGAAAGTTATGTATTTTAAAACTATATGAATAGAATTATTTTTTAGATTTTTTAAATGAATTGTTGTTAATATTTTGTAATTTTAATTTTGATGGATTTATAAGGACAAAATTATTTTTCAAAAAATTGAAAGTTTTTTAATGTATTAGAAAATGTAAAGATAAAATAAATAAAAATTATATTTTAATATATAAGATATTTATGACATCAGCCAACAAAAAGGAAGTAATTGAGGAATGTTATTCTTTCAAACTTGGAGGGATTAACTATGCATTACACTATGTTTGGCTAAGAAATCAACACACAAAATAACTTTCTAGATGTAATGTTTAATGCTATTGATTCAGTTTAAAGAAGCAAAAGTGATTAATCCTCTTTGTAAGCGTGTATTATGAATGAAAAATATCGACATTTTTCTTTTTTAACTTCAAGATTCTAATAGAATTTTGTTCACAAATAAGGTTGTGAATATTATCATGCCAAGCATTCTAAAGCCTATGAAAGATACCTAGCATTTTTTTTAGGCCGATAAAGACTATACAACAACCCAAAAAACCTAAAATTCTTTGTTTATTATGATCACAAATTATATCTTTAAACCTAACATCTCTCTAAGTTTTCCATTGAAGTATTGTTGATGTTCAATTTCATAAGATCTAGAAATACTCTTATTGTCTCCCATTTATTTATTTAGATGAATGTTGAAGCAAATAAATGTCATATAATAAGAGCATTTATAACGATCTTCATAGGCAACCAAGCTTGTTCTTGTGCCTTATGTTGAATAATCAGAGTTAAAATTTTCACACAATTAAAATATTTGAATAAACAATAGTAAAATTACTATAATTTTCCAATCTTTTAGCATATAATTGATATTAACTTCAAGTATTTCTAAATAACATTTTCCCATACATTTTAAGTTATAATAGCATTTGTTCATTAACATCCATTTCAAATTATGGTGCTCATTAACTATTATCATTGAAAATTATTCATTTATCAATTCAATTGAAAATTTTTTAAAACAATTATTTTTTATGAATAAAATTATGTAATGTTATACATACTAACATAAATTTAACTCGTGTTTTAATTAAAAATGAAATTTTTGATTTAAAAATTGCAAAGTGTGACTGAGAAATATCAAATATTTTCTAGATCACATTTTTTAAGGATACATTAAAAATATTGAACAATTCATTTCTATTTTGAGAGTATTTACTTATTACAATGACTGACAAAATCTTTTGAAGATAGGGCTTGCTTATAGGTTGCATAAGTAGTGGTTTCATAGCCCTATAGCCTTGATAGGGGAGTAAGGCTTTGATTACTTATGACAGTTGGGACCATGTTCTAGAAAGCATGAAGAACTAGATATGGCAGACTATCACGTTATGAAATATTAACTTTGTATATATAATTGTTGTTAATTAATTATTGAACATTTACTAACAAAATTGTTATATATGCAACTCACTTATGACACATCAAAGGAGGATGTTGCCAACAAGGCATCATTAGAGGCGTAACTATACATTGAGAACACCCCAAAGCAATTGGTGGCCATAGGTAAGTTGGGATCAACCATCCAACACTAGGTGATTCTAGATGATATGGTGTGGGTAGAGGAATAAAGGCACTAAGATGAAGCAACATTTGATAAACCAATTCAAACTAGGAGAACAGGAGATGTACTTAGCACCTTGTTTGATTGAAAATTACTTGTATTATATTTTATTTAAAGTTCATGGTAACTTAGTAATTTCTAACACTATTGCTAAATACAGTCTACATTGACAACTCGTTATAATTATGAGACAAATTGTTATAGTTCTCTCGTGTTCATTATACAAGAAAACTATTGATATACTTATCAGACACCTCATTGATTTGTAAGTATCTACTTTCAATCTTGTAATTTATTTTTCTTTTTATAATTTAATAAACCAAATAATAATTCCATTGTTTAACTATTTTTGATTTATCATTCATTTTTATAGGTCTTTGGATGCAAGCTAGGGCCAATTTTAAGGATAATTTGGATGTGCATCTGCTTTAGGGCCATCACTAAGATGAACCCAAATTTTTTTTGACAAAAATTATATAATTTTGAGATAAATTTTTATATTATTTTAGACTTCTAAAAATAAAATTATCTCTTATATACTTCTTTTTTATATCTAAATATAAATTTGTGATATGATTTTAAATTCTTGTTATTTTTATTATCACTTTTTCTATGTATTATATTCATTAAAAAGTAAAATATGTTTTTAGTTTTTATAGGATTTTTCAAGTTTGATTTTAATCCTTCAAAATTTTGTTCTATTTTGATCTTTCTAATTTGCAGACAAATCATTTTTTTATAAAAATAAAGAAATAAAAAGAAAATGCATCTCTTTTATATTTGTTAACGTTGTGTTGTGTATTTAATGTAATAAAATATGTTATTTTTAATTAAATCATGTATCTATTTTTATACTATAAATATTTATACAAGGGATCAAACTAACAAGTCATAATTTGAGTGATATTATATTCAATCACTTTAAATAAGGCATTGGTTAACCAACTATGTTTTGCAATAGATATTAATCATTAATGAAGCCCATGAATATCATATCAATAACATAGTTATTAAAAAATTATATAAAGGTTTATATTTATCCTTTTGCCTAAGACTCATACAATGTCGGGACCAACCCTGATGCAAGGTTGATCTTGTAGGGCTTTCTCGCAGCTCACAAGAAGCTTCGATATATAGTATTGAAATTAAGTCAAATGTCAACCTAATAATACTATAATTGAATAAAATATATTATGATTTATTTATGTTTTGTATTCACTAAATTATAGTGCCAACGTCAACCAAATAATCATGAGTACAATTATTATATGATGAAACACATGATCACCATTATTATTGACAACATTAAGGACTCGTAAAAAGGGATAATATATTTTTAAATCAATTTAATTACTTTAAACGATTATTTAACTATTTAATGATCGATTAATATTTAACTTATCTCTATTTGAAATTAATAGTACATATTCAAAAATCCAACTCCACTTATCCATGAAGACTTAATAGCTATTCACAAAAGATAGACATGTTTTTCTTAAAAGTCAATTTGAGGGTTGATTTATATTTTTCTACATTATTTTTTTTTTTTTTTTGTACATTGACTAGCTTACTTTAGATCCGTTGTTATTTGATAACACTGATACATTCTTATAATAATTATTCATTGTTATTAATTAATGACAGTTATTGTTAATTTTAACTTTATTGTTATCTCTTTTTGATTGTTAGGTAGTTTAATTTGTACATTATCTCAATTTAAATGATAGATATTATATTCGTATAAATGTTTGTATTTAACTTAACAATAATATGTTGTATTGAGCTGCTTGAATGTATTTATGTTGTACAAGTTTGAAAAAAATTCAAAAAATGAACAAAATATTAAAAAAAGTGCTTATTTTGTAGCTGATTAAGGTTTTATGGCAAGTAAGATTACAACTACCACAATATTCTATGATAAATATGACCACACACAACATATAATATTCTCTTTTCATGTTGTGTGTACACACTTATCATAAAATTTGAGTGACAATGTGATTAATAATTAATTTAGTATACATACTATGATAGACAGTTGACTACCAAACATAAAACATAAATTTTCTTTATTACATGTTGATCCATTATAAATTTTTTAAATATTTTATATCGTCAAAATTTATGTCACAAAAAACAGAAAATATAAATATAAAAAATAACTAATATAAAATATTTCGTGCAAAGTAGTATCTGTATCACAATCTTATTCCATACAAACTTAAAATCATAAATTAGTTTTAAAACATTAATGACATAATTTAATTTTTTAGTGACAAAATCATAAATTTCAAATTTTTTATATTATAATTTTATTTTCAACGATGGTAAACATACAGCACAAGTTGTATCCCTCCTTCAAAATAGCTACAATCACGAACTTTATTCTTTCTTCCACGCATAACTAGGAACGTCCCAAGGACGCAGGACACAAGACACAACGAACTGGCTTCTCAGTTCTGAGTTCAAAGCTTTGATGATTCGCTGGGGTGATGCTCTACTATGTAATTATAGGCCTCGAGAGTGAGAAAATCATCAAGCGTTGGCGACGTGCATTGCCGAGTGAAGATCTTGCAAGCCTCCATGTACATTCCCTTATTGAACCTCTCTGTCCCCACTTCCTTTTCAATCCTACCCATCTCTTCTTCAACCACTCTACCAAAGAGTTCTTTGCTCACTTTCACTCCAACCCCATCCCCATTTAGTTCCGCTCCATACTTGAGCCACTGCCAGTTCTGCACCCTGCTGATCTCAGCAGTGGCAGCATCTTCCATGAGGTTGTAGAGAGGCACCGAACCTGTTCCACTCAGCCATGCTGCCATGTACTGAATTCCCACCCTTGTGTTTAGTCTCAGGCCTTCCATGCTTCGGCCTCCTATTGGTATCTGCAAGAGGTCTTGTTCGGTTATGTTTGCAGCGTCTTCGCGTTTTGCTGTCTTTATCTGGTTCGGAGCATTGCCTATGTTGTTGTCGAAAACCTCCATGCATGCTGGAACCAGACCAGGGTGTGCTGCCCAACTCCCGTCGTGCCCTGCCTTCACTTCTCTTAGCTTGTCCTTCCTCACAAGCTCCAGTGCTGCCTCGTTAGCCACTGGGTCATCTTTGATTGGAATCTGTGCTGCCTGTTCAACAAATTGAATTTTCGTCAAACACATCACAATCTATTTAGCACCGGAACCTCGTGTTGGATCTCATTTGTGTACAAATGCCCTTCAAACTAGTGGCTGTTACAGTACAGTGAATGAGATAGGACTTTAGACTAGTAGGCAAGAATACTGCCCCCAATAAAAAGACATCTTCTATGTAAATTATTGAAAAAATAAAACAATGTTGTAGTTTGATCCCCAAGATCTAGATTGTAAGAGGTTTTCTCCTCTCCAACATACACCTCCTATACATTGAGAAATAGAGTATAAGATTTGAAGGATTTAACATCTATCCGTCACAAAAATCCAATAAATAGTTCGATAAATCCAACAATTCATAAGAAAAACTTCGATACTATCTTGTAATTTGATACTTCTCTACTATAAATATATAGTGTTTTCAAATAAAAGTTCTCAAGATCGTTTCTAAACTTATCCAAACAAGCTCTTATAATCAAAGTGGTTCTATTACATACCATTCCTCCCATAGCATGCACACCGCGTCTATGACACGTTCTAATGAGGAGATCGGAGTAACTCTTCATGAAGTGTTGAGTCATGCCAACCTGGACCCTGTCTGGTAGCAGGCGATCAGGGTGAGCCCGGAAGGTCTTGACATAACTGAAAATGTAATCCCAACGCCCACAGTTCAGACCCGCCGAGTGATCCTTCAGCTCATACAGAATTTCATCCATTTGAAACACCGCAGGAAGTGTTTCTATCAGAACAGTTGCTCTGATGCTTCCTCTTTCGATGCCTGCTACATTCTCAGCCTTCTCAAACACGCTGTTCCATATCTTAGCTTCCCTGTCAATCACAAGGTTCTCGTATTACACTTCTATAATATAGAATAAAACTCAGATGTAATTTCTTAATTAGTATCTCAGTATTATTTTTCAAATGTAGAGTTTTACCTAGATAATACAAGAGTCTTATATTACAATTTCAAAATATAGGACAAAACTTAGATTCATTTCCTTAAATATGTTTGACTCTGTTCTATGATCAAAATTAGAATTTCAAACTACAATTTTAATTAGAAAATAACATGAGAAGTGTTCCAACCTTAGGTTGGACTGCTCCAATTGAAGTTAAAGTATTGTCCATTTTAATATTAGTTGAATCATCATGAGTTTGTCTTTAAAAAGACTCTTAAGTGAGTTAAAGGATAAAAATGTTTTTAGACTTGACCTCAACTCTTAAATGATATATTAGTTTTTTGACATACCTAAACAAGTACTTAGAAGAGATGTATCTAAGTTTTGTATTTCATATATTAAACTACAAAACCGAATTCTAGCTTCCCATAAAAGCTTAAAACTAGTGAAACTACTAAAATTGTAGCTTTGTCCTGTGGCTCGTGTTATGAGTGCATAGCATAGTGCTTACCTTGAATGCTCCATTTTGGGAAGGTAAAAGAAAGGGCCAAAGCCAGCACCTTGAGTGCGCCGGAATGTTGAGTGATTGTGGTAGAAGTAGAGGCCAAAATCAACAAGGCAACCAGTTGCAGGTTCACCATCAATCAGAATATGTGCCTCGGGTAGGTGCCAACCTCTTACTCTCACAAAAAGCTTTGCTGTCTGATCATTGAGCTTGTAAACCCTGTTTCTGACCTTGTCATGGAAGCTTATGGTCCCAGCCACAGCATCCCTCAAGTTCACTTGCCCTCTCATAAGATTTTCCCAGCTCGGTGACAGTGCATCTTCAAAATCAGCCTTAAAATTCAGAAAAACAACAACTTTCAGTGCTTTAGTTCCGGGATAAACCAAATTCAATCAACCCTTATATAAGTAAAACCGAAAAGTTACATTTCCAATCCCTTTTCACAAATGTGAAAGTTTGATATCTTAGGTTCTAAACTTTTCAAGTATTTTCTTATTTTAAAATCAGGTCCTCCATCCTGAACATCCTCAATGGCAGATGAAATCAGGGAAGAAGAATCTGATTCTGAATGGGAGAAAACTTAAATTTTTAATTGACACAATTTAAGCTTTTTATGGACTTAAATCACATAAAAATACAAGTCTACACAAATTTTTTTATGGATTTAATGGTTATATATTGTTATTGTAATTAATCAGTTTTCTCAACCAATTACAAATCATTATGAGTATGAGTTTTAAAATAGTTATTGTAAAAGTCATCAAAGCATAGTCTTGTTTCTCATTTTTTGGTACATGTCTTAAGCTTAACTCAATCAACCTTAGTCAAATTACAGCATAGTAGTGTAGAGTAGATATACTAACCATAAAGGCTTTAGCTCCAGAGTTGAGAGCATTGATGATCATTTTTCTGTCAACAGGGCCAGTGATCTCCACTTTCCTATCAGCAACAGCTGGTGGAACAGGTGCACATACCCACTCATGCTCTCTTATGTGCCTAGTAGCAGGATCAAACCCTGGCACAGCCCCTTCATCGTACCTCCTCTTTGCCTCTCTTCTGCACTCTAATGCATACTTGATATGGTTCCTGAACTCACGTTGCAGGTCAGCAACGAACTTCAGAGCATCTTTTGTGAGGATTTTTGCAAACTCTTCATCGTATCTTCCACGAATATCCACTCCTTCTGGCACATCATAGTAAGAGTCGATCTTTTTCTCTGCTGGTGTAGGATTGCCATAGGTTCCCAGGTCCATCGTCTTTCTTTCTTCCTTCAATGGTCCTACTCTGTTACTCGTGTGAAAATAGATTGTGCTATGAAGCAAGGGCTGTGTAGAATTTATATAGAACAAGTAGCACAGAGTGATGTAATCTCTCACAATCACAAGAATAAAATTGTTACTTTGTTGTTATAATAATGACAATAAATATCTAGTGACAATCTTTACTACGTTGAACCATTGGAACACAATTATTAGGTCCAATTCGTTAAAAATGAATTGAATCGGATAAAAGAATGAAAAATTTTATAATAAATTAAAAAATATAACCCGGTTCACTTTTGACTCAATCCACCAAGGTTGAGTATGTAGTGGGTCAGAGTATCTTCCTAACCCAATTGCCATCCCATTAATCCAATTCACTAATAATCTACTTAACTATTTATTATTATTATATATGTATTATTTTAATAAGATATTATTCTTTTTATAAATAAAGATAAAATTAATGTTAAACAACATGAAATAAGTATAAATTTATCTATTAAAATTTTTAATAAAATTTAATATTAATGAATAATTACTCTCAAAAAAGAATTTTTATTTTTTATTTTAATTTTTTAAGTTATACATTTTTTAATTTAAGTTTAGTGTTATATGCATAATACTTAGTTTAATAATTTTTACTTTAAATTAGAAATTATTTTATATTAAAATTTATTTTAAATTATTATTTTTTAAAAAAAAATAGGTGAGTTGGTGGACCGATTCGTTTAGTCCACCAATCTATGATGGACCGGGTCGGATTAAAAAATTTTGAATAATAAATTTGATAGGTCAAACCAATTCAACTCACTTAAAAAATAAATTAAGATAGATCAAGTTAAATGAATCAAACTGACTCATTTTGATAACTTTAATAATTATAACAACAAAAGTGATGCTAACTTAATAATAGTATTTTAAAAGTTGTATTATCTTTTCATAACTTTTTTAATTGTAGAAAAAGTTTTGAAAAATGTTCTATAAATAAAATTCTTATTTCAAAAGTGGGAGTAGAGAATTGTCGGTGAAAATAATGCAACGAAAAAGTTTCTTAATATAGAGACCATATTTTCTCAGACAAAATTTACGCATCTAATTAGATTATTTATGGTTTAATTTTAAAAGAAATAGAAGAAAGAATAATTAAACGGTTTCTTTTTTTGTCTTATATTTTTTTACAGCTTCTTAAAAATAAATAAAATAAAAATGAAGTGTTTTTTTTATATCATTATAAACACGTAAAATGAAAATAAAAATATATTAAACAACACTTGTGTTTTCTATATATTTTTTTAAACAATATTATCTCCGCCTTTTGTCATTTTTTAAGAACTTTTTTATTATGTCATTTTAAAACTTCAAAATAGCATCGATCGCTAGTTATCTGATTATATAATATATAATTCTTACTAAAAGAGAGAGAAGCCGTAATACATGGAATGCTAAAGCAATAAATGAAAATTAAAAACATATGAAAAATTATATAATTTTAATATTTTTTATCATATTATTGATGTAAAATATTTATCTAACTTATTAGTGGTTATTTTCGTAAAAGAAAATATTGTTGATCACTTTAATGAAATTTTTTCTCCTGATCATTCCATTTATAATACATGAAACTGAATTTGGGTGTGCTGAAATTAATTACTTGTTGGTTTATAATTGTGATATAAATGATAAGATTAATTAGTTTTTTAATTCATATGATGAAATTTTAAATGAAGAGCAGAAACTGAGAGGAAAAAAAGTATTTTCTGAAAATGAAATCAGGGAAATTAACTTGAACTTTATATGGATATGGGCATTTGAAATTGAGGAGTGTATGGGTTTGTGTCATTGCATGCGTCAGATGAGCAATTGAGCATAACAAGACAATGGAGGATAAGAAGACGGAGGCGTTATTAAATCTTGTGAGTTGTGCCCTCCTTGGGTACTGTTCAGTCTGTGCCACACTGCCACTTACCATGCCTTTTTTTTTTTTTTTTTTTTTTTTTTTAAGTATTTCTAACAATTTTATTAAAATTTAAGCAACTCATAAATTTGATGTGGCATAATGTGATATTGAGAATTATTTATAAGAATATTTTTAATAAGGGTTACTTATAAGTAACCCCCTATATCATATCACTGTCACATCAGTTCTGACCCATTTTATGGATTGTTCAAATTTTTGCAAAGTTGCTTCTACCCTAAACTCTAAACTCTAAACTTTGCTAAAATTTAAGTAATTCATAAAGTAGGCCAGAACTAATGTGACAGTGATGTGGCACAGGAGTTACTTATAAGCAACCCCTATTACAGATGCTCTAAGCAATTTCACTAGAGAAGTTCTTAGACTACCTAATCATATATTTTTATCGCTACTCTTCCTTTTAAATTTATTTATATATAAAGAAAATAATATATTAAATATATTTAATTTTTATAATTTTATATAAAATATATATTATATTTTCTAAAATATTTTTTTTAACTATACTTATAATAGATTAAAAACATTAAATAAAATACTTCAATGAAATTTCCTAATAGTAGTGTTTAGCCAAGAAGTAAGAATTCGAGATAAATGTCTTTTTTATCTCATTTCATGTCTCATATTTTTGACGAATCAAGCTGACAAACAAAAATTCAAAAGCTCTTAGCTGGTTTTAAATTTGAAATTTCTCTTTGTTTCCTCTTTTAGATTCGTTTATCATTGTGAAAGATGATAATGCGTTGCTCGTCAGTTTATAAGGTATGTTTCAAAAGTATTAGTTGAAGAATTAATTAAAAAAAAATATTAGTTCCATTCTTTCTATGTACTTAAATTTTTTAAGTCCCGTACAACCAGTTTCTAATAAAGGAGCAGATATTGGGATAACCAAGCCCATATACAATAGTAGAAACAAAGCCCATAGCCATTTCATTTCATTTGGCCATCCAGTAACGTGGAAAATCATTGATAAAAAAAAAATGCAATACGCAAACTCTAAGGCGTTTATATAGCCCAAAAGGAGAGACAAAGTCCCTTTATTGGATCATGGAATGCAAAAAGAGAGAATAAAGAGTATTTTCTCACTAAATATTTAATATTATTATATAAGATAATAATAATTAACTTCTATATATTAAACAAAAATCTCTATTTTGAATGAAAATATTTTTATAATTTTTTCTTAAGTTTTTAGGATTTTTTTTTCAATTTTTATATAATTTAATTTTTATTTATCTTTGTAAAATAATTTTTTATAGTTTTAAAATAAATTATTAATAAATAAAAATATTATTGTATTATAATATAAATTATTTATTATAAATCTAAAATATAATTTATATATTTAAAATATTTATTTATATAAATTTTAAATATGATTTATACATTCAAACATAATACATTTTTGTATATATAATTATTATAAATTTTAATTTTTATATGTATAAAGAGGGATCCGTTTATTTCAAGAGTAAGTCTATTTAGACTTAGGGAGGTGTATTGAATTAGGATTTTAAAGGACTTTTTTCAGTTGAAAAAGGTCCTGTTGATTTTAAAAGACTTTGCAAGATTTTCATGACTTTTAAGATTTTGTAGGATTCCACAAGACTTTCAATCAGAATTTTAATGGATTATGCAAGACTTTTAAGTTAGAATTTTAATGGATTCTACAAACTTTGTGAACTTTGCAGAATTTCATAAATTTTTGACATAAGATAAGAATTCAAGATTTTTTTCATACATTCAAATTTAAAAAGAGTCAAATATAAAAATAAAAAAAAAACAATAATGTATGTATAAATAATAATAATTTTTTGTAATATCATGTCATTCTAAATAGAATTACCCACATATCCATAGCTATATTAGTCCTCCAAACATTAGTATCTTTTCGCTCTTGCTCCTGTGTTTTAATAATAGGCTCAAAATTATGATTTTCATTAACTAGTAATATTGAAGATGAAAGTTCGTCCATCACTTAATTGGAAATTCATCATAATGACATTCTTTACGAAAAAAGTTATGTAGTCCCACACATGCTAAAAATTATTCTAAACAACATTTCAATTTTTTTATAATTTGTGGTTTAAAATATTTTTATTTATAATTTTATAAATGACTAAAAAAAATAGTGGGACAACTACCCTACTCTCTTCTAAATATGTCCCTTCATTTTATATCGGTACTAAAGTAGATATTTACAAACATCAATTGGGAGAAAAAAAATATCTGAAATTTGTTACAGGTACAAAATATTTTTTTTAATTTTTAATTGTTTTCAATTATTCACTTGTGAAGAAATATTTTTAGTATTGAATTCTAAGATACTGCAATGTCTTATGTTAATTTTATTTTTTAAAATATAAAAATCTTAATTTCATAATATAAAAATTAAAAAAAATTCATAGTAAAAAAAGAAATAAAATAATTGTTGAGTCATAAAAGGGAAATGATAACAATAACAAATTCAAGAGAAGGAGAGAGATCACAGTTTTTATTTGAGAGGGTTCTTCTCCCAACTAAGATCCATTCTTATCTCATTCTATTTACAGAAACCCTAACTCAAATTCATTTTTTACACACACACACACACACACACACACACACATATATATATATATATATATATATATATATATTGTTCGAATAAATCTAAATTGATTACAAGGTCTTCAAGATCTATAGTTGATTATAGAGATAATGATATCAATTTTAGCTTTCACCTTTCCCTTTTCTTGACGCGTGTTATAAAAAAAATTACTACTTAAAAGTTAAAATTTCAAGTGTTTTCTGTGTTATATAACTAAGGAACAATCTCAATTAAATAGAGCAAAATAGAGCAAGTCAATTAAAGAGAACGGAGAGAAAAATAGAGCAAGTTAATGACACTATCATTTACGTATAGAAATTTCACCAAATAGGAGAATGGAATGAAAACAGTAATACAGTATTATATATAAGTAGTAGTGTAGTATTATTAACAAGAGAAAAAAAATGGAGAAGACATGAGCATAGAAAAAAAAATAAATGAAAAACCCACTTGAAAATTCTTAAAGCACTTGAAAAGTCATTTCAAACAATCTTCCAAAATCTTATGGGTTTGGATGAGATTATTTTATGAATTTGTTATTTATAGATACCACTAAAAAGTCCATCAAAATCCCTCTAATACAACAATCCTTTAAAATTCCTATATTTTTGAATACCAATAGATTATTTTTAAGTTGTAAAAAGTCTCAAATGAATACCAATGAATTTTATTGGACTCTTTAAAAAATCTTAAAAATCCTGATTGAATACCACTGGATTGTTTTTAAGTGACATAAAGTCTTGATTGAATACCAACGGACTTTTTTACTCAAAAAAGTCTTTTAAAATCCTATGAAATCATAAACCAATACACCCCCCTTACTCTGTTTAATAACTCATACTCTATTAAATCTTAACGATCAAATCATTGAATTTAAAGTTCTTCATACATAGATCAAATTTTAAAAAAGTTTGAAAATTATTTAATACTTCATTTCATTAATTCTAATTGACAGATAATATGTTTTTATGATTATCTGTCAATTTGAATTAATGAAATAAATTATCAAATAATTTTTATTTTTTTAAAAAAAATTATAAATTTGATTTATGGATTAAGAACTTTAAATTCAACGGTTAGATCGTTAAAATTTGATGTAGAATATAAGTTATCAAACGAAATAAATTTAAATAAACTTAGTTATAAAGTAAACAGATCCTTTCCCCCTCTCTCTTTCTATATATATATATATATACATATATATATATATATATATATTAGATAACTATAATATTTATAATCAAAAGTGATTAATTTTTACTAGAAATCATGATTATGAATAGATACAAGATTGATACTTCTTTTTGAATATAATTTATTTTATATAATATCATATTATATATAGTAAATATGTTACATGAGTATTGTATAGAGTAAAATATTAGTAATGGTTTAAAATAGAATTAAGTGGTAAAAAGAAAAAAAAAAAAAAGAGAGGCAGGGCAGGTAGTTGTGGTAGCTTGAAAGGAAGGAAGGTGGGTGTGTCCGTCGTTTTCTCTCTCTCACGCGCGCAGCAATTATAGCCGACAATCCCCAGTCAACTCGCGCCAAATTGCTTCATCCGTTGCAAAGCCAATCAATCATCAGCCACCTATCATCTTCTACTTCTACCCTTCCCAAAACCAAAACAACCAACGAAACTCATCAAAACCATTTTGACATTTTCTTCATTTCTGGTGCGCTAAATAGTGCAAATTAAATGGGATCTTTAGACAAAGGAACACACATCATCATCAAACTTCAAAATTCCTCTATCAATGATTCTAATTACAACAAAAGTGCGGCGTCAAAATGACATTAATTATTACTTTTAACAAAACACATAGGTATCCTTTCTTGTATCCATACGAAATTTAAGTAGTGAAACTTGGAATGTGGTACAAAAGTCACACTACAATCCTACCCAAAATAATGAGGTAAAGTTGAGTTATTATCTGAGCTTTAAGTAAAACCACGCCTAAGACCTAATTAAGATGATATAAGTCTCCATTATCAAGTTTTTTTTTATAACCAAGTTGATTTAATAATAATTTTCAGAGTTCAAATCTTAATTTTGAGAATAAAATAGACTACACTAGAAAAAAAAATATTTCTTTTATGTATGTTCATATCTCACGGTTCCCAATAAAAATTAATTATTATTTTTAATAATAAATATTTTGTATTAATATCATGATTATCTAAAAAATATTAAATTTTTTTGTTACACTAACTTTTTTATGCATTTTTTTTCTTATTAATCTTTTTCTTTATCAACATAGATGATAATCAATTGAATTCGTTAAGCATAGGAAAAGTAGAATAATTAAATTTGTAGCGCCAACTCATTTTTTAGGTAGGTGGATAGAGGTTTATACAAGTTAAAGCTGAAAATATTAAATATAAATAAAATTAAAAAATATTTTTTAATTATTAAGCGGATTGAACCATTAATCTACCAATAAAAAAGGTAGAGTGAAATTTTTAAACTATTTTTCTTTATGAGACAAAATTTTCCACGAAAACATGCTAATATGAATTTAATTTCTTAATTATGTATTAGAAGAATATTTTGTTGAAAGAGAAAAAACTCATTTTGATTTACACTTTGAAAAAAAAAATTATTTTTTTCAATTATTAATTAAGGATATCTTATATATATATATATAGAGAGAGAGAGAGAGAAAGGTTCAAACGACATCGATATAACTTTTATTAAGTGTTATACCGCTCAATAACTTTTATTGCATGAGTTATTTACTTGGAGTATTACACACACATACACGTGTGTTCTTACTGGGAATTTGTCATAGAGATGATCCTCCAAGTAAGATTGGTGAGTCTCCTTCGCTAGTACGCTTGATGTTCCAAGATGGGGGTGGCACCTGCAAAAGAGACTCCGATGCTAAAGTTAGGGTTTGTATGAGTAGGAATCTCGTATAAGTAATGCACGTACCTTAGTGTGAATTAGGGTTTCGTTGGGCCTTGGGCCCGAGATCAGTTATGATCTGTTTAACTGACGAGCTGACGTCACATAGTGCGTATCCAAGGTCGCCATGCGCTGCGATGCCAAGCTAGGAGCTCGGCTTTGTAGTACGGAAAGTACACTAACCCCCCGAGCTCCAAAGACCGTGGGTCGAGGAGTTAAGACCGAGCTCGTCAAGTGGCTGTGACCCTTCGCATATGCCTGCCTGTTGAGATGCCATGTGTCATAACTGGTCATTTCCGAAACGTGCAAGTGGCGCGTTAATGGGAGTGACGGTTATGTAATGATGGTTTGCCTTTGTCATAATGGTTTTCAATTAATGTGTCATCAGATGTGTCTCTCGGTTGACACGTGTCGTGACCGTTTTGAATTTTGGAGAAACCCTTTTCTCTCTCTCGCGCCTCTTCCCTTTTCACTTTACTCATTTTTTGCTCTTTCAACTTCTTGCGCACGCTGTTTCTCTCGTTTCTGCTTATCCTCCGTCTCCATTTTCTTCGTTTCCGTCGTCGTTTCCGGTAACCCAGTCATTGTTAGGGTTGTTTTCTGAGGAAGAGTACCAGGTACTTCCTTTCTACAGTTTTCTTTTTTCCTTCTTTCGCAATCTTCTTCGAGTCTTTCTTGTTTTCTCCATGGCTAGAGGGAGTGGTGCTGGTTCCTCCGCGCCTGCCAAGGGTAAAGGCAAGGCGCGGGGCAAGGCGACGGCTACTGGAACGGCCACCGCCGGGAAAAAGAAGGAGGTGGAGCCGCCAACGGACCTCGTTCCAGGCATTCCTGGGTACGACTGGGTTCGGCGCGAGATGGCGGAGGCCCAGAGCGTGTTTCGGTCCTTTCTTGAAGTTAATGCGATCTTGAGATCGTACAGGGTTTGTGACCCTTCCATTTCCTGAATGATCCGGCTTGAACCTTGTCAGGCTGGTGAGGGCGTGTATATGGAGAAGTCTACTGACCCTCCCCATTTCTATGTTTACCAATGCTTCTTCAGGAATTTGGGCGTTTGTCTTCCCTTCACACAATTCGAGTGTGACTTTTTAAATTTTGTCAACTCGGCTCCTTGCCAGTTGCACCCCAACAGTTGGGTTTTTTTGATGGCTTTTCAAGTCCTGTGTTCGGCCCTAGGAATAAAGGTGTCTCTTCCTATCTTCCTTCATTTTAACCAACTGAAGATAGGTGTTCCGCCTTATGGCGTTCTGTCTCTGAGTGGGAGTAGGGATGGGGGTTTATTCACTTTTTACTTCCAGTCATACAAAAATTATAGACAAGAGTTCTTCCGGGTTGCCCTCGTGGATGTCGACCCCCTGGAAGATGAGGCGTTCTACTTCGGCGGGTTGCCGAAGTTCCCTTTCTATTGGTGCCCCAAACCGTCTAGGTTTCACGGGATGGGCCAATTAAAATTGACGGCTTCGGAGGCGGCCGCCATTGAGAATCTTACTGTGCTTCCTCACCCGCTGGATTGCAAGCTCGTCCCATCGCTTGCGAATTCGGCGTACAAGGAGAGGGACTTGGAGAGTGAGTATCTCGTCCTCTTTAGATTGTTAGGGTTTGTGAAACCTTCTTTTTCTGATGTGTTTTATTTTCTGTTTGCAGGCATCATGGGGAAGAACAAGTGGCGAGAGTTAAAGCATCGCTACAATGTTGCTGAAATTGAGGTCCCCGAGCCTCAAGAGGAGGAGATTTCTCTCCTGAAGGTCAACCGAAAAAGAAAGAGGGGCGAAAAAGAGGTCGGGGGGACCTCTGCCCCTCATGGAACGGAGGAGGTGACCTCCAAGGCCGCTGATGCCGATGCAGTCGACCTCACTAGGAGCCCTCCACCTGGGGAGGCTCCCCAAACGGCCGCTGCGGCGACTGCTTAACAAGTTGCTCCTTCTGCCGAGGTTAGTGTCTTGTTTTCTTTAACTTTTCTTCTATGTCGGTTTTGCTTTGTTTATTGATGCGCTACTTCTCTTTGCAGGCAGGGATAGCTACCGAGGTGGAGGCCCCGGTTGCTGAGCAGGTCACCCAGGCCACCGTGGTGAGTACCTCGCTTTTCGTTTTTTCCTCTATCTTGTGTATTGTTCTTTTCCTTCTTCTTTTTTGACATGGCACTGGTTTTTGCAGGCAGGGGACGTTGTTGAGGTCTAGGTGCCTCCGAGGTCGGAGGTGCCAGGCGTGGATCCTCCTGTTGCTGAGTAGGGGACGCTAGTTTCTGCCTCTGTTGAGGCTCGCGAAAAGGGGCCGAGTCTCGAGGTCCCCCCAGCTACGCCTGCAACCTTTGCGGCGCCGTCAGGTTCGTCCCAGGGGGCTTCCCGGAGCCAATACATAGCTCACCGCTTCGGGAAGGACCTCACCCAGGTGCGATTGGACCACGAGAGTGCCTCGGCTGACATGAACTCACTGTGGAGCGCTGGGGTGACTGCCGAGAAGTTCTTCCCCCAAGGTTCGCTGAGCTTGGAGGATCAGGGGATGATCGAAGAGCTCGGACCCGTGGAAGGCTTTGACGCCGCTCAGGTTCTTCTGCAGAGGGCTATGGCCATTGTGGACCACTAGAAGCATAGGTGGTCCAAGCAGCAAGAGGACTTGGTCAGACTGAGGGGCCGAGTTCAACCCCTAAGGGACGAAAACAAGGTCCTGAAGGAGGAGAACAAGGT
Source organism: Cajanus cajan (assembly GCF_000230855.2). Taxonomy (NCBI): domain Eukaryota; kingdom Viridiplantae; phylum Streptophyta; class Magnoliopsida; order Fabales; family Fabaceae; genus Cajanus; species Cajanus cajan. Next base: position 56,723,667 of record NC_138521.1, read on the forward strand.
TCTTCGTGCCGCCCTCGGTGCAGCGAAGTTGCAGGGTGCCGAGCTTCGAGCTGCGAGGGGAGACTTGGCGAGGGTCCAGAAGTTGCTGGAGATTGCCCTGCGCTCCAATGAGAATTACGCCTCCCAGGTGAACGAGCTGCAGGAGCTCGCCGCCGCGTGCCGAGGTCGGGTGCGTTTCTTGGAAGACGAGGTGACGTCTTCCCGAGGTCGAGTTCGCTCCTTGGAGGATGAGGTGACCTCCCTGAAGGGCGAGCTGGTGGCGGCGGCTGAGAAGTGCCTCTGTGACGAGGTCGTCCTTGGCGGAAAAGAGGAGGAGGTCGCCGCTTTGAGAGTGGAGCTGGCGAAGCAGGAGGCGGAGAGGGTGGTGTTGGAGAAGAAGCTTGAGGAAACCGAACGATCTATTGTAATTGAGCATAAAAGAGGTTTCCTCAAGGAAGCTCGCCAAGCCAGGCTCCTTGCGCCGGGATTTGACCTCTCTGCCATGCACGTGGAGAAGGTCATCCACTTCGGGAAGCTTGTAAAGGAAGATGATGTCGAGGACAACTCCAACGAGGATGCCTCTGCGTAGGCCAATTTTGTAATAGGCTGGTTTAAATTTCTCTGCTTTATTTTTCTTTCTTGAATTCAAGTGTGGAACTTTGAAAACGTTGTTGTATATATGTGTATTTTTTGTCTATTCGCCGTTTCGCTTTTCTTTACCTTTGCTTTTTGGCTTGATTTTTTGTTGTTTGCGCGTTTTGAGACACACGTTCAATGTCTGTTGTGTACTTCTATCTTTTGTTTAACTCGACTTCGAGTTAACCATGCCGGGGTTCGAATTCGACCTCGGATTTTTGTTAGGTGATTCTCGCGAAGGTTCGTACTCGACCTCGATTTGATCATACCGAGGTTCGAATTCGTCCTCAGTTCTTTGTTAAGTAATTTTTTGTGAAGGTTCGAACTCGACCTCGAGCTAATCATATCGAGGCTCGAACTCGACCTCCGATTTTTGTTAAGTAACTCTTTGTGAAAGTTTGAACTCGACCTCGAGCTAATCATACTGAGGTTTGAATTCGACCTCAGATTTTTGTTAAGTAGTTTTTTGTGAAGGTTCGAACTCGACCTCGAATTGGTCATACCAAGGTTCGAACTCGACCTCAGATTAAAGTAGAGTGAATTGTACGAAGGTTCGAATTCGACCTTGTATTTTTGTTAAGTAATTCTTTGTAATGGTTCGAACTCGACCTCGAATTGGTCATACCGAGGTTCGAACTTGACCTCAGATTAAAGTAGGGTGAATTGCACGAAGGTTCGAATTCGACCTTAAGTGAGAGCGAAAGAAGTTGGTTCGAACTCGACCTCTATTCATCATAAGACATAAAGTGATGCAGAACTAAAAATATGAATTGAACAAAATGAGTCACTTTATTGATTATGTGCCTCGTTAAAAACCCTCTCAGCCAAAACCCACTTTTCTATTTTTTGAGATAAAAGACTGAGGCGGGAAAAGAGTGCACAGCTCATTCGTACTAAATTTAGCTGAAATAGAACTTGAGATGCGTAGCATTCCAAGTTCGCGGTATAGGTTTTCTGCTGAGCTCTTCTAATCGGTACGCTCCATTTTCCAAGTCTTCTGTAACTCGGAATAGGCCTCCCCAAGTGGGTGCAAGCTTCCCATCTGACGTGTCTTTCCGTGCTTCGCCCAGCAATCGCCACACCAAGTCACCAACTCGGAAAAAGCGAGGTCTCACTCGGGTGTTGTATCTTCGGGAAACTCGGAGCTTGCAGGCTTCTTCGTGGATTTGAGCTTCGTCTCTAAGCTCGTCAACCAAGTCGAGGTCAGCTGCTAACTCTCGAGCGTTCTGCTCGCTGTTGAAAACTTGGCGTCGATGGTACGTTTCTCCGACTTCCACTAGGATCATTGCGTCAGCTCCGGTCAGCCTGTAAGGCGTCTCTTGCGTGGTTGACTAGGGGTGCAATGATACGCCCAGAGGATGCTGGAAAGTTCATCGGGCCACTGTCCTTTGGCGTTCCCTAGCCGCTTCTTAAGTTCCCGGAGGATGACCTTGTTGGCTGCTTCGGCTTGGCCATTGGTTTGGGGGTGTTCCACCGAGGTCGGAAGATGCTTGATACCGAGCTCGCGGAGGAAGTCTTCGAATCCCTGTGCGATGAATTGTCGGCCGTTGTCAGTAACGAGGGTGTGTGGGATTCCGAATCTGTAAATGATATTCCTCCAGGTGAATCTTTGCACATTCTCAGTGGTGATTTTGGCGAGTGGGCATGCCTCAATCCACTTGGTGAAGTAATCGATCGCCACTAGGAGGAACTTCAGTTGACCTTTCGCAGGGGGGAATGGCCCGAGGATGTCCATTCCCAACTAGGAGAAAGGTCACGCCGACATCATATGGTGGAGAGCTTCGGGCGGTTGCCGGTGTGTGTTGCCGAACTGCTGTCACTCTTTGCATTTTTGGATGTAGTCTTGGCAATCCGACTTCAGAGTGGGCCAGTAGTACCCAGCTCGGAGTACTCTGGTCGCCATTGAGCGTGCTCCGGAATGCATGCCACATATGCCCCGGTGAATTTCCTCGATGACGTAGGCTGCCTGAGGCACAATCAAGCACTTTAGCAGTGGAGTGGAAACGTCACGTTTGAATAACTAATCCCCAATAATGACGAACTTAGCCGATCTCATCCTCATCTTTCGAGCTTCGTCCTTATCCTTGGGCAAGATTCCTTCTTTCAAGTAACCCCAGATGCTTGTCATCCATCCTAGGTCTTCACTGTCACTGACGTTGACGACTTTATCGTCCAAGCTGGGTGAGTGCAAGGTTTCCTGGATGATGGTTCGGTGCTGTCCAGGCCTTTTGGTGCTGGCGAGCTTGGATAGGAGGTCAGCTCGGGTGTTTTGCTCTCGAGGTACATGCTGTATGGTGAACTCGTCAAAGGACGAGATCTGGTGGGACGCGACGTGGAAGTACCGCTGTAGAAGAGTGACATTTGCCTGGTACGTCCCATTGAGTTGCTCCACCATGAGCTTCGAGTCGCTGTTGCAACTCACTCTTCGAGTTCCGAGGTCGCGGGCTAGCCTTAGTCCTACGAGGAGTGCCTCATACTCCGCCTGGTTGTTTGTCACCTTGAAGCTAAACTTGAGGGATTGCTCCAAAGTGACTTGGTTTGGCCCCTCTAATATGCTACCTGCGCCACCACCCTTAGAGTTGGAGGACCCATCAACGTGTAAAGTCCATACCTGGGGTTCCTCGGCGGTAGTAGGCGTGGCTCGGCTACGAAGTCGGTCAGGCATTGAGCTTTCAGTGGTCCGCGACTTTCGTACTGGATGCCGAACTCAAACAATTCTACTGACCACGCAATCATCCGTCCGGCGAGCTCGGGCTTTCACAGAATTTGCTTGATGGGGTAGTCGGTTTTGACTACCACTTGGTGACTCTGGAAGTAGGGTCGGAGGCGCCGAGCTGTGGTTACAAGTGCCAGTGCCAACTTCTCGATCATTTGGTTCCTCCTCTCTGCGTCTTAGAGGACTCGGCTGATGAAGTAGATCGGTGTTTGCACTTTTTGGTGCTCTTGTATTATAATTGCGCTGATGGCGCTTTCTGCTACGACCAAGTAGAGGAGGAGGTCGGTTTTGTGATCCAACCTCTGTAGGATTGGCGGAGTCGTGAAAAAGGTTTTGAAGCTTCGGAAAGCTTCGGAAAGCTTCTTCGCACTGATCTGTCCACTGAAAGTCTTTTGGCTTCCGTAGTAGAGTGAAGATCGGCCCTACCTTCTCCGCGAGTTTAGGGATGAAACGGGATAGTGAGACTAACCGTTCGGCTAGGCGTTGGACCTCTTTCACCGTTTACAGACTCTGCATCTGGATGATGGCTTTACATTTCTCGGGGTTGGCCTCGATTCCTCGGCTAGTGATCATGAAACCGAGGAACTTACCTCCCTGGACGCCGAAAACGCACTTCTCTGGGTTGAGGCGCATGTTGTGCCTCCTGATCTAGGCGAACACCTCGGCGAGGTCAGTAACGTGGTCTGTGGCCGAGGTGGTCTTTACTACATGTCGTTGACGTAGACCTCCATGTTCCGCCCAATCTGCTGGTGGAAAACCTTATCCATCAGCCGCTGGTAGGTTGCCCCTGCGTTTTTGAGATCGAAGGACATCACCCGGTAGCAATAGTTGGCGTGGTCAGTGATAAAGGACGTATGCACCTCGTCGGATGGGTACATCATTATCTGGTTGTACCCGGAGTAGGCATCGAGGAAACTGAGAAGGGCGTGCCCTGACGCTCCGTCAACCAGCCTGTCAATGCTCAGCAAAGGGTACGAGTCCTTGGGGCATGCTTTGTTCAAGTCGGTGTAGTCGACGCACATGCACCACTTCCCCGAGCTCTTCTTCACTAGGACCACATTCGCCAGCCATGTGGTGTATCTGACCTCACGGATGAAGCCAGCGTTCAACAACTTCTGTGTCTCGGTGATGATGGCCTCCCGCCTTTCACCACCGACCTTGTGTATCGCTAATTTGTGGTAGATGAAGTCAGTGTCTATACCTGGCATGTCGGCGCTGGACCAGGCGAAGAGGTCGACATTCTGGAGAATCTCAGCTTCGAGCTGCTGCCGCAAATCCGGGCTCAACTGCCTGCTGATTTTCATGCACTGCCCGGGAAGTTTCCCGATCTGGAGGTCGTCAAGCTCGTCATTTGGGCTTGGCCGCTCGTCATGGGAGTCGGATCTCGGATCAAGGTCAGCAATTTCCACGTGGGTGATGTGAGCCACGGTGGGGGGATCCTTCTTGCTTTGCTCGTCAGACGAGGACATCTTCAGACTCTCGGTGTAGCACTGCCAAGCTGTCTTCTGATTTGCTTTGACGGAGATGATTTTACCGTCTCTTCCCGGGAACTTCATGGTGAGGTGTGGAGTGGACACCACAGCTCTGAGCTGATTCAACGTCGGCCTCCCAATGATGATGTTGTAGGAGGTGCTGGCTTCCACAAGGAGGTATCGGACCATAATTCTCCTTGTGCCCGGAGAGGTTCTGAAGGTGGTCAGCAGGTCCACATATCCCCGAGTGTGCACTCGCTCTCCTGCAAAACCAACTAGGGGCTCTGTGTGAGGTTGGATGAGAGAGTGGGGGATGTCTAACCTGAGGAAGGTCGGCCAATACAGGACATCTACCGAGCTCCCCTGGTCTATCAGTGTCTTGTGCACCTCCCAATTGGCTACTTCCACGGCTATGACCATGGGATCATCCTGGTTGGGACTGACGCCGGCAAAGTCATCATCGATGAAGCTGATCGGCTGGGAGCTTTGATGCGAAGCCGAGGTAGTGGAATGGACGTTGTTGATATTCCGCAGGTGTCTCTTCCAGGCCGAGCTGCTAGCGCCTCCTCCTGCGAAACCACCTACAATTGTATTGATTACTCCCCGTAGGGGAGCCGATCCTGTTTCCTGGCTTACCTCGGCTTGCACAGCTCCGCTGGCATTTTGCTGAGAGCCAGAGGGTTGGTTCGTGCGAGCTCCTGAACCACGACCTCTTCCTCGTCCTTGTCCACCATAACCTCCTCGGTGACCCAGTTGTCGCTGGACATATTGGCCGAGGTGGCCTGCCTGGATGAGATCTTCAATACGGTCTTGAAGTGTGCGGCACTCCTTAGTGGTGTGACCGTGATTCCTGTGGTATCGACAGTGCTTGGACTTGCCGACACTGTTGAGGGTGTGACCTGGTGGTGGCAGGGTGAGCAGGTTGTTGTTGCTGGCCTCCTCCAGGATGTGTACTCGGGGCGTGTTCAAGGGAGTATAGAAGTCATATCTCCCCCCTCTGTTTGCCCTAGCCGACTTCTTGAACTGGCTGTCGTTGTTGACCTTGATTTTGTCTTTGTGACCCTATTCTGGCTTCATTGGTCCTTTGCCGCGAACCTGGTCATGGAAAGCGGAGTGCTCCTCCATCTGGATGTAGCCCGCTGTCCGGGCGCGAAGCTCGTCCATGTCGTGAGGAGCCTCACGACATAGGCTGTCGACAAATGGCCCAGGCTTGAGTGCCATGAGCATGGCATGCAGGGCGACCTCGGGGTTCAGATTTATGATCTTAACCGATGTGGTCGCAAATCGATCGCTCCATGAACACCAGAAGTGGCTCGTCGTCGTTCTGTCTGAGACTGGTCAGGGCAGCAGAAGTGATGTGGTGAGGTCGGCTCGTTGCATACTGTGCCGTGAATCGTCTGACCAGATTGCTGAAGCTGTCGATTGACTCAGCGGGAAGCTGGGTGTACCAGTTGAGTGGGGCCCCCTTGAGCGAGGTCAGAAAAACCCTACACAAAATAGCATCATTGTTAGTGTAGAGGTTTACCTGTGTCGTATACAGGTCGATGTGCTCATCAGGGTCCGTCGTGCCATCAGAGCGATCGAGGTGAAGAGGCTTCCACGCCTGAGGGATTGGTGTCTCCATGATGCCATCCACAAAGGGATGACGGCGGAAGGTTGCTTGACCCCCGTGACATGAGTTGGGGCCTTGCTGATTTCATGGGCTGACTTGTTCGTCGGTACATTAGACAGATGCGTGGAAGGTCGTGGAGTCGGTGCCCTAGTCGCAGTTCGGGGCTGAGAAACCGAGTGCCCTTCTTCCTCGTGGAGGTTGCTTGCCTCAGGAGGATGATCAGAGGAGCGTCGAGGGAGCTGGGCGTGAATCCGCTCATTTTCAGCGAGTAGCACCGCTAGGTCAGCTTCATTGGCGGTCCGCATCGCCGCTAGGTCGGTTTCGTGCTGGGCACGCATGTTTCGCAGATCGGCGTCGTGTTGTTGTCGCATCTATTCGACCTGGTCGATCAGTCTCCTCAATGTGGCTTCGTTGTCCATGGTAGTTGAGTGATCTGCGTCGTCTGTTGCGCGTCTGCTATGGCTACTGATGAATACCATAAGTGTGGCCGATAAGAGCTGTGTTGATCGGTCCCACAGTGGGCGCCAAATGTTCTTACTGGGAATTTGTCGTAGAGATGATCCTCCAAGTAAGATTGGTGAGCCTTCTTCGCTGGTACGCTTGATGCTCCAAGATGGGGGTGGTATCTGCAAAAGAGACTCCGATGCTAAAGTTAGGGTTTGTATGAGTAAGAATCTCGTATAAGTAATGCACGTACCTTAGTGTGAATTAGGGTTTCGTTGGGCCTTGGGCCCGAGATCAGTTATGATCTGTTTAAGTGACAAGCTGACGTCACATAGCACGTATCCGAGGTCGCCATGCGCTGTGATGCCGAGCTGGGAGCTCGGCTTTGTAGTACGGATAGTACAACATGTATATATATATAAAGAGAGAGGAAAGTGATCCACTTACTTTAAGAGTAAATTTTGGTAGATTTATTTTATTTAATAATTCATTTAATTTAAGATGAAATCTATAAATTTTTAAATGTTTAAAAATTATTTAATATTTTATTTCATTATTTTAAATTAATAGATAATCAAAAAATATTTTATACGTTGATTTGAATTAATGAAAATAAGTATTAAATAATTTTTAAATTTTTGAAAAATTTGCAGATTTAATTTATGCAATAAAAACTTCAAATTCAACGGTTAGATCGTTAAAATTAAACCTAAAATATAAGTTATTGAACAAAATAAGTTTAGGTAGATTTATTCCTGAATTAAACAAATCTCTTACTCTCTATCTATCTATCTATATATATATATATATATATATATATATATATATATATATATATATATATATATACCATCTCTCTCTTACTTTTTTGACCGGCTGAATACAAGTATAAATAAATGTGTAACCTAAAAATAGTAACAAATGAAGATTTACGCCTAAGACAACATCTAATTAGGCAAATTTAATTAAGAGGTTATTGAAATAAAGTATCCAGACATTTCTTGTTATTGCATGGCACTTGACACTCGTCATGAGGCTATGGCTTCTAGAATCCAGATTTCTTGTTTAGGAATAGAAAACAATTAAACACGGCCATCCCTATCTAGATACATATAAAATATACCCCAATCCCTTACTATAGATATATGCTAACCACTGCAAGCTCGAACCCATATGAAGAGAAATTCTTCAATACGCGTCATGTACCTACAAGTGGCAAAAATCCAACCAGCAAGTTTCCAGCTGTAGCAAATTATTATAATTAAGAATAAGATAAAATATTAGCGCATTGAGAATAGGATACCTCATGCAATTTATATATCCCAATTTCTAAAAGTGTCTCGGGGAGTTGCTTTCATGCGTCCAATTCTGATTGGCTTCTCATGCTCTAATTATGGAGGGAGATACTCACTTGGATCTAAATATGGCAAACACAACACTGTATGTAATCAGCAGGTTGTCTGCGCCATTTTTTATTTATTTGATTTGCTTTAAATGTATACAGAAACATGATCAATGTCTTTATCTTTTAGATACCATGCAACTTGGTTTATATATGGAAAGATCTTCTCTGATTTATTTAATTCATTTTTATATTGATTAATTAATGAGGACTTCAAGTGATGAAAGAGACGCTCTTTGACGGATGACTTTAACAAGCTTCAGCTAAGATAACTAGAAGAAAGGAAGATCCAATTTTTAGTGTTTTTATGTAAATTATATACTATTATTTTTCTTCTTCCTTCTAGTTGATCTAGATAGTAGATAGAGTGTGTATCCAAAAAAAATAATAATATGAAAAAGTAGATAGAGTTAGTTCTCTTGAAATGATAGACAAAATCGTCAAAAATTAAGGCGGTGTTTAGTTTAGTTTTTTTTTTTTTTTTTCCAGCTGATGCGTTTCATTAAAAATTATAAAAGTGTTTTTTTTTTAAGTACAAAATGATAAAATATACTTTCTTTTATATACTTAAAACTTATAACAAATAAATATTTTTAATATACAAATTGTTATATATTGAAAATTACAAGAAACAATCTTTACGACTATTTAAATTGTATTTCATATTTACTACAAATAATTAAGATTGTAACATAAGGTTATTTTTAACGCTTAATTATTGACAATTAAACTGTACCAATAAAATCTAAACTGTACCCAAAAAATAAATATATTGACAATTAAAATAATTACCGAAATATATATATATTTAAAAAAAAATCTGGAGATAATTGATATCGAAATGGATTTTCTACCTTGTGGGATAATGTGTAAAGTGAACCTTCAAAGAATAGAAGATACAAAAGAGTGTCTAACACAAAGGGTAAGAAGAGTACGATCGTGAGAGTCTCTGCAATTGAGTATTATAATTTAAAATATAAAAAGATTATTTTCATTTTTCTGCGAAATATTGAAAACTAGCATAATAATATAATAATATAAACTTTTATGATTTTAAATGAAAATGTATATATATTTTTTCTGTGTAATTAACTTTGAAAAATGTTAACTAACCCCGGACAGAGAACATTTTTAAAATGAAACGGAACTAAACGTAAGTTTAAAAAGTGATACGATTTAGTTTTGCCAAATACGGGTAGAATCAGGTTAATTAACAGAGTGATACCACTCAATTATTTTTCATTGGCGAAAATACTATTAAATTATAGAGTTTAACATATATAAACCATCAATAAGTTAGAAATCATATTTGGTATACTTTTTGAGTTAACCATCCATACATTATCATACATTATTAGTATAAAGTTTTTACACTGACAATCAATTATATATTTTAAATTATTTTATTTTATTTTATTTTTATTTCATTAAATAAGTATTTGATATGATACTATTAAAAAATATGATTAGTTATCAGTGTAAAAATTTTTTACACTGACAGTATATACGTGATTAACTCATACTTTTTTATATAATTATTATCAAAATCAATAAATTTAGCATGCTTAATATTTCTCTTTTTTCTCTTTTTTGTTCTACGGTGGTGTATATACATCAATAGGAAAAAAATGTAACAATTGAAAAAATACACAAGGGAGAAAGGGAGGGATAATGCACTCACAGTGTACTCCCAAGAGTGGGTGAGTGTGGTCCACTCCTCTTTCTCCTTATCTTTTTCTAAATTTGTGATGTGTGAAGTGAAGTATGGGTGGGTTTATAGGTCTAGAAGGGGTAAAGACTCCTATTGAATCTCATGAGCTTTATCCTCGTTAATCTAACACTAACTCACTACTTACTCTTATCACATATTAAGTTCCAACATCACTCATTAAAAAAAAGTGATTTTTTATATTAATTTTTATTATTTTGATTTTGGGGATGTTACGTGCCTTGTCAAAAGTTGATTTCAAGGTAGCGGAATTACACTTATTGCTAATCAAATCCGTGACACATTGGTAGACCATTAAGCATGGCGCTTATTAATTGATTTGATGGATATCCACCATCTTAATCTACAGTTCTATACCAACAATTACATAACGAATGGTTCCCAATTCCCATGCCATGATTTAAGTTAGTTCTTTGATTTGAATCCAAAAGGAAATCATTGTGAGTCGGACAAGCAGCAAAATGAAGTCAAAGAGTGTAAAAGAATGGTTAGCTCTCACTTATCAGAAACTCCTCCCAAAGTTTCAAACTACAATATATATGTGTATTAAAATGATAATATCAAAGCATACAAACGATCACGGACAACTTAGCATGGAGGTATGTTTATATTCCAAAATGTTTTGGCCGAGATGAATTTGAACAAGATCAAATTAATGACCTTAATAAGTTGCATGGCTGAGTTTTTCTTCTTAGTTTATACTCCATAAATAACACTACAATATTTATGTGTTTGGGGAAGTGATCATTTAGTAGGAAATATCGGAGAAGAAAGGGAAAATGTATTATCAAGGAATTAAAAAGATAAAAAATAATATATATATATAGAGAGAGATAGAGAGAGAGAAACTTTAAGTGAATTTGAAAGAATGTTGTAGTGAGATTATGTGGATTTAATTTCACTTTTTTTATAAGCAAATTCGTATAAAATTTTTCAAAACAAAATTGAACAAAACTACCTTACATCATTATTTAAATGAATATTTTAAAAAAATTAATAAAAAATAAAAATGTAATTGTCTAAATATATTTTTTTACATAAAAATTTAATTATATAAAATATAAATTTCTCTCTATTTCTCATTTAATTTCATTCATCAAACAATTACAAACTTCATTATATTTCTTATATATTCTTTATCAAATTAATTGAGAGTTATTCCCTTCCTTTCCCTTTCATTTTTTCCTCTCCCTTAAACAAAGTATGTAGTAATATATGTGGATGAGAGAATGGCCTAACTCCAGTACATATTCAAAGTGAATAGACAAAAAGATCTTGTCTCCTTGAAAATATGGAAGGTCCATAATCGCTTTATTGATGCGCCAATAAGTGGGTCCAATGATACAGTATTTTTACCATTTTATGTATATAAAACATGCTTTTGGAAAGGGTAAAATGTGTTTTTTTTAGTTATTCTAAAATTTATAGAGTTCAGTTTTAATTTTTAATTTTTTTCAATTGTAATCTTTTAATTTAAAAATAAAATATTTTAGTTCTCAAAATATTTAAATAACACGTTGTAGTCATTTTTAATTGTTATTTAAATCTATTTAAGAACTAAAAATAGTACTTTTTAAATTAAAGATGCATAAATGTTAAATAGTTAAAAAAAAAACTCAAGGAGTACATTCAAAATTCAAAATATTTAAAAGGACTAATTAAACATATTTTTCGCTTTTTAGTTGAATTAGAATCTGTTTTGGTATAAAATTAGAACACTTTATGACCAATAATCGGTCAAAAATTGGTTAAAGTAGTTTAAAATCAGTGTAAAAAAAACCTGGTTGAACCCATGTGGTTTTAAAAAAAAAAACATTTTTTATTTTTTAAGTTTAATTTAAAATGTTTTAGGATAAATAAAATTACATACTCAATAAAGATTATAGATAAAAGATTAAATTATGTTATCAATCATTATTATTATTTTTAATATACAAATATAATCTAGTCATTTATATTTATTTATAATTTTTATGTCTTTATTTTTATAATTTTATATTCTAACGATTTGTTATTTTCTCTTTTAGTCTATATATATATATAGATGTATATTTGTTATTGTTAATGAATATTATTAAATTTTTGTTAAAATTTAAGTTTAAATATAATGATATATTTGATTTTGACTTTTGTAATTTAAATATTAAGAACATATAAAACGATGTTTTATTTAAACTTAAATATTAAAAAAATTTAAGAGTGTTTCCAAATTAAGTTAGGTTGAATTTCATCATACCTTTGGTACCTAACTAGTTTTTGAATTGTATAATTTTTTTTATTAAACTCCCACCCATAATATCAACCAAACAATAATGAATGGATAAAATAATATATATATATATATATATATATATATATATATATATTATTAACTATTATTAACAATACTAATATATAAAGAGGATATTTCTTTTAGTAACTATTTTGATCACCACATTTTATTAACTATTATACCCTTTCATTTAAAAAAAATTAAAAAAAAATAATATTTTTTTCAAAACCAAGATCTTAAAATTAATTAACTAATTATAATATTAAGTTAACTTATATTTATTACTTAATTTTTATTTTATTTTATCTTTCGTGTCTCGATCATACTAGTCACTATAATTTTGTTCTTATTCTTGTCACGCTAGTATATGCCCAAAATTTATTGACTGAACTTAGTTTAAAAATATACAATACAATTATGGTGCGAAATAATTCAACAATGGTATTGACACAATTTTGGAGGTGAGTGGTTAGTAAGTTAGGGTCAATAGAATTGGGCAAGAAAGGAAGAGTAACTAACTGAGATAGGAAAAAGTTAGGTCATTGAAGTTAAAAAAAAAAGTTACTAAACTATGAAGCCTAAATAACAATTGTATAGCCCTCCTGTACGTATACGTGTACACAATGTGGTGTCATGTATATATATATATATTTTTTTTTTTCAAGTACCCATCTTTTAATACACACATATTAAATTAATTTTTATTTAATATGTTGAGTTAGGTATTACACTAAAACCCAATATCCAATTCAAGGAATATCAAATTTAGTTAGGTTGAATTTTATCTGAACACTAGAAATATCCAACGAAATCTGTTTGGATAAGATTGAGTTTATGAGTACATGTACTGTGAGCACTCCTAAAGATTATGATAAAATATTCATTTAATACTATTTTATATATTAAATTAATAACGATTATTTACTGAATCAATATTAAAAACATTGCAATTAAGAAGTATTTGATCACAGCCCGTTAAAGTGCAAACTCACATCTACAACAGTAATATATATCTTGGATAAAAAAAAAAGAAAAAAAAAAGAAGCAATTATATCTTATTTCTTCTTCTTTTCTTATTTATTTGTATAATAACGATATACTGTATCAATGGCAGTGGTGACGTGCATTATTAATTCTAGTGCCTGCTAGCTTCGTGTATGAAAGGGTGTTCAAATATCATTAATAATTTGGCTAAGTTACGTACTCAGTTTCAATATGTAAAATATGATAAATTGATGTTTTAGTATCGATGATCAGATTTCAGCCACATCATGGTCTCGTGGCCCTGAGCTCCTGACCGGTAAATTTAGGGCTCGATGAACTTCATATTTAAATATCTTACAAAATTATATAAATTAATGAGATTGAAGATATTTTATTTCTATATTTTATTTAATAAAAATATTTAAAAATATTAATATCATAGATTAATTAATATTATATTTAATTTTTAAATCTAAAAGATTATAAATTCAAATCTTATTTTATAAGAATGATTAATTTGTATAATATTTAAAAATAAAATTATTTAGAAATTATGTACTATATCAAATAGAGCAATTTCTTTTATTATATGTTATGGATGTAATTTACAGTTAAAAGTACATTTAGATGAGCTTTAAGATAATTATATTTATGATAAAATTTTGTTCCGTAACATTAAAAAAATGTCATATATTAATGAAAAGAATCATTAATTATTAGAATTAACTTCGTTCATATATAACTTTTGTTTAATATAAATTTAATTTATAAATATAAACATCGATTCATCATAATACTATTATGATGTTCCGATTCTTTGTTTTTAATTTTATATCAGCAAATTGTTTTAATATGATATATTATATGATAATTATATTAATGTATTGATCTACAACCTTTAAACAAATAATTTTATTTCATTGGTGGAAAAACGAGGATAATTATCCCTGAGTTTTCTCTAGGATGTAAGAAATGCGAATTAGACATTGATTATAAACTACCATAATCAAACCGATGAACAAGCTAAGATACAGGTTGAGAAAGACGAGGTAAAATGAAAAATGCAATGCAGAAGTAGAGAGAGGGATTTGCACGAAACACATGGATGAAGAGAATGGTCATCATCAATTCAATTGAGAGTGACTAATTTCATGACTAGGGATCACAGATGTCAATGGATAGAATACTATAGTATTTTTTCTCGTTACAAGTATTTGTTCTTATGCATATTTTTTAAGAAAAAATATCCATATACAGCTTCATTTTCGTGTGGGAGGAATTTGTAATTCTTATATATAGATTCGAATTCATGGAATATTTATATACTCATATTTACTTAAATATAAAATTAAGAAATCAATAAAATGCAGATTTAACAAATTACTACAACTTGGAAAGATATTTTTAAATCAATCAAGCATAATCGTAACATATTAAGAAAAATAATAATTTAGTGTAATCAATTTTAAATATAATATTTTAATTTTTTAAATTAAAGAAGATTTAATCTAGGAAAAATTACATTGACCCCTACTTAAGATATTTTTAAATATCTCTAGTTTTTAATTAAGTGAGTATTAATCTTTTTATTTATTGATTTATTTAAGTGACACATACATCTTTTTTATATAAAATAACATCATTTATATATTATTAAGAGAAAATAAATTATTAATATAAATATCAACAATTGAATGAGACTTAATCTCTTATCTCATTTTAACTCCTAAGTTATATTTTAAATATCATGCACACTATGATTTAAAAAATATATAAATTTTAATTACAATTTTAAAAGATAGACTGAATTGTTTTTTTCAAAATTAAAAATTGATGAAAGTTTTCATTAAAATTACATAATATTGTATATAATTTAAAAAATAAATAATAAGTATATATATAATTTGCGGAACATAAATTAACTTAATGATATTATTTTAAAAGAGATGAGTGATTTTTAAAAATTAAGGAAGAGATGAGTTGGTAAGTATAGTTTTTTCTCTAATGTAACAATAAATTTCAAGAATAATTAATTATTAATTTGAACTTCATGTATTGATATTTTTCAAGATAAGTAAAAAAAGAAAAAAAAATACATTAATACTAATTAATTTATAATTTATAATAACTTAAATATTTAATTATATATAAGTACGGCATACTTCACTTATTCTAATTTGTATTTATCTAATTTATTATAATATATTTATATTTTAAAAACATCTATAAAATAATAAAAATATTATATAATGATTGTATATATGAACGGGATCAAAATTGCCTGCATTTCAAAAATAATCTGCTTATATTTTATTTAATATGTACAATTTATTTTTCATGGCTCAGATTTAATGTTGTCACTTCAGAGTTGAGAGATTCCAGAGGACGGCGTGTTCCAATATGAAAAATTTGATATCTATCCAAAGGGCCACGTAATAGATCTGTGGATGAAGTTTGACAAGAGGGTTTGTTCATGTGGAAGGTACATAATAAAATGAGAGCACAAAAATAAAGGTACATGGTTTGTGAATTCTGATCCCAAGCATGGGCAGATGATGAACATGAACATTATGAACAGTGGAAACTAAAGAACAAGTGTTACTCACTCTCAATAATGGTACCTCGTGACCGGACCATGAGATCCTCCACTCCCACCAAATCGTACGTTATGTTACACTGACAGGGCTGCTTCACCAGCAATGGACACCACGTCATTTAGTAGTAGTACTACAAGAGTAGGAACCAATCAGAAGCCAACATCAAACCAATGGCTCTGATTGCTCCATTTGTACCATGTTGCTGCATGCAAAATGCAATGGGGCCCACACAGCCGTTGCCGGAATTATTGAACTTCAAATATCGAGGGCATCCTACGACGAGACTTAATAATACTACAGTAATAGGCACGATAGCCTATGGATTTTGTTTTGCTGGGACCAATCAGGAATGAGGGCACGTCGCTACGTGGCAGCGTTCTAGAACCTCAAGGATTGCGTCCAAATAGCGGCAATGGTTATCAATAGCTACCGCTATGACTTGGACCTCTTTCATTGGCTTATTGTGTCCTAGAATGACCCAATCCACCTCCCTAACTCAAACTACCCACTTTTATAATCATTTTTCAATCAATTTCTTTTTCCTCTCTATTATTATTTGATATTTTTAAACATCTAAATATTCATTTATGATAACGTTATTGAATATTTGAATCCATCCATTTCATTAATCTCTGCAAAAGGACATAATTTATTATTTTTAGTCAAATTTCTCTCTAATTATATTTTTTCAATTATTTAAAAAATTTAAATATAAAATCTTATATAAAAAACTAACACTGATACTATTTAAATCGCTCTATCTAAAAATATTTAACATAGTATGATTTTACTTCATCATGTTATTTTACGCATAAATAAATCATCTACATTAATAAATTAGATATAAGTTAGCTAGAATTTGGTATAAAAAAAGTATTTCTGTATTTTTGTAAAAGTAACATCATAGTTTTTTTTTTCCGAATAAAATTCGTGATATCATTAGCTGAATGGGTTTTTATACATGATACAAAGGAAACACAATTTCTCACTGACCTTATTAAATAGATTATCGCGAATATATCTTGTGAAAGCAAAGTACTTAAAAATTAAGTTAAACTATCGTGTTGTTTACTCTTAAATACTTAAAGTACAATTATGTGTCTTAATATATAATGATAGTTTGATTTATTTACTCTTTAATTTTTAAATAATAAAAATAATAATAATAATTAATTATTTTTATAAATAGAAGATTCAAATTTAAAATTTTGAGATTTGAAAACTAAAAAAAAAATATCAATTAATCTAACAAATATTTGTAATTTTTAAAATATAAAAATCTTAAGATTTGTTTCGACCTTATTAATCTTAAATAATGAAGATATAAATAGGAAAAAATAATTTATAAAATAGTATTAAATATGTCTTAAAGATTTGTACATTAACTTTAAATATCAATTTTGGAGGGGATTGATTGTATCTTATGCCAAACGTGTAAGAATAAATGCATGAACAAGAATGAAGTACAATTTATCACGATTCAGTTTCACGAGACGATAGATTAATCCAAAATGTTTAAACTTCTATATTTCACTTGAAATTTAACTATTTATATTCATTTTTTACATTAAACTCTCTTCCTTTTATCTTAAATTTCAATCTTTTTTTATAAATTATTTCTGTCGAATCTTTAATTAATTTTTTCTCTTTTTTCGATCGGTTGAATCTTAATATTGTTTATATTTTCTACTCATTTATTTAATTTAATTCCACGCATTCTCTAATAAATTTATATTTTTCATTTGTGTTTTTTAAATTATACTAAAATTAAAAAATGCTTAAGCAATATATCAAATATTTGTTAGTTTAAAAAAGAAAACAAATTAATTTTACTGTTTTTTACTTCATTATAAAATCAATATAATTTAAATGTAATTATATATATATATATTATATTATATATATATATATATATATATTTGTAATTTTAAATTAATTTTTATGAAGCACTGAGTATATTTAAAAATGTATTGTTCTATAATAGAGTTGGTCCTTACAAAGACTCAATGAGCTTTCCATGTTAAGGAAAAAGACAAGAAGGGAACTATAAAATATTACTAAATTAGGTGTCTCAAAGTATATCTGTATTATTTTTAGGTTAAATCGTAATTTAAGTCTCTTATAATATTTAATATATAATTTTGATCTTTAATTTTAAATTTATAATTTTAAGCCTCCAATTTTATAAAATATGCGCTTTTAGTCTAATTATTAATTTTTAAATGATAAAATTATAATATTAACCTTAATATGATATTAACTAAATGATGTGATAACTAGGGATGAGAATGGGGTCCCATAGGGGTGAGTAATAATAAATTTCTCCCTGTCCTGCTAGATGAAAATTGGTCTCATACCCACCTCATATCTGCGCGAGTATCTATTAAACGAGTATCTATGAATTTCTTGAATACCCATAGATATTCATGGATATTTATAATTTTTTTAAGAAATTAAAAAATTACATTACAAATAATTTTAAGTTTATATTTAATGTCATTGAAATATTAAAAATAAAAATTCAATATTAATTTTGAACTTGTATTTAACATTAATTTTGTTGAAATACTAATAAAAATACATGATAATCAATAACTTAAATACATCAATCTCACAAGTAAGTGGAAGTTTCATATTACAAAGATGAGAGAGTGTAGTTTTAGGGTTACGTGGTACAAAGATAATTATGATATTTAAGAAATATTATTAAACGAGTACCCGCGGGTATAGATATCATCATGCCCGCTCCCACCCCGTTTATAAACGGGCAAAAAATTATTTGTTCCCATTATTTAGGGATACTCACCTAGTCTATCTATTTGTTATCCATAACAAATTTTATCCGCAAATACCCGTAGATGCAAGTATTTTTGCCATTCCTAGTGATAACTATTTTTTAATAATTTTTTATTTTATTTCTATATCAAGTTTCAATGCAGAATATAAGAAAAGTTAATTTAAATTTAGATCAGTAAAATTACATTATGTAAATTATTTTTCTTAATTAGCAAATTAATTAGTTAGTTATTTATATTTGAGTCCCAAGGAATTTTTTTTTTGTATAATGGTGACACTCACAAGGTTAGAACCTATGAAACCATGTATACTACTTCTAATCTCTCACTACTAATTTTAACATATTCTCGTATTGGTAGAATTTGACTAAAAATCACAAAAAAATTATGATCTCACTTTTCATTTAATTAATAATAAAATTTAATTAAAAAAAGTGAGATATCATTGTTATCTTCTTCATTATACATGGAGATGGAATGTAGGAGAAATTGTCCTCTACGGTTTGAATGGTGTACTACATTAGGTAGCACATTTATGTTAAATTATTTATACGTTTGAGGTTGGGGAGAAGTAGGGTTTGGGTTTGCGAAAGAAAGCAGCTTGCGTAGGTGAATAACCCAAAGAAGAGAGTTTAGCATAAAGTGGGTCCACCTCTAGTTTTGGTTGCTACTTTAATAGGCAATCAGAAGAAGTTGGGTAAAATGTAGTCTCATCTCATCTCACGTCATGAAAATTGAACTGGGATCGGTGTCGCTATCGGGCCGTCCACGTGGGTTCCCATTGGCCATCACACACGTGGTGGTCACCACGATCTGGAAGCCTCCCAATCCGAACCAAAGAATCCAACGGTCAAAGTTTCTGACAAGGCCCGAAGCTGGCTCACAGTCTACGTGCCGTTACCACTGTACACTCCTCACTCTCTCTCCCCCTACACAGCGACACGTTTCACTCCCCAACCAATCCCCTTCCCCACTCTTCCTACACGTGTCCCTTTCACACCTCCTATAAATCCAACCCCCCCTTCCCCATCCTAAAACATATTACTTTCATAAACAAAACGCTGCGTTTCACATGGATGGAAGAGGAGGCTGCTGCATCGCCAGGTACGTTCCCGGTGTCGACAAAATAATGCTCAGGTTCCGCCCCATCGCTCCCAAACCCGTCGCCGGACCCACCGCTTCCGACGCCTCTTCGTCGGAAAGCGGCGACGCCTTCCTCAAGAGCACTACCCCCAAGAGAAAGTACGTAAGGGATAATAACAAACGTGGAACCCGCCGTAGGAAGAACAACGTGAACACATCCACGCCGGTTGTGACTCTTCCTTTGCTCCCGGAAACTCCCGATCCGAAGGTTTCTCCGGCGAGGGATCTATCTCGCCCTGCAGCCGACGAAGAAGGGAAGAAGAAGTTGAATATGAAGGTGGCGGTGTGGCCGGGTTTGGAGAAGAGAAGCATGACGATGACGAAGGCGGAACCCTACGGCGCGATGGGAGGGCGGTGCTCGTGCGTGACGGTGGAGTGCGTGACGGAGACGTGGGTGGAGGGCGAGTGGCTGGGGAGTACGGACGAGGAGCGGAGAGCGAAGCTGAGCAGGGACACGTGTCCGGGGTTCATATCGGACGGTTACGGGAGGGTGACGTGGACGAACGAGGCTTACGGAGAGATGATGAAGGGCGAGGGGGAGGGGCAGGGGCAGGGGCGAGTGTTGCTGGTGATGAAGGTGAGTGCAGTGGTGGCGCACCCTTCGTTCACGTGCAGGGTTAGGGTGGTGCAGTACACGTGTGGGAGAGAGAGAAGCTCGCTCACCGTGCCCTGCGATGTTTGGAGAATGGACTCTGGCGGCTTTGCATGGAGGTTGGACGTTAAAACCGCGCTTAGCTTGAGATTCGGTTACTAATTATTCCTCACCTCGTACACTGTCTTTTAATAAGGTTTCACAATCTCACCAAACGGCGTCGCTCCCTCATAAGCTATAACTATTCCCTTCGCTTTAGAATTGTGAATATAACTACCGAGTCTGTAAATTACTGCGTGTACCCTATCTTTTGTTCCCTTAATTTCTCATTTGAGTTTGTAGTGAGCGAGATGAAGTATCTCCTTACCCTTATCATGTAACCCTATACTTTTGTTATGTTATGACATGGTGCTACTGCTGTGCGATCTAACATCTTTCTCTTTAATTCCTTCATCCTTTGCATTATAAACTGAGATTCGCTTTAGCAATGGTGGATGGGTGGTACCCGTTTGATTAATTCAAGTAGGTGTGTTGTAGGAGTGATCTGGTGTGGCATGAATGTAAATTAGTAGTAGTGTGTTGGGGGACAGAAAAAAGCTGCAAAATGTGTTGGGGCTTATAGGAGGTGGGACAAATGGCCCTAAGGTACGTGGTAGAAACCGTATTCAATGTTGCTTGGGATACCATTAACCTATGTGACTCTGGCGACTGGTGATTGCACCACGTTGCTACATCCGAGCCAAGCACATGGAAACTTTTACTTTTCAGCATCTGATTCAGATTTTTCTTTTAAAAGAATGGAAAATCATGAGCCTATGTATATGTTTGAATTTCATGTTACAAGAGTTTAAAAATACTTTTATTATTTCATACCTATAAAGAGAAAAGAAAGAGAAGAAGCGATAAATATAGGTTTAGATAGGTGAACTTTGATTGGATCTGCCAAACATATACAAAATAAATTATTCTTTTTACTTTTTTTTCCTGTCTTCTTCTAAATTTGAGGAGTATGTTTACGGTGTGTTAAATTATATTAAGTGAATTCAAGATAAATTTAATTATATATATCATGTCGTATAATGATTTCATGTCAATTTAAGTAATCTTTAAAACATTTATATCAGAAAATCTGTACTACCACTGCAACGGAATATTTTTAGATTTTTATCAACATCCAATAGAAACAATTTTTTACATATAGAATTAATGTCAGGTAGAATCACAAAATTAAAAATATTTTAGATTAAGTCATATTCTCTGTAGCATTAATGAAGTTAATATCTAACCGGCTTTTATTTTTATTTTTATACAAACATTTTATCTTATTTATATTCTACAATTTCGTATATATATTCATTTTACTCTATTCATAAATAAATGCTCATGAAAATAAGACTCATTATTATTTGATAGAGACATGGAATTCTTTTTCCTCTAATTGCTGATTCATATATGGGAATAACAAGAAGAAGGAAAATAATCCTTGTTTTACATTAAAACGATTTCAAAATTCACATATATATATTAGCAGATAAAAATATAGTTATTTTTCTTTTAAAAAAAAGTTTAGTGCATAGCAAGAAATGTTACATATATATTATTGATATAGAAAAAGTATCACTATCGATAAAATATACATATGTGCAGGGTTGGCTCAAGCATAAGGCTGCCTAAATCCTAACTTCAAGCCTCCAAAATATTTTTTTTATTTATAGAACTTAATGAATAAGTTGTATTAATACTAATTTTAGTTTGTTAGTTATTATCTAAGCTTAGCATTATAAGAACTGGGGTTCGATTCTAATATTATATATAATTTTTTGTTGAAAGTTTCTTTCTTTTATAGATGATTGTTGATTTTCTTTCCACTCTTTTATCTTTAAAAAGACCTAATAACTTTAAAACTCGTTTTAAGCCTCAAAATATGTTAAGTCGATCCAGTAATGTAGGTATAAATTTATAACATTTAATTATATAATTTTAGTATTAATTTTAAATTACTAGTGTAAAATATACTTTGTACTTTTTATGTCGAGTGTCATCCACATAACATGGAAAGTGTGTAATAATATACTAAAAAATATATCAAAATATCATTTAACCGGTGTTGACTTACTCATTATAAAATATATTTTTTATGATAGATAAATCAATATCAGTCATAGAATATTTTGTGATCGAGTCAAATAAAATATTTATCTAAACTTTAGCTGATCGAACCTATTTACAATCCTACGGCATTGAAGAAAAGGTTTAACATATAATTGCGATTGAGTGACTTTACTTAACTATAATTAATATATAGTTTAGTTTTTAATTATTAATTTTAAGATACTGTGTGGATCATATTTATAAAAAAAATATAATTGATATTATATAACTATAAAAAAAAAACACTTAAAAAACATGAAAAATAGTGAGACACTTAATTTTAGGAAGTTAAATGAGATAACTTTATGAAAATATATATGTATAAGAAAAAATATTGAACATAAAAAATTTAGTGGGGGCATTTGCCCCCACAATGAGAAATGTGGATCTGTCTTTAGTATTCCCCATCTAACTAGGTTTAAATTATTTGTAAGTTCCCAATAAATGAATTTTGTGGACAATTTTTAAGCACAACATAAATAATAATGTAAATAATATATATATATATATATATATATATATATATATATATATATGTTCTTACCGGAAATCTGCTGTAGAGGTGATTCGCCAGGTAAGATCGGTGAGCCTCCTTCACGGGTACGCTGGTGTTCCAAGATGGGGGTGGTACCTGCAAAAGAGACTCCGATGCTAAAGTTAGTGTTTGTGGGAGTATGAGTCTCGTATAAATAATGCACGTACCTTTGTGTGAATTAGGGTTGTGTTGGGCCTTGGGCCTGAGATCTGTTATGATCTGATTAGATAGTAGATCTCGTCTGGAGCGAGATCCCCGAGATCAGTTATGATCTGATTAGATTGCGGATCTCATCTTGAGCCAGATCTCCGAGATCAGTTATGATCTGATTAGATTGCGGATCTCATCTGGAGCCTCTCCGAGATCAATTATGATCTGATTAGATTGCGGATCTCGCTTAGGCCGAGATCTCCCAGTGCGTGCCCGAGGTTATTCCACGCTGTGATACCGAGCTCGAGCTCGGCATGGCAGTACGGATAGTACATTAGCCCCCCGAGCTCCGAAGACCGTAGGTCGAGGAGTTAAGTCCGAGCTCGTCAAGTGGCTGTGGCCCTTCGCGTACATCTTCCTATCGAGATGCCATGTGTCATAGCCGTCACCTCGTTCCCATAACACGTGGGCGGCGCGGCGACAAGATTGTATTTTTATTTGTTTTGATGGCGTGGCCTTTTTGGGCCGATGTGGTGTTCCGATGTCCATGTTTCATGGTCGAGCTAAGAAGCTCGGCAATAATGAGCTTATTGCTTGGTTAGGCTGGTAAACCTTTGACCGAGTCAGTAGTTTGGTGAAGGACAAGTCGATAACTCGGTTGGCCAGTACAATATATATATTATTTGTATGCTTAAGTAGTCCTTTTCTTTGTTATCTTAATATATATATAAATTAAGAGAAGTAGTTCTCCAATTATGATTTTCTGTATATTTTTGTTTAATACTTTATATACCCACTACAACTACTCTTTATTAAATACTTTTTTATTTTGTTTATATCCACCTAATTAATCAATTGAATTCATTTATTTAATATCATATAATTATGCACACAATTATGTCAAAATCTTCGTTTGCAGTGCTAAATAATTAAAATATTCGAGTCTCCACTAGTAGAAAAATAGTCTTTTACGTCACTATTTTCTCGTCGGTCAAAACCAAAATCGACGTAAAAAAGACGCAGTGACATTTTTGTAATTTTTGTGAACTTTTTTACGTCAAACTTAATAAGGTTCGACGTAAAATGTAAAATTTACGTCGGAAGTATCTAATGTCTCACGTAAATTTTACATTTTACGTCAAACTTTATTATATCCGACGTAAAAAAGGTTTCTATATTAAAGTGTAGAAACCTTCTTTAAACGTGCTAAGCTGGTAGGTTGGTTCTCTCCGCTGAAACAGGGCTTGAAGCCTTCGAAAAATCTTGATGTTTTTTTCTTCATACACACCAACATTGCAGATCTGCGCCTTTTGGAGCTCCACTCCGCATTTTGCTTGCGGCGCGGCTTTGGCTTCCACGACGACGGCGAGCCTGTCATTCATGCTTACGTTTGTGAGAACGGTACGTTTCCTTTTCCCATGTACACTTAAATGCAAGTTCCCTTTTTTTTTATGTATTTTTCATTTCCTTTTCCCATGTCAACTTCCATCTTCACTACTACTTGTTATTTTCTTTATTTTTTTAATATTATTATTTTAAATCTTGCTGGTGGTGAGTCAAATGCGATTTCATAGACGGAGAGAACCAACCTACCAGGTTAGTTGCTCGGATGACTAACTCATACCCGCGTTACCTAAACGTCAGTAGCATGTTGGCGTGGAGCTGGCTCTACACCCGCTCGTTTCTTCTACATCTGGAACGGGTCGTTCTGCAAGCAGAATGACCCGTTCTCCATTCAAAATGGTCTGTTCTCCTTGCAGGGGTGGGTATTAACATCCCTGGCCCCGCCCCCGCCCTCAATTTTATCAATCGGGGAAAACCCAAACCCAAACCCGAACTTGATAAACACGGGTTTTCCCCGTCCAAATCGAGGTGGGTTTGGGCAAGTACCTACGGGGGCGGGTTAAATTACCATGCCTACTCTAAACAAAGAATAGAAAGACTAGTGTCAAACAAAATTCTAAACCCTTTAGATTTTACAAATTTTGATATTTGTAACAATTGTATAAAGGGGAAACAAATCAACAAAAGGAGATTTGTGGTCAATAAGACCTTGGATGTCTTAGAACTTACACAGATATGTGTGGACTATTTCCTACGGTTGCATGGAATGGTCAACAATATTTTATAACGTTCATAGAAAATTTTTGAAGATATGGCTACATTCATCTCATTCATGGAAAAGAAAAGTCATTAAACGTGTCCAAAAATCGTAAGGTTGAAGTTGAGAACTAACTCAACAAAAGAATATATTAAAAGTGTCAAGTCTAACCGTGGGGTGAGTATTATGATAGATATGATGGTTTAGGTGAATAATATTTGAGACCATTTGTTAAATTCGTAGAGGAATGCAATATTAATTGTTCCATAATACACTATGTTAGGTTTACCCATTATGAATTGTGTAATTGAAAGACGAAACAAATTCTTAGAGACATGGTAAGGAGCATGACTAGTGATCATACTTTACCAAAGTCATTTAGGGAGAAGCCCTTTAAACTACAACAAATATCCTTAATTGAGTGCCTACAAAAGCAATTGGAAAAATCCCTTATGAACTTTAGATAGGAAAAAATCCTAGTTCAAAGCACTTGCATGTTTGTGATTGTACAGTTGAAACAAGGCCTTATAAGGCTAATGAAAAGAAACTGGACTCAAGAACTATAAATTGCTATTTTGTTGGATACTTTGAAAGATTCAAGGGGTACAAGTTTTATGATCCCACAACTAAGTCGATTATTAAATCAAGAAATGCTTGGTTCTTTGAGAATGTCGATTTTGCAAAGGGAGATATAATTAAGGACTTTGTCTTTGAAGAGGAATATGTAGATATTCCCACATGTGTTGTTGGCATTATTAAGGATCCTCTTCCTAACTTTGTTAAATACCTAACAAATCAAGACAATGTCAAACCTTTTATGCAATCAGACATCTAGATAGTGATATTTCAAGTTTTATCATGTGATCACCTTGTGTGATTTTGAGGTGAGTTCAGTTGATGATCACATATACCATGAATTTTATGGGAGAAATTAAGTATATTTTTCTTGTTTTGTATGTTGATATTTTGCTCACCAACAATGATATAGATTTATTGCATGAAACCAAGAGATATCTGGCTAAGAACTTGGTAGTGAAAGATCTTGGTAATGCTTCTTTTGTATTGAGCATACAGATACATCGGGATTGTTCTTAAGATACTATTGGATTGCCTCAAAAAGGTTATATTGAAAAGGTTTTCACAAGATATGGCATGCAAGATTGTACACCTGGCTGAGGGAGACAAGTTTAGTCTCGAACAGTGACCTAATAATGACTTTGAAGAAAAGGAAATGTAGAAGATTCCTTATGCATCAACAGTTGGGAGTCTAATATATGCTCAGGTTTGTACACATCCAGATATTGTGTATGTTATAGGGATGTTAGGTAGATATTTGAGTAATTCAGGATTGGATCATTAGAAAACAGTTAAACAAGTCATGCATTACTTACGGAGAACAAAAAACTATATGCTCATATATTAGAGGTTTGGGTATACTGACTCCAATTTTGTTGGATGCTAAGACAATATGAAATCCACATCAAGCTATATATACATGTTAACTGGAGGTGTTATTTCTTGGAAGAATGATAAAAATCCCTTATAACTTATTCTTCTATGGTCGTTGAGTTCATAATGTGTTATGAGACACCTAATCATGAAATTTGGCTGCGAATTTTTGTCATGGGACTATGTATAGCGGATGGTATAAGAAAGACTACTCAAGTTATTTTATGATAATAAATCAACAATTCTATTTTCCAATAACAATATAACCTCAACGAAGTCTAAATAGTTGGACATCAAGTTCCTAGTTGTTAAAGAAAGAGTTCAAAATAATAGTTTTCTATAAAATATATTGACACAAACTCCATGGTTGAGAATCTGCTTACTAAAGGATTACCACAAAAAATGTTTCATGAGCATATTGCATGTGTGAGTGTTATGTCTTTAAGTGATGTTCAATTTTAGTGGGAGTTCATAATTTTTTGAATGCTTCTATGACGTAGACATATTTTTCAATATATGTATGGTTTGAAGTATGTTTTTTTGCAGAAATAATGTTTTGATATATTGAAACTCTGATTGTGTTTTGGTTTGATCTTACTAACATTTAAGAAGGACATATTAGAATTAGGCATGTTCATATCACATTACATGAAAATTTCATGCTACACGTCCATGTCTTGATTCATGTTATTCATTTCTATTGATTTAGAAGTTTAATTATGATAAAATGTAACAAAGACCACTTTGAATCTATGTTGGTATGATTGATGAACTCGATTGGTAATAAATACATTTGGTAATTATATAATTACAAGGTTACACATATAGTCCAAGTGATAGATTGTTGGATCTTTAATCCAACATTTGACTTATATGTGAATAATTATATATTAATTATGGACACATTAGGTTGTGCCAAATTTAAGGATCTAATAACGTATAAATTATTTGGACAACTATGTATTTAAAAGAATATGGGGTCTTTAATGTGTAGGAGCTAAAGGTTTATATTTTGTAATGGGTAAAAATAGAAATACCAAAAGACAATCCTATGAGTGTCATTAAGTTAAGTTTCCATATTACAATATGTATTTTTTTTCTTGACATCCCATTATTAGAAGAAAACAAAGTGATAATTAAAGGATTCTCTCAAGAGAATATCTATTGATTTAGAAGGTTAAATTGCACTACTCACTTATCATGACGAATTTAGGTGCTATTTCGCTTATAATTTTTACTGATTAACATGATGTATTATGGATTATATAAACAATAATTTTCATCAAAAGACTTAAGTTTGATTTTAACTTGATGTGCTCATTGAAGGTGTTATTTTTATTCCTTTTGCAATTTGAACTTTTGATATGTGATCAGTTTAGCAAAATGAACTCGATGTTACACAAACGAAATGAAGTGTGCAAATGTAATTTAAGCTTTATTGCTTAGTGTTTAAATTAAGTTTTGTACCTGTCTGAAGGGCACACTAAGTCTTCTCGTAGTCCAAAGGCCGAACGAAGGCTCCGATCCGATACGCTGTTGAAGGGGTTGGTACCTGCAAAAGGCACTCCAACGCTCAAGTCAGGACAAGCACGAATATCTAGGATAATTAATGAACAGTGACGTTACCTTTTGTCCTGAGCTATTTATATTGACATTTATGGGCCCTGCGACATATTTACCGTATTAGGTAATACACCTTAATCGACTGATTAACCTCTAATCTTTGATTAAGAGTACCAAATGATGATAGGCCGATCCTGGTGGCCGATTGGCATTCGACTTCCTGGTTCTGCCATTCGGCGTCCGATGGGGTGGTGGCCGAACCCCCCTACCTGTACACTACCCCCCAGCCTTGAGGAAAGGTGAAGCTTTCTTTAAGGGTAAAATGGAGACAGTTGCTAGGGTAAGGTGAACGGTTGCATACCTCTAACTGTTGGATTTCGGGGATCGAACGGTTACATTTTTTCAAAACTTGAATTTTTCCCTCCCGTTTTTTGAGCTTATAAATAACTGATTGGTAGGGCCATTCACACGTATTTCTTTCAACCGAATTGTGGTAGCCGAAGGTCTGAAGCCGATCCGATCAACGATTGTGGTTCTGTGAAGAAATTGGTAAGTTTTTATCGCCATGGTTAATACTTCTGAAAGTTCTTCGGCCAGTAGCTCTCGATCATCGTCGTCTGAGGGGGCATTGTCCAGTAGTTCGAGCTTTTCTAGTGTGGTTCGGTCTTCAGATCATGCCGAAAGGCCGAATGAGACTACTTCGGAAGAAACTTCTACTAGCGGGGTTGCCGAGGTACAGGGGAAGTTGAAACGCGTGTCGAATAGGCAACGGTATGGTCCGTCCGAGGTGCCTAGCTACGAGTGGGTGAACGGGGAGGTGACCTCCTACTATTCACGTTACAAGACACAAGCATGATCACCAACCTTCTAGATTATACAAATTGCTTGACTTTTAATGCTAAGGAGAATCCGTACCCGATCGGTATTCGGTCATGCCAAAACAATGCCTTTCCGAACCCTGATACCGTTTGTCTTGATCAAAGTGGAGCGAAAATGGAATCGTTTTACATATATGATTGTCTCCTTCGGGATCTCAAAGTAAAACTACCTTTTGATGAGTTTACTATGGGAGTGTTGAGGGTTCTCAATGTTGCCCCAACCCAATTACATCCGAACAGCTGGGCTCAACTGTAGGGTTTCAAACACTTGTGCCGATGTATTCACATTAGGCCTTCCCCACTACTCTTTCTTTATTTCTAATCGTCCAAACCCTCCATATTGGCTAAGTGGTTGTCATTGAGCCGAGTAGGGGAACGACAATTGTTGGATAGATTTACATCCTCTTACAAGAATTTCAAGGCGAGATTTTTTCGAGTGACCATTCGTCCGAATGGGAGGCGTTTCTTTTTTGGTGAGGATAACAGAAGCTTGTTTCCTCTATACTGGACGCGTGCCTCTCGGCCATACGATGTAGTACTGAAGAGTCTTCTTTCGGCTGAAGAACGGAAATATTTGAAACTGTTACTCCGCCTTCCTCGGCGCTTGCCGACCCGATCTCTAATTAACCTGGTTGAGTCTCCCCTATGGGAGAACGACCTGATAGGTACGTTATCCATCCTATTTCGACTATCGGCTAAATTCCTATTGATGTTTACTTTATCTTTTTGCAGGAATTATGGTGTCCAGTGGAGCTGACGAACTTAACATCCGCAACTTGTTGGCCGCTCGAGTGAAGCAGGTTAAGCAAGTCGGGGGTGTTGGTACTTCGACTGTTGCACGCACTCCCCAACGTGAGCAGGATAACCGAGAGCTTCCTTCACCCGAACGGAAAAAAAAGAAAGGGAGGAAGGGGAAAGAGGTTGATCGGGAGCGAACAAAGAGGAAGGGTTCTGAAGAACAATCAGGGAATCCAAATCAGGGAATCCAAAGAAGGCTAAATCGGTGCCCGAGGCATCACCCAATCGGACCGTGATTGTGGTGCCGCCCCAACTAATGTCTCGGGCTTTTCTGAGTGATGATGTATCGGCCGATACCCTGATTCGGTCCGATGCTATGTCGCCTTTCGAGCAGGTGTTCCTGGTCGGCCTGGAGACGAGAACCAAGTGGAGACTTTTCTGCGAGATGCAAGCGCGTTCGTTGGCCTTGGCTCATCACCTAGCCATGGAGTCTGTCGACGAGGTGATGCATCTGAAACAAAGTCTTGAAGAGGCCGAAAAGGCCACAACCAAAGCTATTTCGGTCACCGAACAAGCAGCAGTCAGAAATCGCGAGTTGGCTGCCGAGCTGGATTCTGTTAGGCGGGAGAATGACACGCTTCGCCTGGATCTACAAAAGGCAATCAATGAAGAGCGTCACCGAACAGAGATCGCCCAAGCCGAATACAATCGCCTGAAAGAGCAGGCTAAGGAGAAGATCATTGCTCAGCATGAGGCTGGATTCAAACATGTTGTTCGACAGGCAAAGCATTTCGACCAATTTCATGAGGACTTTGAATTCGACATGACCTAGGATTTTTATCAAGGGTCATTTATGTCCTTTGCTGAGATGCCCGAGGGAGCGAATCCTGATGACTCGGCGCCGGGAGCTGCCCCCCAGCCAGAAGGAGATGCTGACGCTTCGTCTGGTGAAGAGGACGATGAACATGCCAATCCCGAACCAGAAGGGGAAACTGAGACTCATGCTCAGGATGACACGGTCAGAAATTCGGAGGAGTAGTGTTGGTATTTTACAAGGTTTTTTATAACAAGGGGAGCCGATAGAGCCTCCACTTTTTGAATTTTTGTAGCAAGGGGGCCGATAGAGCCTCCACTTTTTGAATGAAATGGCATTTTCTGTTGAATCATGTGGTGTATTTTTGAATCAATGCTAATTCGGATCGTCTCTCTTAAATTTAAAACTTAACGAATTTATTCCAAGAATGTTTTATATAAACTGTTCCGAAAGAATTGTCCAAAACGAAGTGGGGGTTACTTGGAAATGTGTGGCGTTCATAGCAAAACCGAGTGGGCGTCATTCGGAAATGCCTTGATTTCTTAGCAAAAACGAGTGGAGGTCATTCGGAATTGTCTTGATGTCTTCGCAAAACCGAGTGGAGGTCATTCGGAAATTTCTTGATGTCTTAGCAAAACCGAGTGGATGTCATTCGGAAATGTTTTCGGTTTCTAAGCAAACCGGATGAGGACTCACCCGAAAATTGTGTTTTCTGGGCAATACCGAGTGGAACTCACTCGTCATTGCATTATTTTCTGAGCAAGACCTAGTGGAACTCACTTGTAATTGCGTTGCTTATCAAGCAAGCCCGAATGAGTACTCACTCGGAATTGCATTGTTTTCTGAGCAAAACCGAGTGGAACTCATTCAGATTTGCGTTGCTTTCCAAGCAAGACCGAATGAGGACTCACTCGGAATTGTGTTGTTTTCGATTGAAGGCACATCCTTGGCCGAGTTGATCAACTCGGGAGGGAAGCCTTTTGCGTGAATTTCCGAGGCACATCCTTGGCCGAGTTGATCAACTCGGGAGGGAAGCCTTTTGCGTGAATTTTCGAGGCACATCCTTGGCCGAGTTGATCAACTCAGGAGGGAAGCCTTTTGCGTGAATTTTCGAGGCACATCCTTGGCTGAGTTGATCAACTCGAGAGGGAAGCCTTTTGTGGGTATTAACATCCCCGTCCCCGATTTTATCAATTGGGGAAAACCCGAACCCGAATCCGATAAACACGGATTTTTCCCATTCAAATCGGGGCGGGTTCGGGCGAGTACCCACGAGAGCGGGTTAGATTGCCATGCCTAATTGCATATTTAAAATACAAATACTACTTCCTATTATTTGATGTACTATATGCATAATTTTATCATAATGAAACCTAATATAAATACACCTTTTGACCGATAGATAAAATTGATTATAGAGGAACAAGATTATATGGATAGACACTACTTAGTTTAAGACAGATGCTAATTAAGTAAAAATGATATAAGTTTGAAAACTATTACAAATCAAATATGGAAAAATTACCCTAGGTCATGAAGTTATTATAGATGCTATTTTTTTATAAGACAAATGATGTTGATTATATCTTTTTTATATTTTTGTTATTTGTGACTGCATGAAAAATTGATAGTTAAATTTGTCATATAATTTATATTGTTTTTTTAATGTTTATAATAATTAACATATACTACTCGTATATACATCTATAAAACATTTATTGATAAATTGTTCACAATACATTCTTATTATATAAAAATTATTTGTAAACTTCGTATAAAAATGTTGTATAAAATTTTGAAATTAGTTTAACCAAAAACATTTTCATCATCTATATTTTCTAAAAACGAAAAACAAGTTATCAAATCAAACATGTTTTCTAAATCTTAAAAATTTTAAAATATTTTTTTTCTATACAAAAATACAGTTTGAAAGTTTTTCAAACCAAACAGCCCCTTAATTTAAAAAACAATGAAATGTTTTCATATGAAGTTTGTTTGTTTGTTTGTTTGTTTTTATTTTTTATTTTTTATATAATAAGAATGTACCAACGATAGATTTATTAATAAAAAAAAATCAAACGATATTTATCCAAAATTCCACAACTTCCTTCTAACAAAATACTAGGGAAAGTAGGTCAGGTTTAGTTTGATGTACTTGACCAACTGCTATAGTGTTATAGTTTAAAGCAGAAGGCTTCTTTAATAACCTATTTTTTTTTGTAATTATTTACTTATGTGTTTAATTTGAACATTTTGAAAATGTTTTTTTTACAACTTTGAAAATGAAAATTTTGAACCATGAGAATGGAATTTCAGAACCATGCAGTTTAAGTCCAATCTATTTTTGGTTGATGATATATACACCTCCTTTTTTCTATAAATACATATCCTTTTAAAAAAATAATTAAATTTTTAAAATATTTTTTTTAAAATTTTTTAATTTTACACCTACAACATTTTATTTAGTACCTTTTTTCACAAATTTTTCCTTTTTTTTTCTTTTCGATTTTTACATGTACTCCCTTACCTACCTTTCTTTTATCCCACCTATTTTGGTAATATGTGAAAATTGAAAGAGAACAAAAAGTGTATGAAAAAAAAGAAAGTAACAAATTAAAAGTTGAAGGTGTAAAATTAGAAAATTTAAAAAAAGAATTACAATATTTTATAATTTTTTTTAAAAAAATAAAGGAAGTGTACTTGTAAAAAAATAGAGGTGTATATATCATGAGCCTCTATATTTTCTATTTGAGTATTTCTCCATGGGCTCAGGTCTTCCGCCCCGGTCTTTCTTCTGGAACAAGTGTTGGCCCTGGTCATTGGACTTATTATTATTTTTTTTTATCTTGATTACAAGTTGCATTCTATTGGGCTTTTATATAGGCCCCATGTTTGAAATGGGGCTTGACCCAAAGCAGTTACCGTAGGAATTCGGTAAGTTACGTGTGTGCTATTAAACCTTGGCTGGCAAAGTAAAATAAATCACGTGCGTGCGGTTGAAAATCAAAATATTCATTTCGCTTCCGCGTCACGTGGCGGTGATGGTCAAGAGAGACACGTAGTCTACTCGGCAACCTTTTTTGTTTCCACGCCCTCATAACAACTCTCACAGCGCGTGCAGATTGTGACACTCGCCAGGGTAAGCATGACACGTGTAAAAAGTTTCTAGAACAGAGCAAGAACCCGTTGCGGGGAGCGAGTAGCATTGCGCTTAAAATCAAAGGTCGAGGATAAGATTAAACATTTTCCCTCTCCCGTTATAATATTGGTTACTTGTTCAACAGTGCACATAAAGCTAGGAAACAAGCGACGGTGCTCGTGCGATCCAGATCGTACGTGCGAGAGCGCCTTTGAGCACGAGCCGTGTGATGAAATTTAACGGCTGTGATTTTACAAATAGCGGCGGGGAAGGAGGCGCGAGTCTTTAAGTAGAGGACCGAACTAGCGCAATGAAATCACATTCATTTTCCACATTTCTTTCTCTCTCTTCGTTTATCTCTCTCTCTCTCTCTCTCTCTCTCTCAGGTGTGTGTGTCGGAGTATGAAGAGTTAAGGTGAGCGAGAAAGAGGAAAGGGGTTTCTAGGGTTTGTGGCGCATTTCCTGCTTGAGATCCAGGTTTTGAATTGGATTCTTGCTTAGGGTATCGCGCATACTATGTTTCCTTTTTTCCCATTTGCTTAGCTTCGATAAGTTATTTCCTTCGATCTAGAGTTATCGCTTCTGCGGGATACTCTGTCTTAATTTCTCTCTATCAATCTTCTTTTCATTCGGCACCTCTTTTCGCGTCCATTGTAATATTGATTGTTCGAATTTTCTGTTCAATTTGGCGTCGCGAGGGTGCATTGTCGGGCGTGAGCAAGTGTGTTAGGGTTTTTGTGAAGCTTGTGGTATTTATTGGGCTCTGGGAACTATTCCATTGTTCAAGCTCGCGGACATTTAGTTCATGTTCGCTATTTATCTTCCCCTTATCCTACCTTAATTATTTGGTCTGAAGTGAAGGCCTTTATCGTCAAATAATATCAAATTACTGTTATGGGAGTGCAGAGAAGACTATTACGAGCCTAAAGTTTTAGCAATTTTGATATCGGCACATAGTGATTGTATAGAACCAAAGAGCTTAATTGCTGTTGTTTTGTCTCTTTATCTGTTTGAAGACCTATTTGTTAAGATAAAAAGGAATAAAACGATTGGTTAATAAGAGAATATCCTCATCATTTGGTTTTATCGTGTTCTTTTTGTTATTGAAGTCTGGAGAATGATTATGACCTAAGTTGTACTTTAAGAATTCAGAGATTTCCAGAAATTGCTATGTGAGTGTAGAGCTCATTGTGACGGTTGATATGTGCAGATATTGCAATTTTATCTTATGGCACCAACTGTACCTATAGAATTTGCTGGACAAAAGAAATCTAGAAAGTGTTCTCTTTCACAAATGATGGGGAAAAAATCACGAAAGTACTCCAAAGGCCATGCCACCGGTTTTGTTCCAGATTTTCGTCATGCTGTAGAGACTATGGGTGAATCGGAAGGACTTTGTAGCTCGGGAAGGGTCGATAATGAGTTGACTATGTCAGAAGGCTCGTGTGCCCCGAAGAGGAAGTGTCTTACTTCTAATCTTGATGGTCATGAGAGTTTTGATGTGCCATTTCAGGTGTTGTCTTTATCTAAGATGAAACGTTCTGGGAGAAAGGACTTGAAATTGAGGTTAAAAGCTGAACTTCAAAAAGTAAAGACACTCCAAAAGAAATTTGCTGGTATGAATTCAACCACTACTGAATTATCTCCATATAGTGACATACGGAGCTGCAGTGAGGGAGAGAAGAAGCCTCCACTGGAGAGCCAGCATAGCACACTGGAATCATCAGCACTACATGGTAAGAAGCGCCCACCACCAAAGCGTAATGGCCCAAAAACGAAGGGTAGTATTTCTGGGCAATTTGAAGCTGTGAAATCTGCTGCATCAGTGGCTCCTTCATATGCTGCATTGGTGAAGCAGTCCGAGTCGTTACTTAATCGTGTGATGTCTCATCAATTTGGTAAAGTTTTTGACAAGCCAGTTGACGTTGTGAAATGGAACATTCCAGATTATTTCACTATCATCAAGCACCCGATGGATTTGGGTACCGTGAAGAGTAGACTGATTTCGGGTGAATATTCAAGTCTCATGGATTTTGCTGCAGATGTGCGGCTGACTTTCTCAAATGCAATGACTTATAATCCACCTGGCAATGATGTGCATGTCATGGCAGAGACACTAAATAAATATTTTGAAACAAGATGGAAGCCTATAGAAAAGAAGATTCTTGCCATTGATGATGTACCATCTGAGCCTTCAAAATCCACTACTTGTGTTGAAACTGAAATTGCTGACCTAAATCCTCCTGCGAAAAAGAAGAAAATAACACCTAATGACACTAATGTCAAGCCAGAGTCCATTAAAAGAATCATGACTGATAAGGAGAAGCAAAAGTTGAGTATGGAATTGGAGGCGTCGCTTGCAGATTTGCCTGAAAACATTATTGATTTCTTGAAGGAGCAAAGTAATACTGTTGGCCAGACAAATGATGATGAAATTGAGATTGATATAGATGCCCTCGGTGATGTTACATTGTTTAAACTGCGGAAGCTTCTTGATGATTTTTTGCTAGACAAGCAAACCCAAGCAAAAGCTGGACCATGTGAAATGGAGGTCTCGCTCTCTCTCATGCTTTGTGCGCACCTGTGTACATGTGCCAAACTACTTCTATTTGCACGTTTAAAAGCCATCTGTGGCATGTATGTCATACAGACTTGTAATTATTTATTGCTTGATCTTCATGCAGCCTGCCAATGAATCTGGATTTAGCAATTTATCAGTGCAACCATGTAAAGGTATCTTTTCTTTTAGTTGTTTGTGTCATTTTTTGGGTTACTTATTTTGGTACAAATGTTATATGATAGTTATGTAACTATGATGTTGATCCTATAATTTTAATTTTTAATGTATGCAGGCAATGAACCAGTTAAAGAGGACGTGGACATTGTTGGTGGGAATGATCCTCCTCTTTCAAGTTACCCTCTTGTAGAGATTGAGAATGATGGTACCAACAAAACCAGCCAACACAGTAGTTCAAGCAGCTCTAGTAGTGAATCTGGCTCTTCATCCAGTGGTTTGTGTTACTGCATACTTTTGACGTGTTTTTCCAATTTCTGGATATGTTGTTATTCGTCTGATATCCACAGTATGCAAATTCTTTATTCTTATTTCTTCTATATGGTGACTTATTGTTCATACAATTCCAAATTTATGTAAATTTTTATATAGTACTGGAAGGCTGGAACTTTTTGTTTACCAGTTTGTTTTCATGCTCTTTGAAGAGATGTTTTGGTTCATTTTACAGTATAAAGTATTTATGTAAATTTTTAGAGTGCTGGAAGGCTGGAATTGTTTATTTACCAGCTTGTTTTCATGCTTTTTCAAGGGATGTTTTGGTTCATTTTACAGTATAAACCATAATGTATTGCTGAGACTTTGATTTAAAATGTAAATTCTCCCACTGAGTAGTTGCCCTTTGATAATTTTTGAATAATCAGATGTTCTTTTATTTGTTTGAATCCCTTTACTACGTGACTAATCTTTAATTGATTAATCCCTTCACTTCATATATATATATATATATATATGTTCAGGACTCGTTATTTTCCTTTAGAGATGCTATGTAGACCTCATTGTAATTCATTTATATGTGTAACATGTTTATGTTTTTACACCTTGTTTTACACATATATTTATATCTTTAGTACAGAACTACAGATGTTGATCGGTGTTCTTCTTGCTGCATTATTATTCGTCTATAGCCAATTACTTTATTAAAGACTAACAACTTACAGTTTATTTAATTTGGACTGTTTTTTTGAACCTGCTTGTTTATTGTTGTTGGTTTGGTTCATCTTGTGTACTATAATATCTGTCATGGCAATGCCTTTCTTCTAATATCACAGTACCCTGGCCTTGAAAGTTTAAGGTATATATGATACTTGGATGTAAAAAAAATGACTCTCAACTTGACCTATAGCCCAAGAAATTATTGGTTATTAAGTAATATCATCTTTTGAAGGATAATGGTGGATTGGCAGTGTGGACAGTTTGTCATACATAATTAGAGGGTGATAGGAATCAGAATAGGAATATGGTAAGACTGAAGTAATATTGATACCAAATTAGAATAACATCAGAGGTATATCAATAGAAAACTAACAAATAACTTAATATAGAACCCTTTTTCAGAGGAAGCTCCAGCTTCTTCACTCAGCCCCACCAAATATTCCTTCTAACAAATTCCTTGATACCCGTCCTTGAGCCTCCCAACTTCCCTCTATATAGAGTTCTTTGCATCCCACTCCATTCTTCGCTTGCTATCTGTTCTTTCTGTTATGCCCCCTTCTAATTCCTTCCTCTCCCTTTAATTCCCCATACTAACCTTACGACTTCTCTTCTTTGTTAGCTCCTAACTGCAGGCTCAATAAGCCCAACAATGGGTGACTCATCTGAGGGCATAATGGTTGGGTTCCATTTGTATACTTGGTGGAATATTTGGCTTATCATGGTTATAGAACATGATGGTTTTCTTTGGTTGAGAGGTTACATTGGTTATGTTGACAAGTCAAAATATAATACTGAGGTCTTAAATAGGCATCTTACTATTGAAATTTGAAACTTTTGAGAGTTTACTAAGCAAGTATTCAGTTACTTTTCGAGTTGTGGATATTAGTAGTGATAGTTCATAGTTCCCCCCACCCATCATTAAGGTCTGACATGCCCATTCTTGCATTGATTGACCGATGTAGTGGATGCCACTGCCACCTACTTGAAAAAGGCTTGCTAGCTCCTTCCCTTGTATTAGGTATTATGTTCAGGTTGCAGATGTTTGCCTGAGGGGCTGTGGGATGGGCAACTTGATATATTGGTAAATTTTGGGGGACAGGGTTTTACGAGGGTATTCAACATTTGATGATGTAGTGGTGAAGAAGTGTTTCTAGAGACAGCTTGACGTTGAAGGTAATCTTGGCTAAAAGGGTTTGACTTGTTTGGCCATCCCTGCTTAAACTGGCGATTTTTGACTTGATGGGTTTGTTAGGAACCAAGAATAGGAATAGGAAAGAAAAACACGATTTTATTGAATTGAGTGGATAGAGCTGAAAATAGGAGAGAAATGTCTCGTCCAAGTGTTTCCTCTTCACAAAGAGCTAATGCTCAATTTACAAATGACTATACATCTTCCTAAACCCTTCAATGGTCATTCTTGCACTTTCTATATCTAATTAAGCCCTCTAGTTAACTTACTAATTAATATTCTAACTATCCTGACTAACTCCCCCTTCCCCATGTCCTAAGTCCTAACAGGTTTCATATCATCCCACCAATCTGCATAACATGGTTAGTCGACATGTTGCTTTTTTTTTCTTCGATTTCCTGTTCCCCAACTCCAAATCTTCTAAGACTAAACCTGAATCAATTCCTCAGTATTTTCTGATGGCCTTATCATTTAAAAAATATTTTAAAATTACATCATAGAATGGCCGGCTTAAAATGTTGTATCTTTTACCCCTTATTTTTGGTTTTGGAAAATCACATGCATGAAATGAGTTGGGGCATGTAATTTTTAGTTTGATTACATCGGTGGATATATATATATATATATATATATATATATATATATATATATATATATTATATTATACTTTGAAATGAGAATATAGTATGTACTGAACATTGATACGTGCATGATAGTCTAAGGCAAAAACTGCTCTTAAAGTTCTTAGGGCTTCTAACTAATGCATTGAGCCAAAGGGGGCTGAAAAGTAAATGCCTCATTGAAGATGTAACAAAATAATTATATATTTATTCATAAGAAAAATAATTAGTGTCATTGGGATTCTGCAAATAATTGTACTTAGTCAGGGTCTTGTCTCTTGTCAGTAGATATCAGTCGCATAGGCATCATCCCCTATTGTGACAAGAAAATTAAAACACTGCGTGCTACTCTGTTTTTAACATAGTAGACAACAGAGTGAGTGGTATTGTGCTCCCTACAAAAATAAGAACAGCATAAAAAAGAACCAAATAAAAATGCCAGAATGGTTATGGTTCTGAAACTACCTAAATAAGTAAGAAGAGAACAATAATAATAATAATAAAAAAATCAGTAGGTGAAATGAATATGTTCAAAACAAACAAGACAAAATAAAAAAAGATCACCTTGCTTCTTGAATACGTAAAACCGTGAATTTATCCCAGCCCATGTCTAAAACATACACGATAGAATATTTCAAAGATGTGATAATTCATTCATATGCTTTTACTTAAAAGGTTTTGTGATACTTGATTAATCGCATGGTATCGAAACCTCTATAATCATTTGTAATGATTGCTATTCCTATTTTTCTAAATGAAGGTTGAATTTAAGCTCAAGGTAATTTGGCTTGCACTTTATCCATACTTCAAAACCAATGAGTTCTTGCATGTTAGGCAGATAAGTGTAATGAAAATGAAAGTATAAAAACCATTTGTGACAAATATCAATTAAACAGTTGAAAAGGGTACTTGTTTTATACAAATCATTTGTTTCGGGCAGTTAGACCCCAGTGCTGCTGCTTTTTTCTATATAAAACTCCTAATGAAACTTATGCCTGTGCTTTGCTAAATCCTGCACTAAAAGTAAACCACTTGCCTGGGGTGCCTCTGCAATGAGTTAAAGCTGCCCTTTAAGGGCTATATGTTGAGAGTGGGAGAACCTCAACTGGAAAGAGGTGCTGATATGCTCCATTGCCCTGCCTAAGTGACTAAGATGTTTTTTTAGCACATTTAATTGCAACAAAGATTAAGGGATCAAATTCCAATATGATCATGAAGAGATTTCTGTGTGTCACATTAGTGCCTTTTATTAAGAGTTCTTCTTAGTCCTATTTAAATTTCTGTACAACATGTCTTATCTATTTAAATTGGCAGCTCAGATAAAATAAACCTCTTTTAAGAGGTGCACTGGTTGATTATTTCAAGTTCTAATAAGATGTTAGGCTAATCTGGTGTTCACAACTTTCTGTTGGTATGTGATTGATTTACTTTTGTAGACGAAGCATGGAACAAGTATCCTTTTAATGAATGTGTTATAAACCAGGGCGTAATAGAATCAGGTTGACCCTTTTATGCAAGATTACTTAGGACCACTGTTACACTATTGCATTGATGTAGGAGTCTTCCAATTTGTTTAATTTATTGTGCATGCTTGGTTGGAAAATGAAGCTGGAGTTTTTCTGTAAATTTACTAGTATTACATTATATAAATGAGATTGGGAGTTTCACCTTACTTAGGCATTTGTTACAGTATGTTCACAAATTTGCTTGATAATTCATTCGTTGTTGCTTTGTTGCTCTTATTATTCAGTAGATATATAGTATTCTTTTCTGAATTTCTTCCAATTGTGGAATGCAGATTCAGATAGTGAGTCAGACAATGCTAAAGCATCAGTGTCTTTGAATCCTATTAAGGTAATCATGATACGCTTGGTATCTGATGTGATGTTAAGAGAATGCAATTTTCTATTGCCTTGATTTCAGTTTGCCTATTAAAAACTGTTTCAGGAAAAAGTAGGATCTGGCTTGTCTCTAGATCAAAAGGAGGGGAATCTTGATAATTCAGAAACAGGAATTGGTGAGTACCTAAGTTGCTGGCGTTTTGTTATTGTGTTTTTGTATTATTTATTCTGTATATAGTTTTGATGAGTAAGCCTTAGCCATGTTTACCTTACATATTGCCTACTGTCTCTGTCCCATGTAGATTCAGTGAATGCTGGCCATGTTGAGCAGAGTTCCCAGACTAATTCCGTTAGTGATGAACCTGAAAACCATCAAGAGGGTAAGCTTGAAACATGAAGAAATCTGTCTGCTGTTAATTTTGGGGCATGATCTCACCATTCATCATGCTGTAACCTTTTAGGGGAGAATGCTCCATCTAAGAAGCAAGTATCCCCCGAAAAGCTTTACCGTGCAGCTTTATTAAGAAGCCGATTTGCTGACACCATACTTAAAGCTCAGGAAAAGGCGCTTGAAAAGGTTTGTTACGGCTGTAATATTATATTTCATGGATTTTGATGCGCTGGATCTTAATTTGGCAATCCTGATACCTATATATCAGCAAAAATTGCTTAAATTTTTTGGACTGAAACATTAATAAATTTTAATCCAATCAACTTTATTTATTGATCTTAAACCAAAAATGCCTCTAAAACAACAATCAATGGAGGCAGTATTTACATTAAATGTGATGGAGATATTTTAGGAAATGTAGTATATATTTTATATGATCAATGAAATTAAATCTATTTAATTAACTTTCTTAATCTCTGTGAAATTACCTTTCTTTTTCCTATTATATAGGTACAGAGGAAGTTGTTATATCCATTGCAATCTTTCATGCATGTTTTGCCTGTGTTACAAATTTTATTTGAAACTTGACCGATTAAATTGAACTCAGGTTGACAAGCGGGATCCTGAAAAACTCCGCATGGAGCGAGAAGAGCTTGAAAGGCGACAAAAAGAGGGTGTGTTTTCATTTTGAATCTTGAATTGTTTCTTCTGCCTTATAAATACCACTCCAGTATATAAACTTTTGACTGGTGTGTAAATTTTGTTTTTTGCATCAACAGAGAAAGCTCGATTGCAGGCAGAGGCAAAGGCTGCAGAAGAGGTTCGGAAGAAAGCTGAAGCGGAAGCAGTAGCTGAAGCCAAAAGAAAAAGGGAACTTGAGAGAGAAGCAGCTCGTCAGGCTTTGCAAAAGGTAACTTTGAAAGATAAGTGATTTTTAGAACATAGGATGCAAATTCACCTTTCTTTAATGAGATGAAGAAGACAGTGTCACTGAATAGCTTCGTTCACAGATGGAGAAAACAGTTGATATCAATGAGAGCAGTCAATTTTTGGAAGATCTAGAGATGCTGAGTGGCGTCCAAGATGAACATTTACCAAATTTCATTGAGGAAAGAAGTCCAGATCTTCCTGAAAATGGCTTGGGTAGTTTCAAACTACAGGGCAGTTGTAATCCGTTAGAACAGCTAGGATTGTACATGAAGGTTGATGATGAGGATGAGGAAGAAGAACCGCCTCAGAGTACTGCAGGGAAAACAAATGATGTAGAAGAAGGAGAGATCGACTGATGGGTTCATTATTGTTGCATCAGTTTAGCAAGATAAATTGGTGGTTTCAAGAAACAGTCGGTATAGCCAGGTTTAGCAACAATGCCTTTTCCAGCTTCGGTGCCAAAGTACTATCCCTGGCTCGGCACTTGAGAAAATGCGACAGCAGAAGCTAGAATTAAAGGGCATAAACATTGTTTTTGGTTTTAGGGTAGGATAGGAAATGGTTTGATGTTGAATAGCAAGCATTTTGGTCCTATTTATTTTGAAGGGCTTTGCTATCTAGGTGGATAGCTAGTATCAATTAGAATATTCAGTTTTGTTTGTAAATAGGAATTCATATTTGTATAGATTTCTATTTCTATGCTCTGATCTTAGTCAGCTTCACTCAATGTAAAATATTTGATAGCCGAGGCGAAAGCAATTCTTTCTATTTATTATTCCTTTTAAGAGACTTTAACCGCAAGTGTGTGGAGAGTATTATTCCTTTTAAGAGACTTTCTATTTAGAAATTGTATGTAAGGTAGAAGTATTTTGTAATGGGTTTTGCAAACATGAGAAAATTTAAATTTATTCGTTATTAACATGTACAATTATTTTGGACAAAATACATTGATTTTATTTAAAATTGAAAATTTTAATTTAATTTCTCTTTCAATTTTCTTTCTAATATTTTCTTGTAAAAACTAACTAGTATTTTCCTTCTCTTGTGAGTCGGACGAGTAAGGGGTTTGAATGAAAGATGGTTAGTGTGGAGTGTGTTCCAGGCATATGACAAGAAGAGAGAATTTTGGGGGTGAGTAAAGACAAATTTAGCCTTTTATTTATTTAAACTTAAAAAATTATTTATTTGAAATAAACTTATCCTAACAGAAGAAACAATTTTTAAAAAAATTAAAGATAATATTTTTAATTTTAAACAGTATTTTAAAGAATTTTCTTTTTCTTTTATAAATTTAAACAGTATCATATAGAATTGAAAATCTAGATTTAATCGTTATTTTAAAGGTATTAGACTTAGTATCAGGTTGAATAATTTTTTTTAAAACAATAATCACTAACTTGCATTTGTAAAACGTTTTGAAACAATTTTTTTTAATCGTTATCACGCAATCACCGATCCTCTCTTTGCTTTACAGTGTATTGGATTTACATAAAGGCAAAACTTGAATTTGAACTATTGGATAAATTTAATTTCTTTT
The DNA here is from genome assembly GCF_000230855.2 of Cajanus cajan. Taxonomy (NCBI): domain Eukaryota; kingdom Viridiplantae; phylum Streptophyta; class Magnoliopsida; order Fabales; family Fabaceae; genus Cajanus; species Cajanus cajan. Next base: position 56,767,793 of record NC_138521.1, read on the forward strand.
GAGATGCGCGTCTTTCATTAAAAAGAAGCCTCTTGACTCTTCATATTCTATGATCATGACTTGGATGCAAGTCATAGTACATTAAAATCTTTAACTGCTAAAAGCAGAACTGAAGTTATCAATGCTACATAACAAAAGAACTAGAGCTAATACAAACATCTAATAACCTAAGGACCAAAGGAAATAGATGACGGAATGTCATGAAAAAAATTATCAAGTCATGCAGTCTCCTCCCTGATATCTTCACGAGTAAAATTTGTAATTCTTAGCGTCTATTATCATCTCCCTCAATCCGCCAATAGGAGCTAACACCATCAACGCCCCTCCAAATACAATGCAAAACTGAGACAAGATTAAACAATCAAACTCATTTCTAACTAAAAGCATAATATTAAACAAAACAATCATATAGTATCATAGATAATATTTTTGGTTAATAACATACCCAATTTGCACACCAAGACAAGCTAAACCTCTTTGGTTTGTAGAGGATAAGCCACATTATGCACGGTAGCTGCAAAAGATTGTGAAATAGATTAACAATAACATCAGCATTTGCTTGTATTTGTAGGACTAAGTTATTCTACTTACAAAGAATGAGGTAGGAGCATAGGCAAATCCCCCAAGGAAGCCGACAAGCCCACCAAAGAAAGGTAATGTAATTCCAACGAACAATGTAAGTACTGCATATGAAGAAACTTAAAATGATTAGATAAATTCTCTTTATACGTGGAATTAATAAGGACTAGAAAATGGGACTTGTAGATGTTAAAGCATGCAGACTCACAAACGTATAAATTGCGAATTATGAATCGAAGGAACAAATTTGGCCTGAACTTCATCCTTTTTATCATGAACGATTCCATCATATCAAACACTGGAACAGCAAAGACCTAACAAGAAAATTAATTAGATTTAGATGATAAAGCAGAAAACAAATTTTGAGAGCAAGTTATGTATTGTACCTGATAACTCCCAGTTACATGGATAGCGACAAATATATTAGCAGCTACAATGAGCCAGGGTGGTTTCTCAAGGGACAAAAGGATGTTATCATCAACGGCGTTTCCAAAAGCCCAATAACCACAAAGCGCAACAGGGAAATAGCAAAGAGCCACTATGACATAAGCAACAACAAACCCCCTCCACATGGCTACTTTGGAGGGCTTTTCAGGTGTGGAAGGTATGGTTGCTTGGATCTCCAAAACCACGTTATGGCCAGCATACGCGAAAGCCATTGCTCCCAAACCACTTAAGAACCCAAACGCATTCCCAATATCGGTTGAAAACTTTGCACCATATTGCACATCTGGTAGAGTGCCCCTGTGAAGTGATGCTATCCACGCAATGATGGAATAGCTGCACAATCAACAACCATATTTGTTAATACTCAATCAACCAAACCTCCTTTGTAAATTAAATTAACTAACCCTTTCCTGGAAATAAGCGTACCTGAGGGACATAACAGCCGCAGCCAGAGAAACGCCAGAGATGGAGTTGAAACTAGGGAGATGGGAGAGAAAGAATTGAGCCGAAGAAAACATCATGATGAAGTAAGTTCTCTTAATGGGCTTACAATCATTACAAAGAATCCGATGAATCTTCATCAGAGAGTTCCCACCAGTTATCATATAAATTATACCAATGGAAACTTCGACCATTAGTTGCTGAGGCACCACAATCCAAAGTCCAAGCTTTTCCCCAAAAGCATGCTGACCCAATTCATGATACCTATCAAACCTCTTCCCCTTCCCCGGTTCAGGCTCGTGCATCTCAATCATCTGCCATGCAGTGTACAGAGTGCAGATCCATGAAAGGATCATTATACCAATGCCAGGACCCCTGTTACACACACCACAAACAAGTCATCCATCATGCAACAACTATATTAAAGGATTCCACTTGCTACCCCACTATCACGATCCATATAGTAAAATAATATTAGATCAGCACAAGTCTGCTTAAGTCAACGCATAGTGTTTCATTGTAAAGTTTTAGATGTACAAAACATGGTGAGAACTTTATTAAGATGATGAAGAAATTACCATCCAAGCTCAGACATGGCATAGGGTAAGCCGAGAACTGCAGCTCCAACCATAGCAGTAACATTGTGGACAGCACAGTACCACCACTTTGCGTTCCGAGACTTGGTGATGGGAAGCCAATCGTTGATATCTTTTCCTTGGAATTCTTCTGCCATTATGGTAGGTCCAGACTCGTTCACTATTTCTTCCTTCGCTTTGTTCCAGGTAACTACGCTCTTATGTTAATTTATAGACCACTATTGTTGTAACTAACATATAATCAACAATACGGATAATAACTAATTTCAAATTTAGCGAGTAAAAAGATTTTGATATCTTCTATAATTCCATCTCGTTTAAAGATTAAAACTGAATCTACTTGCTTTTTTATTTTTTATTTTTATGTTTTAGTTAACAAGATTGAAATAGTTGAAAAATAGTTGTAAAGACAATATCGTTCAACTACTTGTAACTTCTTTTTTTTTTTTTTTATAAAAAAAATAATATTAATTTCAATTAAAAAATGAAAGTAAAATAGTAGATTAAAATAATATAATTAAAATATAAGGGATTATTAAAAAATCTCATCAAAAATTTGTTATTGATAAAAATAACTAAAAATATCTTGTTGAAAAATATTATCTAAAATTTATTCAAAAAATAATATATTAATCTAATATATAGAGTAAATGTCCTCTCACTTATCACGCATTAAAAATAATAATACGTAGTCGGTTCATTCCTTCAAAGTGTCATATTTATTGAAGAAATTTTTTTTTATTTGTCATTTACGAACTTTAAGATTTCATTAAATAGTATTCCGGTTTTGAATATAAGAAAATAAAAAAACTGATTCGCACTAATTAAAAAAGTTACATTATTTAATTTTATTAATTTCATCTTTTAAAAAAATAGTTATTTATTTATTTATATATACTACTTTTTCTTGAAACTTATATTAAGAAATGAATTCAATTAAATAAAAAATATTAAAAAAATACTAGAATAGATAGAATAAAATTAATTGAGATTTATTTATACTTCAAACCAACAAACATATATCCTACTTTTAAAAATCAATTATGGTCACGATATAATAGAATAAAATAAAATGATATAAGTAAGATAAAATAAGATAAGGGTAAGATACATTTTATTCATATCTAATTTTGATGCAAATTAGATAATAAATTAGATAATATTATTCTACAATTTTATCTCATATTTTGATATGAGTTGACTAGAAAATGATAATGATATGATATAAATTATGATTACATATATTTATTATTTTCGTTAAAACTACATATATTTTCTAAAAAAATTCAAATTATTAAAATTATAAAAACATAAAATTGATTATATTATAAAAATTAATTTTTATTTATTTAGTTACTTTTCTTAATATCGATTCATAATGGGTATCTAGAATATCTATGTCCTCTAGGACATAAAATATGAATAATGAAGAGAAATGAAAATATATAATATATATAATAAGAATTTGGAGGCTTTATACCTTATTTTCCTGGGATTGTATAAGAAATTAAGATTTTTTAAGTGAAAAATATTTGATAATAATTCTTTAATTTTTCATATTTTAATTAATGTACCCTTTAAGGTCACATGTTAAAATTAATATAAATATATATAAGATGATATGTTAAAAACAAATTTTATATAATACATATTGTTATATATAAATTAACATATATTACTATATGTATTGTGTTTATGGTATGTATCATATGTAATATTATTAAACTCAATATAATGTTAAAAATTGAAATAATATTTATGAAGTTATATGTTCTAATCTCAATAACACTACTTCAAATTAAAAATTATAATTATAATTTTTTATTATATATTTCATATTTATTTCAATAATTTTTAAAAGATTATCAATTGTTAAAAATAACTTTATATGACTATATAAATTATTTATTGTAATTCTAAAACATAGTTTATACGTTCAAAATTAAATTATAATAAAATATATAATACAAAATATTTTTATTTATTATAAATTTTAGTTAAAAATAAATAATTATTATGCATTACAAATGCGAAAACGATAGTTATATATAAATCTCATATAATTTGTTAACTCTTCACCTAACTCTTTTCTCATAATAAATCATAATAAAAGTCATACTAGAAAAATAAGATAAAATGTGAGATAAGATTATCATATCAAATTATAATGAGATAAAATATTTATTTAACTTAATGTTTAATGTAGACTAGATAAAAAATTAGATATTATTATTTTATCTAGTATTTGACATGTATTTAGCTAGACAATTTTATAATATGATATAAATACTTTTATGGTAAAGATGCAAAGCAAGTAAATTGTACTCTTTTGAAAGATATAAATGTTATACTTGTTTCTCTTCTTGTGTTAAATATTATAGTCTCCTCCCTTTATAGGTTTCAATATATAACTCTTTATTTATATTTTTAAATTTTTTGTTAACTTTTGTTTATACATAATTTATTTTATAATTTCTATTTTAAATTTAATTATATATTTTAAGTTTTTTTATCTGATATTGAACTAAATATCAATTAGCAATGTTAAATTAACTATTTTAAATTATATATTTTAATATAATAAGAGAATGATAATATTTAATAGTCATATTTCTAAAAGATAAAAGCGTAATTTATTTTATATTTTAATATAAAAAATAAAAATAGTATAATATATGCAAGAGTAATTTTTTTTAATTATATTAAATCATATGAATTAAATTATATACTTTAACATTAAAAAATACATTAAAATACTCTTATCTCTCTAGAAAAGATAACACAATTTACTTCTTGAAAAAAGAAATAGATAAGATAAAAGTTGATATAAGATTCCAATCAAATTACAATGAAATAAAATAGATATCCTATTCAATGTATGATGATGATTAAATAATAAATTATATAATACTTTATTCAATATATGAAATGGATTTGACTAAACAACGTTACAATATCATATATAAATATTTGATTATACTTTCATAGTAAGGGTGCAAAGCAAACAACACCTTCTTCATTCCTCTACCTAATCATGATTCTCTCAACGAAAGTTTGAAGATGGCACAGTAACAACCTAGAGAGTATTAAGTTTGACTTAATAAATTATTGATGTAAAAGAAAGCATATTGGAACGAAATTAGGTCCAATGAAGTTAAAAATATATTTATTTTCATTAAAGTCCCATTATTTTCAAAAGATCTTTGGATTATGAAAACTTTTTTCCTTCAAGAAATTTAGATTAAGATAAGGCATGACTCAAATTCAAATACTAACCTTTTCATAAAATTTTATTTTAAAATGGTATACAAATTTTTCCAAAGCATTTAAATTAATTAAAATCTCTTGTTTCATTTTAACTGTGAATATACTGTATTTATAATAAATAACTAATATAACTTAATTAGATGATACAATATATATTAATATATTTTTTGATAAATAAATAATATAATTTTTATAATAAATAAATAATATAACTTAAGTGATACATTAAAAAAAATAGGAAAAAAACACATTAAAAAAGAAATGGAAGATAAAAATAATTGCATGTTTATATTTATTTACAAAAATATAAAATTATAAATTATATACTTATTTGATAAAAGTTTTATTATTTTATTAAATAAATTTATTATTTATTATTTTTAATAAAAAAATTTGTCATATAATAATATACACACTATAATGATATTTTTTTTTTGAGGTGACACACTATAGTGATATAATATTTGTTACTAAACTTATTTTTTATCATTATTATAAATATAATATATGTTGATATATTGTTAAAAAGTGTAGATATATGCTATAGTGACATACAATATATGTTGTTAAATCTTATTTAAAATTATAAAAATCGTGTATAATTATATATTAAATAAATTTGTATCTACATATATTATATTTATAATGACTTTTTTATATATTTTATTATATATAAAATTTTTAATAAAAATTAAATAAATATTTTAAAAAAAGCAATTAACCCATGAGAATTAGAACTATGATTCTCATTGTTAATTTCACTATTTAAACTACTAGATACTAATAGTATATATAACATCTTGGAACCTGTATTGAGAGTGGTTTCTTTTTTCTCTCTTTTTTTTCAAACAGAATTGAAAGTTTTTAGCACTAAACTTCACGACTTTGTTTCTTTTTTCACTTCCCCTCTATTCTGTTGTAACTATAGAGTGGCATTGGCAACGAGATGGATTTATGATTATAAATTTAAGTTTAATTTAATTAATATTTAATGTATGCTAGAATATATATATGAGGAGGGATCTGTTTACATTAATTCAATATTAATGTATAAAATGATTTTATGATTATCCATCAATTTGAATTAATGAAATAAGTATCAAATAATTTTCAAATTTTTTAAAAATTTACAGATTTGATCTATGCATTAATAACTTTAAATTTAACAGTTGGATCGTTGAAATTTGATGTAGAACATGAGCTATTGAATGGAATATGGCTAGGTAGACTTACTCTTGAAGTAAACGAATCCCTCCTCTCTCTCGCTATATATATATATATATATATATACAAGTATAGTGGAATCTATTTTTTAGGATTATGATTTCACATGTTACTTGTAACATCTCTCAAATTTAAGGTCTCAATAGCTCCACTTCAAGACACTTCACATACATAGTGATATTTTACACAATTCTTCATTGGTACCAACCCTCCGTCGGTAGCCCTTGTTGAAATGTCTAGTCACCTTTAGGATCAATAACTGATCCCATAAACTAACACAAAATTTTTTAACATGTTTTTTATATCCTCACTTGTACACTTTTTGAGAAATTTTTTAAAGGACCACTCATATTTAAATTGCTCCAAGTTAAGCACACTTAACTATGAAATTCTTTTGTGATGAGCTATCAAAAAATAGATGCATCTTATAGATATAGGTAGTACAAATTAATTCATTTAAGTCATCATTAACTACATAGTCTCACACATGTACAATATATAAATCTATCTCATTCTGGTTTGTCCGAGTTGTTACATTACGATTATGTGACCCTTTTCCAAGTGAGAATAAAATCACAGTCAATCATGTTCAAAACACTTTCTGGTTGGAAAATAATGTACATATTTGAGTTATAGTCATACAAATGATCATAATTATAGTCATACAAATAAAATATGAAGTTCTTTTGTGATGAGCTACCGAAAAGTAAATACATCTTGTTGATCTAAGTAGTACAAATTAATTTATTTAAGTTATCCTCAACTGCATAGTCTCACACATGTACAATCTATAGATCTATCTCATTCTGATATGTCTAAGTTGTTACATTACGATTATATGACCCTTTTCCAAGTGAGAATAAAATCACAATTATGCCAACCATGTTCAAAACTCTTTCTAGTTGGAAAGTAATGTACATATATGAGTTATAGTCATACAAATGATCTTAAATTTTATAAGTAGTATTTACTAATAAAAAATTGTATGAGAAAGGACTTTATAAAAGACAATTAACCTACAATTTAGGGTTATAGGCTTTTGATAAAATTCAAATTCTTTAGACACTTTATTTACACATGATTTCTTGATTATAGAAATAAGTTTGACCTCAAAATAGTTTGGTTACATCACCTTTAGTTTAAGCCTCAACAGGAATAATAGATTAAATTTGGAACTTATTAGGAGCATATATGAAGCTTAATCGATCATTAATTATAACCACAAATTTGCTTGAGAGACTATTTATGGCTACACTAGATTGTGTAGTATTTGGTTTCAATTCAATATGTGGTCTAATTAGAATTTATGAATAAAAGTCACAAAGAAGGTCCAAAGACTACATTTTGGTTCCATCTCAATTGAGTTTGTCATGATAAAATCAATGAAAAATATTTTATTTAAAAAAAAATATGTTTTGCTTGTTGAAATCTTATAACTTACTATTCCCTAATTGAGTTTAGGAGTGACCAATGGTCGGGTACATCGATTTCAAGTTGATATAACCCAAATCACTATGACTCGCAAGTTGCATTATATAAATCCGTAGGTTACCAAATGGCCCATCGGTTTGAGTGGATCTTGGTATATATATGAATGGTTTAATGCAAGTATGAACATTATTGGACCATATTTCATTTAACTTACCCAAATAAAGTTTTTAACCCTTTTTATTTTTTTCAATTATTTTATCAAAAAAAAATTTATTCAATCTAGATTAGATCAAATATGACTAAAATTATTCAAGTTTCAAATAATTTAACTATTATAATTATTTTAAAATATACTAAAACAAAAAATATTAAAATAATAAATAAAATCATCGATTGTGCATTCACTATAAGTGTCAAGTATTAATTATATGCTCAATTGAATAGTTTATTAGGCTAAAAATAGTACTTTGTGAAGAAAAATATAACAAGTTACAAAGATCCCCAAGAAGAAAAATACATAATATTCTTATTTGTCTTAGCATAATAATAGGAAGAAATCTATTAAGAATCATAAACCATGTAGAACAATGTTGACGATGTCGTTTTGGATCAAACATGGTGCATATGGAAACCTATTATACAAACATTGTTTGGAAACCTATTAAACTGTAATTATATAAAGTGAGAAACAAACAATAAAAATTGTTACAACACAATATATATAAGTATCTTTTCTTTTTAGAGGGAGAGAGATTGAGAGCGTATGGTGAGTTGCTACATACTCTTAGCAAAATGATTTGAAATCACATAGACTAAGCCACTGAGGGATAACAGAAGGCTATGAAGTAAAGTAACAATTTCATTGATGAGTGAAACTCTTGAGCTCTCAGAAGCAACATTAAGGTTTCAAAAGTAACAAATGAGAATGAGATTAAAAGATCGATAGACTGGACTGGTAACTTATAATGTTATGTTAATGGGTTAGGTTAGAGATGGATCAAATAAACTCACTAAAACTTTGTTGCTTTCAAAGTTACTTTGGACTTAAACTTTGTCACTAAAACTCAAATAGAGTCTAATTAATTGAAATAATTCGTGTTAAACTATTTTTTAAATTTATCTAAACTAGTAACCTGTTTGAACTCAACCACATCTACCTTTTTTTTCTTTTAGTTTTTTTTAATTTTGGGTCAACTTTTAGATTATTGTTCACCACTAATTGGGATTCACGATCAATGTTTCTTCCGTCGTAAAGAAGTCTCTTAACATTCTTGATCAAATAATTAACAATCACCAAATTAATACAATATTTTTCATATATGCATATAATAATGATGATTATTTAAATTGTTCATTAAGATCAATCTTTAGGAGATAAAAATACTCAAAGATGAGTTACTCTTATCCATTCAAGTTTTTTCATGAACGAGTTCAAATCCTTAAACACTTGTTTAAAAAACTTAAGTTTATCATTACGATCAACCACAAATTAGAGCCAAATTAATACGAATAATTTGTTCCCTCGTATGTCATATCGGTACTATCGAAGAATTCACAATCAAATCAATAATAAACAAAAACAAATTGCATTGAACTAATTGTTTTATGCATAAAATTAAGAACCATTTGTTTGTTCAACCTAATGCACAAATCTAGTCACACCTATTCCCTCTTGTCTTAATGCAAATTCTGGCCAAATATAATCTTGCATTAACTATGAAAAACGGAACTTAAAAAGTAATCAATGCTACGAAACAAAGAAAGTATTACTGATAAAACTATGTGACAAAATAAGAACTAAAAGAAATAGCCAACAAAATGTCGTGATGGAAAATTTGTGAAATCTTGCAGCCTTCTATGTACAAGCGAACAAGATCACGAGAAAAATTTGTAATCCTTAGCTTCTAGTATGATCTGCCTCAATGCACCAATAGGAGCTAGCACCATCAATAACACTCCAAATGCGATACAAATCTGTGATAAGAAGAAAAATCAAACTCGTTTCTACTAAAAAGTAATAGCATGCAATATTAAACAAAAACAATTATACAGGATCGTATAGAATATACATTTTTGGTCTGCATAACATACCCAATTTGCACACCAAGACAAGCTAAACCTCTTTGGTTTGTAGATGACAAGCCACATTACGCACGGGAGCTGCAAACGATCACGAAATAGATTAACATCAGCATTTAATTATAGGCTATAAAAAATTATTGTAGACTTGTATATATTTTCCTTACAAAGTATGTGGTTGGAGCAAAGACAAATCCCCCAAAGAAGCCGAGAAGCCCACCAAAGAAAGGAAATGTAACTGCCAGCAACAATGTAAGAACTGCATATATAAAGAAACTTGTAATGGTTAGATAGAGTCTCTTCGTGCGTGGAATTAACAAGTATGTGACACTCTATTAAATAATTTCTATTTTATTGGTTGAAATTTAACTAAAAATTATAACTTTGATGGATCTCGTGTCTTTTTTAATACTTGATTTAATGGTAGAACTTAAAAAAAATGATTTTCAACTAATAGTAAAAAACCTAATAACAAAAGAGTATTAAATAGAGTATCGCTGTATTATGATAGAGCATCACTAGCATTTAATACACGAAAATGGACTTGTATGAAAGGTGGAAGTACACTCACAAACGTATGCATTGCGAGTTATGAATCGAAGTAACCGACTAGGCTCGAACTTCATCCTTTTAACCAAGAACGATTCTAACATATCAAACACCGGAACGGCAAAGACCTAACAAGAAAAATTAATTTGATTAGTGACAAAGCAGAAAATAAATTTTGTGAGAGAGAGAGCAATAATCATGTGGTGCATGTGGTGTACCTGATAACTCCCAGTTACATGGACAAAAACAAATATGTTAGCGGCTATAATGAGCCAGCGTGGTCTCTCGAGGGACAAAAGGATGTTATCATCAACATTGTTTCCAAAAGCCCAATAACCAAAGATAGCAACAGGAAAGTAGCATAGAGCCACAACGATGTAAGCAACAATCATGCCCTTCCACATGGCGATTTTGGATGGCTTTTCAGGTGTGGAAGGAATGGTTGCTTGAATCTCTAAAACTACGTTGTGCCCAGCATACCCAAAAGCTATAGTCCCCAAAGCACTAAAGAAGCCAAATATGTTTCCTGCATCGCTTGAAAATTTGCTGCCATATTGCACGCCTGGTTGAACGCCCCTGTGGAGTGAAGCTATCCAAGCAATAGTGGAGTAGCTGCACAACGGCCAAAAACATGTTAATTTGCATCACGCTGAAATCATCTCTCCTTCCTAGAGAAGTTGTTGCATAGTGTATGGTGTATAATAGCATAACACGTGCACACAGTTCTAGTTTTAGACCTATATTTGGCCATAGGATTGTATCTTATGATCACACTTTCTCTGTAAATTAATTATTTATTAAAGTAGTGTGTATAAAACCTTATGTTTAAATATTGATGTCGGTATTTTGATTCTGATAGATAGAAAAATTTCAAAAATATTTTCTCTAATTAAAATTTTTGAAAAAAAATTCATGATCATTTAAAATCACTTGAGTCATGCATCACGTGGCAAAGATGATTACTGATGAATAACTGTAAAAAATTGAAAACCCTACCTGAGGGACATGACAGCAGCAGCCAAAGAAACACCAGTGATGGAGTTGAAACTAGGGAGATGGGAGAGAAGGAATTGAACACAAGAAAACATCATGATGAAGTAAGTCCTCCTAATGGGCTTACAGTCACCACAAACAGTCTGATAAATCTTCATCAGAGAATTCCCACCAGTGATCATATAAACTATGTTCACACCAACCTCAACCATTAGTTGCTGAGGCACCACAATCCACAGTCCAAGTTTCTCCCCAAACGCATGCTGCCCCAGTTCATGATACCTATCAAACCTCTTTCCCTTCCCCGGTTCAGGCTCGTGCATCTCAATCATTTGCCATGCAGTGTAAAAAGTGCAAATCCACGAAAGGAGCAATATTACAATGCCAGGACCCCTATCACACAAAAAACAAACATTATTGTAAACTTTTTAGTATATTCTTATAATAATAAAAAAAAATGATGAAGAAATTACCATCCAAGCTCAGACATAGCGTAGGGGAAACCCAACACTCCAGCTCCAACAACAGCAGTGACATTGTGGAAAGCAGAATACCACCACTTTGCATTACGAGACTTTGTGATGGGAAGCCAGTCGTTGATATTTCTTTTTGTTTCCATTTCTTTAGCCATTGACGAAGACACTGCTTCAGTGGTAATTTCTTCTGCCATGTTTTCCTTCTTGTTCCTGATGATTAGAACTTATGAGTGACCAACCTTAGTATTCCATGTGTATTTATGGCACCTGTGCCATTGGATAAAGGGTATCTTTTAGTAACCGTTCTTTTAATTTTATTTTTTATTAATAATAAAAAAGGATATCTTTTAGTAACCGTTTTTTGCCTTCTATTCTTATAATTTCTTTTATCAGTTCTATTCTTATAATTTATATTATTATATGTACTTTTTATTTATCTTTTTAGTAGTTGCAGGTTCTGCATTGGTTTTGCTTCTCATCTCTCACTCTCAAAACTACCTTTCTCCCCACCTTAGAATCTCTGATTTAGTTTTCAGTTACACTTTCATTTTATTGTTTATTTTACTATGGAACTATTACTCATAATTAAATGTTCATAAAATTAATTACTTGCAAAGCAGATATTAAGTGTGTTTTTTTCCTGTCAGTAACAATAAATTCAAAATTCTAGGAGAAAAATATTTTGATATGATATCATCTACTGACAGTTTAAAACTGAATATCTTTATATATCTTTTAAGGTACTTATCTTTTTAAAATAATTATCATAAATATCAATAAAATTGTTGTATTTGATTGTTTTCTTTATCTGTTATCATATATGATAGTTTACAGTTGAATGATAGTGTGTGAAAAAAAAAATTATACTGTGAATATATTTTTTATTTATGTAAAATTACATAAGATAATGAGAGATTTAAAAAAATTATTTTTTTAATTAATTCGATTTTTATTTAATATAATTATTTATGAATTAAATTTTAATACTTTAAAATAAATAATCAACAAAAAATAATATTTTGCTATAATATATATTATTTATTATAAATCTAAAATATAATTTAAATGTTTATTATATACATTTTAAATATGATTACATATTTAAACATAATATTTATTTATATTTATAATTTATTATAAACTTTAGTTATAGGCTAAAAAACTGGTGTGAAAATAATATATATATATATATATATATATATATTTTTTTTTTTTTTTTAACCCCAAAAAGTATAACTTTAAAAATCACTCAATTTTATTTTGAATTTTTTTAAAAAAAATTAGTTGTAAGTGATTTTGAATTTTATTTTTTATTTTCTTGGCAAAACTAACTGATAATTTATTTAAAAGTTAAAAGATAATTTTACTAAAGTCATTTATATATTAAATTAAAATTTTTGATAAAACTACATATAGAACTAGCAATAATAAATATAAAATTATTTAAAATAACATTTTTATATACAACTCATATTTTTATATTATAGAAATATATATATATATATATATATATATATATATAAGTAGTGACGTTTAGACTTTATATTAATTTAGAAATCTTATTATTTTTTACTGATCAGATATTTTATATATTGAAATTAAAATAAATAATGAAATAATAAAAAAAATAGCTTAAATATTAAAATTTAAAAACATAAAAAAAAATTAGAATCTTCAAAATATTCTGAATTATATTTTTATAATTTAATTTTTAGTATTTTTGAAAAAAATAAAATTATTGTTTTGGCGTATAATATGACAATAATAAAATTAGAATATATAAGCTAGTTCATACTAAAAACCAAATTCTTATCACTTTTTATATATATATATATATATATATATATATATATATATATATTTCATTTAGGGTATTCTTATACACTTCATATATATATATATATATCTATGACTTACCGAATAATTCAAAAATGTTTGTTTGGACTAATTCACAAGTTAGTTAAAAGCATTAAAATAATTTATAATCAAAATTTTAAGTAAATTTATCAATTTTATATATTAACACGAACTTCTATGAAAAAAAGTATTTTTGTAACGACTCGTCATGGTCTCTACACTATATGAAATCACCCTACCAGATTGTTTAACTAAGAGAGAGATTATTTAATGTATAACAATATAAACATGCATATGAATAATAAAAATAAAAATCATGTTTATATGAATAAATATAAATATGATGTATATACAGTCATCCAAAAGGAATAATATTTCTTAGTGTATGTCAAGTACATTCTATCAGTTACTCGAAATGGTAACTCTGACACTAGGACAAAAACTCCAGCATCCAATAGCAGCTCGCTCCATCTTAACCTTGACCTACTCCCATACATAGGTTGATCATCGCAGTCCATCTACATGGAAATAAAAGGGTAAGCTAGAGTTCTATAAATAACCATACAAGCATCAGAATAAGCACTTATGCTATACCATCATCAAAATCATCAATCATTTTCATAAATTCAAAAAAAATATATACACTCTATCATACAACAATCATGCAATAAAATGCAACTCATGAAAGATATAAATACATATCAATCATTTGATGCATCGCCACGCATTCACTTAAGAGATCTCCTTAACAATAAAGCAGTATAAATGACATCTCATTCTATCGAAATCACCCTGATCGCTTTTACGCCGAAGCACCCTACTGGGTCAACAGCAAACCGGGATATCAAATCCCCTAAGTGTTTACTCAGATAGTGTCCGTTACACAATTGGAAGTTTGGTTCCACCGTTAGGTATAATACAGTTGGGTACATGCTTACCACGACCTTGGCATGCATTACCAAGTCACTTATGGAGTTCGTCCATCGACTATTCATAAGAAATCACACACCTTCCCTAGTACTTGGTTAAGGGAATAATCCTCAACCTCATATCTCGTTCCAAAACTAGCTAAAAACTTAGAGGAGACTCATCCAACCCAGTGGCCTATTCAAGCACCACTCTCACCCAAAATCAGTGGCCTATCTAAGCACCACTCTCATGCATATCGATGGCCTCTCTAAGCACTACTCTCATGCATCTCAGTGGTCTATCCAAGCATCACTCAAGAGACTTTATGTGAGCTCTTTAAGTTCGAAAATATTTTCCCCCTCATTTCTATGCTAGACTACACATGCCATGAAAGCACCACATGCAAACAATGCATCATAAATCATTCATGGTCAATCCACCATCATGTCAATATCATCAACATAGGAACATACATACATCTCAATTCATGTTTTAAAACATTCATACATATCAATCATGTATCACACATTCATATATACTTATCTAAGCATATACATGAACCAATATTCAACATACATAAATATATCATCCACATTCTAAACATTTCAACCCAGCCACATCAAATAGTGTGACTCACGCTCGGCGTAACCCTGCTCGCACCCAACCCAATAAAAAATACAGACTCACAGAGGCTCTCACGCCCGACGCACTCACCCTTGCGTCCGACGTCATGAAGTTAGAGACTTCCAGGGATCTCCACGCTCGAAAGAGCCAATTACACGCTCGACGTCAGTCTGGCAGAGACTAATCCCTCATAAATTCATCCGACGTGACCTACATCACACCTGACACCCCAAGGTCAGAGACCTACTAGGGGAAATCATGTCTGGTGCCCCAAGGTCAAAGACCTACAAGGGAAATCACACCCGGCGCACCCAGCCATGCGCCTGACGCCATATCAGTAAGTTCTCCCATCTAACCATTATCTGATATCGAGCTCGACGTGGCTCACCTCACGCTTGGCGTGATTCATCCAGAGACTTCCATCTTAAACCATGTCCGGCGTGACTAGTCTCACACCCGGTGTGCTTACAAAATGGTTGTCTCTGATGAATGCACGCCCGATGCCTTGAACACGCGCCCGGGACAAATTCATACAGCAGCAATCCTAGCTCATAAAATTTTGCCCAAAACCTAAAAATCAAGAAAAATCCACCACATGCAATCCATACCATACAACATATAGATAACATATAGTCCAGAAACAAACTCAGATCCAACATACATTCTCCCAATGTATCGAAATCACTAAAAACCTCATTTTAGCCCGAAACCCTAAAAATGGGAAAAATCCCTCAAATCAACGAATCAATCCACCAATCAAGCATTTACTGAGTTTCTAAACTTACAACAAAACTATACATCCTAGCTTCCTTCACCTGAAAAGTGGCTCAAAACAACCAAGAAGAGGAAGAAGGAGAAGAAACTCCAAGAGGTCAGCCTGACAACTTCAGTCTCCAAAAATCTCAACTTTCTAGCCTGAATTTCAAGAAATGACATAAGAAAGAACTTATGAGGCTTTTTTCTCTAAAGAAACCTTATATACCTTTCTCCATATGAGTAACTAAACTCTAGACAGTTTACATAGCATCGTGTTACATTTTTAATTAGAAGTTTTTTTCAACGAGTTTGTAGATATTTTTTTAATCTCTTATTTAGTTTAATTTTATTTATCATAATCATTTATTAATTAAATATTAATATTTTAAAAAAATTAAAAATATTAAAAAAAATTATCATAAATTTAAAATATAATTTATATATTTAAAAATATTTATGTACTTATTTTAAGTATAATTTATATATATTAAAATATAATATGTTTTATATATAATTTATTATAAATTTTAATTATATAAACAACTCTTATATACAAACAACTGTATTGTACAAATGTATTTTTATGGGTTTTTTTTTCAATGAGAAAATTTTTAAAGATTCATTTAACTTCATATCTAATTAAATTTTAATATAAAAATAATTTTTAAATAAAAAATAATCATGTACTATAGTATAAATTATTTATCATAAATTTAAAATATAATTTATATATTTAAAAATATCTATTTATTTAAAATTTATATATAGTTTATATATTTAAACATAATACTTTTTATATACCTAATTTATTATAAATATTTATTTTGTATGATAAGCTTTTAACTTGTGTTTCGCACATACTAAAATACTAATTTTGATAAAAATAAACATTAAACTAACTACTAAATATAAAGTTCTTACAACCTCAAGCGTGTGGTTCAGCGATAGGGGTTGATCCACGCTTAATCAAGGTCAAGGGTTCAAATCATGCCTTGTGTATGCAGCCGTGTTAAATCTTGGGGCAAGCTATCCCACTCTTTGGAAGAGATTAGTCACTGCTATCGACGGTGGATACTCTGGGGAATATTTTAACATGGACATTATATAGACTAGATATTTATTATATATAACTAAAATTTATAATAAAATATATATAAATAAATATTAATTTAAGTATATAAAATATATTTGAAAATTATATAAATATATATTTTTAAACATATGAATTATATTTTAGATGTAGTATAAAATAAGATAAATAATTTATATTGTAACGTAAGATTATTTCATTATTGATAATTTATTTTTAAAATATTAAAACTTAATTTATATATATATATATATAATGAATAAAAAAATTACATTATATAAGAAGTTAAAATAATCCTAAAAATTAAAATTTCTAATAAAAAATAATCTATAAAAATACTCTCACCCAATATTTAGTGTATAAACAGGTAACTTAGGGGGGTGTATTCATTTAAGATTTGTAGGATTTTAAAAGATTTTTTTTTTAGTAAAAAAGTTCATTGGTATTCAATCAGGATTTTATGTCACTTAAAAATAATTCAGTGGTATTCAATCTAGATTTTCAAGATTTTTTTAAAGAATTCATTAAAATCCATTGGTATTCATTTGGGATTTTTTACAACTTAAAAATAATCTATTGGTATTCAAAAATATAAGGATTTTAAAGGATTGTTATGTGAGAAGGATTTTGAAGGACTTTCTAGTGCTATCTATAAATACCAAATTCATAAAACAATCTCATCCAAACCCATCGGATTTTGAAGGATTGTTATAAATGTCTTTTCAAGTGCTTCAAGAATTTTCAAGTGAGTTTTTCATCTTTTTTTTTCTATGCTTCTCTATCTTCTCCATTTTTCTCTGCTAATAATACTGCATTATTGTTCATTACTCATATATAATATTGTAGTATTGTTCTCATTCCATTCTCCTATTTTGTGAAACTCTGATATGTAAATGATAATGTCATTGACTTGCTCTATTTTTCTGTTCGTTCTCTTTAATTGACTTGCTTTATTTTATTCTATTTAGTTGAATTTGTTCCTTTATATAATATAAATAAATGCTTGAAATTTCAACTTTTAAGTGATAATTTTTTTTATAACACACGTCAAAAAAAGGAAAAGGTGGAAAGATGAAATTAATATCATGATCCCTACAATATATATATATATATATAAAAGATGAATTTGAGTTAGGGTTTCTGTGAGCAGAATGAGATGAAAATGGATCTTAGTTGGGGGAAGAACCCTCTCAACATAAAAACTGCAATCTCTCCTTCCCTTGAGTTTGTTATTCTTATCCTTCCTCCTTTTATGACTTAACAAATATTTTATTTTTTTCTATGAATTTTTCTTTTTATTTTTATATTGTGAAATTAGAATTTTTTATATTTAAAAAAAAATAAACATAAGACATTGCAGTATCTAATTTTTTAGGGTTTAGGGTTTATGCGTTCATTAACTTATTTTTAAAAAAAGGAAATATTGTTAAAATATTCATCTACAAGATTTTGCAGGTCAAGGTAATGACCCTGAAAATGAGAAAGAATTGTGCAATCTTCGTCATGCGTCTTTAAGGAATGTGATCGAGAGAATATTTGGTATTTTTAAATAAAGGTTCACAATTTTTAACACTACATAACTTTCTACATAAAGAATGTCGTTCTAATAAATTTCTAATTGAAGCAGTGGATGAACCTTCATCTTCAACATTACCAGTTAATGAAGATCATATTTTTGAGCCTATTATTCAAACACAAGAGTAAGAGCGAGAAGACGCTAATGCTTGAAGGACTGTATAACTATGGACATTATTTTTTTTTATTATTTTTGTCTTTGACTCTTTTTAAATTTGAATGTATGAATTTTTTTTTGAAATCTTATCAAATGTCAAAAGTCCACGAAAATTCTACAAAATCCGACAGAATCCATTAAAATCTTGATTTAAAAGTCTTGCAGAATCTATTAAAATCCTGATTTTAAGTCTTGTAGAATCCTGCAAAATCTTAAAATTCATGAAAATCCTGTAAAGTTTTTTAAAATCCGCAGGATTTTTTTTAACTAAAAAAGTCCTTTAAAATTCTAATCCAATACACTCCCCTTAGTTTGTGCAACGGACATATTAGTTTATTATATATAATAAGAATTTATAATAAATTATATATACAAATAAATTTTATTTTTTAATATTTAAATTATATTTGAAGTTTGTATAAATAGAAACTTTGATCATATAACTATACTTTCGATTTATGATGTATAATTTATATTGTAGTAAAAGATTTTTTATCGGTAATTTATTTTAAAAATATTAAAATTTAATTCATAAATAATTATGATAATTTAAAATTGAATCAGATAAAAAATTAAAAGAATCTCTAAGAACTCTCCTAGAGAAGAAAAGCCCCTTGAAAATGTTTCACATAAGAAAACATTCTTGTTTAACATATAGAAGTTATGAGTGACAATGAATTCCAAATAACTCAAAAATAGTTCAAAATTTGTTCAATGATTAATTCATTAAACTTAGTTCATGAAGAAAATAAGTTGAACTTAAGTTAAAGATTGAACTCGATAAATAAATGAATCAAACTTGAGTTGCATATAATTTTTGACCCTTTTGGTTCATCAATCAACTTAACATATAAATATATAATTTATATAATTTAATTTCTATTTAAATTCAGCTTAGTAAAATTTGAAAGAACATTCAAAACATAGTTTTAAGTTAATAATAATAAAAATAATGGACACTTTAAAATTTTGTAGTTATAGATTGGATTTTCTATTATTTTATACAATGAGAAGTAGTTTTTATTTATACAGACTTTGCTTGTAATTATTTTTTTAGTTATACTTTGTAATCTGACAAAAATAATAAAATACGTTATATTTTGTCGTTTTAAAAAAATTTAAACAATCATTTTATCTAAAATTTATTATTAAATTGAAATCGTTAAATATACAAGATTAAAAAAATTAATTTTTGGTTCATGTGATTTAAGTTAATCAATTGAATCAAACTGCTAATGAACTTGAACAGAGTAAAATTCAAACTAAAAAAAATGGTTCAATTTGAGTCGAGCTAGGAGATAGGCCAAATATAGGATCGACCAACCCTAAAGCTAAGCAATCCCTTGCTTTAAACCTCCCAAAAAAATATAGTATTAGTATTTATACTATTAGTTAATTTAGTATAATAATAATTAGGGTATTTTTTTTAAAAATAAAGTTTGAACATTCTTGAAAAAAAAATTAATTTTTTTATAAAGACTCAACTTTTTTATTACTTTGATTAATTTTATTAAGATCTCATATCAAAAGTTGATTTAGGTCTAAAAGTATGTTGGGTCAATCCTAACCGAATATAATCGAGCTGAACTCAAGTCAAGTCAACTCATTTCAAGCCTTGATAGGGGTTAATGTTGATTTAATTCATAAATAAATATGATAAATAATAAAAATTAAATTAGATAATAAATTAAAAGAATTTCTATAAACATTTTTATCAAAAAATAATCCTATAATACGCTCTCGTGAGATAAAAGTAAGTGATTTTTTTTTTAATTTTCTTTAAAAAAAATTTAAGGAATTGTCATCACTCATATATTTCGTTTTCGTAACCACTTCTCTCTCTTTTTTTATTTATTTATCATTTTCATCTTTATTTCAAGAGTTTAAAATTCAAATATTAGTCTTCAATATTTTATATTATATTTACTTCAATATTTTTTAACCTTTTTGTCTATTTGAATATATACTTTTCATATTTATTTTATTATTTTTATTTAAAAAAATTATCAATAATTAAACATAATTTATATCACAATGTAAATCAATTATTATATATCTAAAATATAATTTACATATTTAAAGTTATTTATTTATTATACATTTTAATATTAATATAATATAGACGAATTATACTTTTAGTCATTTAATTTTATTTTTAGTATTTATTTTAGTTCTTTATCTTTTAAAACATTCATTTTGATCATTTATCTTTTAAATTTGGATTGATTTGCTCTTTTTAAAACAATGACTATTTTTAATTTTGAGATATGATTTTAAATTTTTATTTAATTGATTAGATTCACCTTTTTAAAAATTATAAAATTTAATTCATGTTAGAACTCTAACATAGTATAAATTGTGCAAATAATATATCACATAAGCAACTATAAAATTATATAAAATTTGATTTTTTTAAATTTTTTACAAGATTTTTTTTTGTATATTAGACTTTTTTATTCAAATATCGGTAACTAGTTTTCATGTAAGTGAATCTAATAACTTTTAAATCTGTCAAAAAATAATTCAAAACTGTTTCTCAAAATTGAAAACAATAATTATTTATAAAAAAAAAAAACAAATCGACTCAAACTTAAAAGATTAAAATAAATATTTTAAAAGATAAAAAATTATAATAAACTTTTAAAATAAGACAAATAACTAAAAGTATAATTTAAATTTTAATATATAATCAAAATTATTTATTTATTATAAATTTATTCATATAAAACAAATGATTGTCATATACATAAATTAAAATGTCAGTATCATAATATAGACTATTTATTATAAATTTAAAATATAATTTATATGTTTAAAATATTTATTTATTATAAATTTGATCGCAATATAATTTACATAGTTAAAATATTTATCTATGATAAACTTGTATAAAAGAAAATTTTATTTAATACATTGTACATATTAAAATATTATTATGTGTCAAAAAAATGCAATAATAGAAAATAATTTTAAAAGGTAAACATAGTTTTAATATTATTTTATTGAGTAAATTTTACTTTTTCCTGTGTTCTTCCTTCTTATGTCATATATACAATTAGTTGATTTTTTATATCACAGTGACACCAAGTAGCGGGCTGGGTAACATTTTGTTTAATTTAGTCAGTGTCCTGTGACTCCTGTCAACTGAGACAACACTGTCCAAGATTGCATGCTCAAGTATTTGAAAGACGAATTTTTTTTAAAAAATTTTTTAAACCAAGAGTTAAATTTTGGTTCGATGAGAACTGACTGAGCCGTGTACCTTTATAAGATTATTAAAAGAAAGAAATCCAATACAGTAGAGCTATTTTTTTTTATTTTATGTTAAAAAATTAAATTATATCTATAATAATATATAAAGAAAATATTTTCTCTCTCAACTGCTTTTGATTATCATTTTTAATGAAATTATTTTCTCTTTCAAAACTTTTATAAAAATTAAACTCATTTATTTTTATCTATTTTCTTTTATACATTTTAGTCTTTTAACCTTCTCGAGTAACCATATTTACATTTTTATTGCAAATAAACTTCTCACTACTCATATAATTTTCTCTCTCTCTCTTCTCATCTCTTTCTTTCCATCTTAGTGACCTTCATTTTTATTTTTTTTACATTATTAACACACAATTACTCTCAAAATTCTTTTTTTTTTACCAAAAAATAAATACACAAACCTCGACTCCACTAGTGTATATATCAAAGTAATCTAATACCATGACCGAGCGAATGACTAATCTACTAACACTGAGATAAATTATTAGGATCAAGTAATTAAGAAAATGAAGTATACAAATCTTGATAAAAGAAATTGCAGGCTAAAATAGTTCAATAGTTTATTTCTCTTGCCTAATACAAAAGTAGCATATGAAATGCTCAAATACACATTTAAAATACGAAAAGAGAAACAATATTGAGAACCCCAACCAATGCTTGAGCTTTTGCTGATAGCTGATGTCTCTGGGGTGGCAGTTCCCTTGTTTAGTTGTATAACTTAACTTTTGTTTTGTGATTGTTTTCATTTTCCACTGCATAAAAAAGTATTTAATTTAAACTATATATTTTAATTTTATAATATAGAAATAGAATAATAAACTTCAAATTAGTTCATAACCAATGAATATATAAATAATGCTATGACCATATATAAAAATGAATTAATATAATAACTTCATAAAAATATCTATTTATATAAGGATAATGGTATGATATTTTTATATACAAAACTATGATATTACCCGTGCTGTTTCACACTTACATATGTTTGATCGATCAATTTCTTTTGCATAAAAGCTAGAAATCGTCATTTGCGGATTGGTCGTGGGACTTCAGATCGATTGGGTCCAACTTCGTCCTCCGTGATGCTCTACCAAGTCCTTAAGAAAACTTCCAGTTATATACCAAAATCCTCAATATCATCGACATTGTCCATTGCCGTTTCTAGTCTAAATATTTATACAAACATTTTCTTCAGATATGTTATCTAATTCTAGTACTAAAATCACATTGGCACTCACTCAAACGTCGAGTGTTTAGAAGTAACCATCACCTTTATTAACCGTCGTTTTTGCAACCTGCCGAAATCGCCTCAAGTATAATTTAAAAATTAAAATAGAAGTAGTTATTCCATATATGGCACAGTAAAATAAAGTTTTTAATATTTTTCGATATGAAAACTCAAGTTTTAGAGAACCAAGTATAACATAACTAAGCCACAATCACCACGCATTGGAACTATATACCGGGGATGCATGCACGAGAGATTTTTATTTCATTTGACTCGGAGGCAAGCCGAATCTTGTCAAACTTGATAGTATGGGTAAACTCCAATAGTAAATTCACTCGCAAACTTGATTAAGCTTACATAGTCTAGATTGTTTGAAAATATTAACAATGCAAATATAGAAGAGAGGGAAGTAGCAGTTCACAGAGAAGAGAAAATATGCACTATTCTATTGCATTACAAGCGTCTTGAATTTACAATAATGAGAAGAGAATATAAAGACAATAGAAAATACAGAAGCCAACAAATAAAAGTACTAAACTATCCTACAATAATGAGAAGAAGATATTTATTATTTCATGAAACATATCATTAGAGGTTTAGGCAAGTTGGTTTAACCTATTTTAGGATCCAATCTAATTTCCAGTTTGCATTTTTTCCAAGCAACCTAACCCAACCTGAATGTAATATAGTTGGGTCTGGTTGAGAAATATGATTGATCAATTAAAATATTCTAAAATTTTGAAGAAAAAATATTAAAATTAAAAAATGCATAATTAATTCAACTTTTAATATATGTCTCAAACATTAATAACAAATAACATGTGACATGATACATATCTCACACAACACAACACTAACAAGAATAATAAGATGGATACATATTAGATGATTAACTTAAGTCTTAATTAACATATCCTGTATATGAGTATATCTATAATTTTATGTATCTTGCGCATATAAGATAATTAGTATTTTTTTATTATTATTAAATTTAGGTCGATTTGATCAAATTACATACCTTTTAACCTGTTACCCAACTCAATTACAATCAGATAAGTAAAACATTGTCCAACCTAACTCAATAACCTTACCCTACTCACTGAAATGTTATTGGGTTGGGTTGGATTCACGAGTTAACCACGACCTGCTAACACCCATAAAGAGCTTGTGGGAGAGTTAACCCGTTTTTGTGTTACAAAATCATAAACTAGCAAAATAAGTTTAATAGTTAACTAAGAGCTTGACAATTAAACAATCACCAGTAGCCAAAGTCAACACCGCACTCCGCAGAATGCAGTAGAGTCTAAACATGTATGACAGGTAAGTGAGACCAGCAAACAGACTCACAGAAAACGAATCACACAATGTTAAATAAGTAGTATAAAATTCAATCATTCCAATATTATATTAAAATTTTAAACTAAAACGATATATTTTAGTGAAAATAAAATACTTAACCATGGTTGCAAATGATAATTAAAAAATAATAATTCTGGGTCATCATTACCTAGTGAAATAGAAGCTGTATTGCCGAATGATAAATCAAAAAGAGGGAGGAAAAGGAAAGGGATATAAGCCCTTAAAGGAATTTAATAGGATACCATGTCTAATGGATCTTGCTCCTTCGAAAGAGTGTTATGAATCATAACCCTGCTACGATCACCTGCCAATACAGCACGTAAAAGACCAAAACTCAACTGTTCCAGCAGTAAAGAATTTCATATTACCTAGAGAATTTCGGAGTTGCAACTAGCAACCATCGGAATCTTCCTCAACTAAAATATCAGGGAAATGGCCAGCTAAATCTGCAATTCCTTGATATAAACTATAAAGAACTGTATCACCATTGCATTCTATCTATAATGTTGAATTATGAGAATCCCAAATTTCTTATCATGGAATTATAGGACCCAGATCCTGCTTGCATAAAGAACTAGTTTTGCATATTTGACTCATCTGTTTTCTTGAAGCCATCAACCAGCTTGTCCTTGTTAGGTAAGACTGGATCAGCAACAAACGAATATTTCTTTTCAGATCTTTGCTTCTCTCCTTTATTCGGTGAAGGAATTTTGGAAAGTGTACTACTGGTCGACTCAGTGGATGAATTAAAAATGTCAGCCAGAGAAACATCCAAGCTCTCAACATTGTCTGGTTTCTTGACACTATTCTCTCTGTAATTCGAGGAAGGAATTTTGGAATGAGTATCCTTGGTCAACTCAGTGGATGAATCTAAAATACCAGTCAGAGAAACACCCAAGCTGTCATACTTGTCTGAGTTCTTGACACTATTCTCTCCTTCCTTGTTGCTGTGCCACAAATCCATAGCTTGCCAAAAAGAACTGTTTTGTTCATTACATTTTGGCTTTCTTTGCTCTTCTGATTGAGATAAACAAGAGCTCTCTCCTTCAGATGCAGAAGACTCATCATCTGAGAATACAGGTTCATAATCAGGATGCTTTGACTTTGATGTATCCAGTTCTATAGCTTTCTGACTTGACTTTATTTCCAAATCACTCATGTTGGATTTGTTGAAAGAAACAGGACCTAACTCGTCCCATGAAGATTCATTGTTAGCATGTTTCAGGGCTGACTCAGATAATTCACTGTCTGAGTTAGAGGCTGCATGACTATCAGTGGTTGCTTGAGTTTTGAGGGTAGACGTTTCGGAGTCAGAATCACAGACAGTAGTCACAGAAGGAAAAATATAAGTAGACTCTAATTTAACCCCAGGCATTATCTGTAGCAAGGCTGCCAACTTTTGATAACCAAGTTTCTTTATATCAAGATGATAGCCATACCTATCAACAAATAGTCTTCGGAAACAACCAATATTATATCCCTCGGGATGTTCCCTCAGTATCTCACTCACAAGTTTCTGACAGTCTCCTAATATATCATATCTTGATCTCTTAATATATATTGTTTCAGTGACTGGAGCAGAAGCTTGAGAATGAGAAATACTCTGATTGTGTTTCTCCACATCATGTTCTACTGACTTTTGCAAGTTCGACTGTGATGTTCTGCTTAGAAAGAGAGATCTCAAACCATTTGCACCATGAGATTGGTCCATCAATGAATTCTTCTGAACAGGTTGAGTTAGCTTAAAAGGAAATATTCGGGAGGGGCTTTCTTCCAACCATTTTTTCTCTATTATTAACAATTCCACCAAATGAAGGATATCTTTTTTGGGGAGTGATCTAAGAACCAGGGGACCGCCACTTTGTAATCTATGCACCACATCCTCCCTGACACAAATAACATATAACAGAATGTTACTAAATTTCTCCTTCATCAATTAGTTACATAATGATCACCATAAAATATCAAAAGAGACAACTTTCAACTGAAACTTTATGATATAATTAATTCGTCAACATTGTTTTCCTTTTTTGGTAGTCGATTTTCAGATTGGAACAAGGAATGAACGAACACATGGAGGCCAAGAGCTGGTTATTATCAGTAACAAAGAGAGAATTTTTTAAAAGATCTGTACAGAACTAAAAATGCACGCTAACCTGCTTCTTGATTGGGAGAAAAGAAGTGATGCTTTCGGCGCAAAAATAAATGATTCCATTTCATTCCAAAAGGAAGCACTAGAAAATAACTTGGGCTTTCTGGAATGACTAACATTCTGATTCTGTTCTGATAACTCGCACTCTTCGAATTGACGAACAGTCTGGTCCAGTTCAGATAACTTGGAATCCTCAATATGACTAACATTCTGACTCAGTTCTGTTGACTTGGGCTCTTCAAATTGACGAACAGACTGGTCCAGTTCAGATAATTTGGAATCCTCAATATGACTAACATTCTGACTCAGTTCTGTTGACTTGGGCTCTTCAAATTGACGAACAGACTGGTCCAGTTCAGATAACTTGGAATCCTCAACTTCACTAACCACCTTGTTCTGATGAGCGGTCAAATTGTCATACTTTGCATTGTTTTTCCCAAATGGCCACCAACTTCTAAACCAGCTAAAGAATGTTGGACTTCTGCTATTAGTTTCAGCGCTTCCACCAGGTCTTTGGACAACTATAGAGTCGTCAACTGGTAAAGAAGATGGGTTGTGAAAAACTTCATCAACCTCCTTTCCAGTTGATTTCTCATATTTGTTCTTGGCTTCAAAATATCCAGACTCATAATTTGCAATAACATTGTTTTCCACCATCTTGTGAACATTTCCAGCAGAGTGATTCTCTGAAGTTATAAGCTTTTCCATACTTTTATGACTTGCATCCTCAGACTTAACAATGTCATTATCAGATTTTTGAGATGTCATTTGTAAGGAATCCATCTTTGTTTTGGAATCTTTGTTGTCCTTGGGTGGCTGTTGAGTCTTTGACTGTTGCGCATTAGCCACAGAAGATTTCTGCAATTCATTTGGGGGCTGACAAACATGGCCTTCAACCACTACAGAAGATGATGATTTCTCATATTTGTTCTTTGCTTCAAAATATCCAGACTCATAATTTGCAATAACATTGTTTTCCACCATCTTGTGAACATTTCCAGCAGGGTGATTCTCTGAAGTTATAAGCTTTTCCATACTTTTATGACTTGCATCCTCAGACTTAACAATGTCATTATCAGATTTTTGAGATGTCATTTGTAAGGAATCCATCTTTGTTTTGGAATCTTTGTTGTCCTTGGGTGGCTGTTGAGTCTTTGACTGTTGCGCATTAGCCACAGAAGATTTCTGCAATTCATTTGGGGGCTGACAAACATGGCCTTCAACCACTACAGAAGATGATGATTTACCATCCACAATTTCCTCATTGGGTCTCCCCTGTGGAGGCCCTGGTTGGAAAGATTTTAAATCATCATCCGAACTCCTTTCAAGGCAAGTGGAGATCAAGGATGTCTCTTCTGCATCCCTAACCTCACTTTTATCATCACCATTTGGCTTCACAGCCGCTGCACGTCCTCTATCCCCATTCCCAACACCAGACACATTTGACGCCACAGAACTGCTCTCAAAAGATTCTGCAGATTCCGAAGAAACCAAATGCACACAATAGCTACCGTCGCCAACAGGCCGAAGCTGAACACGTTTCAACGACAACAAAAAGCGAGAAAAGTTCTTATGTCCAAACAAACTCTTATCCAACTGCACATCACATTTTGCCAACTCAGCACGAAGCTCAGTAATGCCTATCCCTTTGGGATGCATACTCAATATATGCCTAATCTGCCTCACAAGTGACTTAGGAACTGAACCTGAGGAAGGCTCATAGACCTCAACATTGGGCAAACACGGCGCAGGCGGCTTCTCAAGCTGGCTCACCATACAGCTTCCATACCAAGAACCGGAGGGACCATCAGGAGGATAATTGAAATGCTTTCCAGTAAGATTTTCTCCCTTAAGCAAGGAAGGCCAATGCCACGCTATTGTTGCAGCACCGCAGAGAACACTAGGAGTCCTCTCCGGTGTAGCAAGTAAGATATTGTAATTACTCATTCTCAACCTATGCAAAATGCCAGCAAAGTCTCTATCACCGGAAATCAAAAAGAGATGCGCAGGTGGAGGGTTTTGGGAAACCCAATACATTAGGTCAACGATAATGTCGGCGCTATTCCTTTCATCTGCGACAGCGAGAATTAAAGTGAATGAAAGACGGCGAAAAGTAAAGGAATAGAAAAAGCGAGCGATAGGGGAGAAGAGGAACCGTTGGAGACGTGGGTGAAGCGAACGCCGGTGTAAGCGAGGGCTTCCTGGCGGTATCGGGGGAGTTGCAGAACGTCGCCGAAAGCGGTGATGCTGAGGGGGCCTTTGATGCCGTTGGCTCTGACGGCCTCCATTATTGCGGGGGCGACTTTGGCGGCGTCGAAGCCCCCGGGCACGGCGCAGCTCTTGAAGTCCCACCACGCCCAAACCCTCACGTTTCGGGACTCCTCCGATGATGGCGTGTGAAGCGTGCGAGGCCAACACGAGGACATGAAGAAGAGGGTTTTGCTGAGAACGGGCCTCGCCGTGGGGATCACCAACAATCGGAAACCGGTTGCCATGGGTGTGTATTGGAAGCTTGAGGGAGGATTCCTATTTCCTATAGAAAATGGTGGCGGAGCTAAAACCCTTGCTTGTACCCTCTGTGCTAAGTGCTAACTCCTAACTCCTAACTGCTAACTGGGGTTTTTAAGTTTTAACTATTTTTCCTGGGTCGTGTTTGTTTTAAAAAAAAAAAATTTTTTTTTTTAAATAAAATAAGTAATTTTCTATTTTCTGTTAATCTGTTGAGTTATTATTTTTTTTTTTAAAATAAGCAGTCTTTTTTTTCTTTTCAACAAACAATTTCAATTTGCTACTTAAAAAAATGACTTTTAAATAATTTGTTTAGAAACATTTTTTTATGTTAAACAACCTAACCCATACTTCATACTTAATTCTTAATGTGGTCTTGTTAAATATTTATAAGAACATAATAGTTTTATTTAACACAAATTACATTAATTTTAGTGAAAGATATGTGATTTAACATATATAAGATGATGTGTATACCTCTTTTATTAACAACTATTAAGATTATTTAATATAATGAAGATGTTAAAGGCATGTACGAAATCTTAAATGCTCCCAAAATTAAGATACATATATTTCATGTATCATAATTTAAGAAAATAATTTGTATATATGCTTGTTGAAGTAAACTCAACATCTTTTAGTAAAAATAATAATAATAAGATAAGAGTTGAATGTCGGCTCATTTGATCATAGTAGAAATTTTAATATTATTTAAAAATGACAAAGTTATTTTCACCTTTATTTAAGAGAAATTACTCAAGTCTCGTTAAAAACATTTTGATCATATTTTTAATCAATAGAGGTCATCTTATTACTTTTAGTATGTTTGATTGTGTGTCATTATCAATGTTAAACTATGCTTTTCTATCAAAAGTAAGAAATTAAACCAAAAGCAAATATGAGTAGTTTTAAAAATATTGTTAAAAATCATGTCTTGTTGTTAGACTAATAGGCACTTAAATCTTTTTCATAAACATCTAATTTGTCAAAGAATTAAAAAATGATATCAAATTTTGAAAAACTAGAGTCATAAAAAGTGTTAAAGGAGTATGTTTAAAGATATTTTTCTTCTCGGTTAAGTTAAGAGTAAAGATATCAAAATCCAGGTTGACTCATCACAAATTGGTGATTTAAACAAGTTAATCTAACTCAACTCACTTCTTGGAGAATTAGAAAATTTTTAACTTAACTCAACTTACCATGAGTTGGTGGATTAGATCATAATTTTAAAAATTAGATCAGTCATCAAACTAGTTAGGGTACTAGGTCAATGAGTCAAAGGTTGAACCAATAGATCACTAATTGAACTGTATAACCCGATTTCTATTAATTTTTAAAAAGAATATTCATGTTGTGTATATTTTATACTTATAAATTTAAAAAAAAATTATATGGCATCTTAAATTTCAATTTCCATCTTATTTTAAATTATCTTTATTTTTATTTTGTATAAAGAAACATGAAAAATTTGCGTGTTAAACTGTATATTAATACAAATTAAAATATAAATAACATGTATATATATATATATATATATAAATATAATATACTTGTAATTGATATTGCAAAATAATATATGTAATATATGTAATATCTACATATATATTATATTATTAAACATATAATTTAAAATTATTAATAATATATTATAAAAGTTGTTTAAGTTGCATATATCACAAAAAAATTCATTAAAACAAGTAGTCATCGTAATATTTGACAAGACTCTTTATGCTATGGTGAGCAGGATTTGATTCCAATGTTGTGCTTTTTTATGGTTGAATCGGTTCACTAGTAGAACAGAAAAATTGATTGATTCACTCCGATTTGTAATGAGTCAACTACATAAATCAAGGGCTCCGATTTGTGATGAGTTGAATGCATGAATCAAGGCTTGAACCAATTAGACTACCGATTCCTAGTTAAATTGTTTCGACCAGTCGATCCGAGTCAATTTTTAAAACATTGGATTAGATAGGTTGGCTTACCAAAATTTTTAAAATAAAAAAATACTTACATGTTCTTATTTTTAATAAATAAAACAAAGAGTTATAATTTTTTCTATTTGAAATAAAGTTTATCATTGATTTAAATATAAATATAAAAAAATTATCAATCAAAATTTTAAATGATAACTACATAAAACACACACACACACACATATATATATATATTGACCCGACTCGACCCATAATTATGATGAGTTGGGTTGACCCATCAAGTTGGACCTATTTTGACACTTTTAGTTAAGAGTCAAATAATAATTTTTTTTTTAGTATCCATTCTTGTGTATGTGGTTTATGTCAATTAAAATTAGGGTAAATTATAATTTTAGTTATTTATCTAATTTTTAAAATTCAATATGAGCATTTGTCTTTTGAAAAATTCAATTTAGTTCTTTATGTTTATAAATTGACTCAAAATTATACTTTCTATTAAGTTTCTAATGGTCAATGTGACATAATTTATCATACAACAAAACACCAAATTGAACCGGAAACATTAAGGATCAAACTAAGCTTATTTAAAAATATAAAGGATTAAATTGAACC
The DNA here is from genome assembly GCF_000230855.2 of Cajanus cajan. NCBI lineage: Eukaryota > Viridiplantae > Streptophyta > Magnoliopsida > Fabales > Fabaceae > Cajanus > Cajanus cajan. The sequence continues at coordinate 56,799,918 of NC_138521.1, forward strand.
TATACATAACCAACTACACTAATCCAAACCCAATTGCATCAATCCAAACTTAATTTCATGCACCAAGCCAAATACAACCAACTTAAACCTAGAAAGAAGTCAAACCACCATAGGAGTGAAGTTTTTGGTCTTATTTTTTTAACCAAATTTTAGTTAGTCATTAGAATGTAAAACATTTGTTCAACTTCAAAATTTACTAAAAGTTAATTGATTGTGTTAGAATACATTTTATATTATTTTTAAGTTGTTTTAATTGTAACTTCATGTTATGGAATTCCACTAATATATAATTATATTTTTGCCTTTTATCTTTTAAATACATTCAATTTGTTCCTTTGTGTTTTTAAATAAGTTTAATTTGATCCTTTTATAATTATAATAAGGTTCAATTTGATCCCTTATAATATTAATAAGATTCAATTTGATCTTTCATCATATCAATAACTATACTAATGGGTAGAGGTAATGGTCAACTAATTTTTTTTTTGACATTGACTATTAAAAAATCAACAAAAAGAAATATTTTAAATCACTTTGTAAATTTAAAGGACTAAATTGAATTACAAAAGGATCAAATTAAATTAAATAAATAAATAAACAAAAGACTACAAACATAATTTAATCGTTAAAATTATAATTTTTTTCTTTAGTAGCCAAAGTTTTACCTTTTTAAAGATTTTTCAAAATGTATTTAGTTATTTTTAGTAAAAGAGCATTATTATTTATAAATTATATTTAAAGACTTTTATTGAAAATCGAAAATAGTCCGGACAATATACTTAATATTTTCTACAGCTCATATTATCACGTGAGTTTAAGAAATAGGTACCAAATAAGTGTGATTTTATCTTTTTTAATACAATATTATTAATTTTTTATTTATAATCTTAATATTTTAAAAAGATATTATATTGTATTGATTTAAAAACAAAGATTTAATATTGTAAAATTATATTTTTTTTATTTATTTGTAAATTTATTTTAGTCCTAAACTTTTGTAGGTATTCATTTTGTCTTTGAACAAATTTTATTTGATTTTAATTTCTAAAAACTTTTCCAAAAAAAAAAATAGTTGACAATAAGGACCAACAATGTTATCAAGAAATTTTTATTTGAAGATTACAAGTAAAAATTGAGAAAGTCAAAAAAATTGCAAATCATATTTAATCTTATAATTTATATATTTAAAATTTTTATTTATTATAAATTTTGACATAAAATAAAATATATTGTGAATTGTGAATGCTAAAATATTAAAAAAGATTATATAAATGGAAAAAGTTAAACTTGTCAAAATCGCCATGCAGCTTAGTTAATCTTAGCTAATAAGTAAGTCAATTAAACCTCGTTTACCTTATAATAAACTAATAAAAAATACATTTCACATGATTCATTACGAGTCAGTGTTAGTTCATTTAATTTAAAAAATATATAAAAGAATATATTTTTTCTAATGTCCAACCATTTCTTTTAAAATACATATTTTTTATAAAAATATTAAATATCTATCTAGCCTTTTTTAAATATCTATCCAGTCAAATCTACATTTTTTCTAATGTCCAAACACATGATTTGTTTTTTTTTTCTTTTTCTTATTTTTTTTCTCCCTCAAAAATGAGTTCCTAACCCAGTAAATAACCCTCCTATGTGATATTTGGCTAAGCAAATAAATGGGTTGTGGGTTTTTAATTTCTTTTTATGAGTGAGTTGTGGTTTTTTATATTATTTTTTGTGTGAGTAGACTTGTGAGCTAATCTGACTTATCACGGATTCAACTCATGACTCGAGTTTTTAGTGGGCCGAATTGAATTTTCAACAATACTAAAATTTGTAAATTCATTTTAATCCAACTTGACTCGAATAAGTGGTGAGTCGAATTGACTCACAAAATGTGATTCATTTTGACAACTCTAGAAAAAAACAATGTGAGTGATAGATTGACTTCAATGTCACTTTTGTTACATGGAACTATAAATCCAATGTCTAAACACACACTATGTTGATGATATGACAATTAATACTTATTATGTTAAGTTATACTTTTAGTCTCTATTTTTATCAATCTACAATTTTGATCCCTTATTTTAAAATAAAGACATTTAGTCTCCATATTTCTAAAAATACAAAATTTTAGCCCTATGACAATTCAATGTTTGTTGATCTTTAAATGACGTTATTAAATAATTTGTCACCATTTAAACGATATAATATTCATTAACATGTCGTATAAGGATAACAATTAAAAAATAACATAAAAAACTTCATTTATATTTATTTTACCAATTGATTAGTATTTATTTTATTAATAAATCTTATTTACATATTTTTTTAGTTTTTTATTTCTAAATATCATATTACTAGATGTCACGTCACTTAAGTATGAATAAAATTTAAAATTTAATAGATAATATATGTCAATTTGATTGGAGAACCAAAAGTTTGTGTTTGTAAAATTAAAAAAATTAAATATCCCTATTTTAAAATAAAGAGAATAAAATTGTGGATTGACAAAAATAAAGAGATCAAAAGTAAAATTTTATCCACTTAATAATATTTAAGTTATATTATACTTTTAGTCTCCACTTTTATCTGATAAGAATAGATAAAAATAAAAAAATTTAAAAGTATTATCTAACATAATATTATTAAATACTAATTCTGACCCTTTTTATAGGAATAAGTTATAGTATAACATATACAATAATATGTTTCTTATAAAAAAAATAATATTAATTGTTACATTATTTATTTAATATCAAGTCAAAATTAATGTTACGAAATCTAATCGTGAACTGAAAAATATTTCATAGTAGACTTCTTTTATATACAAAACTGCAAATTTTACAAATTTAAAATTGAAAAATCAAAATTATATGTAATATTACATATTTCAATTTTTTTTAATAATTAAGAGGTATAATTTCCTCTCATGAGTCGGTCCATATTAAAAATAAAGTAATAATTTTAATTACAAATTTATATTTAAGATAGAAATTAATTTTGAATCATTAATTAAGAAATACAAATGTTGAAGTATGTTAAAAACTTTTGATAAAAAAAATCATATACACATTATTCTACATCCACCTAAACCAGGTTTTACTTGACATTTGACACAACATAAATCTTCTACAGGTCCAAAATTTAGAACTAAAAGCACACAAATAATTGAGAGAGAAAATATATCGTAAATGATGGGAATAAAAAGAAGTAGAGAGATAGAAAGGTCATAGAGAGCTCCAGAGAACACTTGTTGGAGAGAATTCAAGTCCCATTTAGCATGCTAATGCAAACATTTAATTAAAAAATCTTGGAGACCAAATTATCATTTTCTGAGACCAAATTATATAGTTAGCTTGCTTTTATTTTTCTTCAACAGGTACTTTAGGATCTTAGGAACTTAATTGCATTGTAGTGAGAATCTGGAACCTTTAGATTAATTTCGGTTAAAATACTTTTCTCCTTATTTTAGTTCATATAATTTTAAAAAATATCTTTTAGTTCATATATTTATCTTTTAAAAAAAATTAGTTTCTATAATTTAAAATAGATTTTTTTAATATTTTTTTAATCAACAATTTTTTAAATTTGTAGTTCTTATAATTTTTTTTTTGAAACTTTGCTTATTTGTGTTTATCATGATAAATATCTATAATTTTGTGAGAGTGAAAACAAGGTGTCTCAATGATAGACATCATAGGTGAAGATATAAGAGGTATGAAGCGTTGAGAGATTTAATTTAGATTAATTTTAACAAAATAAATTTGACATCAAATACATAAAATTGAATTAATATATTTTTCATATCAACAAGAAAAATACAACATTATACAAAAATTAACGATAAGGACTAAAAAATTAAAAAATTAAAAGTACAATGACTAAAAAAATATATCTTAAATTATAAGGATTAAAAAATTTGAAAAATATAAATATGAAATTTAAAAAGTATATTTTTAAATTATAAGAACTAAAGGTAAAATAAATAAAATTATAAGAAAAAAATATTTTAAATTTGATGGATGTTTGGGCTTAGCCCAATATTCAATCCACGTGGACTGTGATTGGATATGCCCGTATGAGTTAAACTTACCTAAAGGCCCAAACTATAGTAACCAGTCCATGATAAGCTACTAAGGTAGTTCGCTCTCTCTTTCATTCCCCATCTTTCATCGAGTTATTCTTACTGGGGAAAAAAATTCTTGCCCTTGAAAACTTATTAGACAACAAAAGGAAAATCTTTAAAAATGGCTTAGATCTTGTTCTTTACAAAACAAAATAAAATTAAATAAAAATAAAAGTTTTGAAGACTCCCTTAATAAGTTTATTATGAGTTATTTTAAATATAAAATTGTATCATCCTAGATATATCTTGAGATGAACTTGTTGAAAAGGTTTGGCCAAAAGGTTTTGAACAAATATCCTCGATAAATAATCAATCTAAAAATGAGCAATCTAATAGTATTTTTAGAAAGAAATGTATGATAAATTTATGAAATCTCTTCGCTTTCTAGACTTGAAGTTAATGGGTAAGTGTATCATCCAAAATATATTCCGAGATGGGCTTGCCAAGAAGGCTTGATACTTTGAACACTAAGTAGAGAGGGGTGTATCCAAAAGGTTGTGACTGAACACCCCATACATAATGTCCCAAGAGATGTTAGAATAAATTCGACTTAAGATTCATATCCAAGATAAAATCTTATTAGCCAAAGATCGCGATGATTAATAATCTTCTTATCGAATCTTGAGATTCTTAGAATCCATAAAATCTATAATAGTCAAATATAAAAAATTCCAACCCTAATGAAAAAAAATTACACTTTTGAATATTTTGATTTTAGTTAATCATCTAAAACAAATCTTAAACGTGCTTAAAAAAACAAACTAATTTAAATATGCATTAATCATAACATGATAATAAGTTTAGTATTTAAAATGTTAAAGAACCATATAATAATTATACTTGATATTTGTGGGATGGGAATAAGTGTTGGATGAAATGGGAGAAAAAAGGCATACAATGATCAAAGATTTTTTTTTTTTATCGCACAAATACTTAAAAATTGTGCAGCATCAAATTTTAAAATCAAAATTAACCGAATGAAACAATAAAATCTAAGTGTGTGTTTGATTTCATGTCCAAAATTCTTAACTCGCATAAATAACATGAAAATAAGAGATTAATATTATTTGCTTGTCCATCAAATTCACGAAAACGTGGATTAATGTCGCGAATCCAAACAAATATTAAAACGAGTCAATTCTTCATCAAATACCAAATATAAAGCTTTGATTAAACTCTTCTATACTCCCATTAAAAAATTTAAATTTGACCCAACAACAATACAAGTTTGGTACAATACTTCAATATAAAAATTTAACTAGTGAAGGAAGCTATATCGGTATTTTACTCTTGAAAAAACCAGACATATAATTGAGTTCAATCATTTACTTATATCTCTTTAGGTGTGCCCTCCTTTTATCTTCTACTCCACTCGGTGACCCTGACGTGTGATGATGCGATTTGCCAACAATGAACAATACCATCTGGCACCTGCCTCATTCGCCAAGAACCAAATTCATGAACCAATTGCGATGTTTCATAGTTCATACACTCCTTTATTAGTGATGTAACAACTGATAATTTTGTGAAAACGAGGACAAGTCTTCCAAATTCCAACCAGTGTGTCTCTCACAAGAAGACCTATGCTAGGAAACAAAGCTGGTATGGAACACTCTAAAATGCAAAGACTCCTCATAAGACCTACTTTGTAGTTAGTACCCGTTTATCTACAAACTAAAAATGATTCTTATTATGTTCCAATGCAATACATTAAAATTAATTTAAATACATATTTTAACAACGTTGTACCTGTTGGAAAATCTTAAACTTTTAGAGATTCCGAGATATCCGAGATATTCGAGATATCCGAGATATCCGATTTAAGTTATCTGGAATTATTTGATTTATCTTTTGGGTTATTTTGTTTCAGATTAGATAAGATAGTTTTTTGATAAGTTTTGATTTGATAAGATATTTTATTATCTTCTTGTTAGTTCAGTACGTTGTAAAATGGTTATTTAAAGGTCATCTCTTATTCAATTAAAAATACAGTGAGTTGCTACGTTCACCCACAACATTTAGTATTACCTCGTCTCTCTTATTTTTTCTACAAATTGGTATCAGAGCTTTATGCTCTGAGTGCCGAGTGTGAGAGGAAAACAGTGTGCGCCTGTGAAGGGGAGGAAAGAAGAAAGAGAGAGTAATGGCGAAGGTTGTTAATGGAATGACCGTACCACAAATGTCAAAGAAAACCAATTATGATAATTGGTGTTTACAGATGAAGACCCTGTTGGGTTCCCAAAGTCTATGGGATATAGTGGAGAAGGGGTTTCAAGAACTCGAGGAGGACGAAGACCAATCTGTGGCTCAGATTGCCGCATTGGAAAAGACACGAGTGAAGGACAAATCGGCTTTGTATTTTTTGTACAATGTCGTGGATGAGTCAGGCTTCGAGAAGATTGCAAACGCTGCATTTTCAAAGGAAGCATGGAAGATCTTGGAGGTTGCGCACAGAGGTAACCACCGTGTCAGACAGATCCAACTTCAAACTCTCCGAGGAGAGTTTGAGTGTTTGAAGATGGAGGATAAGGAACAAGCATCCGAGTACATAACTCGGGTGGAGAAGTTGGCTAACCAACTCGGAAGGAATGGGGAGCCAATGCCAGTAAGTAGAATTGTGGAGAAAATCTTGAGATCATTAACAGATGATTTCGAGAGTATTACATGCGTAATTGAGGAGTCAAAGGACTTGTCAGTTCTCTCAGTGGAAGAGCTCGCTGGGTCACTAGAAGCCCACGAACAAAGGAGGAGGAAGATGAAGGGTACTCTTGATCAAGCATTACAGGCGCAACTTGATTTGAATGAAACTCGGAACACCCAGGGCCGAACATCAAGTGGACAAGGACGAGGTGATCAAGAACGAGGTGATCAAGGACGAGGCAAAGGACGAGGTGATCAAGGACGAGGTAGAGGACGAGGTGATCATGGAGGTGGACAAGGACGAGGTGATCGTAGCCAAGGAAGTCAGCCGAGGTCCGAGGTGGAATGTTATAAGTGTGGCAAACTCGGCCACTACGCAAAAGAATGCAGATCGGCAAATTGCTACAACTGTGGCAAATACGGTCACATAGCAAAGTATTACCGAGCTAAAAGCCGAAGTGAAGAGAAAGAGAAGAATCTTCTCACAGAAGAAGAGGACGAGGAAGCAGGAATTTTGATGATGATGCAGAGCTCGGAGACCAAGCTACGTCCGAACTGTGCCTCCGAGGTTCAGCTAAACTTGAGTTGCGTGGAGAGATCAGCAGTTGAGCTTCCAAGCTCAGATGAAAAGTCAGAAGCCGAGCTTGATTCGAGTTGCTTAAACAACTCGGTCTGGTATTTGGACACTGGGGCGAGCAATCATATGTGTGGAGAAGAGAGTTTCTTCAACGAATTCATCAAGGTGAAGGCTGGATTCGTGTCATTTGGAGATGATTCCAAGGTTGCGGTAAATGGGCATGGAACCATCAAGTTTATGCAGAAGGATGGACGAGTTGGAGAAATAAGAAATGTCTACTACGTTCCCGAACTTAAGAGCAACATCTTAAGCATGGGGCAGATGATGGAGAAAGGCAACTCGGTTCTGATAAAGGATCGAGTGCTTTATTTGAAGGACAAGCATGATCGTTTAATAGCTCGAGTGGAGATGAAAAAGAATCGGATGTATAAACTGAAGCTGAACATCATTCAAAATAAGTGTTTAAAGCTGGACGTGAAGGATAAAGCAATAATGAGGCATTCTCGTCTTGGGCATTTAAACTTTGGAGGTTTGGTCGAGCTATCAAGGAAGGAGTTGGTGCACGGACTACGTGGTGATGAGTTTGACAAGAAGTTTTGTGAAGCGTGTGTACTCGGAAAGCATTCAAGAACAAGTTTTTCGAGCTCGTCCGAGTACAAAGCAAAGGAGCAAGACATCTACAACTCCACTGACGAGTTACATGTAGTGTGTCTATTGACAGGAACAGAAGATATAAAGTTTGAAGAGGCGGTACTTGATGAGAGATGGAAGAAAGCAATGGATGAGGAGATCGGATCAATTGAGAAGAGTGAGACGTGGAAGCTGACAGATTTACCCACAGGAGCTCGGCCAATTGGTTTGAAGTGGGTATACAAAAGGAAGACAAATGCAAATGGCGAAGTGGAGCGCTACAAAGCTCGTCTTGTGGCGAGGGGTTATAAACAGCAGAAAGGCATTGATTATGATGAAGTTTTTGCACCCGTGACAAGGATGGAAACGATTCGATTACTACTGTCCTTAGCAGCTCAGCATGGATGGAAGATACAACAAATAGACGTGAAGTCAGCATTCTTGAATGAGGTGTTGGAGGAAGAAGTCTACGTGGAGCAACCTCTAGGGTACATGAGGAGAGGTGAAGAGAAGAAAGTGCTGAAGCTCAAAAAGGCTTTGTACGGTTTGAAGCAAGCTCCTCGAGCATGGAATGAGAGAATAGACACATACTTCAAGAGAAATGGTTATGAACAATGTCCGTATGAACATGCTCTCTATTTAAAGAAGTGCAAAGGAGATATATTGTTCGTTGCTCTATACGTGGATGACTTGATATTCATGGGAAGCAAAGCTGAGCTAGTTGAGGAGTTTAAAGAAGTGATGAAGAGGGAGTTTGAGATGACCGATTTGGGCATCATGAAGTACTTTCTGGGTTTAGAGGTGGACCAAAGAGCAACAGGTATTTTTGTGTCCCAAAAGAGGTATGCCGAGGAGATTTTGAGCAAGGCAAAGATGCTGAATTGCAATCCAGTTTCTACTCCCATGGAACCTGGAACGAAGTTATCTAAAAATGGAAAGGTTGAAAGAGTTGATGCAAGAAGGTACCGAAGCCTAATCGGAAGTCTAAGGTATTTAGTACAAGACCTGACCTGATGCCAAGTGTGGGAATTGCAAGCCGCTTTATGGAGGATCCGAGGTATTCTCATTGGAAAGCATTAAAGAGGATACTAAGGTATGTGAAGGGGACGATGTCACTTGGACTGTGTTTCACTAAGTCGGACAACTACTGACTTATTGGGTACTCGGACAGCGATTGGTGTGGAGATGTGGATGATCGGAAAAGCACAGCTGGGTACGTATTCTTCATGGGAAACTCGGCTTTCACTTGGCTATCAAAGAAACAACCAATCGTAGCTCTATCAACGTGTGAAGTCGAGTATGTAGCAGCATCTTGGAGTATCCAACATGCAGTTTGGCTTAGAAACTTGCTAAGCAAACTGGAAATTATGAAAGCTGAGAAAGTGTTGATTCGAGTAGACAACAGGTCGGCAATCGAGCTAGCCAAGAATCCAATCAATCACGAAAGAAGCAAGCACATCGACGTCCGATTTCATTTCATCAAGGAAAAGGTGAAAGAAGGAAGCGTGGAGCTCGAACACGTAGGAAGTAAAGAGCAGGTAGCCGATATCTTTACAAAATCATTGCCGACAACAACATTTCAGAAGTTAAGAAAGTTACTCGGAATGAAAGAAGAAGGAGAAATTTAAGATTATGGGGGAGTTTTGTTGGAAAATCTTAAATTTTTAGAGATTCTGAGATATCCGAGATATCCGATTTAAGTTATCTGGAATTATTTGATTTATCTTTTGAATTATTTTGTTTCAGATTAGATAAGATAGTTTTTTGATAAGTTTTGATTTGATAAGATATTTTATTATCTTCTTGTTAGTTCAGTACGTTGTAAAATGACTATTTAAAAGTCATCTCTTATTCAATTAAAAATACAGTGAGTTGCTACGTTCACCCACAACATTTAGTATTACCTCGTCTCTCTTATTTTTTCTACAGTACCGTCTCCTAAACATGGTTGTGTCTCTGTGTCCCTAGCTGAGTGGGGAATTTTATGTGCCATACAAGAAACTCCAAATATTACAAACTAGAAGCCAATTAGATAATATTCCTTTTTCTTTGTAATCAAGAATCATATCGTACTCTACGTGATATCTTTATTCGGATTGAGGCTGAGAGCAGAAGCAATGAATTTAGGCGAGGGACAGGGTAAACTAATTCCTCCACTAAGGGTCATTGGAGTCAGAACAATCAAAATGGGTTGTTCATGGAATGGCCAACATCCCATTTTCTAAACCTCAGGGGCCTGCATGACTAGAATTATGGGTTCACGTCTTTATCCTTCCTTTACTTGCTTGTCGGTTTCAATTGCAACAAACATCGAGATTATCAAGTTTAGCATCTCTAACGGTGGAGTACGTAAGTTCTTAATAAAATTAAGATTTGTTCTTAATTAATTAGTAGTTAGGTGATGAGTTCTTAAACTTAAGAATAGTTTTTATTATTAAAACATATCTTATGTGTTTAAATTATTGCTTAATTTTATAATATTCATCTTAAAATTTATATAAAAATATTTTTTTATTAGTTGATAGTATACAAGTTTTTACAGTGACAATAATACGTGTTCAACATTAAACTCGATAAAAACTTGTTAATCAAGAGAGTCAAGAAGCTCTGACAGTTCATTGGTGGAGCGTTCGCCTTATCATTTTCACCGTAGGAAACACCACAAACATCAATTGTAATCACTTTTGGCTGTACATATGTTACCAGCATTTAGCAATTAACCTGTTTCGGTCGAATCAGAATCAGAGTACTTGAAGATTTTTCAATTATTTTGAACAAACAAAAGTAGTTATAGGTGTTTGTTCGAAAAAAAAAACTTGTTTTTAAAAATCATAGAAGAAAGCTATGCAAAATTTAAACCACAAAAAAAAAACCAACCAAATGTGCAGTTTTATTATTTGTAAATTATTTGAAGTCATCTGATTAAATGTTCAATTAACTAACTTGTTTGTTTCACTTAACTAATAAAAAGATTGGCTCTAAATTTAATTGCATAAGTAAATTAATTAAGCTTGACGTTATAAATTTGTAAATGGCTTTTATGAGTGTCTTTTTCTTATTAGTAGGAATGGAACTCAGTACTTAAGATTTAAGAATTACAACAATTTACACGCTGTTTCATTAACCCAATTAATGTTTTGTGAGTGTATATATTTATACCAATAACAAAAAAATGTTAATTTTAAATAAGAAATTAGATGGTGTAGATAATAAAAACAATTTGTTTCCCTTGCTTAATTATATTTTTATTGCGAATTATAATTATTTAAATTAAATTTCATTAAAGAAAGTATGTTTTCTCTGTTTCTCTCTTCTTATTTATATTTTATCTTATGGTATGATATTTTCTAAAAGATACTAAATTAATAAACTTAAAAATATCTCAAGAAAAGATCGATTAGATATAAAGAAAATAATAATAATCAAATATAAATTACACAAGTTGGCTCATGCTTGCCATATTGTGGAGTCAGCTCCAGTCCAGATGTTTTCTTAACTTTTTTTTTTAATAAAAAAAGTTTTCTTTACTTCTAGTGGATAGTTTAGTCATTATTTCTGTTAGGTATTAATCCTTCTGTTTTTTTTTGTTTTATTGTTTTTCTTTTTACCTTTCTGATTGATTAAGAAAAAAAAGTCGGCTCAATAAATTTCATGTTTTAAAATAACTAAAGCCAAAATTTAAAATTTACCTCTTAAATAAAAAGTCAAGTTTGAAGTTTGAACGTTATAATTATCTTTGTTTGCTAGTGGGCTTTTTCTTTGGGTGAAAGTTTGCTAGTGAGCTGAACTTGGGTTTGAAGTACTTAATTAACTACTTTTGAGTCGTTTACATTTTTGGTTTTGTAAATGAAGGTGTATTTTATATAATTAGGGGCACAAATGTAATAATTAATGACAGTGCCCAAAGTTCCTTTATGTCTAATCTATTCTTGCTCATGTGATATGTTGTTGGCTATGTGAAACAATCAGAGGTGCGATGGAATTAAAAGATTGTCAAATACGTAATATCCGAGTTAAGATTTGATTGGTGATTGATTAATCTTCGGTTATGGAGTTATGGTAAATGCATCGTCACTTCAAAGCCTATGATCAACATGTGATGAGAGTGGATTTATACAAAAACACTCTAAACTCTAAAGCAACAATATACCTAAGATCATGTTTAATATGCCCCTTATATATACAAAGTTAAGTGTGAACGAATCATAACTATATAATCTAAGTTACGTACTTCTGTTAATTATGTACTAATGGTTGGGAATGGCAAAATTACCAATAATAATCCATTAAAAATGCTCAAGTAAATCAAGCCATAAACCGCCCCAAGAATATACAGTTCAATTAATACAGTTAATTAAACCATCCTAAGATTTCATGCAATCTGTTTAAAACTGCAAAGAATTTCAATCTGACTAAATAATATAGGATTGCCATCGTTTTCAATTAAAAAAATTAACAAACAATTCTAGGTTGGGTGATACTAAATTTTTAAACTGAATTTAGAATTTTTTATATATAAAACAAAATACTAATTGTAAAGACAGGATATATATATATATATATATATATATATATATATATATATATATATAATAGATAGATAGATAAAAAATAGAATATATTTTGTCTAATACTTTTATAAACTCTTAATTACATGTGAAAGTATCAAATTTTTTTATAAAAGGAAGTATCTGGTTAAAAAAAGCCAGACTTTAATTAATATATTATGTACAATATAAATTATTTATTGTAAGTCTAAAATATATTTTAGATGTGTAAAAGTATCTATTTATATAAATTTTAAATACAATTTATATATTTAAACATAATATTTATTTAAATATATAATTTATTATAAATATTAATTACATATAATAAATATTATTTATAAAATACTAATTTAAATAAAATCTTATTCGATTCTATCTATTTCCCTACATTCTCAATCCATTGTATATTGGGACATATATAACTATATATAACGATAAATCCAATACAATTAACATTTGTGAACAATGTATTATACTTAATTAAAATAATTGTAAAATACCTAGCTAGTTTGTTTGACTAATACAAGGGATAACTTTTGGTACATTTTAAAAGAAAAGCTTTAATCATAAATAAATGGTTCTATTACGCGATCACAATTTTCGTTATATATAGTATTTTTTTTATATAAGTTTATTTGGCCTTTTTTTATACTTTGTCATTTTTGTAAAAATCTGAATAACCTACTTGTATTGAATAAAAAGTTTAGTGAATCAAGAGTCAAAATTTTGACTTTATGCGCGACAAATGAATTATGAATATAAGCCTGTATTATTAAGTTAGCAGATAGTTAAGTGTACATAATTGATTCTACCATCAACAATTTTTCCAACAGCTATCATCAATAATTTTAATTTATAATCACCGATTAAATTAAATACAAAATATTTATGGTATAAAAATTGGTTAATATTAACGTAAATAGTATGTGCATTGATGGTGTAAAAGATTTTTACTTTGTGATATAATCACAAACAATTTTGTATTGTAAGTTTTTTACTTTTAAACTAACCACTTTAAAAGTTATATTAGAAATGTTTTTCAATAATTAGTTCACAGTTTACATTTTTCTCATATATTGAATAGAAATTAAACTCTTAATATTAGTGGTCTTCAAAATACAATTTATGTAGAAATTTTTATGATTCATCATATAAAAGGAAAAAAAAAAAATTATCTAGGGAGAGTGTGCGTCGCTACTCGCAAGTGGCAACATGAATATATTAATTATCATTCATTGTTGATCGAAAACAAAAGGGTCACGTGGAGTTCAGACGATAACATGTGAAATTAAGACGAGACAAGGTAAATTCATGTACCAAGTAGCAACCTAGAGATACGTAAAATGTTTTCGCATCACAGACATGCAATTTAGTACAATATGCTTATTAATCATTATCTTTAGTTATTAGGTGACTGAAATAGAAGTGGGCCAATAGAAAATCCGCATAGCACGGATAGCTATTATTCTAAGTTCCAAAGAAGAACCATTGGGCCCAAAGGAAGTGGATCAGAGAAGAAGAGGACGAGAAATTGAGCACATGCTCACATGGTTTGGCACATGAAAAGCTCTCTAGTCTCTATCCCCAAGTGTCACGACAATAATTCACTGTAAAACGTTCATGGAGGCCATAGACTTTCAAATTCAAATGCTGACCTCTTCCTATCTATCCTTTACAATTTCAATGCATTCAAGTGATACTACTTTTGTCATGTAATGGTAGTTGCTCTCATTTAAATTCCTATTCATGTGTTTTCTTTCTTATGACAACTTCATATGAGCTTTTATCTGTTCTCATCATCATTCACTTCAATCATGAACTAAAACATCCTTCTCATTATTTCATTCTATAATCAATAATCCGACATTCAGAGAGGATGATCATGCCATCTTATGCCCAAATTAAAAGGATTACGCACATGCTCTTTCAATTATTCATTACTGTTTGTTCTTAAGGCAATATTATTGACTAATTATTGACATTGCTTAGGAACAAATACTAATGATTAACTGAAAACAACATGTGTGATCTTGGTTGCAGCTGTGTTAAAGTTTATCGGAGGGAGCATTTTGTCCCTTAAAATGATTATTTTTCACTCAAATAAATTGTCTCTAATAAAAAATATCATTAATATAAAGAAGGCAACCCTAATTTAAGTTTTATTCTGACACTTACAGATACGAAGTCCCATTCATTGTAATTTTTAATTTGAAAATGTATTTTTTAAGACCATCACTAAAAGACAAAACCACTCAATAGACACTTTTAAAATAATAATTTCACTTTCCTAGCTTAGTAACGAGAAAAAAAATGGGAACCCTTCCTTAGTTTATTATTATTATTATTATTTTGTCTTTTAGTGGGTGTTTTACCGGTGTTCTTAAATTATGAGTGTCCAAAAAACGAGTTAATTATAAAACATCTTTTCTTTCTTTTAATTTAAAAATTATTGCCTCCAGTATTTTCTATAAGAAACAAATGATGTAAATATGCTATTATTTGTTTTTATAAATTAAATGGACAGGAGAAAGTGTCACTTATCTCTTATTTGTGAATGATTTGTGTTGAGGTGTATTTTCATAATATTATTATTCAGACATGAAACAAGTAATTTCCATCTTGTGTAATTCATATGGGTAATATAGATTTGTGAAATTCAACTCCCATCAAATCTTGGAATGCGGATTGACACAACAGTGAAAAGTATTTAATAATGGTATGCAATGTGTAGTTGTCATTTGTCAATGATTCTAGTTCATTCCAAGTTTACAACTTGGATACATTAAAAAACAAACATATAGAGCAAAACATTGTTGGTGTTGTTATTAATTTCTCCCATGTATCTTAAATTTGGGTAGTGGGACCAACCTAATGCCACTTGAAGTAATTATGATATCTATAAATGAAAACTGGCGAATATCCATTATATTACTTAATTACCAAGTTACCAAGGGCATTGGTACAAGAAAAGTCTATAAAAGGGGGAGGTGCATGTATGGATGTTTCCATGCACAACATTATTCTCTCTCTTGCCTCCTATAATTTGCTAGTTCAATTTGCTTGAGAAGGAAATCATGGTTTCTAAAGTGGAAGAAGCAATGAAGAGGAACAAACAACAGCAAGCACAAACTCAGAATCAGCAACAGCAACTGCAGAAACAAATTCAGTGCAACAAAGGAAAAGCTGGAAAGTTCAAGAGGAGTAGCTCCAATCTGGAGGAGGATGGTGCTTCTTCTGCCATTCTCTTTCTAGCTTGCATAGCTTGTGCCCCTTCTTATGCATAGTACAAAGAAAGAATCATAAATTCCTGTTTTCTTCTTCTTCTTCTTCTTCTCTGGTGCCATTCTTCCACACATCTTATCGAATAGGAATATATAAATGCTTGTGTCTAGTTCTTCCACCTTAATTACTTTTACTTTTTCCACTCATCTTATCTCTTTGTTTCTTGTCTATAACCTCCTATGGTGTTAAGGTAATTAGTAGGCTTTAAACAATGTAGCTTTTATGCCTTCATTAATTCTTTTTTAGTAAGTGTACCATTGTTCAGTATTTATTGTAATTTATTTGAGCAAGTTTCTCAAGTACGAGTCAATATGTCCTTACTTTTTTTCGTTCAACTTAGTTAGTTTGAGATAGTTTAAAGTGATAAATATGTTTTTAACTTCAATAAATAGGATAAGTTTTATTTTTAGTCTCTCAAAAATATTTTTATTTCTCTTTTCATTTGTGAAAACGTGTCTGTCCTTCGTAAGAAATTGTTTGCTTTTGGTTCTTAATTATAAGGATATATTTGACCATTCAATAAAAGAGCAATTAAAAAGAGATGATTTATTTTTTAAAAGTTAAAACTGAAGATTTTTTATTTATAGAAACTGCCCACATATTAATCTTATTTAAAATATAATTAATTTCATATCGCGAAGAAGTGCGTGGAGCATGTGCCACTAACCCACCAGTGACCTCTGCTGCTCTGCATTAGTTTAGCAGGGGATAATTGGTGGATGGGTGGGTATTTTCCAGGACAATATCTTAATAAATAAAAAGGAATCACTGAGTGGAGTTGTTTTGAATATATATATATATATAATAATAAGGCATTATATTTATGTTAATCTATTATTTCTTTTCATTTTTATTAGAAATGAAAATCTATATTTTCTTTTCATTTTCATTTTCTCAAAACTTTAACTCCAAGCATCCTAATAGTTGTTTGTTTTTAAAAATAATATTTTTTAACCATGTACTTTCTTTTAATAATTATTAGGGAGGACCATTTTTATAAATAAAATAATACTTCTAGTCATAATTAATGTTCAAATTAGATATCAAATTATGATATTGAGTTGAAAAATACAAGTACAAAATCATTTATACTAAGAACTGTATTATATAACTTAGTCCTTTAAATCACATCTCTTATACTATAGATATATTTTACTAAATAACTCATATTGTATATTAAATTTTAACAATTTAATTATTAAATTAAAAATTATTAATACATAAATCAAGTTTATAAAATTTTAAAAAAAAATTAAAAATTATTTGATTCCATTTCATTAGTTTAAATCAACATATAAAATAATTTTATGATTATATCTATCAATTTAAAATAATCAAATAAAGTATCAAATAATTTTTAAAATTTATATATTTAATTTATGTATTAAGAATTTTTAATTTAACGATTGAATTATTAAAATTTGATGTGAAATTTGAGTTATTAAATGAAATAAATTTATAAAACATAATTTTAAAATAAGTAAATCCATATATATATATATATATATATATACTCCATAATTTTTTCATAAATATAAGCCGAGGTTTTTATTTTAATTGTACACAAGAATCTTATTTATTAAACTATTTTAAAAATACGTGATGGACATGTTCTCGCAGTTCTATGACATGTTATGTATATTCAGTGAGGTAAATAATGGACATGCTCTCTTAATTAATAAGTAAATAATCATAATCAACCGGCACACATTTAAGAAACACAAAATAAAAAAGCGATAAAAAAATCTTAAAAGGAAACTCAATGAAACATTGTGTTGAAAAGTGTTGAGGATCCCACGTCTACTAATCATAAACCTATAATATTATATAAATAAAGAGTTATTTTCATCTAACAATATAATTGTATAAAATTTAGTTAGATTCCATGTCACCTAGTTAAAATATTACAACAAATTCAGTCTCTCACTCAAATTTTAAAACATTTTTTAATCATGATATAAATATAAAATATTCATGAAAAAAAAAAAAAAAAAAAAGAGTGAACACACAAACACAACACTGAAGATTAGAAACTTATTCCATACTCAAAATCGAGATTTTATCCTAAGCCCAAATTTTAAAAGAAGGGTCACACTCACACCGTTTGACCTCCTAAATAAATGGAAGCTGTCTAATTAGTCCACGTGTGTGGAATAAAAATATAATTTTCTTTTTCTTTTGTAGGCCTAAATACCAAAATCAAGTTGTTTCATAGGGCTGGTACTGCCCCAACACCAAAGCCTGCCTCGGTCCACTTCTCAAAACATTTTTCACCAAACTAATTATTTTTGTTTGTTAGGTCTTCATCTTCACTTGGGCTGGCCCAATATTGAGTACCCTCTGGTACCATCACAATCTGCGTTAGGCTCATGATATATACATTTTTTTTTATAAGTATACCTCTTTTATTTTTTTTATAAAAATTATAAAATATTATAGTTTTTTTTTTAATTTTATAATTTTATAATTTCAACTTTCAATTTGTCACTTTCTTCTTCATTTTCACACACTTTTTTTTTTTTTTTTAATTTTTACATGCTACCAAAATAAGTTGATGAAAAGAAAGGTAAGGGGGTGTATATAAAAATTAAAGAAAGGAAGGAAGATGTGTAAAAAAAAAAGTACTAAATTAAATGTTGTAGATGTAAAATTAAAAAAATTAAAAAATAAAAAATTAAGAATATTTTAGAAATTTTATTCTTTTTTTTAAAGGAGGTGTACTTATAGAAAAAAGGAGGTGTATATATCATGAACCTCTGCGTTATCTGCAATTTAAAAATGACCCATAATTAAATTATTAAATACCTAATTTATAGTTTATTAATAAAATTATTTATATAATTAATATTAATTGACACAAGTAATATTGATTTGTATTTCTTAATCAAGTTGTCTAATATTTAAATTCTAACATTCAATATGAAATAAATTATATTAAAAAATAAATATTTGTATCGTAAGAGTTAATAGTTTTTTTTTTATAGATATTAGTCACGCTTTTTAGGGTGGACACTTTATTTCAAAATCATTGTTAAAAAAAATCATTTGTACAGTTATGATAACTAAATATATTATATAATATGACAAATAATAGATTAATATATAATTATAAAAAAATAAGTAAAATTTAAATTTATTTGAAAGACCATATTTCATTTTTTTTCAAGACAAAACTAGAAACAAAAGTTAAATTAATAAATAAAATGAGATTTATAATAATATTAATAAAAATCATTGTTAATAAATTTGAATTCATAGTAAATATAACTTTTAAGATAGCAATCTTAAAATTCAACAAATTTATTATACATTGTAATTAACAATGGAAAAACTCTTTACACTGTCTTTACATGTTTGGATTCACTATTTATTCTAAATTAAGTTTTATTTAAATTGTAATATCAAAAACGAAGTTGCATAAAATATATAAACAACTAATTAAATACATGTTTAAATGTTGAGCTTTTGGCCATATTTCATGGTATTGATATCACCAGGATGCAAAGCATTAGAGACCTGGATTCGTACTCACCTACTCTTAACAATTAGATCATCTGCAATGGGGTTGTTTATAAGCAACTCCTGTACCACATTACTGTCACATTAATTCTGACACATTTTATGGGTTGCTTAAATTTTAGCAAAGTTACTTCTAGCAAAGTTACTTCTAGCAAAGTTACTTCTAGCAAAGTTACTTCTACAAGTAACTTTGCTAAAATTTAAGCAACCCACAAATTGGGTCAGAACTGATGTGGTAGTGATGTGGCAAAGGGAGTTTGCTTATAAGCAACCCCCATTGAAAATGCTTTTAAACACCCCAAATGGTGATAGAGCGGCCACACGTGTCAGAAGTTATACACAAATATTTTAAATTTAATAATATTTTATAATTATATTGCTCATTAATTTTTTTTTTTTTTTTACAGCAAAATTCAACTAAATTCTTTCTGGTAATTGTTCCTTCTCTAATTAGAGTGGGGAGTTCGTAATCATTTGGCAAGAAAAAAAAATTGAGTTCTATTATTACGTATTACATGCATTTTGTTATTTTATATATCTCTAATTTTATTTTAAGATATAGTATTTGTTTTTTCTTTGAAAGATATATGCTAAGAAAAGTTGAAAGTGTCGAGCGAAAAAAACGATTCAGACGGGAGGGTGAAACAACCCAAACAAGAAAAATACTCGTCTATTTCCAAATTGAAGTCCAAGACTAATTCTTTGATGTACTTATATTCTCGAATCTGTTTACAGGCATAAAAATTAAAATTATCTAACTATATTAATCATGTCACATTTTGTTATTACTCATTTATAAAAAAAATAACTAACATATCTTTTTTTTAATGTATGTATGGAAAGAAAATAAAAGAAATTAAAATAATAATAAATATAATAAATTATTAATCTAATGAAAAATGAAAAAGTAGGCGCATGATAATAATAATTATATATATTATTTCTCTCATGCTTTCATATCCATGATTAGTTATGGAGAATAATATATTTATTTTTAGTGTTAAAATCTATGTGTACCCATTAATTTGTTCTTTTTAAATTTGATAGCGTATGAACATGTTTCCGGTATCCTAGACTGCAAATGTAAATAGCCGGCAAAACTAATCCAAATATTCTTGTATTCAGTATTTTCATTATTATTAGATTTTTTTTGGCGTTTTTATAATATCGATATATATAACTTTTAAAAACATCTGTAATGAAGATTGCTTAATCTTCATTAGAGATGTTCTAAAGAAAACATAATTTTTTTTATATAACTAAATACTGAATTAAATGTAAAGTGAAAATTAAGAGTGTCGCTTAGTTAGTTGTGTATGTGGGTGAGATGTTGTAAAACTTTCTTAAACCAAATTTGATTTTGATGAGTAAAAAAAATTTAAAGTGAAAAATATTTTATTATGTCTAAAAATTTCATATTATTTAACAATAGAATAATTTATAAATATTTTTATTCTTTTATTAAAAGGATAAAATTATAATAATTTAATGGGTGTTAAAATAAATAATATTTTAAATGCATAATGATCTTAAGGATGCTATAACAACTTACGTTTAGGACATTGGTATTAGAAGAGAGTCTAGATCACTATTATCCCTTAATCGCAGTTGGAGAACTTGTTCCGATATATTTAAAATTTTCACATTACTTGAGAATCAAGGATAAAATAATTTATATATATCCTCTTTCTTTAACTAATCAAAATGTCTTTTCAAAAATAAAATCCTAAAAATTCAACAAACCTCAAAACACACATTACATCAAAAGTGCTGACTCTAATGATTACCAATAAATTTATGGTAAAAAAATTCGTTTTATATACCTAAAAGTTTCATGTTTAAGAATCGAGATTAATAATAACTTTTTTAAAAATAAAATTATAATAATTTAATAAATGTTAAAACAGACAATATTTTAACTATAATAATATGAAGTGACATTAACATATTATGACGAAATTAATATAAAAAAAATTAAACCTCAAATAATTGTATTTTATATTTGCTTAGATAATCATTTTGTGGATCCAGGAGGATTTCTATTGTATATATATTCTTTTATATATATATATATATGTATTTATTTTAATGGCATGCCATGCAAATTGCTTCTAGGAATACATTAATTAAGGTGTTGCTTACAACATGGCTTACGATCAAGATTCACAATACTTTTTATATTATTGGCGAGATATGGAATGAATATGATGAGATGACAGGTCTAGATGACATTGTGTATGGCTCCTAAACAGTAGACACACAAAAGACGAAGATTCTGTACATAAAAAAATATTTGTATCCTCGGTGGTTTGCATTTCACTAATAATGACGTACCCACGACGTACCCATGACGTAATTCAATTGAGATTAAAGCATTCCTTTCCTTCACCAACTATGCCAATTGAATTTATATAAAATAGATATATAAATTTCACCAAAGGGACCTCTTCTGCCATTCCTACTTCTAATATAGATGGGTTTCATTTTTCCCTTTTCAATAAACATTAATTGTATTTGTATGAAATATTCCGATGCTAGAATATTCATACTGGCGATGTCGAACAAGAGTTTCTCTTGCTCTAGAAAAACCAGAGGGAAAACTACTAGAGTTTTGGGAACAATAAAAACTAATAATCCATTCCTACACTATGCAATTTTTTTTAATAATTATAGTTACATTAAGCAATGTACGTATACTCATTAAGCATTCTTTCTGAGCATCTTCTGGCATGTTTTGTTCCTTTGTTGGCTCTTTCTCGCTGTCTTTATATGTTAGTAAAGCCGGCGATTCAAATTTTAAGCAGATTTTTATTTGTTATGGCACTTAATTAGGGAGCATACTACATATATAGTAGGACTTAATTAATTGGGGAAAAATGCATTTTGAGTGTTCCACGTATTTTTTTTAGTATTTATCAAGGTAACTTTACATTAGTTAATATAAGATTAATACTTAATTTCATCAACACAATGCTGAATAGTTACTCTATTAAATGTGCTGATCAGAATTTAATTCTTGCATGATATGTATTTTTTTAATATGTAAGAATTGAATTTGGTACAGAAGAATTTGATGTGTGTATGATAAAATGTTATGTAAAATTTACTTCAGTAAACTTACACTTCAAAGAAATTGGTAGAGAAATATTATAGATTAAAGGATGAGAATAATTTTAATATAGTGATGTTATAAGAAATAGTGAATGTATGGGCAATGAAAGAAAAATTACATTGTGATTCAATACACAAAATTATCATATAAGTTTATTAACTTTAATAATATAGTAAATTAGACTATATATTTTTTTCCTGAAATTTTGTGAGCTCGTACAATTTTTTTTAACATTTACAAAACCCTCTCTCGTATAGGAGGATACATGTAATATTATTCAAACAATTAAAGAGAGTTAAGATAATGTTTAAGGGGGTGTTTAAGGGGGTTTTGTGAGATGGGTAGTAAGGTATTCGTCTTGTCAGTTAAAAATTCATCATGTATCCACTCTATACTTGTGTGGATATCGGTTAAGTGGGTATCCGTGAATTTTATAAATATTTCTAGATATTCATGGATATTAATAATTTTTTTTAAAAATTTAAAAAAATATTATAAATAATTTTAAGCCTATATTTGATATTAAGGATATTGAAATATTAAAGATAAACAATTGATATTAATTTTTGAATTTGTAATTAATGATATTTTTTTTTTGAAATATTAAAAATAAGAATATTTAAGTAATATTATTTACCAGATACCCGCGAATATGAATACTACTACAATCGCCTTTGTCACGGTTTATAAATGGGTAAAAAGATATTTGTATCCATTATCTGCGAATATCCATTTATAATTTATAAAATATGTATAGGGTCCATTTTTTAATATGCATATATATAATTGTATTATAATTTTATGCTATGTTAAATAATTATTATTTTATATATATTTAAATATAAAAGTTTGATATAATTAAAGTTTTGATATCTTTACTGTTAATTTTTTTTCCTTTTATATTACTTGCATAAAAGGCTAAAATGCATGTTTTAGGGGGTGTATTGAATTAGGATGTTAAAGGATATTTTTAGTTGAAAAAAGTCTTGTGAATTTTAAAAAACTTTGTAGGATTTTCATGATTTTTAAGATTTTGTAGGATTCTACAAGACTTTAAATCAAGATTTTAATAGATTTTGCAAAACTTTTAAGTCAGGATTTTAATGAATTTTGCCAGACTTTAGACTTTGCTGAATTTCGTGAAATTTTGACATATGATAAAAGTTTAAGATTTTTTTTTATACATTTAAATTTAAAAAGAGTCAAAGGCAAATTTTTTAAATTTTTTAATTGCTTTCAATTATTCACTCGCGGAGAAATATTTTTATTATTACATTCTAAGATACCACAATGTCTTATGTTAATTTCCTTTTAAAAATATAAAAAAAATTCTAATTTCACAATATAAAAAAATTCATAGTTAAAAAAAATTGTTCAGTCATAACAGGAGGAATTATAATAGTAACAAACTCAAGGGAGGAAGAGAGGTCGTTGTTTTTGTGCTGAAAGGGTTCTTCCTCCAACTAAAATTCATTTTCATCTCATTCTACTTACATAAATCCTAACTCAAATTCATTTTATATATATATATATATATATATATATTGTTCTAATAAATCTAAATTGATTACAAGGTCTTGAAGTATCTACAGTTGATTGTAAAGATCGTGATATCAATTTCAGCTTTCACCTTTCATTTTTCTTGATGTGTGTTATAAAAAATTACTACTTAAAAGTTGAAATTTCAAGCATTTTCTTTGCTATATATTTGAGGAACAAATTCAACTAAATATAACAAAATAAAAGCAACTCAATTAAAGAGAATGGATAGAAAAATAAAGCAAGTCAATGGTATTGTCATTTACGTACTAGAGTTTCACCAAATAGAAAAATGGAATGAGAACAGTAGTACAATACTATATATAAACAGTAATATAATATTATTAGTAGAGAAAAAAATGAAGAAGACAAGAACATAAAAGAAAAAAAAAGAGATAAAAAACTTACTTGAAAATTCTTGAAGCACTTGAAAAGTCACTTCAAACAATCTTCCAAATTTTGATGGGTTTGGATGAGATTGTTTTATGAATTTGGTATTTATAGATACTACTAAAAAGTCCTTCAAAATCCGTCTAATACAACAATCCTTTAAAATTCTTATATTTTTGAATACCAATGGATTGTTTTTAAGTTGTCAAAAGTCTCAAATAATACTAATGAATTTTAATGGACTCTTTAAAAAAATGTTGAAAATCTAGATTGAATATCACTGGATTATTTTTAAGTGACATAAAATCTTGATTAAATACCAATAAGCTTTTTTACTTAAGAAAAGTCTTTTAAAATCCTATGAAATCTTAAACCAATACACTCCCCTTAATCTCTAAAAAAAGTTGTCTTATTTTGATTATTTTAATTTAGAGATACACCAATTTTAGTTTTCAAAATTATTCATATAGCACTTTATAATAAACAATAGTATGAAAGTAAATTAAATGAAAAATATAGTACACATTTTAAAAAAAATTTAACATTATTTTTTTAATGTAACAAAATATATTATTTTTAATTAAAGATTTAATACATTATTTGAACTCCAAACCTTTAAGAAATCTTTAGTTATCTTTATGGTTAGAAATTTGTTTACAAAATATGACATGATATTTTTTTATATCGTACATACACAACCGTATCAAATTAATATTCTATGTATCATCATCCATAAATAACACATTTTAATTTATTTATAAAAGTTATTGTAATCTCCTTAATTATAAGAATTATGAAATAGTAAGAAATTTTAAAAGATTAAAATCTAAGATACATGGATGATAATATAAAATAATAATATAATATGATTGTCTGAGTACAAGGATATAAAATAATATTTTTAGAGACTAAATTACAAAAATATAAAAAAATGAAAGACTCAATTACATTTTTTTAGTTTAGGGACCTAATTAAAATTTTTCAAACAAATTAAGGCACTAAATAATATATTAAAATTTAATTAAATCATATATATTTTAATGTTATAAATGTTTAATATAAAGAATTAAAAATTGATATTCATCATTTTATCTAGGACTCATAAAATGTCAGACTAACAGCGCGCACACGTGCGCGCACACACACTCAGATACACTCTTTTATAACATCTTATACTCACTTCATATGTTGTATAAGATCTTAATACCTTCATATGTTGTATAAGATCTAATTACCTAATTCACCAAAATTATGAAAAATAATTTATTTAGTTAATAATAATAATTCTTTTTATATATTTATTTCCCCCTCCTAAAACTATCCTTATACTATTTATCTTTCTTAATCAATATTCATATATTTTCTAATCAATTAGAATGCATATTCTATATTATTTATCTTTCCTAATTAACATTCATATTTTAATGTAACCAATTAGAATGTATATTTCTTAAAGAATTTATAATTAATGTATTTTATTAATTAAAAAATATATTTTAATTAGAGATATTTTAGTTTAAACAATAATTAATATATAATAAAATAATATGAATTAAGTTTTATATAAAAATAAACAATTATTTTGAGTTGTGTTTTATAAATAGAAATAAAAATAGTAATTAATTATTCTTTTGTTGACTTAATAAATTACATGTTACTATCTATTTATCTCTTTATTGACCGTGTCTTACATTCTTGAAGAGCTAAAGACCGAATATTTGTTGACTTAAAAAATCCAACTATAGCATTAAATTTGAATCGGGTTTAATAGCAAGCTGCTGAAAAATCTCATGTTTCACTTTTCTATGGGTTGTTCCAATTAATTGGTGGTAAGTGATAAGGACTTTAATGAGTTGCGCGCAGTATATATTACAATGTAGATTGTGAAAAAAGGTTAGATGGAAAACGATGGATAAACCTGAGAGCTTGAGTTAGTCGCGCCCCTAGATAGAAATTTAAATTTTAAAATTTCTACTCATTCGGTTTAATTCACACCACAGTAACTATAGCAGGATTAAATCTTAAAACTCTCTTACCATATGCATAAGGTGCTAGCTTATCTCCTGAAAGGGGCCAAATAGAAAGCTACAAAACGGGTAACATTACTTTATTACGGAATATATTATGGTATTGCAACCAATCAGTGTAAACAATTCATAAGAAATCCCTAAATCCTAGGAGGAACATGTTTCGGAGATATCTAAATAATCTCTATGCTTGTATTTCTGAATTTCCACAGGGTAACGTAAGCTACATATTCTTATGTTTCTAATGAAAATCATCGAAGTTAACGTTCTACGAGGAAATAACCACACGTCAAAATCCGTGAGACTTTATATACTAGCATCACATGGAGGAACGTTTTTTCAGAGCGTTGTTGAATATCTTTAGAAAGAAAAGAAGAAAAGATTGCATAGATTTAATAGAGAGATGGCCCCTCCTCTTTATAGTGGCTTCAACGGCGAAATCGATGCTGAAAACCCATCTTTTTTTCTTGATCAATGGGAAACGGTTCACCCTGCCCCTGTGTATTATCATCACCAACCCATTTCGGAGAACATCACTGATGATTCTTCGACGTTGGTCCTACCCTCTTGCGATGGAACCATCAGGGATAACAAAAGGGTGAAGAGAACCGTGGGCATCCCCGTTTGGCTAGGAACTTTTAGCACTTCAAGCAGCAACATAAACAACCCTAGTTTCCTCAACAGCAACACCAGTAATAGGAATAGGAATAGCATACCAAAGCTTCATTTCAGAGATCACATACGGACTTACACTCAGAGATATCTGGCAGTAGAAGAGGCAGAAGAAGAAGCGAAAAGTTCAGAAAGTGGTGGAAGCTGTGAAGAAGAAGATGGTTGTGCTGATGGAGTGAGGCTGGTTCAGCTTCTAATAGCTTGTGCCGAAGCAGTGGCTTGTCGTGACAAATCACACGCATCAATATTACTATCCGAACTCAAAGCCAATGCTTTAGTATTCGGCTCCTCGTTCCAAAGAGTAGCATCATGTTTTGTCCAGGGCCTCACCGAGAGGCTTAATCTGATTCAACCAATCGGGTCCGTGAGCCCGATGCCCCCCATGATGAACATCATGGACGCAGCCTCGGAAGAAATGGAGGAAGCATTCAGGTTGGTTTACGAGCTGTGTCCGCACATTCAGTTTGGACACTTTGTGGCTAATTCCACAGTATTGGAAGCCTTTGAGGGTGAGAGTTTCGTCCATGTCGTGGACCTGGGCATGAGCCTAGGTCTACGACATGGGCACCAATGGAGAGGACTAATCCAGAGCCTCAGCAACCGCGCAAACGGCGAACCTGTTCGCCGCTTGCGGATCACGGGAGTGGGGCTCTGCGAAAGGCTCCAAACCATCGGTGATGAACTCTCCGTTTATGCAAACAACTTGGGCGTTAACTTGGAATTCTCATTAGTGAGAAAAAATTTGGAAAATTTGCAACCTGAAGACATAGAAGTGAGGGGGGAAGAGGTGCTGGTGGTGAACAGCATTCTGCAGCTGCATTGCGTGGTGAAGGAAAGCCGCGGAGCTTTGAATTCAGTGCTGCAAATGGTTCACGGGCTTGGGCCGAAGGTGTTAGTGATGGTGGAGCAGGACTCGAGTCACAATGGTCCCTTTTTTCTTGGAAGGTTTATGGAATCGCTGCATTACTACTCTGCTATATTCGACTCGTTGGATGTTATGTTTCCGAAGTATGACACAAAGCGTGCGAAGATGGAGCAGTTTTACTTTGGTGAGGAGATAAAGAACATTGTGAGCTGTGAGGGGCCGATGAGGATGGAGAGGCACGAGAGAGTGGACCAGTGGCGAAGGAGGATGAGTAGGGCAGGGTTTCAGGCTGCGCCTGTTAAGATGGTGGCTCAGGCAAAGCAATGGCTTCTCAAGAACAAGGTTTGTGAAGGGTACACGGTCGTGGAAGAGAAAGGGTGTTTGGTTCTTGGGTGGAAATCGAAGCCTATTGTCGCGGTTTCTTGTTGGAAATGCTGAGCTGAATCTTAAATTAAAGTTTGATATATCAATGTCAATAAATAACAGTTTCATGCATGCATGAGAGGGAGCTGTTGTGTGCTTGAATAATATGTTTTCGTACGCCCGGTGTGGATTTGACCCAAATGGTGTTGTTCAACGCACTAAATATTTGGGTGAGAATAATTTTTCTTTCAGATGAAATAAATTTATGACTTGTTGTTTTGTGTGCATATATACGGCGACGTGTGAATTCCGAAATTTCTTTCTTTCTGTTTTCTAAATATTAATAATATTACTACTGCTCCTAAATTTTCATCCTATGGATAAAATTATAAGGATAATGCTATGACATAAATTCACACAGCTTATTTTACGTAATAAAGGGAAAGATAGAAATTTGATGAACTTTTTTTCTATCTGAAGGTGATTGAGTAGGCGGAAACAATGAGGAGCTTGGGAAAATATTGCTTGCTGGTGTTACCATTCCTACATCAACCCAGTGCTTTTGCCATAGAATTCTAACAAATTAAGTTGCCAAGGAGCCCAAAAATCACCCGAAAAAGATTTTCAGTTTTACATATTTCCTCGTCATTTTGTACATCTAATTTAAGTCCCTCTAACGAAATAGATAAAGAAAAAACAATGTGTTTGTATCGCACCAATTCAGATCTCATTGTTCCCTATGTTAGGCTTTTATCCATGAACGAAATGTGTTTTCTGTTAGTTTTATTTAGGGGTGGGCAAAAAAAAACTGAATTGAACTGAACTGGTGGTGAACTGAACTGAACTGTACTATAAAAAATTGAACTGTTTGTAAAAAAACTGAACTGAACTGTTTAAAAAAAATTGAACTGAACTGAACTGTTGGAAAGTTAACTGTACTGAACTATAAAACTGAACTGAATTATAAAAATTGAACTATTTTTATAAAAGGATAAAAATTAAATGTGTCTAATATATTATGTCTTAATTAATTAACTCGATAGTTTAATAACCAAAACTTTAGGGAAAAAAAGTGATAAAAAAAAATTGTATCAATTTTGTCGAACCTAACAGATCAATTGAGCTATGTTGGACTACTTATTTTTAGGATTAAAATTCACTGAGTTTGTTTGACTTAATTTTATATTTTTTTTCTTTGAAAAATTTAAATAAAATGGAAAATAAAGTAAAGTTGGCAAATGTGTCCTATTTTGATAGATTAATGAGTCAAAATTGTTTAATTCAAAATATCATTACAATTCAGTGCAGTTTAAATTGCAGTTCAGTTCAAGTTTTTATAGTATAGTTAAGTTCAGTTCAATAACACAAAAAAATAGTTCAGTTCAGTTCGTTTGAACTAATATTTAGTTTAGTTCAGTTCATGAGAACTAGTTTTAAGTTCAGTATAATTTTTATAAGTTCAGTTCAGTTCATTTTGCCCACCCCTAATTTTATTGCTCGAATTTCTAATTTATTCTTCTTCGTTGCACAACGATAATATATAATTAGTTAGATATTTAATAAGTGTTAAATATCTATATATATCCTATATTACTTTTAGTTCAATGTAATTCTATATTTTTAGCTTGTGCAATCTATCTATTCAACTACTAAAAGTCAAAAACACTCTTTAATGTCATAGTTCTAGAAAATGATATTTTTGTAATTTTTTAAACTTTTCTAAGTTAATCCTAAAATAACTGGCATAGATATTCTATGCTCCTAAAACTGGCGTAGATAAGTATATTCTATGCATAGTTAGAAATTTAACTAATGAAAAGTTAATATTTTACATTGGTTGTAAATTTAACCAACGTAAAATGGCTTTAATACGTTAATAGTGTTCAGGTTTTTGGTTTATTCTTCTTCGTTGGGCCGTTTGTTTTCTTCTTCCTTATTGTTGTTACTCTTCCTTTGCCAGTTGCTACCTAGACTACTCTACTTTGTCGTTGTTCTCTCTGTTTGTTGTCGCCATTCATTTGGTGCTTCGCAGCTGCTGTTGTTGCTGTTGCCTCATTATTGTTTTTGTTTTTATTTTCCAAATCTAGTTGTAGTTCTTGTTATTATTTTCCAAATTTGTTTATGGTTCTTGTTTTTATTTTTTCAAATCTAGTTGTGTTGGTTATGAGTGGGAGGAGAGAAGGAAACAGGTGGGGTTGTAAAGAGGAGGATAATTATAAAATCACACGGTTACAATGTTATAACAATGTCTTAAGAAATTTCAAGCGTGTGGTTCAGTGGTAGGGGTTGATTCACGCTTAAGCAAGGTCAGGAGTTCGAATTCTGCCTTGTGTATCCAGCCGCGTTAAATCTTGGGGTTAAATCTTGGGGTCAGCTATCCCACCATTTGAGGTACCTCCAACGTAGCGAGTAGATTAGTCACTGTTATCAGCCTTGGATACTCCAAGGACAAAAAAAAAAAAAACAATGTCTTGAGAATGTAAAAGTACTATTATAATCTATAATTATATAATTATAATAAAAAAAATTCAATAAAATTTATATGCAATATTATAAGTATTGTTGATGTTATTCTATATTTAAAATTTGAGTTTTACTCGATAATACACATTCATATTTAATAAAATCTTTTATTAAGCATTTTTAAAGGTAAAATTATAATTCTAATTGGAGAAACATCAACAATGTCTATATTTATGATATTATATCTAAATTTTGTCCATGTACCTTTTTAATTCTACTTTTAATAAATTTTTTGCTCTTTAACATTGTGTTTGGTGCATACAAAATGCTGCAAGAATAGGAAAGCAAGAGTCAAAAAAAGAGACGAAAAATATTGTTATATGTTTGATAGAGTTAAGTTTTGACAGGTGAGAAATTTACATATGTGAGTCCCATATACTTTTTATCTCTTTACAAAAGTGAGAGGAAATATTATTGAAATAGAGGAGAGAATGTGTGAGACATTATTATCCCGTGAGTTTATATGTGAAAATACCTACAAGGAGACAAGCTCTTCTACCAACTTGTGAGCTCCCATCAGACACACTCAAGTTGTTGTCTACCTCCAATCAACTTGTGGTTTGCATACAATTTTCATCTACCAAGTAGCTTTCAATCATACCAATTTTGTTTCTTAGTGGCACTATTTAAGCTTAAATAAATTTCAAGTAGTTAATCTCATTTGGGTTTTAAAATGGTGGATTTGTACCTGAGACACCATAATCAATTAAAACATTTGGTTATGATCGTTGATTTAATATGCACGACATTCAATTGTGTACAAAGGGTGTTTGATTTGTATTCAATTATGCAAGCCTTTCATTTGAATGTGTAAGTTTTGTTTTTAATGTGCACACATGCAAGGGGTGTCTGATTTGTATTTGATTATGCATGTCTTTCATTCGAATGTGTAAGTTGTGTTCAAATATGAGTTTGACTGTATTTGATTACAACAATTTTTATTTAATAATAAGTTTATTTAAACTCACTTTATTTAATAATAAATATTTTATATCAAATTTTATTAATTTAATCATTAAATTAACAATTCTTAATATATAGATTTAGTTTATAAAGTTTTAAAAAAACTAAAACTATTTTATACTCTATTTCTTTAACTCAAATTAATATATACTTTTATAATTATTTATCTAAATAAACTTATTATTAGAACAAGTAAATCACTCTCCCTTTTATATATATATATATTATGACTATCACTAACATCTTTACGATCCTGGGGACACATGTGTGTCCATATCTTCCCTTCTTGATCTCTTGGAGTAAATTTCGGTATTTGTGTGATCCTAATCGTTTAGCAATTATCATCCTTAATTTGACAGATTTCTCACACTTCTATTTTAAATAAAAATTGAAATATTGAAAAGAAATCACGCATGTAGTCAAGTATCATGAATTTAATAAAAAGAGCGTTCTCGAATCGAGTCTCAAACATATCCCTTCTAGCTGTTGGCACTTACTATACTAAGGACAACTTAATCAATAAGAAATGTAATCTCAACTGACAATGTCTAACGGAAGAAAGTTGATGTTCCATCTATCTTCACGTACCATGTTAAACATACTAATAGTAATGGATGAAAATATATTTCATTACTTCTACGCCCTTTCCCACTCTAAAATAACTATAAATAGCTAACGAAGCTTGACTTACTAATTTCTGGAGTCTGTTAACTAAGGCAGCGTGTAGGTTCTGCTCAACATATGGTTGTCACAGTCGCCACCAAACCCAACCCAACTATTCAAACCAGAGTAAACCTAAAAGTCAGCTACAGTGGTTAATATGCATAAATAAAGGAAGCATTCGCTCTAAGTTCAGACAATAAAAGGGTAGAATATTTATGTGGTATTTTATCAAAAAATGATTTGTGGTTGGACACGTTAATCTTATTTTTACACCATGTAAGAAAAAGAGAAAAAATTTAGGTGCAAAGGCTAATATCATATGTTAGAAAGAGACATAATGAAAAATAATAGATGTTAACGTTGATGGAGTGTATAAAGAAAAATGTTTGACATGTTATTACCGGCCGTTTATCTGATCTTGCAAGTCTTGATGCATGTTCCCACAATTTCTCATAGTAACTCAGCACATTTCAATGGCTATTGGCCTTTCACATAATATGTAATTTGTCACATCACGTGCATGTTGCCCCCACAGCGTTAGCACGAGAAATTAGGAGCTGAACAAGATAATTATTCAGCAGTCAGCAAAATATATAGCATATATATGCACTTTTTCTTGTTCCTTGTTTAGCAGTAAGATATCTTCAGTCCAGAGTACTCTCTGAAATGGAGCATTGCGTTAAGCCATTCAAAATATTGCTGCTGCTGAGGCAGCTAATAATTATTACAGCATGGTTACTGCTATTAATTAGTTTCACAATGTAAGTATAAGTCTCTGAATGCACATGCATGGTTGCAATAATTACCAAGGAAGTACAGGGATACTTACGAGTTACGATTATATATCTTCAGCCTCTTGTAGTTAATTTCATTATAAAAGAGAAAGATGGATGCTCTCAAAATAGTGCATAGGCATGGAAACCGGCCTAGGCCAATTTTCATCATCGAACTCGCCCTCCAAGGAAGACTCAAATCTCCTCCACCTCGCTAAAGATTTTCAATAACGCTCTGAATTAAAGAACTCGTCCAAGTCATGACCACATATATAGAAATCTAAATAATATTAAATATTTCAAACATGTACACCCCCAAGCTATTAAATGTCGGTTATAGGACTCACTTACAAGAACAATGCATAAAGCAACAAAAATGGACATGTAGTGTTGATTAATTACGGATTATATTATGTGGTTGCGACCAATTGGTGCAACCGTTCATGAAATTCGAAATCTTGTGATCGAAAAGTATTCCAATTAAATTCTTAGTTTAGATCGTTCAGGAAAATTCAAATCCTTGCGGAAAAAACTTTGGATATATCAATGCTTGCTTTGCCAATTGACACAACAGAAATGCCCACACACGCGAATAAGACAATAAGGTTAAGGTAGCACACAATAACTTATGCTACATATTCTTATGTATCTGATGAAAATCATAGAACTTAACGTCTACGAGGAAACTAACACGTGATTGGTCTGCGCCTTGTGGCTTTATAAAGTGGCATAATTTGGAGGAAAGTTCTTTGAGAGCGTTGTTGAAAATCATTAGAGAGGAGAGAAAAGAAGCAAGGTAAGTTGCATAGGCAGCTTGTGGAAGAACAAATTAATGCAATATATAGCTAATTTGACGGTATTGGAAGGCTTTGAGAGTGAGAGTTTGGTCCATGTGGTTGAGCTTGGCAGAGCTTAATTAGGTCTTCCAATGGAGAGGAGTGATCCAGAGCATCGCGCGATCAACTTGGAGTTCCCAGATCTGAGAAACAATTTGCAATATCAATGAATTAACAAAGTAATTATTATATTTATACTTCTCTACTTAAGTCTAAGGAGAGTAATTTATTATTTACCCTATTTTTTCATCTTAAATGTTTATTATATATAATTCAAATTTATAATAAATTTTATATTTAATTATATAAATTATAGTTAAAGTTTATATAAATAAATATTTTTAAACATATAAATTATATTTTAGATTTAATATAAGTAATTTATATTGTGATATAATATTGATTTTAATTAGTATTTTAATATATAAAATACACACAATAAACATTTATTCTATTATTAAATTTTATAATAAATTATATATATTATTTTTAAATATATAAATCATATTTAAAATTTGTATAAATATATATTTTTAAATATATAAATTATATTTTTTTTACACCAAATATAAGTTATATTTTAGATTTATGTTAAATAATTTATATTATAATATAATATTATTTTTTATTGATAATTTATTAAAATATTAAAATTTAATTTATAAATAATTACGATAAATAAAAATCAAATTAGATAAAAAATTAAAAATTCTAAAGACTATCTTGTCATAGAAAAATCATAAAAATGTTATTGTACAAGATAGGGATTTATGTTTAATATACAGAGAGTTAATTTTTTTTAATTTAAAATATTTTAAAGTTAAATGTTTTATTTGGATTGAAAAGTTTTTTTTCTTAAAAAAATCAAACATATAGTAATTGTAAAAACATTTTAATAATTTAAAATTGTAGAATTTTAAAATCTTTTGAAAAAAAATAAGAATTTAAAATATTTTAAATCTATTTTTCCTCCTTTATCTCACTTATATATTTTTAAATTTTTATAAACTCACATTTTTCTTTTCCCTCGTTAACTTTTCTCTCATGCATCTCTCTTTGTTCCCTTAATATATCCTTTCACTCTCCTTTTTTCCTCTTTTCTCCTTTTTTTCTTTTTTTTTTCTCCCTCTTCTTTTTCTCCCATCTTTCTTTCTTTCTTTTATCTTTTCTTAATCTCCTTTTACTCCTTTTTTTCTTTATTTTCTCTCATTTCTCTCCCCTTCCTATCTTATGTTTTCTCTTCCCTCTTTATTGTCAAGGGTTTTCATTAATTCAAGATAATCCCAAAAAAGAAAAAAAAAATAATAGACCAAGTCAAAAACAATTTGCACAAGATCAAAAATAAATAAATAAACAAAAAAATAAATAAGGTTTACCTTAAAGTGAAATCCTAAACCCCACAACACAGGTAAGGTAGTCACATGCATACCCCTAAACATGTATGAATATCACATTATAATGAAAGAAAAATATGCCAAAAACATCATGTTTTATATGATTTTAGAACATCGATTTAAATTATATACTTATTTGTAGAAAATATGGTTAAGTGTACCTTTAAGAATTTCTCATGCAATGTTCAAATCATTGTAATCAAGAAGTCAAGTGTTCTTTTGTCTGATCACATGCTTCAATATTTTGGATTTTCAATAAGACAAACTTAGAGAGTAACTATTTGTCATTTTGACAACAAAAAAGACATAGTCACATTATTTATTAACCCTAGGCACCTCTTATTATGGACTTTGAGGTTAAGCCTACATTGTTATTTTTCCACACAAATCAAAATTAGGTATCTAAGACCCATTATATTGGATCAAGCTAAAATATTGTGGTTTAACTCCAATACAATGTCAACCACTAACATAATGATTATAATGACACCGAGGTTAAAATAGTATGTCTCAACTTCAACATGATCACTAACACACTGGACCCAACAATATCAAGTTTAAAATATTATGTGTCAGCTCTAACATGATGTCACCCACCGAATAGTGATTCCAAGAACATTGAGCTTAAAACATTATGCATGAGCTTTAACATGGTGCCAACCACTAATAGGTCCAAAAACAAAAGATTTATCAATATAGGGGAAGATAACACATAACTCATACTCTTACTAGACAAACATATCATAACAACTCAGATGCCCAAGTTTTCAACAAGTCATATAAAACTACACGTTTTTTCAAAACCAATTCAAATATTGATTATAACATCAAATACACATCTCCCATTAATTTCACAATTACTTAAAAAAACTTTTCTTATCTTGAACTTGTTTTCCTTTAGACTTTGTTCTCTCAAAAATTTTACCCTGTTAATGATATAAAAGCATATGTTGTAGGATCACTATCACCTTTCCAAAGGTTACAAAAAACATACAATATAAGAGACAACCCAAGATATAAAAAAATTATTAATAATGAGGCTAATATAATAACATTTTCTCCTTTTGACAGAATGCACAAACCATGGTTACAGTCTTGGTCAAAAACTCAAATGGATTAACTTATGAGCACACAATGAGTTCAAATAATTGCTCTATTTGAGTTGACAAATCTTTTATCCAACGTGTTATTCAATAATCTCATCTTAGAAAGACACAATTAACACAAAACATGAATGCTTTAAAATGTACTACAAGATAAGATATAACTTAAAAAATAATAAGTTAATATTGCAAGAAAAATATATATAATAACACATCCTCCTTTAGGCAGAATACACAAATCAATGTTACAACCTTAGTCAAAACTTATGATGGGTTAATTCATAAGCACACACTGAATTTAGAAAATTGTCCCCTTTAGACAAATAAATCAATTAACCCAATGCATTCTCTAATAACTTCATCTATTTTAACTTTTAACCCAAACATACAACTATCCTCATTCATATAAAGTTGGCTCTGATACTAAATGTAAGAAAAACATGCAAAAAATATCATGCTTTATATGAATTTAGAATATTGATTTAAATGATATAATTACTTATAGAGGGTGTGGTTGAATATGCCTTCGACAACTTCTTATGCATTGTTCAAGTCATTGTAATCAAGAAGTTAAATTTTCTTTTACTTAATCATACACTTTAATATTCTAGGTTTTTAATGAGACAAATTTAGAGAGCAATTATTTGTAATCAAAATAATAAAGAGAACTTATTGACATTATTTATTAATCCTAGATACCTCTCATTATAGGTTTTAAAATTAGACCTACATTATTTTTCACACATTAAAATCAAGTGTCCAAAATCATTATATTATATCATATTATTAGTAGACTTAAATATCATCAAATAGATTATAATATTAACCTGTCTTTGACAAACAAAAAATTACTGACACACAACAAAATAAATAAAGCATAATGAAACAAATATATTATTTTTACCCACCATGTGCAGTACCACAAACTCAAACCCCAATATCAAACATGACAACATGCAAATCTCAAAACATCAAAATATAAAAATATTACCGTCAAAGCACCAATTCTAGTCACATATGTGCGAAATATTACAATAAAATAAAGTTTTAGTGGTATTTAATATGCTGATAATAAAAATTGTTATAAATTTTTTTCTCAAAGTTAAGAAACCACTTCATTTTGAATGAACAAAATTAAGTTACTTAGAATGCACTTTCTGTCATTTTGAATGGAAAAATTCACTTCGTTTTGAATAAGCAAAATTACATTGTCTTGAATGTACAAAGTGCATGTTTGGTTTGCAATTGAAAATTTTAAAATCATGTTAAATAAAAAAGATATAATTTTTTTTTATTTTTTTAGTTTAGTACAAATGTGTGGATTTTATTTATATTAATGTAAACGGATTTTTAAACACACTCAAAATTACAACGTTGTTTTGAATGTATAAAATGACGTTGTTTTATAATTAATGGGCACATGGACAATATTGACGTAGTTATACTCTACGCCATTACCACATAGGAATATTTCATCGACTTACATAATCTCCCCCGATATAAAGACAAATATGCTATTATATATACTAATGAAGGGACCATTTTAAAACTTGTAATAATTAGCGGACCACAATGAACTCATAAATTAAGTGATTAAAGGTAGAAATTTGTATTAAATATTAAGAAGAGTTTCGTGTTCATAATAATCATGTTTAAATTCATAGTAATCTTAGGGGGTGTATTGGTTTAGGATTTCGTAGGATTTTAAAAGACTTTTTTTGAGTAAAAAAGTCCATTGGTATTCAATCAGGATTTTATGTCACTTAAAAACAATCCAGTGGTATTCAATCTGGATTTTCAAGATTTTTTAAAGAGTCCATTAAAATCCACCGTTATTCATTTGAGATTTTTTACAACTTAAAAACAATCCATTGGTATTCAAAAATATAAGGATTTTAAATGATTGTTGTGTGAGAGGGATTTTGAAAGACTTTCTAGTGTTATCTATAAATACCAGATTCATAAAACAATCCCATCCAAACCCAACGGATTTTGAAGGATTGTTTGAAGTGATTTTTCAAGTGTTACAATAATTTTCAAGTGAGTTTTTTATCTTTTTTTTTCTATGCTCCTGTCTTCTCCATTTTTTCTCTACTAATAATACTATACTATTATTCATTGCTCATATATAATATTGTAGTACTGTTCTCATCCCATTCTCCTATTTTGTGAAACTCTGATATGTAAATGATAGTGTCATTGACTTACTCTATTTTTCTGTTCGTTCTCTTTAATTGACTTGCTTTATTTTATTCTATGTAGTTGAATTTGTTCCTTTATATAACAAAAAAAATGCTTGAAATTTTAACTTTTAAGTGATAATTTTTTTTATAACATACGTCAAGAAGAAAAAAAAGGTGAAAGATGAAATTGATATCATAATCTCTAAATATATATATATATATATATATATATATATATATATATATATATATATATATATATATATATATAAGATGAATTTGTTAGGGTTTCTGTGAGTAGAATGAGATGAAAATGGATCTTAGTTGGGGGAAGAACCCTCTCAGCATAAAAACTGCGAACTCTCTCATTCCCTTGAATTTGTTACTCTTATCCCTCCTTTTATGACTCAACAATTATTTTATTTTTTTTACTATGAATTTTTCTTTTTATTTTTATATTGTGAATTTAAGATTTTTTTTATATTTTTAAAAAAGAAAATTAACATAAGACATTGCAGTATCTAATTTTTTAGGGTTTAGGATTTATGCCTTCATTAGCTTATTTTTTAAAAAATAAAATATTGTTAAAATATTTGTTAGAATAATTTACATTTATAAATATCGTTAAAAATTATCATATAATATATAACTAAAATAAATAAATATATATATATATATATATATATATATATATATATATATATATATATTCTCTATATCTAAATACTCTCATTTATATAAAAAGATTATATATCTAAATATTTTCTCAGTATCGAATATACTAATTTTTTTTATATAAAAATTATCTTTTGTTTCTATATTTTCGTTTTTACATTTTTTTTTTATAATGATTGAGATATTTGATCTATTTGGATAGCCAAAATATATTCGATCTTGTATAATTGGTGTGCTTCTAAAAATAATAATATAATTTTATTGATTTTGTCTCTTATCCATAATTATTTATATAACTGGTTTTCAACATATATTATTTTAGTAATTCAAATGGGAGATTCACATGGAAATAATAAAGAAAAAGAAAAAGAAAAAGAAAACTATGAAGCTTGGACCAAGGAGGATTCCGATAAATTGTTATAATTGATAGTGGATGCTATAAAAAGATGATAGAATATTATGGAGAATTATTATTATTATTTATCTAGACATTATTATTTTTTTTAATTATTTTATCTTTGACTCTTTTTAAATTTGAATGTATGAATTTTTTTTTAAATCTTATCAAATGTCAAAACTCCACAAAATCCCACAGAATCCATTAAAATCCTGATTTAAAAGTCTTGTAGAATCCATTAAAATCCTGATTTTAAATCTTGTAGAATCCTACAAAATCTTAAAAATCATGAAAATCCTGCAAAGTCTTTTAAAATTCGCAGGATTTTTTTTCACTAAAAAAGTCCTTTAAAATCCTAATCCAATACACTCCCCTTATTTAGAGATGACAATGTGGTAGGTGGGAGCGAGTTTGAGTTAGTTTTCATCATCTGTCATATTTAATGACTATTTAATACGAATATTCCTTGAATATCCAAAAACCTTATATATATATATATATAAGAAATAAAATAAAATTAAACAATTAATTTTAAAAATATACTTATACTAAAAATAGAAACATACATTCGTACTATAAAAAAATTGTGAAATATATATATTTATATATATAGTAAAAAAATTAGATCAAATTATTTTGTGTAAAATTAAAAATATTTTTAATAATTTTAAAATATAAATACTCAGAATACACATACCTTATTATTTATCTCCACCTCATTAATAAACAAATACCTATTTAATTATTTATTTTCAATCCATAACAAATTTTACCAGTGAATACACAGAATTTTTTTTCTTCATTTTTCATCATACATTATTCAAACATGATTATTTAGTACTATGATGCCTAATTTTTAAACAAAAATATTAATAGCATACATTTGATAATTTATTTTATTATTTTAATATTTATCTCTCCATCATTAATAAATATAAATATAATAAATGATGTGATAAAGATAAGAAAAATAATTTTTTTACAAAGTTATGTTTTTTTAATAAAAAAAATGGTGTTTATTGTTTAATAATTTATTGTGTAGAAATATTATTTCTAAAAAATAATAGTTAAAACTTAAAAGTGGTTCCCTTTCTTTGCTGCCTACCACATCCAATCAAATCGAAAGTTGAAACAAGTAAGAAGGAGGAATTTGCCTTTCTTACCCGAAGTTTTCTCTGAGGCGCAGACAGAGGAAGGAAAGAGATGGAAGCTGTGAGTGGAAGCAGTGTTTGCGTGACATCCTCTCTTGCGCCACGCTCACCAACACTACCCAAGTCCACCGTGTCTCTGCTACGCGCCTCTCACCAACACCTCACAGCATTTCCTTCACAATCCCATCTCTTCTCCTACCACTCTCCACCCTATGCTAAAACCCTCCGTGCCAGAACCGCTTCCAAACCCGCCATTTTCCTTCCCCACTTAATCGCTTCTCTGGTTTCCTCTCTCTCTCTCTCTCTCTCTCTCAACTCTTTTGAAATTTCCAACTTTAATTCATCAGAAGCGTATCTGTAATTGTTAATAATTCCAATGTGCAGGAACAAGTTGACCAGACTTACATAATGGTGAAGCCTGACGGCGTGCAACGCGGCCTCGTGAGCCTCTTAATTTGTTCGCTGCAATTTCATTTGTTATGGTTTCAGTAATAGAGAAAAAATTATAATTGAAGTAAAAGCTTAGAATTATTGATATTGTTGTTTTGGATGATGGTTAGTTAGGGCTCCCAGCCCGAAATGCTGATATTCTTGTTGTGTTGAACTGGTTAGGTGGGAGAAATTATTTCTAGGTTTGAGAAGAAGGGGTTTAAGTTAACTGGCTTGAAGCTCTTCCAGTGCTCAAAAGAATTGGCTGAGGTTTGTACTCGCTGCAATACTTGCTTGTATGATATCATGTGTAGAGTGCAGTGTTTTTTCTTATTGTTGGGATTATGGAGTTCAGGTAGGAAAGGAGGAAAAGAGAGAAAGAAGGCTCCTGATAATATTTTATAAAACTGATATGGAGTATAATAATGATATGATATGATACAAAGTATTAATTCAATGGTCCTATTTGCATTTACAATACAATTAACTGTAATTAAATAAGGAAATGCAATGAGAAGATTGATTCCTCGGTTAGAAAACTAATTGATTCCAAAATATATTCTGATCATCTAAGATATTCACAGATACAGAGGATACAATGGTAACATTCCCTCTATAAACTTTAGCTTGTTTGTTACAATATATTTAAAAAAAAAAAAAAAAAAAAAAAAAAAAGCACTGCTAGGGAAGTAGTGGTCACAATGGGAGGTTTGCTCTTGTAAATGTGCATACCAGGCGAGACACCTTCGTAACAAGGGAACGCAATGAGAGAGGAGCCAATCACATTTGGTATAGAGCCAATCTGCAAAAGGACAATTTGAAACAGAGCCAACATGAAAGACAGGCTTGAAAATGGAGTCAATCTTTGGTAAGAGGGGGGCTGGTACAGAATTCTACAGTTCAAAATGTAGCTGGAACAGCGTGAAAAGAGATGAGAAAAAACAATAACTGGGTTTTTGGTGGAGGTGAATAATGATGTAATGAGCTCTGTAAATTTGACTTAAGAAACTGACTTCAAGGTGGATAGTAAGGCCAGATTATGGGGTTTTGGTAGGGAAAGAGGAAAATAGAGAAAGGAACCTCCTAATAATAATCCATTCAATTTCAATTGATAGGATATATAATGTTGTCAATACTCAATACTAAATATTAACCCAGTGGTGCTATTTATACTAATACAATAAAGAAGACTGTTTCCCTAATTAAACAAGGAAAAACAAGAATATTGCTTTCTCAATAAGAATATACAGTATATTCCGATAGGGGAAAAATACTTGTCGGATTATTCTCAACATATGCTATTTGATCGGATTGTAGTTGCATGAATTGCAACATTATGGAGTGCTTGAATAACTGACTTCAACCATCCAATGACACAATCTCATTGTATCCATGATTTCGTGATTGATTACTTTACCATATGAAGTGGACTTAGATCTTGTGTTTGCAGTAATATTGATTCTATTATGTTTGTCTTATCTTCAACTTTTAATGTGCTTATTACATTTATACTGCTTATTGTGACTTTTTATGGTTCCAGGAGCATTACAAGGACCTAAAACAAAAATCATTCTTCCCCAAGCTTATTGACTATATTACTTCAGGTCCTGTTGTGTGTATGGTATAACTCTCTCTAGTAGAATCCTAATTTCACTTACATTTTTGCAATGTACCTGCTGAATTCAGTTTCTCGTTTTGATGTAATGTTATGTTTGCAAGGCTTGGGAGGGTGTTGGAGTAGTGGCATCAGCACGGAAGCTTATAGGGGCTACAGATCCTCTTCAAGCTGAACCAGGCACAATAAGAGGAGACCTTGCTGTCCAAACTGGAAGGTAAGGCCTCTAATGCTTTTGCATCTGACTTTTACTTTTGATTGCCTTCACTCAGTCAAGAATCAAGATAGGCTGCACTGCTGCACAGCATGTATATTTCTTGTTGACACTAGTATGAAGATTCAGGAGTGACAAGACTTTATGTTGAACTTGGCAGGAATGTTGTTCATGGCAGTGAC
Source organism: Cajanus cajan (assembly GCF_000230855.2). Lineage (NCBI taxonomy): Eukaryota > Viridiplantae > Streptophyta > Magnoliopsida > Fabales > Fabaceae > Cajanus > Cajanus cajan. Next base: position 56,843,311 of record NC_138521.1, read on the forward strand.
AGCCCTGATAATGGCAAGCGGGAAATAGGTATGACCTCTTATGCTGTCCAGTTTAACCCAAATACAAGCAACAAAAAAGTTGTGAATTGTGAAAAAAGAATAAAAAGTTAGCCATTGATTTAAACATTAGAAGGTTGCAAAAGTGTTATGGATACATAATAAAGCTTGAATTTTAAATATTATTTACCACCTGTAGTTTCTGATCATATACTGCTTTGGAGACAAGTTTGAATTTCCAAGATTCTTTATTTTTTGGAATAGATCCACATTAGGACCTGAACATTGCAAATATCAAATGATGTCTTATTACAGTGCTTAATGCTGGTGAAAGGATTATGTTACAGACTACACATGGTGAAAAATAATAAGTGTAGTGATTGTAGGAATGTTTTTGTGGTATTATCCACCAACCAGGTTGTTAAACTTAGAATTTAGGTAAAAAAAAAGTCAGACAACTCAAGTAAAATCAAATCATAAACTTGACTCACTCTTTCTTCAAAATTGATCGTTTAGAAACATACCCTAGATCCTAGTCCCCAAACATAAGTTAATAGCATATCCCAACTAATATTCAACATTCCAACTTCATGATAAAGCAATTTCGTAATAAAATACTAACGTAATTCAATAATTGACCTAACTGTTTTGTAGTTGGACAAAACAGAACAAAATAACAATGAAAACTTTAAATTAGCATTGTCCCAATATATGTTGCAAAACGTAGTAATTCCAGCAGAGTATACACGAACGATGCCCAAAACTATATACATTTTGAGGCCTAAACCGTGGATAAATCCAAGATTGTAACTTCAATGAGTGTGCCAAAAAAATGTGTACATGCAATTTAATTCATTTCTGTCCTTTTAATCCTGTTATCGTGCTCCTAACACTTTGAGAGTTGGTTTGAGATATATATCAAATTGTTAGCTTGAATTATCTACAGGCAATTGTATTACATATTCAATACATTATTTTGTCAAGATCTGTGCAACAATCCAACCCATTGTTCTGAACTTCTATGATCAAAATATATGTGATTCCTGTGAAAATACTTGGTTATTTTTGTCAAGATCGTAATTATATATCTAAATCATATAACTATACATGACTGGTCAAAATTTCAAATTTATTAGTGATCACATGACCACTTAAAAAAGTCATACAATTGATTGGCATAATATTTTAATAGTTAGGGGCTGAATCATATAACTAGACATGAATGGTCAAAATTTTAAATTTATTAGTGATCGCATGGCCACTTAAAAAAGTCATGTACAATTGAATTGGGCATAATTTTTTTATAGCTAGGGGATTTGTACTGCAATGTAAATGTTACCGATAATACTGTGATTCTTGATCAACTCGTTATTTCCATGTATGGCAGCTCTATGGTTCAAGGAAGGCGAATTATGCGAATGGACTCCTGTCCAAGCACCATGGATCAGAGAATAGTAAACTGCAGATGCCCAATTACGACGATTCATTCCGTTTCTAGGTTCAATAACCTGAACAATTGTTTTCAGGGGCTAATGTAGCACTACATTAACTTTCAACTTTAAACAGTTACTCAAATTTTGTAAAATTTTGCTCGACTCATTCTTCAAGCCCATACCAATTTCTTTTTCCATTATTTGAAAGGTCCTGCCATGTTTCCTGAATACTAAAGTGCCACTGCAACAGGCACTAGCAACAAGAGTTGTAATTAAAAAAAAATAGAAAATGCATAATCCACTGTAAATTTACTCGTAAAAATGCAGCTTAATCGATCCACTGAACAAGATTTATGAGCAAAACAGGCAAAAAGGTTCATGGTTTTTTTTTTTTTTTTCAGTCAGAAAGTTATAGATGAATTGAATTTTGCAAGTTCACCAGAGATGCTTACTGGCAAGCTTATCAATTTTAACTAACATTTAAACTCTTTAATTTTTTCACTAATTTTTCCTAGCACACTCTAAATTTACCAAAATTTGGTATAAAAACTAGAGTATCTGATATACTTGAAACAATACATGGTCTACACTTGAAGTGTAAGCAGAATGAGATGCAACACAACATTACAGAAAATAGTTTGCATGGAATTTAACTACTGATAGAAGCAGTGGAAGGTGTAACTGTTTGTTTAACCTTGGCATAATTGCTCATTTCGTTGCTTCCAGATCATTTTAATCCGACATTTCACAATCTTGCGAAATTTGAACACCTTCTTCACTTCTATAATGAGATTCAGCAGAAGTTGATGAGATAGATTCAGAACTGCCATTCCCCGATGATGCTGTTGTCTCTCCAGAAGATGACACACCGGCACGTCCGGTATCTTCAACTTTATAGAAATGAAGAATGGAAACGTTACACTGCCTTCGTTGTTCAACGTTACTAACCCTAGGGGAAGAAGAACCATCAGAATGCATGCCCATCATCGTTATCTCGGAACATGAAGTGCTTGCTGGATTTAAATCTGCCTTAAGATTTTCTTCCTCAGTGCAAGGTGCACTAACTGAACAAGCATTTATAACCTCGGAGGATGTGCACGCACTTATATCGCGTCGAGCACCAAGCTTTAGCTTCATGAGAGTAGCCTCTGGATCCAAACGAAGCCAACTTAATCAGAAATTTATCAGGTCAATAAACATAAACACTACTTAATTATGTGATTAAACGTTAAACATACTTGATCTGAACTTGAAGAAATTAAACACTGATGTGGTATTTTTGTTTTTAGGTTTTTTTCAAATGAAAAATCAGATCGTCGAGCTTATTTTCTGTTTGAGCAAATTAACAAATGAAGGAAGAGAGAGAAAGAGTACCGTAGACGGAGAACGTGTCATCTTTGAGAATCTTGGACGGAGAACCTTCTAAGGTGTCCAGCGACGAAGTGGAAGCTCTGATTCTGCCGAACATTTCTGATGCCGCGCCGCGCCGCGCCTCGGTTCGGATCGGATCGGGTAATAAGCCGAGATGAGAGAGAAGTATAAATGGAGAGAGAGAGAGAAGCAGATTTTGTTGGCGCCCTTTCGAATTTAACAGATTTAAAGCGGGAATCGTACTCCGCGCACTTTTTGTCGACCAATTTTGTTTTTCCTTTTCTTTAATTTTATTTTTGTTTTCGATAAAAATCTCGATCAAAGAGTGACAAAAGATCAAGTAGGCAGGCAGCTGCTTTTTGGGCTGGGCCTAAGCCCATATAATTGATTGACCCATGTAATTACACGTTTATATTAAAATGGGTGTCAAATATGTGAATAACTTTGCTACACACTTCTAGAAAGAAGATAAGTTCAACTAGATCAACATATTATGCCTAAAAAACAGTAAAAGTAAATAATGAATGGAAATGACTATATAGTCTTCGGTCTTCATATCACTTATTAGGTTTAGTAGGTTGTTTCATAATTGTTATTTCAGTTGTGGTTAAATTAAGCTCGTTCAATTATTATCAACATTGAAGATTTAATGATATAATAATTAATCTTTATTCTATATTAATCTTACACCAATATTCTTTAATTTATGACAATGTAATATTTATATATTTTCTCTAAAATATATTCACCCTAATTTAATAAACAATTATATAAATGGAAAATTAATATAATGTAAATAAAAAAATATTAAATCTAAAAATACATGAGTGTAATTTATTTATTAAATAATATTTTAAAACATGGTTGAGACTTGAAACTGAATTATCTTATGCTGACAGTATTTTTATCAATTACTTGAGAATGATATTCTCAAAACCAAATTGATTATTGACTTATCCTGATTTAATGAATTTAGGGTTTATGGTTTATATATATAAATTAGCAAGTTATTGCTTGAAATATATATAAATTATAAGAATATGAATATATGTAAAGCTTAAAGTAGTTCAATAGTAAATCAATGTACCAAAATAAAATAAAAATGTAGTTAACGGTAACTTTTTCTTTTGAAGAAAAAAAATTTGATTTGGGAGAAGCTATCTTGTAATTTTACTTTTGTAAGGGAGTTATGACACCCTCTACCTCTCATGCTATAACATATATTATAATATAAACTGAAATACTTCAATATAAAAAAAATAATAAACTCAAAATCCATAAAAGTAGAAAGAATCACATTTTAACATAAACTAAACTTAGTGAAAATAATAATTATAAAAGAAATAAAATATCATGAATCAAATCCTAACTACTTCTCGATGTCATATATCCTATCACAGTGACCCAACATTGAGGACTATGCCTTATCATCAATATCCTCAGTACCATGTTGATGATCACATGCAACAACCACAAGAAAACAAAACAAAAGAGGAAGGGAGTGAGAAACATCTCACTCTGGCTCACAACACAAGAATGCAACCAGCTAGCCAAACATAAACAACACATATAGTAATATATAACATACATAGTTACACATTATCATCATAATTAGTTCATTCATAATATAATAAACAACAATAAATGAAATTATAATGCATATGCAATGGACATGGACTATATGCTATCATGCATGTGACACCAGTAAAAATATCATACTTGTGCATTGTCGCTAGCAATACACTATAGTAGTCTAGAAGTACATATCAGGTTATACTCGCTGCAAACTTTCACTAGAAGGGCAAACTATAAGTGTTTGATCGAGATAGATAAATCACACAAGATACATCCCATGCTCATGAAGGCAGGACTGAGACTTCCAAACCGAGTTATTCCCAAGGTTGGCTTCCAAGCTTTTTATACAAGGGACCTTCCTTGGTGGCGTATTCCATATCATATCTTAAAAAAACACTTTTATGCACATGGTGCATGTTAAACAAACTCTATGTTAATATTTCACATATGATCTTATTAATTCATTGCTAACTAATCTCATATCATAAAATTATCAATCATTCTTAATATAACAATTAACAATTCAACTATATCAATTAAATATTAGCAATCAATGGCATAAGGGATCACATTACTACAACTCATACATAGCTCACAAGCATATCAATAGCACGCTCACATACTACATTTTCATAACTTAATCTCCTTCAATATCACGTGGTCCAAACACCTTAGTTAGAGTTGTATATGTGCTATTAAGTTTGTCTTAATTTTATTACAAAACTAAGACAATTATCTCCAACGTCTACGTTGACCACAAGAGCTAAATATGTCATCTACTATTTTAAATAAATACAAAATTGTAACATTTCAGCCTAAATTTGACAGTCTAATCTTTGCTCACTAATTTGATCATAACTTGAGTTCTAGACCTTCTTTTTAGGTGATTACAATAATATTTGAAAGCTAACATCCAAGGCTACAACTTTTATGAAGATTACAAAACCTAATTCTGTCATTTAAGTTTACTCGAAAGGGTTATAAAGTATGCACATTACATTTTGCGCACAGAATATAAGGTTCATCTTTTCACTTACATAACTCGGTCATTCCTTAACATTTTTATATGATTCTCGAGTCTAAACTATAGCCCCAAATGTGTACTTTTTAACCCAATAATTGGAGCTTAAATATAGTAATCACACACGTAAAAATCACATAAATATCAAAGTATATTCATACCAAAATTTTCATAACAAGGCACAACATATATCCAAAACTCTTTTTTCTTGTAAATAAAAACTAATTTATTTTAAATATTTTAAAATTTAATTCCTAAATAAAAACTAAATTATATAAATAATTAAAAAAAATATCTTAAAAAATTTTTGTAAAAAAAAATTTCTAAAAAATTCTCACATAAGATAAAGATTGTGTTTAATATATAAATATTGAAGATCGATAGATGATAAATAAATTTCAAAATTATCTCCATAATTTTTCTCAAAATTCTTGTTTGTATTAAACTATCTTCTGGAAATTTAACACGTCTTGACTATTTTTTTTTACTATTTTAAATTTGTATAAAATTAATAAGAAGAAACAATAATAATTTATACTAATATATAAAGGGAATACTTGGATGTGTAACTACCTTTGATCTCCACTTTTTAATAGACCATTATATCCCTCAAACATAAAAAAATGCTTATATATCATTTCTAAATAATTACACACAATCTTTTAATATTCTATTTATGTATAACTATTAGAGGCACGAAGTGCCTCGACCCCTCTAGTAATAATAATAATAATAATAATAAGTTGTTTCACTCTTCTTATATAAACTTTTGAAATCAGGAAATAGTAAAAGTAGTGTGACATTTTTGTAGTTAAAAATGAAAATGAAAATTAAAAAAAATTACACAAACAAACCCTAATTCCCCAAGTGTTTTGTAAATCGTTGGAGTGATTAAAATGTCAAAATTATTTAAGTTCTACTAAAAGAATTATTATAAGTACTCATGATTAAACCAGGAGGGTCTACTAAAATAAAGAACTTTTGAGATACACATCACAACTTTTGAGAATTTCTCTTCTAAAATTATTTTTTTTGAAAAAAAAAACTTCTATTCAAATACATTCTAAATCTATTTAAGTTTTTTTTTTTTTTAAACTACTATTAGTATGCTTCATATGAAACAGATGTCTACACATGTATGCTCAAAAATTCATCACGTGCCCCCATTGAATAGGAAGCCTCTTAGGCCACCTTTTACCGTGTTTCTTAAATTGTTAAGGGCGTTGCAAAACTTGTTTTATTTACGGCTAGAGGAGTAGCAATTAAATTTAAGCTACGGTTACTTGTGCATGTAACTCTCGATCAATGTTTTTAAACCAGACCAGTCACGTAACCGATTTAGGTATTAATTCAAAAATCAATATTAATAAAATAATAATAATAATTATTAATATAAAATTAATATTAAATAAATATAATATTACAATTTTAGAACACTAAAAATTAAAATAAAATATTATTTATAGATTCTTAACATTTAATGTATACATAAAATTTTAAACCATATATAATATAATATTTAAGTTAAAATTTTAACAAAATATAACAATGTCTATTAATAATAATTACATCTAAAATAAAAAGTATCAAATTAATATAATATAAATTATAAACAATAAAGATATTAAAAATTATAATTTATAATTTTTTATTAAAAACATTTTTAATATAATTTTTTAACTAAACTGGTTCAATCCGGTTTGATCGATTTTTTTACCGATTTCTACCAAATCAATGCAGAATGATTTCTCTAGCCAACTGAACCAATTTCTAGCTAAATCGGTGCGATCAGTCAATTCAGTCTGATTTTCAAAACTATACCCTCAACTAAACTAAAAAAAGGCTGGGCCACCTAAAAAATTGTGTTGAGTTCCACAACTATTGATGCCCTTAATCAAATGTACATATAGAATGCAAACTGTCATTAGACATTTTTCCCAGAATTTCAAATAATGGCAATGCAATTATTCTTGACTATAAATAAATAAATTGTGTACAATCCCAAAGCATTCTAAAATTCAAAAATAAAAAATAAAAAATAAAAAATAAAATATACTTGGTGAGGCACCACAAAATCTTATTGTGATTGCCATCAATGTCCAACTTATATATACCTATTAAAGAGATAATTTTAATCTACCTCTCTTCAACGTCACACAAGAAGTGATTACCAGTTAATCAAATCAACAAACTACGTTGATCCAGACCTATTTAGTCTCTCCCAAAAAAATATTTTACTAATCAGTGTTTTCTGCTGCCTCTGGGCTTAACATCCTTACCTGTGAAAAAGTCAAGTGAAGTCAGTTGGATATAGCTGGTTTAGTAGGATGGAGAGATATCTTAATATGAAAATATAAAATACACATATCAGAAGCCTCCAATAAATGGAAATACTAGAAAACATGTAAGGCATGCTATTTTGAAATGCAAATAGAGATTATTATAAAAAATTAAATTAATGTTAAGATCTATTGCCATCTTTTATTTATTGTCTATCTTAAGCAACAGCCAACAGTCACAGTGCCACCTTTAAATCTGCCAGCTCGGGACAAAGCTTCTTCTGCTAGAGGTCTCCACTGTTCTGCACAAGAATAATTGATTCCAAGTCCAACGCTAAGTCCCCTCAGTAGATGAACTGTCCGAAGTACAGAAAACAGTTCTTCTGGAAAAGCCTGTCATAAACAGGCACAGAAAAAATTGAAAATTTAGTGAATAACAAGAAGCAGCATAAAATATTAACAGGCTATTACCTGCTTATTCCTTCACTATAAATATCATTAACTAGCGTGCATCAATAGTAACTACTGTATTTAATAATTGCTTTAGTGCCAATATATTTTCATCTACTAATAATGAGTCGCCGAAAAAGATCGCCACCACCAAACTTGGACGTAAAAGAGACTAGACTCTTTTACATATTTTAGTTACTGTAACATTCAAAACTACCACTCTATAGGTACACAAAACACAGATTCACCAAAACAACTAAAATATGATATTAAACTCTGGAACATTTCTTAGAGGTTACTAGGGGAGTTAACAACCTTGTAGACTTGTTCCAGTATAGTAGGGCTTCTGCACTTTTTATTCAATCGCCCCTCTCTCAAGAAAACAAATAAATCATATCTACAAATTCTTTTAAAATATCAAATTTTCCTGTCTCCTCCCTCTTTTACTTAAGTCCTCCCAGGATTAGTTTTTTTTTATTTTAAAAAAGAATCCATAACTAACACCTCTGACACCTCAAAGTGAGGTGGGTTTTAATTTTCAATGTGCAACAGAATAACCTGACAAATTTGATACACTGATCTGTCCCCTGATTAATAAAAACACCAACTAAAATAGATTAAGTAGTATTTTAAGCAGCAGATATCCCATATCACATCAAGTATGTGTGATCTCCAAGAACAAATGGGAAAAAGAAAATTGAATTCTAAGACATACCATAACACCAACTTTTTTAATTGAAGAATCCTCTGAGAAAGGTTGCAGCATTGTCACCCCAGGAGGCAATTTTGTATCAAACATCGTCTCCGCTAGTTTAAACAATTCCTGTTGCTCATTTTCACAGTTGCTCAAGGTTTCTATACCAAGCTCCCTATAAAATCAAACAAGTAGTTAGATAATTTAATTTAAACATATCCACTGACTGATCGTCATTTTCAATTCAAAATTATGGTTTAAAAGTCCACTTTAACTGTGTTCACCCCTAACTCACCATAGTTGCAGCCTCTTCTGGGTGTTGTCTTAATTGCAGCCTCAAGGGTAGTGTTTATACCCACATTGACTAGAGATATAGCTTAAATAAAGCTTATAAAATAAGACAATTTTGTGGAGTTGAGTTAGATCTTAGGCCTCAATTCTAAGAAATATCTATAGTGGCATAAAAAATAAGAAAAAATCAACTTTAGAAAAGGATACCAAGGTTATATATACTATGGGCATCAGATTTTGACCCTTTTTGGATTTCATATCAATTCAGGGTTTGTATCTTCAATTTTAGCAAAGACAAGTAGAGATTCAAGTCACGGTTTCTTGGATTTGGCTCTACAAAAGAGATTAAGGGAGCATCCACCCTTGACTTAAAAGCAGGTTTAAGTTTATTATATATTTTAATTTAAATTAAGGGAAAATACATCCTTACTTTCTCACTGTAGTGGAGTCAAATCCAGTTTCTTTTGTCTTGGTATAATGAGAGCAATTTAGAATGCCATTAAACTATTTGATACCAATGAAGAATTAAGCAATATAGATTTCTCATTTTTTCCAACCCTTTAATTTATTTTTTCTCCTCTCTAGTCTTCTTTCTCTCTTAGTATCTCTCAAATCTATTTGTCATTATACATCAATTATTCCCCGCAGCACTGCTTGTGCAGTTTGTATCTCAGTATTAACTAAAGATATTTGTTTCTGTTCTTATTTTCATCAAACAAGAGAGCATTAGATATAGATAAGACGAGCAAATCTCAGTACCTATAGCTCTCTGCAGCTCTTAATGGGTCACCATTAGCAATTGCTAGAACTAGATTAGCATAGCCAAGCCTCAACTGTTCTGGGAGATCCTTCACCTGCCCATAGTCTAGCAAGGCAACCTGAATTGAGGGAATTTACTAGCATTAGGATGGTGACTTAAAAGTTAATATATATATATATATATATATATATCAGGCATCAATATCTAAAACTAATTTTTAATATTCTACCCATGACTACAAGTCATTCCATATGTAATTCCTCTTGATTAAAACATCTATACAATAACATTAGGATTGAAATACCGCTCGAGAGATATTAGAAAATAAATATAGCTGATGACTTGCCTCCGATCCTTTACAAATCAGGATATTTCCAGGATGAGGATCTGCATGGAAGAATCCACTTTTCAAAATCATTTGACCATATGCTAGAGTCAAGCTTTGAAGAATTTTCCTGCACTTTTATAAAACTGTTAATAGTGTAATACACCTAAAACTACATATATGAAAAATCATCTACGTTATAAATCTTCTGGAAGAAGGTTTGTGTTATTGTTATTAAAACTTAATGATCCTCTCTTTGTTATCTGATTCTGACATTTGAGTACATCCCCCTAAAAATTATCAGGACAGAAACCAAATATGTTCGAAGTTGAATAATGAGTTCCAAGATTTATCAAATCCATATTAGCCTTGCAATTTATTAATTTATTATAGTTCTCCTTCAGAAGTATTACAATTTTCTAATTCATTGTTTACACCAAATGTATGGCTTAATTATTTTAAAAGTATAGGTTCAGTTAAGCATCATTGTATGCACAGCAATTGAACTTGGAACTAAAAATCATTGTAGGAAATCAGTACCATGTTCCAAATTTTATTGTTTTCACTTTTTCAAGAGTTTAATAAAATTTATCCATAGAAAATTCAAATGTTTTCAAGTATAAGGAAAAGCAGCAAGCACGCACATTCATTTGATTTATACAGGATATGTTGCTAAAAGACACTGATTTGATTATTCATGATAGAGGTTTTGCATACTGAACTTTAGTGCATTTAGTTGGAGCTGAATGCTCACATATCTTTAAGGGCCTCATGTTGATCTCTTGATTCTCTTCAACTAATTATGGGATAGGATTAGGTTTATGACGTGACATTCTTCTCATGGTTAGGAGTGGCCATTTATGACATTAAGAGTTGCTGCATTCTTAATTTTATTCTTGTTTATGCTGTCTTTTTATTTTGAAGAACGTCATATCCTTCCCACTAGTTTTACTTTCCTTCTCATTAATTTATTTTTGTACGCAAAAGTAAAAGAGACACCAATGAATGAGTGAATAAGTTTATATTGGTGACTCAAATAGACAAGAAAGCTAAAAAGCAAATGTTCATAAGTCAGAATTTAGGTCACGTATAGGTTATTAACTAAAAAGTGTGGTGCAGAAAACTACTTTTAGGATATATAGCTCAGGAGCTTACTGCTTTGCTGCTGCTGCAACCTTACCACGAGGATTTATGCCTCTCTTTGCTATTTCATCACCAAGATTCATTATCGGAATCCCATCAATATATTCCATAACTAGGACCCTTCTGTACAATTCAAGAAACACATCATTACTTAAAGAAACTCATCGCAACTGAAATACATGTGAAGCAATACGTCTGAGTAGAACTTTAACCAAGAAAATATAAGTATTGCACTTTTCTTGGCTATTTGACCAGGATCGAACATGTAACATAGAATTTTTTATTTTTATTTTTCCATACCGAATATCTATTCTTTATTGTTTTCTGTTCAACCTAGTTTTTATCAATAAGTGGTCTTTTCATAAAATATCATAGAAAGTTAAAAAGTTAATAGTGACATGCTTGATACACGGCACTGAATTTTAGGTTCTGATTACTGCACAACTTAACTGAGCGCTACCATTCATGTTTTTTCAATTATTTTAATTTTAGTATTTTGCCCAAAAAAAAACGAAATATTACCTAAATGGCTAAATTATTCAATTAGCAAAACGAGCTTGCCAAAAAACTCATGTGATTAAATAAAGAAATTAGTAAAGCTAGCATGCACTGCCACATAACATGTAATTGGACTTTGGAGACGAGCTATATTTAAAAAATATCAATCATTTCTGAAACAGACATACATTCCAAGTCCAACGAATAAATATCTGGCTCTTCTCATTGAAAATAATATAGTGATTTAAGCATTCTAGTCCTTTACTAATGTTACCTTATCCAGATTATGTTAGATTTTGGTCTACATAGCATACCTAGTAACCATATCTCGTATTACTCGTGGCACCAAAACAGGAGTCTTTTTGTTATTTTGATGCAAGAACTTTCTAATCCGTTCCATTGCATCAGCTTCCCTCATGAAGTCAAATTCATATCCAATCTAAAATGTCACAAATCATCAAGTAGATGTTCAGAACTTGTCATGATAAATTGAAGGAAGAACCTCAATATTAACATGACTATGGAGCTATAAGCATAGTAAAGAAACTAAATGATTAATAGAAAATTCTAAGACAATCAACTAAAAGGTAGATGGGGGTGGGCTTTGTTTTCTCAAGCATCAAACCTGTGTCATTCATTGATAAAGTACTTTTAGTTCAGTATTCTATACATGACTTACATGCTAACGGAAGAGATACCTGTTCAGTTTTCTTTAGAGAACTAATATATTTCTTTTATACAAAATATATGTAGCATAAACAAATAAAAGCCTGCTAAAGTGTAAATTCCTATTTTCCTCCCAAATCCTCCTAAGTAAAACAATTTAGGAAAGAAAAATTAGATGATAGTCAATAATTAAATAAACATTCCCTCCAGAAGTACAATCATTACATTCATAAAGATTCAGTTGAGATTTAATCACAAAATACTCCAAGATACCTCCATCAAGATGGTGACATCTTGCCCTTAGACAGAAAATCATTTATACTTTACTAGGGGGAGGGGGAGGAATTGAAGGGAGAGGGAGAGAATAAATGAGAATTGATTTGATAAGAAATAGGCAAGAAATAAAGCAAAATAAAGTGAAATTTGTAGTTGATTAGTAGAGTGAAATTAGGTGAAAAATAGAGGGAAGTTGATATTTTAAAATTGTACTTTATATATTAGATTTTTATGTAAAAATAAATAATATATACAATTACCATTTTACCTTTCTCTGTTTATTCATGTATGTTTCTATCTACCATTTTTGTTGTATGAGCATAATGTTAGATTTTATCATAAAACTAATTGACATTAAATAAAGTTTCCCAACAGATATATAAACCACACTTAAAGAATTGAGGTAGGCATGTGGGACTTCCTAACACCCACCCTTCATAGATGCCTGTCGAACCAAGGGATGCCTACTAGAATAGGCAAATCAAGAAGATGGGTTTTAGTCTCAGATACCATGTTAGATTTCATCTTAAAATCAATTGACATTAAGCAAAGTTGCACAATAGATATATAAACTGCACCCGAAGAACTGAGGTAGACAATGTGAGACTTCCTAACACATAATTCATATTGGAATATGGTAATTTTTACGTTAGAAGATAGTAGCCATCGAAATATGAGTATAATGTACACATTCTACCATAAAGCATTACCCATACTAGCAAGTTATGGGCGCATAAAAAACAAAGGAAACAGATGATTATTTTTGTCTTTGCCAGAGAATTCCACAACAATCCCCTCATCCTAGAGGGTAATTTTTTAACCCATGGGACCCACCTTCATTTCCACACAAATATCCACAAATTCACCCTCACAAGCACATATGTTTTTCCTAAATACCCTCTAATCCATCCCCCTCCCCTCAAATACCTCTAAATCTACTCCCCCAAATACAGTGTTAATGTGATTCATTCAAAAGCACATAAAACAATTAGGTAAAAGAGGTCAGACATGTTTAGAACTTCCTTACCACTTGATTGTATAATATTCTTTTTAATTCATAACATGTTTCCAGTATGAATTGCATCCAAATTCCAAAACCTATCAGTCATGCATCACACATAATGAAGGTGCACAAGTACATTTTAATCTTAATAGGACCTTTTATTTTAATCTGTAATAGAAAAACAAATCCAGCAATGTGTTTGTTCCTTGATCAGGATGCAACTTATAAACAAACCCATAAAACGGGAAGAAAACAGGTGGGAATAAAATAATCCACATAGATTAAAGAAATAAAGTCCACCTGTTTTTCCATTTCCTTAGTCACTGAATATAGATCAAATTTGATATCTGTCTTTTGCATATACAAAGCAAAAGCTTGCAAGTTATGGATATCCGTCATCATCAAATCCTGAATTCCAGGATGTTGAACCTATTATTTGCAAGAGAAATCAGAATCTGAAGTTTGTTGTCTCAAAACCGTTGGGGTTATTAGCTTTAATTACCTTGACAACAACATCACCATTATCACCTTTCAGTCTTGCTCTATGAACCTAATATGCACACAAGACATAAGTCAGTTACATGGTACTGAATGCCAATATAAATTTAAGACTCGCAAAATATGCTTCTTTTACTGACAAATCACCCTTCTGAGGAGTTATGAGATATAGACATGAATATGAACCCCAAGATGCAAAGCAATTTGTTTAGATTTTACAATACTGAAAAAATACAATGCTATATATCCAACAAGGTTTTTACACATCAAAATCATTCTCCCACCAACCAGATCGAATTGCATTAGCATAATGAAATAGAAATTTAAATATAAAAAAGGAGAGAAAATAGTTTAAAAATAGTACGTATGGAAAATTTTGTTTAATTTCATAGAAATAACCCTAAGTGGCCCTTGATTAACATAAATTATGCACTTAAAGTAAATGAACACTGAAGCAAACATAGTGGATGCATACTAAACCAACTCTAACTTCAAGAGTCACTGGCTATGGTCTCTGATGAATCAAGCTTAGTTGCAAGAGTAGTGGTAGTGCCTTTTGATAAGGCTTTATCAGCAAAGGCAAACGATGAATTGAAGAACAACGTGAATTACATTCAACCCAACATTATTTCAAACACACGCTAACTAGTTGGTTTGTACTTCTTATGGACGGTTTTCTATAACTGCTATTTCTTGGAGCTGCGTCCACCTTTGCACATCATAAATAGCAGTGAGCTTGTTTCTCCTTTTAGCCGAAACATTAAACAATATAAACCAACCTCTTGGAAACACTCAGAGTAGCGTTACAAGTACCGTGTGACACGTGTAGGGGTCACAGATCCCTCCAATGACCTGAGGGGCCGCAGCAACCCCCCCCCCCCCCCACAAAAAAATGTCGGGTCCAAAAGGGAACTAAATTGTTTTCTATAACTAGTGTCCTAACAAATCATCGCAAGCATGCATAAACACTTGTTCTTGAAGGAAAAAGAATAGTAGTGTAATTCAAATGATAATAGGTTAGAAGTTTAACATGTACCTGAGCAATTGAAGCAGAGCCAAGGGGTTCCACATCGAACCTGTCAAACACATCATGAATACCCTGTCCCAGCTCATTCTCCAGCACTAGTTTCACCGCATCAAAAGGGGTTGGAGGAGCCCTATCACATAGGGTAACAAGCCTTTTCACCCACGCAGACGGGGCCAAATCAGGCTTCCCTAAAATTTGCGCAATCTGTTCCATATTTTACACCACATCAAATCAACACAACAAACAATCAATCATAAGAAGAAGAAAAAAAATTAAAAAAAGAGTAACATGTTGGAAGACCTTGAGGAAGAAACCTCCGAGGTCAGAGCACATGGCGAAAATCTTATCGGCAGCAATCTCGTGCTGCCTCTCCCACATTGCTTCCTGCTTCTGCGCATCTCTGACGAAATTCACTCTCACTTGAAACACCTGCTTAATAATGAATGAACATTGTAATCGAAGCCAAAACATGCAAAGTTAGCGAGAGAGAGAGAGAGTGACCTTGTATCCGGTGTAAATGTCAATGGCTCGAACCCAGAATTGGAAGGAGCGTTGCCAAGGACGCAACTGAAACGACACCTTATCTTTTATAGCGTTGATATCGATAGGAGGCAACATGGTGCGCCTCACACTCCCTAGCGCACACAAATACCATGTACCATTTAATTATATACAATATATTCTGTGCTCCTTACTCCTTAGTCCTTACTTCTCAACTCAACTCACTGTGTGCCTCATAAACCATCAAATTGGATTTCACTAACTCACTCTCACTTATTATACTTTGCTTGCAACCCTGGTTTTAGTCATACCCAAAAATACGTGAAAAAGGTCGTTGGAACATTACCTACTATGGATAACTTTGCCTCTTTTTCAGAACACCTTCTTCACATCTACATGCTTTTCATTTTAGCACCACACATGAATATGAATATGAATATGAATACGAATATGGTTAGTTGGTGGGTTCAATTTTTTTGTTTTCCTGTCTCCTCACATCTCATCTATTTAATGCGCCTTATTTTGTGCTTAATAATTTTTTTCAAACTTTAATTTATTACTAAATATTTAACACTTCTCATAGTCATTGGGCTTGCAATGTTTTAACAAAATATGTTTATTAACTGTATTTATTTCTTTATTTTGATGTATGTCTATAAATTTAATTTAAGTTTTGAATGTACAAAATTTAATATGTGTATAGTAGGTATAAAGAAGGGGGCGGGTGTCATTTAAATTCATTTAATAGAGTGATTTATTGCATTCATTATATCAATTCGAGTTGTGAACACTCTTAATTATATACATAAAATCCTTAGAGAAAGTAATTTTAACCATAAAAATTATTTCTAAAAAAAATTGATCCCTCTTTTGACCATAAATACTTCCATTTTTTAATTACTTTTATATTTCTTTGTTCATTTAGAACGTCCGGATACCATATCAATATCATCTATTTAATTAGCTATGAAAAAGACAAGTTTTTTAATTTATATAACAAAAATTATTATAAATAATTTTTAATATATAAATTATACTATAATTGAAACATGTTATAAAAAATATTATTAACCATTTAAATTATGTTTTAAATTTATTATAGATAATTTTTATATATTGATCATTTATTTAAAAAAATATATTAAAATTTAATTTAAAATAACAAATAATAGATTAAAAAGAGATAAAGAAAAAATTTAAGAAAAACTTTCTAAAAATGTTTTCATTAAAAAATAACTAAAAACTCTCTTATTATAAAATTGTTCATAAAAAAATATTTTTAGTCTTTATATTTAATGGATCATTACAACTCGAATAATTGAACAATTAACTATCTATTTAATTTTTTTTATAAAAAATATTAGATATGTGTTTGTTTTTACGTTCATTACAAATCAACGTAAAATCATTATTTCACTTGCTTCTACATTTCTATCTCAAAAATTGAAAAAAAATATAAGTTAAACAATGTTAAAACATTAAAACAAACACACTCTAATAAATATGAACTCCATTTTTCTCCTAGTTATATAAAGACAACATTTCTTTAATCAAAATAATATTGCTTTGGTTTTTAAAAGTAATATTATGTCTTCCTATAAATATCTTAATACTCTATCAGAAAAAAATAAATATATTTATTGCTTTCAAAACTTAAACAACATCTAATACTTTCTTTATGTTATTTTTTTTTCAAATACTATCGTTTCTTGCTCTATATAACTAGAAAAACAAATATTCACCAGAATGACCCCCCCCCCCCCAAAAAAAAAAACATTATTTACCCTTTATACCATTGTTTTCTTCCTCTCAAATTCCCTCTCTCAACTTAATATTTTTAATTATTTCTTCTCAATACTAAAAAGTCGGTTCTTCCTGACTCGATTTCTTAATAGTTTTATTAAATAGAAGCAAATTAGTTTATTAATAATTAAATTATTTTATGGGTTAATTAAAATAGGTAGGTGAGACAGAGTAGAATAAATAGAATTCTTTTTTATAAATATTCAAATTAACCTCTAAATATTAAATATGAACATCTATTATATATTTTGTATGATAATATTTTTAGGAGCTTTTTTCAATAAGAAGGTTTGTAAGGATTTTTTTTTAATCTTTTTATCTAATATGATTTTTATGTATCATAATAATTTATGAATTAAATATTAATATTTTAAAATAAATTATCAATAAATAAAAATAAATGTTTATTATAATACAAATTTTTATCATAAATCTAAAATATAATTTATATATTTAAAAATATTTATATATACTAATTTTAAATATAATTTATATATTCAAACATAATATTTATCTAGATATATAATTTAATATAAATTTTAATTATATATAATAATCATATATGTGCATTATACTAATTAAAATATTAATATCTTTCTATGATCAGATCCTTAGAAAAGGAATTAATGTGTCATTAGTAAGTGATATTAAATTTAACCAAATCTCTTACTCTGATAATCTATGGGAAGATTAGTTCTAAAACATGAGGAATCAGCCTAATGCTTTCAAATTTGATTCTTGTTTGCTTGACAAGTGAAACTAAATTCAAATTCCTAAAGTAATATACTAGTTCAAGCAATATCTTTATTAAGATCAAATCCTTATTTTATGTTCACACACACATAAAAGAAAGGTTGTTAGGATATATTTTTTTTTTGTGTCCAAAACACTACATATAAGTCATTTTTATATATTTTTTAATTCATTAAAATACATAATTATAATAAATAAGACGATTATGATATATATATATATAAAGATAAATATTTGAATTTAATAATTAAATTTAAATTAATACCAAATATACATAGAAAACAATATTCCTTTTTTTTTACAAGGAAAGCAATATTTAAAAAAAAAACTCATTAATACTTTTTTTTTCATCCTCACCAATATCTTCTATTTAACTTGTTCTACACGTGATAGTAGTCATTAATACATAATTAAAAAAATAAAAGAACATTAAATTACAAATTAATACCAGTTTCTTTTATTTTTTTAATTATATTTATTAATTAACTGTTAAATTGTCCTAATTTTTATCCCTGCTTTACATTTAATTTTTTTTTTTTAAATTGATATACTTAATTGCCAAACTCCCTAATATTTTTCATCTATTGAAATTATAATGATTATGAAATAGTAGTCACTAATACGTTTTTCAAAAATAAAAGAACATTAAATAACAATACCAGTTCCTTTTATTTATTTATTAATTATATTCATTAGTTAACTTTTAAATTATCCTATTTTTATCCATGTTTTACATTTAATTTTTTTAAAAAATTAATATCCTTAATTATCAAACTCTCTAATATTTTTTTATTTATTAAAATTATAATGATGTATCATAATTCGAACTTTAGATCCTGTGCATATTATTCAAATTCCTTGTCAATAAGGTAATCTTAGTGATATAAGGTTCTTTTTTATTTCAGAAAATGTTTTTGTTTTCATTTCTTGTTTTCATTATGAGGAAATAGTTTTAATTTTCAAATTTTGAAATTTAGAAAAATATCTAATTTAACTATTTTATTTTACAAATTTTACAATAAAAATTGAATAATAATTTGATAATATATATTAACAATAATATTAAAATCATTATATTGCTTATCTACAACTAATAACTAACTAACTATATATATATATATATATATATATATATATATATATATATATATATATATATATATAAATTATTAGAATAACTATCTATTCTATAAATTTACTTATTCCACTTTCTCACATTTATGTTATTTAAATATTCTCATATGAGAAGGAACATTATTCTTTTAACATGTAATTTTTTTTATATTTTTCATTTCAAAGTACATATCTTTTAACATTATTCTTTGGAGATTTGGCTTTCCAGAGAGGATTATCAAGCTTATCATGTGGGGCGTAACAAACTCATCCTTGTCTGTACTTTGGAATGGAAGCAAGCTACCCTCCTTTGCACCAACCCGAGGCTTAAGACAAGGAGATCCTCTCTCCCCATATTTATTCGTATTATGCATGGAACGACTAGCTCTCAGAATTAATGAACTGAACAGCGAGGGCAGCTGGAACCCAATCCATCTCTCTCCAGGAGGACCACCCATCTCGCACCTCCTTTTTGCAGATGACGTTATACTTTTCAGCCAAGCAACAAATGATCAAGTCCAAGTAATGGCTTCTGTGCTAGAGAACTTTTGCACCGCATCGGGTCTCAAGATAAATCTAGAGAAATCAAAATTTGTGGTCTCAAAAGGGGTGCCCAGCGCGAGAATTGAGCAATTAGAACAGACACTGGGTATTGAACATACACCTCGATTTAAAAGATATCTCGGGATACCAATGTTCCATGGGAAAGCCAAGATTGCAGATTTCCACCATGTAATTGACCGTATTAATGACTGCCTAGCGACTTGGAAGGGACGTCTTCTTAACAAAGCGGGTAGGTTATGTCTCATCAACTCAGTCGTCACATCTATCCCTCTATATAGCATGCAATCTCTTTGGTTACCCCAAGCAGTTTGTAATAGGATCAATCAAGCCAGCAGAACCATGCTTTGGGCCAAGGCGGGTTCATCACGATATTGGTCTTTAGTAGGCTGGAATACTGTCACTCGCCCGAAAGAGTTCGGAGGGTTAGGTATCAGGGAGTCTCGACAGGTCAACATCTCTCTCATTGGTAAATTGATATGGGACCTTCTCCACTCACCGCAAAAACCTTGGGTCAAGATTCTGCAAGCAAAATATTTACATGGGGCATCCGTATTGCAAGCGAAGAAGGCTAACGGTGCATCTCAAGTGTGGAACAGCATTGTTAAAGCCCTCCCCTATTTGCGACAAGGCTTCTTTCCAAAGCTTGGTGCAGGTAACTCTTCTCTTTGGTATGAAGATTGGTTAGGCACAGGGCCTCTTTGTAGAGAAGTGCCATATGTCCACATAAGTGATACTGATAGAATAGTTGCACATTGCTGGCAACAAGGAGCTTGGAATTTTGATTCACTCTTTACTCGTCTCCCTATGGAGTTGGTTAACCGTATTCAACAAGTTCCCATCCCTTCCTCTCCGGCAGGCGCTGACATGTTCTCTTGGGCAGGCGACTCTTCCGGATGCTATACAGCAGCTTCAGGCTTTAGGTTCCTCTTTTCACCCGACCATGGTCTTGCGGACCCTGTATGGAAGCGTGTTTGGAAACTGCATGTCCCAGAAAAAATTAAGTTCCTTTTATGGCAAGGCTTACACTCATCCATACCGACAAATCACTTTTGTTCTCTTCGCCATTTAGATTCTGTGGGAAGTTGCCCCCGCTGTTCCTGCCCACAAGAAACCATTCTCCATGCCATTCGAGATTGCCCACACTCTCGGGAAGTATGGCTGCAGGTTGGTAATACCCCCTCCCAGATTTTTTCGCAGATGGATTGCTTCACATGGTTTAAGGGAGTCATAACCAATCCAGCTTCTAAGAAACTAGCAATAGTTATTTGGTGGATATGGCGGCTACGAAACAACATGGTCTTTCATGGTAAGAACTGGTCAGTGCAGTATGTGACACGAATGATTGCTCTATCGATTGCACAGAACAATATATATCTAGAGAAGCATGAATTATGGAAAGAGAATGTAAAGTGGTCCCCTCCGGAATATCCTTGGATTAAAGTGAATGTGGATGGTAGCTGGCTTGGCCAATCGAGGATCATGGGAGTAGGAGGTGTAGTGCGAGATGCGGTGGGACGTTGGAAGGGGGGATTTGCTCGTTCTTTTGAAGATGGTGATTCTCTCAGAGCAGAGATCCTTGCTCTAGCGGAAGGTCTGTCGCTTTGTTGGAATGCAAGATTTCGGTATATAATCTGTGAATCGGACTGCATAGGGGCGGTGAAAGCAGTGCAGGGACCCACACTTGATAGAGATAACATTCACAAGCATAGTGACATCATTGGTGTAGTTAAGGACTTGGTGGCTAGGGATTGGAGTGTTAAGATAGTCAACATCCCTCGGGAGATTAACTCAGTAGCTCACGTTTTGGCTAGTTGGGGAGCAAAAAACTCGCCGTTTAATGTAATATGGAAGAGTCCTCCAAATTTTGTTTTATAAGTAGTAGGGGAGAACATCTATTCCCCTTTATAATTTTTTTTTTCCTTGTCTCTTCGCCCTGTTTAATTTTCTCAC
Organism: Cajanus cajan; assembly: GCF_000230855.2. Taxonomy (NCBI): domain Eukaryota; kingdom Viridiplantae; phylum Streptophyta; class Magnoliopsida; order Fabales; family Fabaceae; genus Cajanus; species Cajanus cajan. The sequence continues at coordinate 56,865,302 of NC_138521.1, forward strand.
GAGATAAAAAAAAAAAAGTACATATCTTTTATTTAATGAGTAGTAATCGAGTGTCAAAACTAAATATATATTTTATCTTCAAAATTTAAATATAATTTATATTCATTATTTATTTATGTATTTATTATTTTCTAAAAATGAAAACATTGAAAATGTGTTTGATTTAACTATTTTTTTTATAATAAGAATATTTTTATAATTTTTTTCATCAATATACACGTTCCTATATTTAAAAAAAAAAAAAAAAGTTCTCAACCTGCATACAAAGAGAAAGAATGATTTACAAAAATTATAAAAATATTTCATTTTTTTACTTTAAAACAATTTGTAACAAATAAAAGGGTATATATATATATATAATAAGAATAAAATTTATTAAATTTATAATAATTATGTTAATTATTATATAAAAATAATTTTTTATTTGTTATTGATATAAAAGTGTTTACAAATATAACATATAATATTTATAATAATACTTTATAAATTTATTAAAATTGTTTAGATGATTGTAAAATCAATTAAACGAAATTACGTAACAACTGTAACATTTATTTTATAATTTATTTGTTAATTATAATTTATTCTCACCGCATAATATGCATAAAAGAAAGATTCGAGAACTGAGAGACATATAGTGCAAGTGACCTCCAAAAATATCATTCCACCGCCACATAAAAAATGTAGAGAATAATTAAGTTATGATCAAAATTACAAATTTTGCTACAGCGTTTTCATTCCTACATAAAAATGGTGAAAACAACATTTTTTTTATTTTAAAATTTTTACTTAATTTTGAAAATATTTTCAAAGAAAATATTTTTAACAATTTAATCAAACATATTTTGGATACCGTTTCTTGTTTTCTTTGAAAATGGAAATACAAATCAAACAGCCCTTAATTATCGATTTGTTATGTATCCTTTTGACAATATTATTGATTTTTTATGTATCCCTAATATCCTTCTGCTAAACAAAACATTACAACCATATAGTATAAGGCATTAAAATCAATACGAAACTCCCTAACAATAATAATAAAAACTATCTTGGCTACTACCGCTATTCTATCGCAGTCTTTTAACCAAAGCTATATTCTAAACTAAATTACTAGCAAAATTTACAACCAGCTTATACTTGTGCTGATGCAGTGTTCCTCTATCAAATATCAATATAAAGAACATCGATCAATGCAGATGATAATTCCATTTCATGTGTCGAAATCCCAACATCGATTATTGAAAATTAACTACCAAATGACAGGAAAATTGTAGAGGCCAAGTGGGTGCTAAGAAATTGTTTAAATTGAAATATATATATATATATATATATATATATATATATATATATATATATATATAAGGTAGCTTATAATAACTTTTTTTTTTATCAAAATAAGAATAATTAAATCATTTTTGGCAATAAAGGATATTAAATTTTAAATCCCTAATATCTTTTGTTAATAGGATATTTGGGATTTAATATCATTTTTTACTATAAAGGATTAGGTACATTGTTTAGCAATAGGACATTAGGGATTTAAATGTAAAGGATATATCTTTTCTTCCGGTAATATTGTTGATTTATTATGTATAGACTTAATTTAGTGATCTAATGTATATTTTCATTAAATTTTGACATATCTTGCATAAGTTCTGTTTCTTAATAAATTTAATTCTGCCTTCCTAAAATAAAAAACGTTGGCTTAAAAAAAGTATAATTAATTTTGAAGTTTCTTTTATTATTAGTCAATAAGTTAGGGATTTCACATAACTCCTTACTTTTTTAAAGTGCAATCGTTGCGGTAAGCAATAAAGTTATCTTGAATTACAATTCAGAACAGATAAACAACTCCGCTCTACTTGAGTCAAACCAAGAAATTGCAATAGAAAACAAGTGGGTAACACGAGATGGAAGGCATGCAATGCAAGATTCAATGTCATTCTGTCCTTATGGAGATGGCGAGATTATAGTCTGAGCCTGATAGTCGTACAAATTATGGCAGTCATGGTAGTCTTTCAACTTGATTATATCTGCTATTCTGCAGGAAACATGAATAATGATATATGGGACCAAGTCCTGTTTCTATCCACACATCCTATTCGCATGCAGTCAAACAATTGAATATATTCATCACAAAAATCATTGGAAACTGATCAACAGACTTGAATTCAGCAAGTTCGATTGTTCATTAATTTGGAAATCAAATGTACTACAGAATTGTAATGCCTGAGACCCTCATAGTAAAATGCATTCAACAGGATGTCCTTCAAATTTGAAATTGTCATTATCTCTGCCTTTCCAATAAAAAAACATCCAAGAATCCAAAACGCAAGAGAAGACCTAAAGATCAATCACACGAGACAATTTCTGGATCCTGTTCAATAGGAAGTCCCCTTGCTTAATAGTTGCTTGGTAAAGAGCATTCTTAGCATCAGGGCGGTTAGTTTCAAGAACACCTGCAACTTTATCAATCTTGCAATGAAGTTTCCCTGCTGCAATGAAACGTGATAGCTCCCTGGAAGCAAAAATGTAACAAGTTGCTACATGGCGTCTAAAAACTAAACAAACACTAAACCAAAATAAGGTTTGTGAAATGCATTACTTACACGTCAATAAAATCCACTGTCACTCCAAAGGCTTTTGCCATGGCCTCAATTGTCACACTCTTATAGGATTCCAAAAATTGGGAATAAACAACTGTTCTGACCTCCCTCATGTAATATCTGAAGTGGGGATGCAAATAGCGGTCCAACTTAATTTGCTCCGTCAGGCCAGCTGAAATAAATTTCAAACAAAATTATCAACATGGGACTAAAGAGATAGAAATGAATTACTGTCAGCACTTTGAAGCTCCAATTGTACATTGGATGATTTGCACAGATTCTCAAATTATAACACCGCAAAAAATGTTTTCTTCAAAAAATCACCACAAAATAAGAGAGATTTGGCACATGTCTGCTTACCAAATGCTGAGAAGAAAGACTTGTATTGGCAATCATACAAGGAGTTCAAAAACTCTGAAAGATATGGGATTTTGCCAATCACTGTTAAGATCTCTGGAGCATCTACTACCTGATGCAAATTAGTTTAAGTTGCTAATTTATAAAATGCAGAACACTTGCCAAGAAAATAAAAACAACAGTAAAGAAAAAGATAAATAGTTAAACTGTAAAAATCACAAGAAAGAATCAACATACCTTTTGCTTTAAGGAAACCCTATCCAATGATATAATGCTTGTCAAAACCGTATAAAATATAAAGGTGTCATAGGGAAAAAGTTCATAGGTTGTAAAGGTTGATATAGAATCCAAAAACAACTTGGCAGCCTTCTTGAAATTTCGAGTGGACATGCAGAACAGACCTTCATACACTTTCAGCCTATTCTTCCTTTCCCAATCACCACCTTCTTCAAACAAGCTGCCACCATGGTGCAAACAGTTAGAAAAACAATTCTTAACAAATATGATACAGAGCATAACTACAGATGTTTGAAATTCAAAACATTACTTTTTGGCTTTGTCAATGCTTTTAGAAATGAGATCAAAATCCATGTCAAAGAAACCAAGCTGCAATGTGTAAAACACCAGGTCCATCTTCTGGCCAACTGCAACTGTCTTGGTTTCTGTTACCTTGAGATGTTCCAAGGCTTTCTCCTGGTACATAAGAGCGTTATCAAAATTTGATTCCAGCAGTAGACAGGAAATAAGCAAATTATAATAGTTATACCTTGTCCCCAATCCGGATGAAAAACAAGGATTTTGCCAAGTGAGCCTCTCGAACTTCACTCTCACCCAAGTTTTCCTCAGCATCAGCAATCCTAAAAAGAGGCATCCACATGCATTATCATGACTGCAAGGATTATTAGACACAAAACTAATGAAATCATAAATGAGTGTGATATATCTGTCCCAGTCTCTGCATTTTCATTCTCCTGGAATCATAGTTTTTTAAGGATATATTGTAATTTCCTTCTTTTCCCTCTAACAATATTTTTTTTTCAGCCAAGAGAACAAGAGAAATTTATCTTAGAAAACATGTGCATCATCAGTATTGACACAGAGGTGAGGCAAATTTCATGCAATGAGACTTCGACCCTTGAAGAGATACAATCAATGCTGTAGATGCGGCCCTGCAGCCAAGTGGGAAGGATCATTTTGTGACTGCTTCAATCTTGAAACATTATGGTTTAGGTGCAGTGGACATCGATTGTGGTGCTATTGTGTCTGCTCTTTGAGAGCAAAAATGGTAGACTTTGGTATATTTTATACCTTTTTTTTCTCATTCAGCCTATGAATTTGTGATTTTATGGTCACAATGGTCATTCAGCTTTTTCTTGGTGAACCCTCATGCTTACACACAGCCCTATGTCTTTGAAGTCAAACAGATGTGTCTTTCTTAATCTCTCTATTTCTCGAAAGCAATATATACCACCCAGAAATTGTCCCTGATGTACCTTTCAGTTTTCATCCACAATTTCTTCTTTATAGACCTTTGTTTTCTTCTTTTTCTATGTTCTTGGTTTTGGTTGAAATATAAATCTGTTTTATGATGGTTTTTCATTATATGAGATATTGTTTGCATATCCTTTATGTATGTAGTAATTTTTACATTTATTGAAAAATAATTGCTTTGCTTAACTATGGTGGCTATTATGCCATCTGCCAGGCAACATATATGTTATGGGGTTTGCTGCCATTGAAGCCATGTGCCATTGGCAACACTGGGTATATAACATGACACTAAAATATGAAAAACACTAAATATTTAATCATACAACTAAGCCTTCTTCTCATTAGGAAGGGTCAAGTACATGGATCATTATCATATGATGCAACAGACTTCTCTCCTATGTTAAGTGCAAAGATAGACCAGTTACCTCCAAGTTCCTTTGACCTATAGTTTACTTTGGTGCCCCTCTACCTCTAATTTTTGGACTATCTTCCATGGTCACCCTCCTTTACTGGTGCTTTTGCAGGTTTTCTCCACACACACCCAAACCATCTAAAGAGGAGACTTCACCATTTTTTTCTACAATGGAAGCTACCCCCACTTTCTATCTAGTGATTGTATTCCTAATCCTATCTTATCTTGAGTACCCACTCATCCATTGTTATATTCCCATTTTTGAGGCATTAAGCTTACTTTCTTGTTGACTCTTTATCATCCAACACTCAATATGATATAGCATACAAGTCTTATAGTTTACAGTGAAATTTTTCTTAGAGCTTGTGTGGTAGTTTTCTATTACATATGACATTTGATATAGCATTCCTCCATTTCATCCATCCTGTTGGATCCCATGATTGACATCAATCTCTATCTTCTCATCACTTCATAAGATATACCCAAGATAATTAAAGCGTGTGACTTCTCATATGGTATGTTCCCCAATAATTACCTCCAAGTTACAGCTATTGCATCTCTTGTGGTTTTGCTAAACTTGCATTCCACATACTATGCTTTCTTCCACTTAGGTGAAAGTAATGTGTTTCCAAGGCTAGTCATCCCCATCAAGGTTTTAAAAAATGGTCAGGGACCACAATTTCAATTGCAACTTAAGGTTTTTGAGGTCTCTACGACCACAATTGCAGCCACATCAGTCACAATTTCCCACAATGTCAAGGATCATGACACAATCACGACTGCGATTTAAAACCTTGATCCCCATATCTCCAACTTTCAATTTATTTCTTCCTCCAACCAAGACTATGATAACAAATTCTTTCCCCCAATTTCCAACTCTCAAAAATCCATCACAATACTCAAGTTTTCATATTGAATTCAATACAAGAACCGCTTTTACCAAAAAAAAAAAAAATTAGAGTAACACCGATAACTTTGCAGAGAGGGGGGAAATTTAAGTCTAGAGATACTTGTGTAGGAGAAACACGGTTAGACGGATTCACAACTTCAAACATACCTTAGTACCAGACAATCAGCATCTACGTCTTCTAATTCCATTACCTAGTTGCAGACTACAACCCAACTGACGATAAACACGACGACGATAACAACATAAATCACAATAAAACTAATACTGAAAGAACCACAACCAAAAGATGTATCCTTAGATACAAGGACGAACCAAAACACACTAGCATAATTCAAATAAGCAAATCTATGTAAGACGGTGGTTTAGTTGAAAAATAAAACTATTATATTAGGATTACATATCACTCTTCCTTCAGATTCACGAACACTCCTCATTTAACCTACTAAATTTCAAATCCGAAACTCCAAATGGTGTTGGGCGCAGACATCGTGGGTAAGGGGAGGGAGGAAGAGAGAGAAACTCACTTTTCGTCGAGCTTGTTGAGCTCTTCGTCAATTTTAGCGCGCATGGAGTCCAAAAGGGCACGATCCATGTCCAACACAGAGTCTGCTATTAGGGTTTCGTACAAAGGCACCATATCTGCGCAGAAAGGAGAGTGAAAACATGTTTGAGAAGAGAAAGATCGAAAGGGGGAGAGAGAGAGTTACCGTTTTCCTTAACGTGAGTGAAAACATCCTCTTTGTAGCGAACTTTGTCAATGTCTTGCACATCGGGTTGTCGGAGGAGGAATAGCTTGTCGGCGAGCACCAACTGTGGCTGCTGAGACCCCTCTTCTCCTTCCATGGCTGCGGCTATCTATGGCTTCTGCTTTTGCTTCCGTTTCCTCCAAATACACTCTTCTACTTTTTTCCGTTAATTTATAATTTATTTATCGCATATACTTTATAATTAAGTCGCAACAAAACGATGTCAAGCTCAACTTGCAAGTTACACAACACAGCCACGGAGCTCTTCAAATTCGACTAACTGTTGATGTTAATTAGAAAATATTAATACAACAAAACCCTAATTATTCTACTTTTATTTTTTCAAATGTGATAGCAAATAATTTTTCATTTTAAATAATTCAGTTCAATAAATTGTATTTTCTTCGTTTTAAGGATATTCTTAATTACATTGCATTTATATATATGAATATATATATATATATATATAAACTATGATTTTTTTCAAAGAAAAATATGTACTCCCTAATATTTTCATTTAAATGAATAATCTATTTTTGATGAATTTTTATTGTTCTTCATATTAAATTTATTTGAAGCATATTTTCAACAAAAAAAAATTGGTACAGAATTAAATAATGCTAATTAATTTTCTTAATTAATGTAATATTTTATATTTTATATTTTTGTTCAAATAATCTTTATTAATATTTGAGATGACAAGAATAAGTTAAGTCAAAATTTGAATATATAAGTTGAGTTTGTTCTGTAAAATTTTATTCTTAATTAATCTTATCTTATTCTTATATAATAGAATAAATAAAAATAATAGAATATAATATGAATAGAGTATTAAGTCTAATCTATTATTTATCATAAATTTTTTTAATAAGTCTTAATATTTTTAAAATCTGATTTGATCTATTAACCTATTTATTAATATTAATTAGATCAATGAACTTAATTTTTAAAAGTTAATAAAATTATTTTTAAATTCACTCAATATTATTAAAAAATTAAATTTTTAAAAAAATATAGGAGAAAAATTAGATCATTTTTTTTGAAAGACCAATTCATGCATAATCTATGTGATGTACATTCATATACAAGTCGTAAACTTATAATAACGAAGAAAATATTTTAAGTATTGATAATTTATTTTTATTTTATAAGTTTGTTTATTTATTTATTTATATTTTTAATAATATATATTAATTTTTTATTATATTATATAAATAAATACATTGACCTATCATGCTTAACATACTTTTTTATAAGTCTAAGTCTAATCTTTTATATAAATAAATTTTTTTAAGAATCTAAACTTCACCTTTTTATTAAACAAGTCAGATCAAACTTTAAAGAGATCAGGTTATAAATCTCTATTTAAAGTTTAACCTAATTCTATCTCTATTTGAACAAGAATATATATTTTAAGAATATACATAAATCTCCTTTGAGAAGATGTTAGTTTAAATCTTACAAGTTGAATTAAGACATTTTAAATAGTCGAGTCATTTGAACATTCATTCAAATTTGAGTTGATTAAATTTGTGTGAATTCACGGTATACGGCATAAACTGAAATATATTTCTGTCATAAGGTATTTTTGTTAATGTGAGAATAAGTTATTCTGAATAACATAGGCCAACTAATCTAACGGATCAAATTGTACAAGCCCAAAACCAAAGACATAAGCCCAAAACTTTATGAATAGCAGTCCAAGTAAAAGCCGGAGAAACTTGAATGCTAAAGGCCCAAAGTTCCTTTCAGAGAAGGACAAGAAAGATGACAGTTGTTCAGGTGCTCCGTTAACTCGGCTGCTCAAGAGAAGGTTCTACTAGAAGGAGAAAAAATATTAAAAAATTTATGAGCTGATATATAAAATAATTTTACATCTTAAACTAATCACAAATCACTATTAATTTAATTTTTTTATGTATTAATTATAAAAGTCAACATCTTATCACAAATAATAGTTTGAGATTGGATATATCATTACATCACCTATTTTCTCAAAAAATATACACTAATAAAAATTTATCTTCTTTATTCATGTAAATAAGTATAAAAGAGTATTCATTATTTTTCTTTCTAATTTCACCTTTCTTATTAAACAAGCTGTTAGAATTTTACCCAAAAAAAAAAGAAGAAAAAACAAGCTGTTAGAAAATTCCCTGTCCCTTCCCCAACAGAAATAAATACTAGTATTAGTAATAGAGAGCATTAAATAAGTGTATCAACTGCCAACAATAACAAGTTAACAGCTAAACACGGGAAACTAGATAAGTCAAACATGTCTACTAGTAATGCAATTGCAAGTTTAGATATAAAGTAATAAATTATTGGGCTGAAGATATAACTTTTCACTTTATAAAATCCAAAAACAAAAAATATTTCTTTCTAATGATACTTTAATTTTTTTGTTTACATGTATATGCTTTTAAAAATATTATTGTTCAAAGTACATATAGAGTATATTTGGTATAGAAGAAAAAAAGTAAGAAAAAAAATAAATTTTAAGGTGATTAATAGGAAAAAAGAAAGATAAATATTTAATTTTATCTTACTTAATTGTGTAAAAAAACAATATTATATATTTCTAATACAAATATCCTAAAAAAATAAAAGTAATATATTTTTATACTTTGCTTCCCTATTCCTTTCAATTATAGTATTAATTAATTATCAATAAGTAAACATTCTCTCTATCGAGAGAGTTGGAAAAGATTATTAGTCATACGTACATTAACTGACTTAGTAAAAAAATAGTTAAATAAAAAAAATACTACTACAAATCTCAATAATTTAAAAAACATATTTTTAATAAATTTAATATTATTAATTAAATTAAAAAAAAACTACTTTAATTCAGTTAAACTATTTAAAATGCACGGTAGTGATTTTCTTCATTACTAAACAAATCAACAGCAGTTTGACACAATTTATGCTTGATTTAAACATTTATACCATCAATGAAAATTTGCTTATAAAAAGAAAAGAAACATTTAAATTACTTGATTATATTGAAAATAATAAAATCTAGATATAATTTCTTAGATGTGATAGGTATTATTCTTTAATCAAAAATTAACATTTTATCTAAATGACATATGTAAGTGTATATTAATAAGATCTGTATCTATTAATAAAATAAAATTTCAATTTTAATTGGTGGACCATCCTAATTTTACCTAAATTTGTTGTATTCAAAATTTGTAGGTAAGCTAACAAGAAGGCAACGAGCAATTGATGATTCTAGATTTGTGGAGTGCTGGTGGTCAACAAAACACCTCTGAGCGTCTCCAATGTTCAAAAGACCATTTCTCTGCTTGTTTTTGGTCAACTCAACTCCCAACAAATTTCCATGGCATTTTTTATGTTGTGTTTCCTCTCACCCCCATTTATTCTCCACCTTCCTCCCTCTCTTTTCATCTCTGCTTCCCCTTTGAACCATGTTGCGTTACCAAATGATTCATTCAACACCCTCTTTCCGTGACTCCCTCAAGGCACTTGAAGCTGACATCCAACATGCCAATGTGCTGTGAGTTCTTGAAGCAATGCATCCATTTTATCATTTTAAGTTACTTTACCTGCATTTGCATGCTAGGTTAGACATGACCATACTTGTACATTTATCATTAATGTTGAGATGATTGGATTAGGATTTACTATAAAATTTAAATTCAGTTTTTTAATGTGTAGTTAGTATGATTTTTCGATTAAAACTTGAGTTTTACCTCAATAATATAAGTAAATGTATATTAATGTTATCATGTATATTATCAAGTAAAATTTCAATTCTGATCGAAAATGCATCAACTACATTTGAACTGTACCTAAGTTCGGTCTAACTAATATTATGGTTTAAAATTTAAACCTCATGCAGGGCAGCTTCTATTCCAAGGGACAAGGGCAGGACTTGCCTTCAAATGAAGTTGGTCTACAATAAAGTGGCACCTCTTTTTCTCTTTCTATTTCAATGGATGGATTTCTCATGCTCCTGTCTACCTTCAACTCATTTTAATCTTTTTCGTGTAGTTGTCTACAAGGTTAATTAATTATTGTCTGTACCCTTGTTTCTTTTCCACGCTGAATTAATTCTGTTGTCTTCTTTCTTCAATTTTTAATTGAATTTGCTCTCTGTCTTAGGTGCATACCAATGCGAAGCCAGATACTTATTCTTGTGGAAGAAAAGCAACTGTAAGCGAGTTCTACAGTAAGTAATTAACAAGTACCAACCCTTTCTTCCACACTTCCACTTATTGTGTGCCAATATTGATCCAATTATTGCATTGTTGTTTTCTTTCCATTTTGATAAGTACATTTAATAGTTTGTTTTTAGCCTAACTAGTTGCATTCATTAATCTACAAATGCAGATGTTATATTACCTTCTCTACAGCGTCTTCATGGTGATTTAGTAGAAGCTGACATTACTCGAGCAAAAGATCACAACATGGAGATGGTTATCAAGGGGAATGAGGAGGATAAGAGGAATACTTCTGATTTTGACTTGGAGAGAGAAATTGAGTGTGGCATTTGCTTAGAGTCCTGCACCAAAATGGTTTTGCCTAATTGCTGCCACGCCATGTGTATAAATTGTTACAATGACTGGTAATCATAATTAACCACGTTAACCTGCAATTGTTAATAGAAGAATATGGAGTTATATATTCTTACTAGCAGTTAATACATGTTTTTATGACTTTATGATACAGGAAAACAAGGTCAGAGTCTTGTCCATTTTGCCGGAGAAGTTTAAAGAGAGTTAAATCGGGGGATTTGTGGGTTCTAACATGCAGTAGAGATGTGATTGATATGCAAACCATATATAGAGAAGATATGTTGCGTCTCTATCTCTTTGTAAACAACCTTCCCCAATATACCCCAGATGCTCTTTTTCTTGGGTATTACGAGTACTTATTTTAATTGAAGATACAATATTGGTAGCTATCTGTTTATAGAATGAATTTGGTCAAAATTTCTCCTAATCTCCTTCACTCAATTATTACACACTTGCGTGAAATAATACTATCTACTGGGTTTATCAAGATACCACAAGAAAAAATGAGGTGACCCTTGTTTTAAGTAGAAATTTCATATGCATTTTTTAACATCTTCCTTGTATGGTTGTGGAGTGGAGAGGAAAGAGAAAATCTTTATATTTCTATTGGAAACAAGTTGGACGATTACTTAATAAAGCGAGACATGTATATTTACCATTTCAGAACCAGTACTTGTGAGGTACTAGCCTATGTACTATAAATATTATCATAAAAAACTAAAATAATACTTATTTTAAAATTTAATTTTCTGTTTAAAACGAGGATTATCATGTAGTATAGTAATACCACATTATTGCGAGACGGAGGAAGTACAGTACAGTATGTATTTTTAAATTTTAACTGATATCACAAGATGTTGCTGTATTATTAGGCAGTGGAATTTGAATGATTGCAATAAAACCCTTATTGCTTTATGAGTACTACACAGGACTTTTCAAAACTACCGAGCCTGTTTTGGCAAATGACCAATTATCATACTAGACGGGAGGGTGCACGAGTATTCATGTGCCAATCTTTTTCATGGCCGTAGACTTAGGTTAGCATTAAAGGTTGTCCAATTTGTTACCACTACTTTATGATTTTGGGTTTTATGTGTTCTAGAGGGAGAAAGAAGAGGTAACTGTCCACAACCACCAGCATGTGCTAATTAAATCTTGATCATGTTCTGGAAACATGCAGACTTGGAAGTTGGAACGCATCAAAGTGATACTCACTAATACTAGCATGAATTAATACTCTGCTGTTCTAGATTCCTCCATCGTTTAATAAATTAATACTGTAGTACAGTACCTTTCACCGGTTCCAAGAGATCTACCCTAATTAATTCGGAAGAAGTAATGTTTCCATTCAATTTATTTTCCTCCGCTACCAATACAAGTTCTGACTTTATTTCAATCTATTCACCATCTGTCGGTTTTCGAATACTCCAATCAGTATAGTACTTTCCCAAGGAATAGTTACATACTACTCATAAGATTGTCAGAAATCAAAAGTAAATAATTTAGGTTCAATTATATTTTTAACTTTTTTAAATATATAATTTTATTCTTTTAATGTAAAAGAAAAATATTTAGTTTTTAAATTTTAAAAATTTAAAATTTCACTTTTTCTAATCAAATTCATTTATTAATTCTTAAATTTTAATATTTATTTTTGTTTAAGTAATATGACATTTAATAATATAACATTCGACAATTAAAAAAAAATATATAAATAAAATTTATTAATAAAATAAATGTTAATCATTTATTAAAATAGCTTTACAAATAAAAAAATCTTATGTTATTTAAATTATTTTTAAAAATTCCTTATATATTATTTTTTTAAAATATTATATCGCTTAAATGATAATAAATTATTAAACGATATCAAAATTTAATGATCAATCATAAAACTAAAATTTTATATTTTTATAATTGAAGAACTAAATTTTCATATTTTAAAATAGTTTAACCAATAATTTTTGTGTCAAGTATTTACATATAGTAAGTTTGAATTTCGTACTGTCACTATGATGTATTAAAAAAAATTACAAGTTCTTTTCAACTGAAATATAAGAATTTTATCTATTAAAACATAAATAAATTTAATTTAATTTAATTATATTATTTCTAAAATGCTCCTGATTTAACTGAGATGTTATTTTTAATGATTTATTTTTATATTTATATCAAATTTTAGTAAAGGCCAATTTAAAAATAAAAAGATACTGCGTATTTAACTTTTATTTCTTCTTATCCTTTTTAAAATAAACAAACTATAAGTTTCATGTGATCCTTAATTATGATTATTTTTTTCTCAATTTCAATAAATAGATGATAACATATACTCCACAGTATTAACGTCTCGGGTCTCTAAGACAGAATTTTGAAAATTTTATTGTCTGTTCAAATTCATAGTCAACGGTTAAACTTAACACAAGAAATATACTAATGATCAAAGAGATTTAAAAATATTTAAAAATAAGAATGTCTCAATATGTTAGAAAGAGAACACATAAATTTAAGATGAATTTAACAATATTAATTAAATTAAATTTTTTAATAATGATGAATTAGATAATTATTAAATTTTATAGAGTACTACTGTTTTTTTTTTTTTTCTCGAAGGAAGTACTGCTTAGAAATTAAAGTAGAGAGACTAATTGTTTTGAGGACATTGTATATGTATGGAAATAAAGCTGTTTCCCCCAAGCAAAAAAATACGTCAAATGAACCTTTGATGCAAATGCTAGAATGTGGAAAACTGCTTCCATGATCCGAAATCATAGACTAATTTTCCAACAAATTTTCCTCACATTTTCAGCCACAATTTTTTTATTTTTTCAATTTCAAGTTCCTAGATAAGATATATATAAATAAAAAAGAAACATTTATTAACCCAAAACCAAAATCATCTAAACAAGCACAAATTGCAGCCTAGTTTAATATAACCATGACAGATTATATAAACAGAACTACATTCCTTTCAACTTCTCTTACATGGGGCAGTAGACACATGTTCTAGCAAACACAAATAAAATCCGGTTCCCTCACTTATAGTTACTGCAATAGCAGATTCATTAAAGTGATAAGGACAAGTATGTCCCAAACATTATTCCTGGTTGAACCATTCACCCCACCCTCTCTTTTTTTCCCAACAAAAAATCAAAGGGAGGTTGGGTGTAGTTTCCTTGCAGAAACATATTCGAAATAGCTTTATACATGGCCTCAGTGAGGTGAACACCATCCCAATTGATGTACTGAGAAGGGTTTCCGCAGACAGTGGCGTTAGGTGTGCCACACGTGGCAAACACACTGAAGTTGTAAGGTGGTTCCCCTGATCCACAGCAAACGTCGAAGACCTCTTTGAATCCATATTTGCTTGGATCCTTCATGACAGTGCGGTAGGCGTTGTAGTAATCAGCATAAAGTATGACAGCTTGGGGGTACTGTTTCCTGAATTCATCTAATTTGGCTTGCAGCACAAGGTTGTGGTGGTAGCTTTGGTTGTTCACACTTCTCACACATCCAATCTCATCTCTATTATCAGGAGGAGCCAGATACATGGACAATGTCAAACACCCAGTTAGAGGCAAACCCTGCACCACTAGGTACTTGGCACCCTTCTCAAGCAATGCCTGCAAAACAGATTGAGAATGAAAACTGGGATAAGATGATCACTGCACAAAAATTGCAAGTTTTTTGAGTTTTAACTACTTGGTAGAAATGACCAATTAGGACAATAATCCAGCAAATGTAGTACCATAAATGCTTTTAGTATTGCTCTCTTATCAGAAGCGAAAATCTTTAATACACGTATAAACCTTTACTACCTAGATTATGAGTTAAAATTCTAATCCTATCACTTGAATTATTGAGTTAAAATTCTAATTATAATCAGAGAATTATGTGAATTACAGAGTTAAAACTATTTTTATCTATATCATTGAGTTAAAACTTTAATTCTAATAAGAGAGTTATATGGATTACTAAGTTAAAACTTAAACTTTGATTAAAGAATAATGTGAATTACTCTAAAAAAATAGCAAAAGTAGTTATGAAACGGTATCTAAGTTTTGTGGGTGTTGTGTTATTACCTGTAAAGCTCCTGAGACACTGCTGATGGCAAGCTTCCTTATGGTGTCGTCAGGGACAGAAGATCCAAGGGTGTAGGCATAGTCATTGACTCCAATCTCCCCAAACCAGAACAAAGTGTCATCAAAATCATTGCACTTTGCTTCTTGACATTCCTGGCTCTGGAGGTAGCGGTTAAACCATATGATCTGGGTCTGGATGGACTGAGGAGTGATGTCAAGGGAGAGGTTGTTCCTGACAAAGAACAAGTGGTTTATGGCGGTGGAGCCAGCAACGGCGAAGTTGACACCGAAAGTGTCGTTGCCTCTGATGTGGCGGTAGGGGGGCAAGTAGGGCAGTGACAGGGCTTCAGCGACGAAGTCAATGACGAGTCTTCCATCGGAGTATCGGTTGGTGGAGTGGTTGAAGAAGGTGGTGCCGTAGGGAGAGTTTGAGACGTGGCCAAAGCCACTTGGTCCTTCGGCGTTCTTGGTGTTGCCTGTGTCCGTGAAGGAGTCACCAAAGGCGAAGACCCTTTTGAAGGGTTTGCTTCGTACCTCAGCTGTTGCTGCACAACAAGCTGACACTGTGCAGAGGATGGTAATGAGATTCAAGAGCATGGATGCCACACAAGTACCCATTTCAAAACCCCACCTTAATTCTCTTCTCACAAGAGTACTTCTCCATTACCACCTTATATATATATACATATACAACAATTTTATTATTTTTTACTAATGTTTAATGCTTAGTTATCTTTCTACACTCAATCCATAAAATTAAAAATTAAAAAATCATGTTCCATTCGTATAGATAATAATGTAAAAATATATATTATTGTAAATACAATATTTATTCAAAATGAATATATTTATAAATACTTTTAAAAAATCCAAATAATTTTTTCTACAAATTATGTACCAGATTTTGCTTGTACCTACTTTTTATCATAACATCAAACATTAATTTTCTAATAAGCAGATATAGTTATATACGATAATGAAATAAATTTAAAACTAGCAAGTTTCCTATAGACTATATGAGTAACTTAAAATTACATATATAAAAAATAAAACATAATAACTAATATTTTTATGAGTTTAATAATCAGGTATCGATAATTTGATAATGTAAAATTATTTCATATTATTAACCAATTATATATTATGATATGTATGATTTTTAAGTATTTTTAATTAGTATGACTTTTTAATTGAAAAATAATAATCTAATTTAAATTTATAAAATAAGAGAGAATTATTCGCATAAAATTTAGAAGAATTTTCTTAAGACTGCCCTAATGTTGTGTTTTATCTCTGGATTTGACTTTGCACATATTATTTTCTGATGCACCGTCCTACAGTGCAGATCTAGTGTCCGACTTACATTATTAATCCTATTAATATTTGTGGTTTG
The DNA here is from genome assembly GCF_000230855.2 of Cajanus cajan. Lineage (NCBI taxonomy): Eukaryota > Viridiplantae > Streptophyta > Magnoliopsida > Fabales > Fabaceae > Cajanus > Cajanus cajan. Next base: position 56,881,840 of record NC_138521.1, read on the forward strand.
CGACGGTAGCTGGGCTACTAGGGTCGACACCTTTATAAGAGTTTAGGGTTATATTTTATAAAATATTTTATGTCAACATATTATTAATGTCGATCTTTTTTTTTTCATTTATAATAAACTTGAAAATTTATTCACATTTGACACACCAATTTTATAATTATTCTTTTGATCATTATTGAAATATTAAATAAAATTTGATATATTTTATCTACTAAAAATATAACTAATGGTGAAAAATTATTTAATAATATAAATAGAAATATACTAACAAGTATGTTAAAAATGTTGCTTAAAAAATAAGTATTTTTTTAAAAAAATAATAAAATACTGCATTATTTTTAAATTATAATGTGATTAGTATAAAATATTTATTAATAATTGATATAAAGTAATGTATACAGTTGATAAAAATGATATTACTTTTGATCAGTGTTTATAAAACCGGACCGAACCGGCTGGTCGGACCGGTTGGACCGGGAACCGGTGGTCCAGCCGGTCCGAACCTTAAGTTGGATCGGTTATGCAGTCGACCCGTTTCAAACCGGATTGAACCGGTCAATTTTCTGGTTCAACCGGTGAACCGGTGGGTCAAACCGGTTCAACCACTTTTTTTTTTTTTTTTTTTAAGGGACCATAAACCACAAAAATAATAATGAAAATTGAATCTTTTAATAGAAGAACAAAGATTCTTATTAAATATAACAATAACTACTTGTTTTAATGTATTTGTTTATATAATATACAACTTAAATAACTTTTATAGTATATTATTAATTTTATATTATATATTTAATAATATAATATATATGTAAATATTACATATATTATTTTGTGATATCAATTGCAAGCATATTATATATGTACATATTATTTATATTTTTAATTTGTATTAATATACAGTTTAATATGTAATTTTTTATATATTTTTTACAAAATAAAAATAAAAATAATTTTAAATAAGATAGAAAAATTGAAATTTAAAATAAGATATAAATTTATTAAAATTTATAAGTATAAAATATATTTAATATGAATATTTTTTTAATAAAAATAAATAAAAACCGAATCATGCGGTTCAACTAGTAACCCACCGGTTCAACCTTTGACCCACTGACCCAGTACCTTAACCGGTTCGATGACCGGTCCGGTTTTTAAAACTATGCTTTTGATAATTTCTTTTGTGTCTATTTTTATTTTATTTTTGTTTTTAAATAAGATACAGATGGTATGGAGTATTTTTTATTTTAATATTATTTATATTTTTTACAACTTTTATGTATTTGAAATTTTATTAAAATTTAACATATTACAGTAATAATTTTCATATATAAAAATATAGATGAGGAGGCAGATTAAAAAAATATATTGAATTTGTAATAATTGAGGCAGTGAATGAGGTTGTCCCTACACCAACCGTTTTTTCATGATGTATTCATGAAAGGGGAAGGTGTGCGGCGGGAGAATGGTTAGTTTCGTACACGAACCCCTTTTGCTAAGTTGGAGTAAATTTGCGAGCGGTTTACTTTGGTGTGTCGTTCATTCATTAATGTCTACAACCAACAACGCTCTCAATGCCTCCACTTGTCAAGTTGCTAAATGCCTTTTACATTATGCTATGAATGGAAATTGGTAACGGGATATGAATATTTTAAACTTTGATTTGTTCTATACTTCTATTAAATTAAAATATTATATTTATATTTTTAAAAAATTATTTATTTTTAAAAGTTAAATTTAAACTTATAAAAAAAAATTGTTAAATTTGATAGATCAGTTTATTTATCAATATAATATAACAAAAATTAATATACTTATATTATTTGAATAAAATTACCTTTAGTTATTATATTGTATGTAAAAATATATATGGATATAAATAAGCTGTTCCTTTAATAAAAAATAATTTAATTTATTTTTTCTTTATGACATTATATATATATATATATATATGAGATTATCTTGTATATAATAAGTTTTTTTTAATTTGTAAATTATTATCATAATTATTTTAATATATTAAAATATGAGTTAATTATTTAGAATATACCAAATTAGATATAAAAAATATTTAAAACTTTTTTATATGATTATTTTTTTCATTATAAATTTATAGTTTTATGGTTTGTATATGAATATACACCAACATACACAACTGTGCATGAATTGTATCTTTGATAGAAAATAATTCATTTTTCCCCTCTTTATGACATTATATGTATTTCAAAATTTAAACCTTAATAATATCGAGTAAATTATATTTTATCGCATAAATTAGAAAATAACTCTCAAAGACATATTTAAAAATAAAGTTGTTGACTTTTTAAAAATTAAGTTTATTAGTTTAATTAACATTATTAATATAAAATAGACTTTTAAATAGACTAATAAATTAGATAAGACTTTAACAAAATAACTTTTCTAACGGGAGTCTCATATAACTTTACAATCTCACCTATGTGCAACTTGGTCTATCATTCCAAAAGGTATCTAATATTGTTAGAGATAAAGTGAGTAGACTTCGTTACTCTATCCACTATAACCCAAATAGAATCTAGATTCTTTATAGTTCTAGGTAATCCAACCACAAAGTTCATAGAGATGTTATTCTACTTCCACGCAGGTATATATCTAATGGTTGCACCTTTCATAAAGGTTTCTAGTATTTCACCTTAGATTTTTGGCAAACTAAGCAAACATACACAAATTCTTCTACCTCCCTTTTCATCCTAGGCCACCATAACATCTTCTTAAGATTATGATATATTTTAGTGGCTTCTAGGTGGATATTAAATTTACCCTTATGACCTTCATCAAGGATCATTTTCTTAAGCTCGGGTATACAAAAAACACACAACCTATCATCAAGCCTTAACACTCCATGTACACCAACTCCAAACTCACTCTTTTTTCCCTTGGTTCAACTTCTCTATTTGACTTAATAAGAAAGGATATACCTTTTGAATCTCTCTAATCTCATCTATTAGGTTATTGTCACCCTCAAGGTTCCCAATCTAATACTTCTGAGGTCAACTCAATAGCCAAACTAAAGTGTTTAAACCCTCCTAACAAACTAAGCTTTCTAACCATTAAAGTAGACACCTGAAGGAATTTCCTACTTAAATCATCAACCATTATATTGGCCTTACTAGGGCGATAGCTAAGCTCAAAGTCATAGTCCTTAAGAAACTTTAACCATCTCCTTTGTTTCATGTTATGCTCTTTTTTGGTCAAATAAATACTTAAGGCTTTTATGGCCTCTAAACACCTTAAATCTATATCCAAACAGGTAATGTCTCCACAACTTTAACACAAAAATTACAACAGCTAACTCTAGATCATGGGTAGGATAATTTTATTCACGAGTTTTCAATTGCTTAGATGCATAGGTTACTACCTTCCCTTTCTGCATAAACACTCCTCCTAAACCCATCTTAAAGGTGCCACAATACACTACAAAGGTTTCAATAGTGTCAGGTATTACTAAAACAGGGTGCACTAGTTAGTCTCCTCTTAAGCTTCTAAAAACTCTCCTCACACTTAGAGTCCTACACGAAAGGTTGGTTCTTCTTAGTTAACTTAGTCCAAGGCAAGGTTAACCTAGAGAAATTCTCTATAAACCTCCTATAGTAACCAACTAATCCTATAAAAATCCTAATCTCAAAAATTTACTTAGATGTTTCCCACTCTAAAACAATTTTTACCTTAGAAGAACCTACAACTATCCTTCCCTCAAATATAATGTGTCCTAAGAAGCCACAATATTTAGCCAGAACTCAATCTTATACAACTTAGCATAAAAATGTTTATCCTCAAGGGTTTGCAACACTATCCTAATATACTCGGTATGCTCTTCCCCAGTCTTAGAGTATATAAGGATGTCATCTATGTAGACCACTACAAACCTATCAAGGTATGGTGAAAGATCATATTCATGTAATCTATGAATATTCTGGGTGCATCAGTCACATCAAAAGGCATAACTAAATACTCATAATGTCCATAGCTAGTCCCAAAAGGTAGTTTTTGGAATATTCTCAGACTTCACCCAAATTTGATGGTAACCTAATTTCAAATTTATCTTGCTAAACACACAAGCTTCAACTTACTAGTCTATAAGGTCATCTATCTTAAGCAAAGGACATCTATTAACGGTAACTTTGTTAAGTTGGCAGTAGTCTATACACAACCTTATACTTAAGGGCGGATCCATGTATAGAATTGCCCCCACTAAAATTCTACCATTTCTCTTTTTTAAAATAAATATTAATTTTTTTAAGAAATATATATTTATTAATTATATTTTAATTATTCTAATATAATAAAATATATTAATATTTTATTTTATTGTTTAATTACTTTCACTTTGTGAAAAAATTATCTTAATTTTTTATAAAAATGATTCACTTATTCCATGAGTAAGTCTTGGTAAACTTACTTCGCTCAATAACTAATATTCTATATCAAATTTTTTTAAAAATTCAATTGTTAAATTAAAAACTCTTAATATATAGATCAAGTTTATAAATTTTTAAAAAAATTGAAAATCATATGATACTTTGTTAGATAAATTTAAATTAACATATAAAATATTTTTATAATTATTCATCAATTTAAATTAATAAAATAAAGTATCAAATAATTTTCAAATTTTAAAAAATTTTATAAATTTGATTTATACATTAAGGACTTTTAGTTGAATGATTAGATCATTGGAACTTGATGTATAACATGAGTGATTAAGTGGATTAAGTCTATTAAAACTTAATCTTAAAATAAGTAGATCCCTCCTCCTCATTATTATTATTATTATAATATATTATATTTTTTGACTAAAAGATTTATTACTTCTTTACTCATTAAAGATGTCATAATTTAGTTTACTAATGTAGGTTGTTTTTCAATTTTTTTATTTTAGTTTTTAATCTTTTGATTTTGTATATGTATATTGTGTGTTGGTAGGAGAGGATCCACATTAAGAGGAATGAGAGTAATTGTCACACAATTTTTTTTAACTTAAACATATTTAATAAAAATAAGTTTACTCTTATAAACAAATAGATATTGTACACAAAATATTTTTTATTAATAAGTGTAGAAATTTAGAAGACACTAAAAGGAAACAAATTAATAATTTTATTATTTTTATCCTATTAATTTTTACCATTTTATTCCTCTAATATTAAATAAGTTACAAAAAATTAAAATGAGACTTAAATATAATATTAGACAGAAAGAGAAAAAGGAAAAATTATCACTTTATTTATAAAGACAATTGTAATCTATAGAAAAATGTATTTTAATTTTTTTACCATAAAAATATATTTTCTAAAAAATTATTATATTTTTCAATAAAAATGATATAAAATATTTTATTGCCCCCACTTAATAAATTTTCTGGATCTATCCCTGCTTATACTCCCATATTTGTTTTCACTAGTAATACAAGTGCTCCCTCGAGTGATACATTACGCCCAATAAACTATTTATTCTAAAACTCCTCTATTTGTTCCTTAAGCTCAACAAATTCCTTAGGGAGACATCCTATAAGGTGTTATAGATATGTGTGCAATATCAAGTCTATAGAAAAATTAGTGTTTCTTAAGTGGTAAGCTAGACATGTCCTTAGGTAAAAATTGCAGGAAACTCACTAACTAAAGGAATCTTACTAAGTTCATTGTCTTTCTCAAGTTTCAAACAGGCTAAAATCATGTATACCCTATCATTTTATTTTAAGCAAATTTTTTATCTTTTTAGCACCTAAAAATTCCGCACTCCTACTCTCATCAAAAGAAAAAGACTTTTCAAAGCTATTCAACAGGACATGGTTGGAATATAACCACTTCATTCCAAGGATAATATTTAATTAACTAAGAGACAAATAGATAAGGTCAACCAGAATTTCAACAAGAACTTGTAAAAGACATTATAAAAGGCAATAGAAATATAAAAAAGACTTATAAATTAAAAAATTATCCATACCAAATACTAAAATATTTATTTTATTTTCTATTTTCTATTTTCACTTTTAATTGCAAAACTACTATGTTGTTTGAATTTTTTTTTCTATTATCAAATATTTATACAATAAACAGAGAAAAAAATAAAAATATATTGTTACTACTTCCTTTACAAATATTTGGAAAGAATAAATATATTAGAAATAAAGTGACAAATTTGTAATTAAAAGTAAAAACAGAAAATATTTTCTGAAAGTAGATGACCAAAGAGAAACGAAATGAGATTGGCATATGCGCATATTAAAAGAATGTATTTATAGTTTTTTTTATGAAAGAGTGAAAAATAATAAAGTTGGCATTTAATTGTTTACACATTTTTATTTGATTTAATTAAAAAATTGATTTGGTCTAATATTTTATCAAATTAATTAAACAGAAAGAAGGTATGGAGTGAAATGGAACGTATTTCATCATGTTAACGGTTAACATGTTAATTCATTTTATTTTATCATTAACAATCCAAACAACTCGATACTATTTTATTTTATATTTTTTTTTAACAATTTATATACAGTCTCAAGGTGTGTTCAGAAATTAAGAAGCAAAAGGAAAGAGATCAAATGGAAAGAAAAATTTAAAATTAGAATTACAACTAAATATGTTGTATTTCGATCCAACATATTAACTATTGACAACCACTTAAAAGAGATTGAGAAGCTTTCTAGAGACCCTATACGTATTAACTATTGACAACCACTTAAAAGGGTCATCTTAAATATTGTGACGAAATTAAATTTGTTGTCACAAAAAGGGATGCTGTTTGAGCCTTTGACTTTTGAAGCTTTTGATGCTTCAACACAACCTTCACCCCTTGTTAAGCTGGCATACAAACTAGAAGTATTTTTTTTTATAAAAAAAATTATAAATATGTATTCAAACATATTCTTAAAATAAAAATAAATAAATAAATAAAAGTATTACAAATACATGTTTGGGACAAGAAAGGTGTTGGAAATTGAAGCCACTTTAGTTTCGTGGAATGTCACCACTTAGATGCAACAAGTAGGGATTATAGTTAATGAGGCAAAAGGGATAGATAGAACTATACAAGGGATAACTTTTTGTCACCCATTCTACTATTAAATATAAATTCGTTCCATATTAGCTCACACATATATACGTCTATTAAATGACTATTTAACTATTTATGGATTTTTTGAATGCTCGTAATGTTCAGTGGTATTGCAAATATTTGTTAAAATATAATTTTTTTTAAAATAAAAAATAAAGTAAAAAAAAAACTAATTGTAAAACATATAATAATCAGGACAACTTACATCATATACAATTAGAATCATTTAAGTAATTTTAAATTACGGGCATCCTCAAATTCAAATATGTTAATACTTGCATCCGCTCGTTAATAAGTAGGTGAAGAAAAAAAAGTTATGTACTCTACCTATGGATTCCTGTTAAGTTATCCAAATCTAATTTGCAACAAATTTTACCGGCAATTAATTACTAGTGCATTTCTTTTTTCGTTCTTAACCATAAGAGCTCCTAACAACATTTGCAATAATGATTGCTTTTTATAGTGCCATTCCTAGTCTATGTTTGAGTGTAAATAGCGAGAAAGAAAAATGAAAAGAGAGATAGGAAGAAATTGCCGAATTTTAATAGTTTGTTGGAGAGAAGAAATAACATGGAATGGATGTTTTATTATTATTATTATTATTATTATTATTATTATTATTATTATTATTATTATTATTATTTTAAGTTTCACACACAAATTCTAAAGTGAGTTCACTTTAAATGAAAAAATAATCTTAATAATTGACGATAGAATTAGTACTCAATATTGTGTAAGCATAAACAAAGTGTGCTATAATATTAGTTATAAAATAATTGACATAAAAAAATTATTATTTAGGTTAACAATTATTTTTGTAATATATTATTTTGCTTGTCGCATTTGTATTTGTTGTCATGTTTTTTCCTTCTTATTGTAGTATTTATTTGCATTTTGTCGTTACACTATTTACCTCTTGTTATAGTATTTTTTCATGTTTTGTTATTGCATATTTTCCTTTTCATTCTTCCATCTTTGTGTTTCATTGCCACATTGTCTAGTATTTGCCACCTTTGCCACTACATTAGTCACTTTCACCAACATGTTTGCTTCTAATCCACCACACTATCAAAACAAAAGAAAAGGGAAAGGTAACAAAATCATAAACAAGAAATGTAAAATGAAAGCACAAGAGAAAAATAATTTACCTAAATGTGTAAGATTGAAAAAAGGGAAAAGGTAACAAAATTATAAATAAGAGTCTAAAGTTGAAAAATATGAATTATGTTTTCTAAAATTTTAAATCACTATTTATGTCAAGTGTTATTTCATCTATGATAGAGTTTTTTTTATGTCAGGTGTTATTATATCTGTCATAGAAAGATTATGATCAATTATAAAGTTGACCCTTTTTAACATATTCACTACATCAAAAAATCATTTTTAGTAGCTATTAATATGTTGTTTAGTGGCAATATAAATAACCAATAATTTTTTTTACCAACAATTAACTAATGATCATGTTTCCCTATAGGTAAAAAAGTATTATCGACATTTTTATGGAGTGTTGGTAAAGTTCCATTAAATGGCAAAAAAAAACTAAAAAAAAATAATAATATCAATTTGTTGCTATTTTAATGACCGGTAATTTTTCAATTGCTTTTCCATTCACATACTAACCTTTATGTGTTGCTAGCAAAAGATAGTAAGAAATAGTCAATCCAACAAACTATTTTTTACGTTAATTCTTGTTACGTAGATATACGCACATCAATTCAAATTTATATATTATGAGACATGTTAGTCTTTTTGAAAGTGTAGATTATTTTTAGGCATGTGATACTTTATTTTTGCTTTAAAGTGAAGAAACATTTATTTGTTTTTCCTTCAAAATTTAGAAACCCATAAAAAATTTCTTTATATATTAGTTCTCTTCTAAACACTAATTCCAGGGACAATTGCATATATAATAGTTTATAAAAAAAAAAAAAAAAGAATATTAGTACTTTTGAATTTGGTTTCACCGTTTCATCAATTAAATCAATAAAATAAAGATAATTTTCCATTTGTTTCATCTATCATCTTCATGAGCTTTTATTCTAAAAAAAAAAAAATTGAAGTTCAGTACATGTTTGTATTCACATCCAAAATGTGAAAAATCACGTTTAACGTAGAAGCTACACGTTGTAGCTTCTACGTTAAACGTGATTTTTCACGTTTTGGACGTGAATGCAAACACGCTCTCAATTCAGCATTATACTTTGCAAATTCCTATATATCATATATTTCATCACCCGTACCAATCAAACAAAAACAAAAGTAAACAACAAAATCTTATTCATAAATAGATACTTATTGCATGCATATACTAGGGATGGATTTGTTTCACGTCATGGTTTCTCCATAAGAATACCATGTCTCCTAGCCTAGACAAATTTCCTTAGCACTACCATCCCACACACAACCCTAAATCAAATTGATAGCCATTGAACTAGAAAGCGCACGGTTTAGAAACAATGAAACACAACACTTACTTTAGAGGACGAAATTGCACCATCATGGTGTCATTTTTCACATTCAAAAGGAATCGATGCTCATGTTGAAGAAATTGAAGCTCAGCTTGAAAAATGGAAATAATGGTTTTATCAAATTAATAAATGGAGAGAGAGTGGGGGCATAGAGAGAGAATGAATGCAAATAGGAGAAATAGGGAAGGAAAAAAATGCAGATTAAATAACATATATTCATTAAATTGATTGGTAGAATAGATTATTTTACCCACCCTTATCAATTTATCATCAATTACCGGTAAATAGTAATTTTTAATTTTCTGGCGCGGTGACACTAAGGGCCTTTCTGGCGTTGTGTTGTGGTAAACGGATAACAAGAAACGGTTAAGAGCGATGATGAAACAGAAGAGAACTCGAAACGACAGCGTGTTTTTGATGCCGTTTCAATTTCTGTCTGTCGTAATAAACCTCTCTTCAAATACTTCATTTCCTACGTAACGTAAGTAATCAACTGCTTCTCTTCCTCCTCAATTCTAACTCTCCCTCTCCCCAATCATAATGGCTTCGGTATTATTCAAATATTCTTTCCTTTTTCCTTTTCATAATTATTTGTTTTTATTATCGTTTAATCTAATTGAATACAATGGGCATAAACATGATATGTTTGTTATAATTAAGGACATTAATTAAAGTGATAATGTTGAAATGCAGCAGGAAAATGGTCGACCATTGCCAAAATTCGGGGAGTGGGATGTGAATAATCCTGCCTCAGCCGAAGGCTTTACTGTGATATTCAATAAGGCTAGAGATGAGAAGAAGACTAACAGTGGACTCAACATGACAAACCCACGTAGATCTGATCCTCTCGCCAAGACTCACACTTATAACGATTCTCAATATTCTGCAAAGGTCAACTTAATTCTACTCATTTTTCCTTTTCACTCTCAGCCTACTTTTTTTTTTTTTTCAATTTCTGAAATTAAATTTAAATGCAGAAAAAGTGGTTTTGCTGCGGCTGACTCTACATGGCTTTAGACGCCAAGAGGGTATGCTGATCTGAGTAAGTAGCCCTCTAAAATCCTCATTCTTCTGTGGATCATGTTCTGACAAATCGGGTGGAGCAGGATTCGTTTATGATCCTATTTGTTGTTGTTTTTTTTTTTTTTTTTTTTTCACCTTCTTGTGATTTGCAGGATCACAAACTGATGCATTACTTATTTAGTCGTAAGCAAATTGAAAATTCACACTGTCTCTTTGCTTAGTTTGATGTAAATTAATTAACTCTCTAAGAACGGATCAGTTGGGCAAAAAGGTTGTGTAATAGAAAAAATGTACAAATATATATACAAAAAAAGAAAAAAATGTACAAAATGTTTCCATATTATTATTGATGATTATTGATCTGGCTACTTCTATTTCTTTTGTTTTTTTACATTGGTTCCTTCAACTCAGGGTTTATGTGATCATTTTCTATATAATAGTTCTAATCAATTAAAGGATTTTTGTTATATCAATTCAGCGTTTAGAAATGAAAGTACTGATTAATTGAAAGAAATGATCTGCTGATAATTGCAAACTAACCCCCGATCTAGCCACACACGAGTACTTTTTTGTTAGATTATTCAATGTAAGCAAAATATGAAAAACACGCATACAAACATGATTTTTTTTTTTTATCGGTTAAAACCTCCAATAGCATGATTTGAATAAACTTATTTCAAGCTAATAATTTAATCAATTTTTGAGAATTAATTTTTAAAAAATTAATCTCTATATTAGAATATAGAGTTTCATTACATGTTTTCTTTCTTTTGTAATTTTTTTTTTAGTTAATAAAAAGGTATAAAGAAGTAGTCCGGATTCTATTCATAAGTCGTGAATTAAACCCTAGTAAAAATCCAAGTGTCGAACACTTGTGCAAATAAACTATGATTCTTTCTTTTGTAACATGTGACTTTATTATAATATTTAATATTCATTTTATTTTTTTTGAAGATTTTAAACTAATAATAATCTATAAATTCAACTTTTATATTAATTTTTATGATGAGGTTTCAAAATTTTAATTCTCATCTTTAGTTTTTTTTTATTATTTTTTTATCCATTAGAATTGAATATGATATCAAGAAATTTACAATGATTTACGCACAATGTTCAACTTCAACAAAGCTAGACTTTGTTTGATTATTATTTATTTTTTAACCATTATATCATAATTTTATTGTTTGTTTCATATCTTAATTATTCTTATCTTTAAAATTAAGTCTTTTCATTTTTTTTTTTAAACTTCTCTTCATTGCTAAAAATAAGGTACTTCTATTTTTCTACTTTAATTAAAAAATATACACACAATAATTGAGATAGTTGTGAATTAATTATTAATCTTAAACAATATGTTCCAAAGCATAGTTTAATTATTATTTATTAATTATTTTAACTATTATATCATAATTTTATTATTTGTTTCATATCTTAATTACTCTTATCTTTAAAATTAAGTCTTTTCATTTAAAAAAATCTCTTTATTGCTAAAAACAAGTTACTTCTATTTTTCTACTTTAACTAAAAAGATATGTATATAATAATTGAGATAATTGTGAATTAACTATTAATCTTAAATAGTATATTCCAAAGCATGCATGTTAAACATTTAAGAGTGCATCACTAGGGATTAGCTTAGATTAGCCTAATGGTTGGGGAGGAGAAGAAGTTGGAGTAGAAGCGAAAGAATCTAAGTTCAATTTTTGTCACATCTATATAATCTTTTCAATGGATAAAAATAAATATTTGAAGGTGTCTTTTTTTTTAAATTTTTTGTGTGCAGTGATTTTTGTTTTAGATTTAAATGGTATTTTCTTCTTAAATAACAGAATATTTTATGTGAATTAAATTTTCTCAAGTTTTTTTTTATTTTTTATAATTAAGGTCCATTATTAAGTTTGTTTTAATTTCATTTTTATTTCCTATGATTTGGGTTATGTGTGATTCTAGTTCCTTAAACTTTTTCTAGTTAACTAAATCCCTCTGATTTTTTTTTTTAAAAAAAAAAATAAAGCAAATTTAGTCACGCTTTCAATTTTGTTCTACTTTTTTTTTTCTCTCGGCGGGGGGGAGTAGAACAAAATTTTGTTCTACTTAAAACCATAAAATCATTAATTTTATCCATGTATTTATGTTGGATTTGGGATATAAAATAGTCAACAGTGCTTAAGCTAGAAATATAGTATCCTACACAACTTTTAAAGAGTCAATTATTTAGACAAAATTTGTTACTATATATTTGTCATTTTCTTAGTTTAAAGTTGCGTTAATTTTTTAATTCCTTGGTTAGCGTAAAAAACATTAATAGTTTATTACTTAGAAATAAAGGGTACAATTTTAATAAAATTTTATTGGATGTGAGATTAAATTTGAAGAGGATAATTTTATTTTTTTTATATTTATTGTATTGAAATTTACTATTTTGGTTAGTAAATATCGGGCAAAAGAATGTTTAAAATAATTTAATCAAATTATCTCGTAAATATTTGAAAGGAGATGAAAAATTTAGTTTTAGATAAAAACATCATGACCATATATACATAAGACACAAGTGAAAATCAAGTTATAAACAGGGCATGTATCAAGCTAAGACATAGAATTGAGTCTTAAAAAAAATCTAGTATCCTACAATATAATGAAGCAAAATTCGAAACCGTGCTGAAAGTAATAATCACATTAAGTACGACATTTATCTCGAACAAGATTACATCCAAAGAATGATACACGTCAAATATAGAAAAGCTAAGACGTGTACTACTATCTTTCTTTCGATTCTTTGTTTCATCAAACAATACTCTAGAAAGTGTTTATCCATTCCAAGGACCTACGGTATTATCTATATAAGACTTGTTTTACTCATCAGATATATCGACTGGTTGCCAATTCTGACATACCAAGGTTCATAACCCCATTGACATGAGTAAGACAACAAAATCCGCATTCACAAACATTTCAAACCAATATAATTATAATTCAAGTGAGAGAAAACGAACAAGAAAAGATAATCTACATATGCAGATGTTGTAATAAATACATAAAAACTGTTTGACATACATATGTTGCTATTCTTTGCAAAGCTTGTGTCACATTGGACAGTGCTAGGAAAAGTTAAATAAATTTATCATGTTTAAGAAGAAAACTACAAATTTTGGGTGATATGCATCCTCAAAGCTAGAAGATCCTCAGACAAACATGTTTACACAGATTGCTGAATTGTTGCGTCAGTTGTAACTGCACTTCCACCTATCCCAGCCACCTCAACACTAGCCGAGTTTGAGTAGGATTGCTGACCAAGTTCAGGCATCAAGGGCTGCAAGTTTATGGGATGGTCATACTTACAAGCTGGTCCAAATTTGCATATTCCATAGCGACTGTAGTGTGAGCAAACACTTTGATCCTGGATTTCATGACATAAAATATTAAGAGAAATTAGCCAATTTGGATTGTAGACCCATGTGACTAAACTAGAGGAAATATCTTTCAAAAATCTGAAACTCAATCATCTCTAGGGTACAATGCCATGTTAATTCCAGTTTAAAGATTTCAGATTAGCAAAACCAAAAAGAAAATAAATTTTCAAGCTTTTAACCATAAAACCTTACAGGTCTCAGAGGCAGACCCTTGTCACTGAGGTTGCATGGAGGTAATCTTGCAATCCTATTCTTTGGATGGTGAAATTTACAATTAGATTTGAACTTGCAATCCCCAGTTTTTAAGAAGAAGTTGCATTCAGGTTCACCAGGCCGTTCTGGAAACTCTTCAGCAAGCACTTGCTTTTGATGGGGATGGGGCATGTAAACATTTGTATCGATTGTTGGGTTGTTCATGACAAACGTAGAAGGTGGATGCATGCTCCTCTCAGGTAAGTAGACAGGTGCCTTTTACAAACCACAAACGTGTCAATTTGATGGGAAAACAATCACTGGTAAAAGTTTGGCTAGCAGAATAGTTAACTCAGGTTTAGGAACAAGAAAAGAACACTCAGTGTCTTGCATCACATACCAATGAGTCAAATACTGCCCCATAAAAATCAAGACAGAAAAAAATAACAAATACTAGGGAGGAAGGGAAGGGGGGAGGAGGTCGTAGAATGATCACAAATTCAAAACATTAGATTAGATGCCATACATCATATTTACTTTAGGGATCAGTAATAGGTGCAATTTTAAATTCACTTTCATGCATAAAGTCAACTGTGCATTATTGCTTAATCGGCATGATTATTCGATATGCCTGCAGCCTGCTACACACCACAGATCAACAAAATTGAGCCTACAAATTGCAAGACTTTTTCTTTTTCTTTTTTGAATTCTAAGTAATTAATTATTAGGGAATATAACCTTCAAACCTCAAATATCTTAATACTCATTTTGCTAAAAGTACTCAATGTACCTATATCAAAACATGTAAGATTAATGATAAGTCTACAATAGTCAAAGGGTGACATAATAACATTATCTCACAATTTAGGAAGCCGTTTAAAAAAATTCTGCAGCAGCAGAGAGCATTAACACTGCATGAAAAGAAAACTGGCAGACTAAGTGTTTTCTAGTAAAAATTATATAATAAGTTCCACCTTGCCAGATGGTTATCGGTATTGAATCTATGTGTTTACCTGATATCCATTCCAATCAGAACTTTGGGTAGAAACTCCCTGAGTAGGTGAAAGCATCATTGGCACAAAAGGAGTTGCTTCATTTAATGTTCTTGAAGAAGACCAGGACGGTTGTGATACACCTTGTAATGAAATAGACCCTCCATTACCATACCCTGAAGGAGGATCACATCCTCCACCAGCTGTAGGATCAGGATGGTTGAACTTGCAGTTTGCTCCAAACTTACAAGAGCCAGTGCGCATGTAATAGGGGCACTCTCTCTCTCCCTATCATGAAAAACATTATTAATATCTCAGAAACAACTACCTTAGAAGACTGCAGAAAGAGGCAGAGATCATATATAATTTTTGTTATAGGTAAGCAACTAAGGGCGTACCGGACGAATAGGCAGACCAAGAAAGTTGAGTTCTAAAACTGGCGTTGTTGAAAATTTTCCTCTTGTGTGGTTGTATTTACAAGATTTTCCAAACTTACAACCCCCAGACCTTTGATAATACTGTCATAATATCAGGAAAATTTTTTATGGAAATATCAGGTATAGTATCATATGCTGATGACATGGTTTGGGCAAGAGATAAACTGTAAAAGTTAAACTTGCTTTTCACCATAAGTTGTTTTGAAGGTCCAATAATTTTTTCAACCTAACAATAGATAGAGTAGTTCAAAAGCATTTACTTACAATTTGTTTTCATGCATTCTTTATATAACCTCATCAACATTGTCAACATTATCCATGCTAGGGCAGCATGATAAAGCTTAACATAAAGAACTCAGCTAACTAATATGCCATGATAAAAACCAAACTTCCATGATAGAAATTTATCTTCGTTTCCTCTGTCCATGTACACAGTGTAGGTAGCATAGATCAACACATGATCCAGACATAGTTAATCAAAATAGACATCTGTTAATTCTCAGCCACAGGCAATTATTTATTGATCAAGAGATTCTAATATAGAATACATTGTATTTATATAACTTTACCAAACCCACAACCCCACAAGTCATGTAATGACAGAAATTACATCACCCAAATTGAACATATAGCATATAAATGATATATGATCTCACTGTCACGGAAGGAGCTGGATAATATAAAATTATATGTCAGGTTGAACCACCTTGAATTAACCTTACAGAGGCTTACATACAATGTTCCATCGCAAATCACAAAGCAGGAGGAATTTGTATTTTAATGATTATAATATGAACATTAAGCCAAAGTGATAATATGGTGAAATAATAAAACATGAAAAATTAAAATTTGCAACAGAATTTGATTAGAAGCATAAATCTGTCAATAACCTTGCATTCTGTCATTCCCGATCTATCTGTAGGTTCTTCTCTTTCTCCAGCCTTCTCTTTAGTAGCCTTTGTTCATAGTTAAAACATCCAGACAACATAGAACATTTTAAGAAAGACCAAAATAGATACAATCTTAAAGCATATAAGCACATTACCAAAGATAGAAATTTCACAAAAACTTACAATTCAACGTCAAGTACCAACCATGGTGTAACATCTATTACCATTTACCATTCCTCCAATAAAAAAATATACCTTCACCAAAGACAAAATACCCTTTTTCTAAATCTTCTCAATCCAGCAATTCCAAGAATTATACAATGTCATATACACAGAAAATCTAGGACCAAAAGATAACCTTCACAGAAGTGGATTATTCGAAAGCTTGACCCTTAAAAATGAAATATCAAAATCGATGACTATAAATCTATCACTAGCAAATAGCCAAATCTGGCAACCATATCTAAACCAATGCAACACTAACAAACATAGCAACTAAATAAGGCATAGGAGAAGAAAGGCATAAGAAGCACCTGGCTTTTCCTCCTAATGGGGTGATTAAACTTGCAGTTAAACCCAAACTTGCAATTCCCAGTTTTCATATAAAATGCACAATCTTCAGCTTCAGGCCTCAAAGGGTACTGGTGAGTTCCACCACTGCTTTTCTCTTCCTTCTTTTCCACTCCATCACCATCATCGTCATCATCATGAACATCCACATCACCATCACCATCACCCTCAACATCAACATCAACACCCACTTCCTCATTCCAACTATTAGTCTCCCAACCCCTACTATCTCCATCACCCTTAGCAGTTTCTTCGTCACAAACTCCTCCACCATCGTTAAAGTTCGAAACTTTCTCCTCACCTTCGTCCCCACCCTTCAAATCCAACTTAGTCTGAAGCTCCCCAGCGAGTGGGTCTTCCTCAGCCGCGTGATTGAGATCTGACGGCTCAGGATGAGCGACGGGGGAAGAAGGAGCCTCCAATTGGGGCTCTGCGCCATTGGAATTGGAAAGTGCTGCAGAATCGGATTCAGAGCCTTCCATTCTCCCTCCACATTTCAAACCCTAATAACGGAAGGTGGTTTTTATTGAAAAGGGAAAAGGGAAATAACACACGGAGAGTGAGAAGAAGAGAAAGGAGGAGCAAAAAGGTTGCGTTTTTATACAAGGGGAATCAGAAACCAGAAGCAGTGTGTGTGAGTGTGAACATAAAAACAGAAAAATGTGTGTTGCTTTCTGTTGTTATGTCATATGTGCTTTGCTCTCTACTGTTTTTGTACCTACACTACCTTCTATTTTTTTTTTTTTTTTCTAATCACTCCTTATAAATAAAATAAATAATAGACTTAATAGGCATGTATTTAAATATAAAAGTTTTTATCTGACTTTTTAACTAATAATTATAAAAATAAAAATAAAAAGTTATCAATATTTTGTGATTAGATTACTGTATAAAATAAAATTATATTATTTATTTCAAATCATACATCTACTAATATCGTAAAGACTTTTCATAGGATCTTTTAACTGTAAATAGTCATAAGCAGTAGATTTGTTACCATTATAATTATTAATTTAACATACTTTTCAAAGATAAATTTTGATTGGTTAATAATATATAAGTGTTTATATGATTAAACTATTAAAATATTAAGATCTGTTAAGGTATTATCCATCAAAGCCTATGTTTGATTTATTAAAATATCGATATCTATTTAAAAGATGCACTTATTTTTAATAAATATTTTTGCATAAACTTAATAATAAGTCTCCAAGTTTAATTTATATGTATTTTTAGAATAATCTTTTTATTACAAGTTAATTTGAGTTTAATGATTATACGTTAATAATATAAAAGTATTTTACTGTCAATAAGTACAAATGATAATATATATGATTTTAAAGTAATTCTTATAAAAAAAATTAATTTTATTATATATGGTGATTGGTGAATTCTAATTGAATAATAATATAAAAAAAAATCTTTACACTATTACTACATAATATAATCTCAACATATTTATTTTGTGACTATACAATATTTATAATTAAAATGACTAATAGAATAAACTCCTATCAAATGTATATGTAAAAAGTGGGAAAGGAAGAAATAAAGGTCTAAATTAGAGATGTCAAAACAAGTGATAATTCATGAGTCAATTCAGTTTATCACACATTCAAGTCAAATAGAATTAAAAAAAATTGTAAATTTGGGTATTGGTAAAAATTGAACCTAGTCCACTTAGAACCCAAATCATCCGAGTTAAATTCATAGTGAGTTGACAAGCTCAATAAAAAAAATTAAAAAAAAAAAACTAGATCCCAGCCAATTCATTCAGGTTTCACTAAAAAAAAATTAAAAACTCTCGCAATCTACTTACATGATTCAATATTCACTTACTATTTCGATTTAAATGAATTTTTGTATAGATCAATTAGTGACCTAATTTTTTTTAAGCATATTTGAACCTTTTGACTATACATTAGAATAGAATAAAAAAAAATCATGATTAGGTGGATATTTATTTATTAAAAAAATTTTAAAAGTAAGTGAGTCAATCTATTTAATTCATTAACACGAATTGGACAAAATAGATAGAATTAAGAGACTCATTTTGGCGATTTTAATTTGACTATGAAATTAGTTTTTATAATGATTTTAATCATATGTTAATTTTACTTTATTTTTATTCTTTCTGTATTTTATGTAAAAACATTAAGTGAAAAAATAAAAATAAATCTCAGGTGCATACATAGGTAACCCATTGATTGGGAAAATGCGCGTTACAAGGGTGAACCGGTGAGAATAAAAGACGTTGCTCCTATCCGATGGGTTTTGTTCATAAATTATTGGGTGTTTGTGCATTGGATTGGACTATACAAACGTGAAATTTGTATCTTTCTGAATGGAAAATGTGATTTATTTATCATCTTGTACTAATACATGTACATGTTATTATGTTGGGTCAAATTAAAGTAAAATATGTGTGGAATTTACCATCCAAAACTACAGAAAATCTTTCAATTTGGCTATTGTAATTTATAAATGACTCAAGTGATGTGAGTGGATCAACTATGCTCTAAATTCAAAAGTGACTTCAACAAGTTGGTCCCTGCTATAAATGTAACATCCAGCTCATGGTTTTTTCATGCTTATTTTCTTTGTTATACAGTCAAGCATCTCATCATTAAATATTTATATTTTTCTTTTCAAAACAATAATATTAACAATTATAATGGTCGTAGGTGAGACCATCCGAGTGGTTGAGTGACTATTTGTGCATGTCAGTGTGTATTTTTTCAAAAATAAAATAGTTACGATTTTCAGTTTTGAGAACAGTTCATGTTAAAGTCATGTCCATCTATAACTGCATTTATGTGCCTTAATCTTCTTAATGAGATCTGAAAAGAAAATAAATTAAAATACAATCATAATGTATTGGGTGTTACTAGAAGATGTTGTTGGATAGTTTAATTGATTCATACGCACCGAGTCTTAAATGAGTCATTTGTTGAAATTCAATAATGCATGACCCAAATTATGAAATTTAACTACTAAATGTTACAATTAATAGGTGATCTTGCGTCTTGCTTCTTGCTTCTCAAGTACATTAGTCAAGTATGTGACCATGAATTCAATCTTATTTAGGTGTATAAATTATAAAAAGTACACCAGAAAAAAAAATTATACGTTAATAATATAAAATTATTTTATACCTTCTTCTAATCACAAACTATGATTCATTGTGTAAGTTTTGTTGAATTTTATAAATATACCTTAAAAATCATATTAATAACAATTTTTTATAGGTTAATAGTGTAAAAACTTTTATATTTATAGAACATGACCATTAAACCTAAATTATATTTGTTAGGAGAGATTATCACCTTAAATAAATTTTAATATATCGAAAAATTAATCTTTAATTTTCAATCGGAGATGTTTTATGTTTACCTATAAATTAAATTTTTAAAATATAAAATTAATATTAACATATATCTCATATATATATATATATATATATATATATATATATATATATATATATATATAACATAAATACAAGCATAATATCAAATTAAATAAGATATTAATCAAGTATTTTGACTTAGTGATTTTAACTTGTAAAGTTTTTCCTAAAACACAAGTTGATTTATTACTCCTATAATAAATTTTTGCAGTATTAAGATAATGATTAACTGAAATCACGTCTTATAAGCACATATTATTTAGTGTTGTTTTACTCTTTCATGTTTTTAAATTGTTACTTGGTCCTGATATGGTGATTATTCATCAAATATAACTAATAATCAATTAATTAAAATGTTTTTTTTCAACCATATTTTACTTTAGTAAATCAATTTATTCATTAACTAAATTTATATTGAAAAAGGACTAATAATATATTAATTTAATTAATATTTTGGAGTTTAAATATCTTAAGGATATAATTGTGTTAAATATTTGAAGAGAGCATTTTGTCATCTATATCAATCCTGTAAAATTGTCTTTAATATAACATATGTTGTCCATACCAAAAAAATTATCAATATTGAAATTACCAACATTGAGGGGCACAAATGATAGCAGCTTGTGTCCTTAACAAAGTTGATCAAGATTTGAATCTTGATCTTTGGTATGAAATAGACTATATTTGGAAGGGAAATATCTGACTTGTAACCCCTCACAATCCCCGATAGAGAGAGTATTGGGTATGTAATAAACTATATTAGAAAATAAATATTTATCTTGTTATGTTTACGATTCCCCAATGAAATATCTGACTTGTAACCCCTCACAGTCCCCAATTGAGAGAATATTGGGTATGTAATAAACTATGTCAGAAAATAAATATTTATCTTGTTATGTTTACAGTTCCCAATGAGGATTAACCACTACTTTCGATAGTGATATTTCATATAAAAAATTGCTTATTAAATATACTTCTTAACTTAATTTCAAATATATAATTAATTATAGTATAGTGGGAAATTTATCTATGTAACGATCCATCAGATCATTACAATTAATGGTTCAATTACTAGTAGCGAAAAATATAAATGTAACTATTTATGAGTAACAGACTTGTAAAACTTGGATATACATGTCATAATATGTATCAAATAAAAGTTTATCAAGAACTGAATCATATAACATGTACTAAAGTTTATCACGTACTAAAGTATGAAAAATAAATCTTAGTTATCGGTCAAACAACACTATATTAACATTCACCTAAACCAAGGCAACTCAAAAGATTAGCATCACCATCACTAACATGGCCTTAATACAAACTATTGGTAGCCTATCTCTGCTATGTTCTCATACCAAATATGATCATCGCAATCCAATCACATGAAAACATATGAAGGTAAACTAGTATTCAAAATAATCAATAAATTAGTATAAGTGTGAAACTACTATATTATCAACATAAACAACTTAACATGTTTCAACATACCATTAATTTACAACTTATCAACACAATACAATATGATATTCAACTAGAACAACACAACAATGTAACTCATCATAATTCAATATAGCATGTGAACAACATAAACATCAACACATCACATGCAAAAGTTATTACTTAACTTGAACAACACTACAACATGACCTGTGCCTCTTACAACTCAACAAATCAATCGCATATGCACAAAAAATCAAATATATGCGACGTCACGCATTTTAACTTGAAGATCTTCTACTACACAAGTGACAGATGAGCAGTCTAAGTGACTTGACCATACTGAACCAACAACAATTCGATCTTTTCAATTTAGTTAGATTAATAGCTAATTTGGATAAGAATCCATAACAACATGGTTTTTCATATTTTTCCACTTAAATTAGAAGGTCTATTACTCCTGTTAGGGTAGAACAACTTAGGTGTGAGCTTATCACATCATTAGCATGCATAAGCCTCATATGGGATTAGCCTGATGACTACCTACCCCTTATAGTACTTAGTTAAGGATTTTGACTTCCGACCTTATACCTTACTCTGATTTGATCATTTTATACACACACACACACACACACACACACACACACATATATATATATATATATTGACCTTGTCCACATAAGAATCAACATTGGTCACTTTATAATCAGTATACTTTGACTTGACTATTATACTGTGGTCGCTTATAACTGGTATATCTCGACCTTGCTCACATACCACGTCAACTCATGATGGGCTCCTTCCTTCCATGGTGTGTTCTTTGGCTTCCAAGGAGGAGCTCCCTCTTTCTCCACGGTCTAGGAAGAAGGATGATGGCTGGATGTTCCTCAAGGGTGGTGGAAAAACAATATTGAAGGGTGGAGGTGAAGGTGGACGAAAATGGAGGTGGGAAGGTGGAAGGTGTTTTTGGTGCTCTTGGCTAGCTCTCTCCACCAAGGGTTGGTGGAGGCCACTCAAGGGAAACTCAAACTCTCTTTAGGGTAGAGAGGAGAGGAGGTTGGGCATGAGGACCCTAGGAGACTAAGGAAGGATTTTGAGGCACAAAGGCTCACTCAAAATGCATATATTCCAAAGTCGGTACAAGGTGGAGGGACTAGAGTACTTATAGAGATAGGAGAGCATCCTAGGGTTTCTTGGGAGCATTTGGCCGAAAATTTCAAGTCCAAATGCACCCTAAATGAACCCTAGATGCAGCCCAAATGAAATGGCTCTCATCTCTCCAAAAAGACTAAAGTACCCTTAGTCCTAGAAAATGAAAGAAATGGACTTTTGACCTTACTAGTCAAGGTTAAGTCCCTAAATAAATCCTAAGCCTATTTTTGCCCCATAATACAAAGGCTAAATAAAAATACACAATAAAATCCTAATAGCTAATGTACCCCAAAATACAAGGGCAAAATAGGAAAGGAAAGCAACAAGCTAAGGAGAGGGCCCAAAATCCACACACATGATGATCATGGCTTTTGGTGTGGTGTGTTCTTCATCTTCCTCTACTCTCCTAACCATGGACCTTGTGATAGGCCGTATATGATGTCTCAAGGATGGTCCTCCATCATCCTAGAAGAAACTTAACAATCCACTTCAATAGTCAACTTTCCAAAAATAATTTTTCAACAAATGGACTTGTAGAGCATAATAACAAATGGGATGTCCAAATTTTAAACATACTCTCTAATCCTAAGTCAATCAACTAAAACAGCTTAATGCCTAAAGCATTTTTAACAGAACTACCTCAACATTTCAGCATACAACTCAATTATCAACTTTCCCCCATTTAATCATCTACATAAGATCAATGAATAAAGATTCAACACCATACATCAATATATAACATATAGAACAATTACTAACTCACATTTTGTTCAAGAACAACAAAACTCCACAACATGCAATTCCATCCCAATTATCCACACAACCATGAAATTTAACAATTTCAAACAACACATGCATCATAGATCAACACAGAAAATGAGTTATAGTGTCCTTTATCTAAGTTCTCAAGAATCAAAGGAGGGTGAAGAAGATGATAGTTTTCGAACTAGCCTCAAACCAACCTCAATTCTTAGCTTCCAAAGCTTTAAATCACCTCTCAACCACCAAAATCACTCTCCTCAACTCAACTATGGATCTCCTACGATCTCGAGAAGGCTAGGAATAAGAAGGAATAAAGTCAAGGTCCAAAGTTGTTCTCTCTGACTTTTCTCTAAATTTTTTGAAGAAATGAACTTATAAAGTTCACTTTTGAAGAAAGACCTTATATATCTTTCCTTATAGGTCAAACTTTATTGTTGCTTAGAGAAATTCCTAAACAACTAAAAACTCATAAGAATTTCCTTAATTTCAGAGTTTCTCAACAATAAACAATAATGAATCACTACAAAACAATAATTTCAATAAAACCAATACTAATAAATAAAATTGTACAGTGTTATGATCTATGATTTTATTTGTTAATTGATTTAGTAGTTAATGAATTATTTTGCATGAGCATTATAAATTAATTATGATATTTTATATATGAATCAAGTTAATTATTAGTATAAATTTGAATGTTTTTTAATATTTTTTTTGGTAACAATGTTATTAATATGAAGTATTCATCGGTTTTGGTGATGACTAATCTTTGTCAAGAAACCTTATTGGTCACTTTTAGTAGGATATTCTGTCTGAATCACGTTATTTTCATAGACAAAACTCGAATTCAAAACCTTATTTAAAGAAACTGAGTTTAGTACCACTCGAATCAACAACTTGTTAGTAATTGATAAGTGTCTAATTAGTCTGATAAAATATAAATTTGAGACACTTATCTAGCACAATTTTTGTATATATGGATATAATTTTGGCCAATATACTTAGAAGGAAATAGGGACTCTTAATTTATGTTATTACAGGGAGTGATGAGTCTTTTGATCAAATTTTGTGCTTATTTTGTAGCTTTTGAAGTCTGGAGGTAAACGGCTCAACC